>NC_044248.1:13639315-14257392 GCF_003957555.1 Calypte anna | reverse complement strand
TTGTGCAGACACCCCCTAAGCTAAACCACTCTGATGTACCCCTCTGGCTTCGGAAGCCCCCCAGGAGTGTTTGCTGGCCATGCACCTCAGGAGCACACAGCATACCAAGCATGCTATGAGGAAAGGGCTTACAGGAGAGGTAAATCAGACAGGCTGACAAATTGGGGTTGTTCAACCTGGAGAAGACAAGGCTCCAAGGAGACCTTATAGAGGCCTTCCAGTACCTTAAGGAGGCCTACAGGAAAGCTGGTGATGGACTTTTCACAAGGGCATGCAGCAACAGGACAAGGGATAAAAAGGGTTTTAAACTGGAAGAGGGTAGATTTAAGTTAGATTTTAGGAAGAAATTCTTCAGTGTGAGGGTGGTGAGACACTGGCACAGGCTGCCCAGGGAACTTGTAGCTGCCCCCTCCATAGATGATGTGTGAACTACATTTGGGGCTGCTTACAGGATTTTTCCCTGTCAGCTCAGCTTCTGCTTGTACTAAAAGAGTGGTAGCAGATGGGAGGGAACAGGCACTTTTCAGAGCCCTCTAGCTTTTTGCATGATGTCTGCCTGCAACATGTCCATGAGTGCTCAAAGCCTGGGTCTTGTTTTCTTCTGTTGCTCCTGCACAGTTCTTGCTACCCATCTCACTGGAAAAGGTTTGTGATTTTTACTACTTGCAAGTTAAACTGGTGAATTTTGAGATACACTGGGACAGGATGGGTAAAAAAAAAAAAAAAAAAAAAAAAAAAGAAAAAAAATACCGCCAAAATACAACCAAAACAAATGATAAAACAAAACAACAGCAAAATGAACCAGGGCCAGACTAGAGGGGTCTTGGAGCAACCTGGTCTAGTGGGAGGTGTCCCTGCCTGTGGCAGGGGTTTGGAACTGATGAACTTTAGGGTTCCTTCAAACCCAAACTATTCTCTGATTCTATGATAAAACAGAGCTGTTGCTGCCAAAGGCAGGTGTTGCTGTGACATCCCTCACTGGGGGTTGCCTGGGGGGCAGAGCCCCTCTCAGCTGCCAGGCCCGGAGGGGAGGGGAGCAGCCCTGTGGCTGCATCTCTGGGACCAGAAGCTCCAGCACACAGCAAATGCAAACCTCAAAACCAAAAGACTGGTTCATGCATGGCTCCCACAGGCATAACTGGATACACAGGGTGCACAGCAAGTGAGAGCAGGGGCTTAGAGAGGTGTAGGAGAGTTATTGCAGTGAGATGAGGGAAAAAAACACATGAGGTTACCTGTAGAAAAGCAAATATTAGAGTGACCTAGGCTGGCACTGCTGGAGTCCTGGCAAAATACTGAGGCAAAATACTGAGATTGAGACAAGAATGAGAAAGGCTGAGGTATGAAGGGTTTAAATGAAAGCCTGAACCCAAAAGTGTAATTAGATGAGGCAATTGAGGGGGTAAGATGGTCAAACCACCAAGCAGGAAACCAAGGTATACAGACTGGAAGGAGATTATGGGCAGGAGGGAAGCCACAGCAACAGAGATTGCCATCAGCCTGTGTGGAAGTACCAGAGAGAAAGCAACACAGATGAGAAAAAATGAGACAAAGACAGGACGGGAGAGATCATGTCAGATGCTACAATTTCTTAATTATTCAAATTATAATCCTTACAACTCAGATATCAGGAATAATTTTATTTATTCCATTAGGCTTCTGCATTCAATGTGATGAGGTGCTTTCATGATGAAAAAGATAAGATTTTTCCCCATAAAACATTCTCACACAAATTCTTCTCTCCAGGTTTGTGATTCCTTTCATGAAGTTATATGTCTGGATTTGATCTTGAAAGTAACTTCGTTCTCTTATATTACACTCTTTTCACCTTGTTGGAAAATGATCTTAAACCAAGACAGTTTTGTTAGTATAATTTTACCCAAGCCACAGAAACTCTGTGTGCAGAAGTTAGTTTAATAATTCTAGACTGGCACCAGTAGCAAAACTCTGTAAATACATTACAAGGAGAAGTTTAGTTGGTAAGAGGTATTTAAATCTACAGACAGATCCAGCTCTGATATTTTCAGCTGTGCTGACAAAGGGATGATTTTTCTGCCCTGATGCTACAGTGACCTCAGCCAGCTCCCAGCAGAGTGGGCAGAACGGAACATGAGGTGGACGTGGGATAAAGATGATCTGCAAGGGTTTTGTTGAGCTGTCTCTTTCTTTCCCCTGCTGTCCTCATTAGGTGCCCCTGTCTGCTTCATCCACTCTTCCCAAGAAATGGGGGCTCAGATCTGCTCCCCACAAGACCTTTCTGGAGGAGAAGGTGCTGCCTCACAGGTTAAGTGTACAGAGATTTGTTACATGTGAAATGAGGGTATGTCACAGCCCACTCTCAGAAGTGTTCACTCTCCAAGCTTCAGTTCAATTGGGAAAAATTCAAACACTGTGAGATGACTAAGTTAATTGCAGACCGTCTTTGCTTACTGAATTATATCCAAATATTTAACTGATATTAGGAAACATTCTGTGTTAGAAGGCTTAAACAAAAATTTAGAGTTGAAATAGAGGCTTTTTAACTTTTTCTTTTCACAGAAGTAACAAACTTTTTATTTGTCCGATTAGTTTTCTGATATTTAGAACCATTTAATTCCTGGCTAATACACTTTCTCACTTGTGCTTTTCGTAGCTTCCCAATCAGTTAAAAAAAAATAGAAAAAAATGTTTTCAAGTTTTCATAATCTCCTGAATGAAATGCAGTCGACAAACTTTCAACATGCAATTTCTTGCTGCAGTAAAATCAGCTCTTGGCAGTAATGATAAACTGTACAATAGGTATTACACAATTGACACTGCAATAAGCCATATTGAGAAGGAAGTGGGAGTTATAAACCGGGAGACACACCCCTCCCCCCAAAAAACAATGCAGGTCTCCAATATTAAATGCTCATATCAGACATTTCTTTATTGCAATTTTAAGATAAGTTTTTGAGGATGACTTGCTTAATCAAATACTGTTGCTTTTCAAGATTAGTGTTCACAGACTAATCATGCTGCACTTAGCTTAATTTGCTTTGCTGTGGACTCATTAAAATCTTTTATTTTGGTCAGAAACCCTACCATGGCTTGGCAGAGGAACAGGAAATCTCTGCTCAGTGCTGCAGAGTTGTGACTGCTCTTCCATTTTAACCCAAAGACTGGAGGGTGCTGCAACAAGTTACAGCTGGGTCACTTTTACATTCCTGCTTCAAGAATTCACAACCCCTTAACACTGTCAGCTGAAAAACTGGGACTTAAACAGGGAGAAAAATTATACTGATGTAAAAAATGATTCAGACTGCCATTAGATCAATTAAATCTAATGTTTAATTTTACATGACCTGAACCCCCATTGGCAACAATCCCTGTGTCTCATCCTAGTTTTTCTGTAGATGCTTTCACCCCATCCCAACTTGCTACAGATCCAGCATTTGGAGTTCAAGAAGAGACTTTCCTGAGTTGTTACTGTCATCTGAAAGGGTGCTGTATGCTGAGAAAGGAAAGTGCACTTCAGGACCAACATGGCAACAAATACTTATTGTTTGAACTGGAATCTATGAATCAGAGTATGGTAGGAAATACTCTAGTGCCACAAGTAATAAATAGTGGAGGTTTTGCACTACTGTTTGCTGGCAGCTGTGCAGTGTAGAAATCCCTGGGCTTGCCAATGTTTGGAAATCCATTAGAAAGATGTGAGCAGATGTGTCATGGTCACCCCTCTTCCTGCAGAGGTGTGCAAACTGTACCTTGCAGTCTCAGGTGGGCCTGTGGAAAGTGTCTGTCACACAGAGACAGGTTGAGCAGACAATTTTAATTGTCAGGTGAGCTGTTGCCTGGTGTTAGCTCTAAGGAGACTCCCCACATGCCGTAACAGTCCAAAACCACAGCTGAACAGCCCTAAGAAAAATGTCAAACTCTTTCCTATCTTTGGCATCTTCAAAGAAAACCTGTTTGAAACCTCCCCTAGGAAGGAAGGCATGAACTGGCTTCCAGAGAGGATGTTGAATCCTGTCTGACCAGCACTGACAAGGATGCTTTGTACGGCTGTTACAATGAGAGGAATAGTTTGTTTTTCAGAGAGATGTCAGCCAGAGGTGAGAGCCACAAGCACATGTGAGGAGTCAGTAAAACAGGCAGAGCTACACTTTTGGCAGCCTACCTTACCAAAGTTGGCCTTACCACACTGGTGCAGCCACAGCTCTTGGTAGTATAGCTGCACCCAGGACATGCAGGGCAGTGTAGTCACATTCACGTGCCTTTGCATTCTCTGTACTGTTCACTGTATTAGAGATTCTCATTTATGTATATATATATATATATACTCACTTGTATGTCTATATATATACACACACATACACATACACATACATATACATATTGACTAAGAAGTACTTCTGCCTGTAATGCCTATTTTGCTCCTCTAAATAGAGCATATGGAGCATACCCTCTCTCTACAAAATAGATTTCCTAGGGTCTATATTGGCAAATAATCAGATGGAAAAACTACAGAAAGGCTTGCTTTGGGACAAGTGGGCTACATTTTTAAGGAATATTATGCTAGAATACTTATGTGATTTTTGTACCACTAAGGCCTCCAGTATTTGTGTTTCTGGACTATTTTTTTCTTAAAGAATTACACTGCATAAAACGTTTGCAGCAAATGCTGGATTCTCATTTTAATTCAAGTATTTTATGGCACTTTTTGCCGTGATTATTTGCTGATTAATGCTGGTAAATTCTGAAAGATATTTTTTGTGCTTGGTGCATTTGCTAAAACCCAGATCACATCCTTTGATCAGCTTCTGAAAGAGTACACTGCTAACTCGAGCTCTCTGCAATATTTAGCTGTCTGGCTTCACGTGTTATCCCAATAGTAGTTTGATTCATCAGTTTCTGCCTGAAGCAAAACTCTCTTAGGGAGTCAAGACAGATTTGCTTAAGTAAAATTGGAAAATTAGTACGATTAGAGAAATACATGTTTAGAAGGACAAACATTTAAAAATTAGGGAGAATTATGAAGCATAAATTTCTGTCACTAATTTTAACCTCAAATATTATTTCTTTAAAGATTCAACTTGTAGGACTGTTAATCTACTGTTTATTGGAGGCTTGCTTTGTCCAGCTGTCCTAGATGCAGACCTATTGTCTAGTCATTAATTACAGGTGTTAATTGGAGGGGGTGGGGCCAACTAATCCGTGAAACTTCCTGCAAAGGGAAACCAACAGATGAATAAGATATTTAGATGACTACTGGTGGTAAAGGCTGTTGAGTATTTGCATACACGCGATGAAGCATTGCCTGCATTTAGTTTTCCAATTAAAAATTTCCCTGCATTTGACCGAAGGGAGAAGCTGAAAACTTAGTTGGGTTTTGGTTTTGTTTTGTTTTGTTTTGTTTTTCTGTTGCATGACAATGCAAGCAGGAATTACTACTTTAAATAAATAAATAAATAAATAAAATCTGCTGGTGTGTGCTTCCTGTTCCAGTTTGTTTAGTCACAACTCTGAATTAGAGCTCTTTGTTCGTTGGTTTCATTTACTATAAACAGGTCTCGTGCTTTGTTTCAATACATCAAAGCCCATAACCAGGCGCAGACAGGTAATGTAAAAAAGAGGTGAGAAAGTTTACAGTCTTGCTTCATTGTTTCTTTAAGCCTGACAACGGTCAGAGGGATCACCCAGAGGTTAAAAGAAGGCTTGGCTGGTTGGTTTGGAGGTTTTTTTTCTTTTTTTCTTTTTTTTTTTCTTTTTTGGTTTGCTTTGATTTTTTGTCTGTGTGGGGTTTTTTGTTTTGTTTTTTGTTTTGTTTTGTTTTTTATATGTACATAATATAAACTGGTTTCTGTTTTGTTCCTTTTCTAGAAACCACATGTAACTTTAGGTCAGAAAAGGGTAAAATGTGGCACTTCTTTGACCAGCGCTACAGCTGCCCATCAGGCAAAGGTGTAGGCTCCTCTCCCTGCTGTGCTGAGGCCGGCGATGCTATCCTTCTGGTGAGTACCAGTGGTTTATTTTGTTTTCAAATGTCCATCCACCTGAAGGATGCAAATGGCTGGGGATGGTATTTTCTCGTAACTGACACTGCCAAAAAAGAAATCACTGAGTTAGTCCTTTAAATATAAAAGGAAATCCCACAGCATTCTTAAGTGAAGCTGCTCTCAAAGTTTGTTTCCTTCCAGCCCCTGTATCTCTCCAGGTTCCCTTTTTTTTTTTTTTTTTTTTTTTTTTTTTTAATCTGCCCTCTTAAAACAACAGGAATGCTGCGCTGGCCCTTAGCCAGCCAAGGCTCAGCGAGCAGGGTAAAATTTCAGTTCAGATTTACGTGAAGGTGTTGGGAGTAAAAATCTGGTTTGGTGAGTTTAAGGCAGGGAGTAGTCAGGAGACAACCTTGCTACTGTGAGTGCGGACAGAAAGGGAGGAGGAAGCGGGGGGGGGAAGGATAAAAAAACCACCCAGGCTGGGGATGAGAGACCAATGTTTCCCCTCTCCGAGCTTCAGTGAGTGTTCCTGAACTCCTGCAGCCTTATCGAGTTCGTAGGCAGAAACTGAGGTCTGGGAGTGGAAGAGCTCAGCGTCCTGCTCAGCGCCCTGGAATGTGCGGCTTAGGGCAGGGGCGAGCAGGGGCTTTGGCTTAGCTGGTACTAATTGCAAGTTTTAGTGCTCAAAAACTGTTTAAAAAAAAAAAAAAAAAAAAAAAAAAAAAAAAAGAAAAGAGAGAGAGCGAGCCAAGAGAGGGTGTTAAGGCTGGGGAGAGCTGTTGCTCCAAGCAGCAGCGTGAGAAGTTGCTCAACTCTCCTTTAGCAGCGCGGTGAAAGGAAAATGCATTAGGCTGCTGCCCCGAAACGCTGCCGCTGCTGCGAATGGTGCTGGGTGCTGAGGCGGGCTCCAGGTAGGTGCCATCACTTTTTGTTTTGCTTTGCTCTTCCTCTGTCCTTGCCTGAAGGTTTACTCTTCTGTGATTGGGTTGACAACGTAAGAGGACAAGGCGCTCGCTCCGAAAATGCATTTGAAAATATTTTTAGGGGAAAAAGGCAAACAGAGAAGACTGCAGAGATTCTCAGTGAAGTTTTGGTGACTCTTTCCAAGTGACAGATTTCTGGTGATTCTGAGGAAAGATGGCAGATGAGAGGCACAAACAGGTACTAAATAAAGACAGAGTGAGAAGTCATCTGCAGATCCTAGAGTTTTAATTTAAAAAATATATGTTTCTCCATGTCAAAGAAAAAACACAGCATGACATGCCTGATGTCTTTGGAGTAAATTTTGGAAGGGGTATTTTGTTTTTATGGCTGTTTCCTCTTCTTCAACATCTAAAATACCGTTGTTGGTAAGAACGGAGAGTGGTGGTACAAGTGACAGGGAAGTGATAAGAGGGCTCTGAGATAGGCTGCCGTCTGCCGATAAGTTATAGATATTAGCATAAGAACAGGACCTTATCTGGGAAAAGTTTCTGATGACCGTTTAAAATACATGTATCAATCAGGAGGTGAAATTTCTTCTTCACTCTGAGGCATGTGTGATTACATGGGAAATGCCAGGGACTCCTTATTCATGTTAAAAGAAAAAGCTGATTTTTTTTTTTTTTTTTTTTTTTTTTTTTTTTTTTTTATGTCCCCCCTCCGTGATGGAAAGCTACACAGCTACACAGCTCATTTCTTCTTAGGAATTTAAAATAAAATTTTGAACAAAAGCCAAAGTATTATGATAATTAAAGATGGGTTGGCACCTAAGAAGTCACAAAATCCCTCCTAAGTTTTATCAGCTCAGCTGGCCTGGCCTGGCCTGGCGGAGGGGCAGGAACATAAAACCAGACTGAAATGAGCTGCCTGAGGCTAATGCAAACGGAATATTAGTGCCTTTATGTGCCTCCTAGACTTCGCAGATGATAACGTGGACAAGCCTGCAATTATTCTTTACCAGTTGAGCCGAGTTCACATGATGTGAGAGGGGGAACTCGGCGTCTTTCGCAAGCAGGGAGGGAGCAAGCGGCAGGGTGCAGGCAGGCTGCCAGCGGCCTCGCCGTCGGGATGGCATTGCTGTCGGGATGGCATTGCTGTCGGGATGGCATTGCTGTCGGGATTGCCGGGATTGCCGTCGGGCTGCGTGCCGGCAGGTGCCGGGTGGTGTGGGGTGCGAGGTCCGTGTTAAGCGGAGCCTGGTATCCAGCTGGAAAGCTGGAAGGCAACGCGCCCTCTAAGAGGAAAGCGAGATAATGCCGGGAATACGCCGCCGTTTGGTGTCCGTCAGACTCGTAGCATGAGCGCTGAAGGCTATCAAAGTGCCGTCTGGGAGATAAAAGAAGAGACAAACACTTTTCTTGAGTATTCGTTCTCTCTGCCCCGACTCCCCTCCAGGTTTCCTCCCCGGGATAGGTTTTCCTTCTGTGCATCGCGCCCGAACCTAAGGGCCGGTGCTTCCACCGAGCCCCCAGCTTCCTCCCCTGCTTTCAGGTACCAACTTTTTCTGACACATGGGGCCTAGGTGTTGTTAGGGAAATGCTCAGGGTTGTTAATCACGGCTGTTAATCATTTCTGGGTGTCCCCGCAGCTACCCGGGATGTGAAATCTTTGAAGTTTTAGAAATTAAAGGAATGTGCTGCCTTCAACACACCAGATTAAACAGGCGTTGAAACCCTTGGAATAGAAGTATTTAATTTAAGCATCAGACATGACAGAGCCTCCAGGGAATGCTATTTCAAAGGTGGTTTGGTCTGAAACCTTGTCCTTGCATGGTCCGCACCCGGCTAGCTTCAGCTGGGCTCTCCTGGCCTTGGGGTTTGCTTTTGGGGCTGCCCACATTCCATATTTTCAGGTCATGGCTACCTCTGCATGGCAGGGCCCCCCCACTCCTTTGCTCCCACTCTGTGCAATGCCATGCCCTCTGCTGCAAAAGCTGTGAGACCATCTGACAGAAGGCAGAGAGGTTTCTTTTTTGCTTGCTAGGATACATTTTTTCCACTGTCAGCTGTTTCCCTATGTGAAAATTAAGACATCTTGGGTAAAAGCTGGAAATTATGCTTTTTTTGTGTCTGACTAAAAATATTTAATCCCAACAAATAGACGGCAAATCTTACTTCTACCATCATAGACTCAGTATTGGCTCTGACAAGCAGTGAAATAGATTTTTATGGTTTTAAGTGTGTACTGAAGCCCTATTCACTGGGCTGCCAATGACATGTTCAAATTGTATTAATATCCCACAACTAGAGAAGAAGATCCAGAGGTTACCATGGAGTGGGTGTGCAAGCACCTGTTGATTAACCATAGGAGTCCACAGCACTATGAGAGTGACAAAGTCCAGCAGACATTATACTACTGCTTCACCTGAAAGTGTAGTATAATCTTGGCTTTCTCATTCAAATCACTGGCCCTGATCATCTGTGCATGTCTGATTTATTGAGAAGTTTAATAAGAGAGAATAAGTGTTCTCTGGGAAGAAATGTTGCCCATCCTGTTCCTGTTGAATGCAAGAAATCAATGACTTGGACAAATGCAGAGCTTAGATTTGTTTTGTAGCAGACTAATGATGAAGAAACCATCTCCATGCCTGTGGATGTGTGTATGTAGCTCCCATTTTTATCAGGAAACTGAGATCTCCGAATTACCAACGACCTATACCCACAAATCCTTCCTTACTTTGTAGTCAAGTCACTTTGAAATCTGCTTTGTATGGGGATTTTTAGGTGCAATTTTCAAGGTTGTAAAGTGGATCCTGTGAACAGGATATTTTTGTGGGCCACATTAGCAGAAGGAAGGACTCTGAATTTTATCTTTCCAGTAAGAGGCCTAAAATAATATTTCTTTCTGCTGTTGTAATTTTTTTTATTATTATTCAATAAAATGCTTTTGAGCACACCTAGCTCTTGCCAAGATCAGGAACATCTCAGTGGCCTTGCTGAGACAATGCAGGCTTTGTATAGCTATGGTTGGTAGGGTTTTGGTGACACAGTAAACTCAACAGGGCAAAGCAACTTCTTAGTAACTGTAAAGCTGACTACCTGATATTTGAGGGCATTTGTCCTTTCCAGTCTTTCATATCCCCTGGCCACAAGCAAGGTTTCATTTGAAGAGAGAGGTTTTCAATAATTTTTAAGAGTTTGTTTTTCAAAATGTGCGTAGAGTCTGGATGTTATCTTTTACCTAGCTTGGTCATAAAGCTGAGACTAAATCAGCACGGATGGTCTTATTTGCCACAAGATGGAAAGAAACAACAAATATATAAGAATCTTTGCCTAAGAACCATGAGGCAATGCTAAGTTTCAGCAACCTCTAGTGTGGATATGGCTTAATCAGCTACTGACAACTGAAATGTTCTCTGTCCTAGTCACCAATGTGAGGGGCACTTGGAGGTTTACTCCAGAGAAGCACCACCCCAAGCAGTCTAGCTCAGGGTTTACATTTGTGTTTTGGTCTTTTGAGTACCCAGAGGATGTCCTTGAGTTCTACCTTTGAAATAAACTTAAATACTGCCTCTGTGTTTCTGTCTTTTATCAGAGGCACTTATTAAGCTCCACCACGAGTCAGGCTGTAGGTTCAGCCTTAGCAGGTTGCTGTTAATTTTTGCACTGTCATAGACCCAGGATTGCTGACATGGGTGTTGCTGCTGTGTGTGTACCTGCTCCACAGGTAGAACAGAAAGACTGTCATGTCATTTGGGGTTTATTCCTGAAATACCCAGCAAGAGGCAAGAGATGGGTTAGACATGGGGTGGAGCACAAGGAAATGGTGAGGGGTCAGCTGGGTACAGAGTAGGCACAGCACAGTGGCAGTCTGGATGCTGTTGCACTGCTTCAGCAGTAAGGGAGAGATTTTAGAAGGAATTTAGGCAGGATGGAGTAAAGTTTCTCTACAGTTATGATCAGGAAGGTAGTCCTAGGGAGGAAGTACAAGGGAAAACAGGTTTTTGATGGCAAGCATAAAAGCTGCAAAAGACATCCCTTTGGCATTCAGCTCTGCCCATCTGTGCAAGTGCTGTGTGTAAGGACACATTTTATTTTGTTAGAGAATGGAGAGCTGGTCAACAAAAGCACAAAAATGAGTGGCATACTCAAAGCATCAGTCTACAAGGATGACCCTTGTAACAGTATTTGGAAGATGAAACAGTAGATCGAGGTTGCAGTTATGAAAGCAGAGAAAAGATTGTCACCATTTCTGAGCTAATGCAAGGGTGAGACCCTAGAGAAGTTTTTTAGCAATGATAGAACAGGCAATGCCATTTACATGTAAGCTGAAAGCATGAACAGATCTTGGATGTACCTCGAAATCAAGGCTGCCCAGATAAATGCTGTGTCCTGCCTCCAAACAGAGCAGTAAATGCCACTGCAGAAAGAGATTTGGGGCATCCCTTGAGAGTGGTAGTATCAGGGACTCTGTTTAACCACACTGAGCTGGACATGATGGCCAGGCTTCCAGCAGGAACTCTTTCAGAAGATAACAGAAAAAGTGTGGAGGGGCACCAACTGGCCTGGGTAGTATGGCAAAGCAAAAAGCAAATTGAAGGAAACAAGTATAGGCAGAATTTGCAATTGAACTCAGTAGAAAGATGAGGGTTAAAAGCAGAAGAGAAGTTATCAGGGCTGATGGAGTGGAAATCACAGAAAGGCTGAATGGTGATATATAATGGGGGAGGCTAACAGATGGTGCTGAATGGGACCACTTGAGGCTTAGTGCAGGGGAAATTCAGTAGTAAAGAGATGGAGTCTAACCAGTGCATGCCAAAGGAATGGTGGGGTTTTTTATGAGTAAAATAAAAAGATCAGGACAGGGGAGGAAGGAAATAGGTAAAGTGGACACAGAATGACAAGGGGATGGTGTCATCACCATAAACCAGCAATAGTGAGAAGAGAAAAATGGAGAATGAAAAATTGAGGAGAAAGATAGTGGTCTCAGGTGGAGGAGAGGTGTCTGCAGGACTGGAAGGGGTATAAATAAGAAATGCTGAATCCTTGTAAAGAGGAGAAGGAGGAGGGAGAAAGGGGAAAAAGATCAACTTGCTGACTATAGTCTGATCCCAGATAGGGAGATTATGAGACAGAGATGCTTGACTGAGGTTTGAAAGGCTTGCTGCTGAAGCAACAAGGTTTTAAGACCTCGAGGGAGGGAAGACTGTGGCTAGCTGAGGTCTTTAAACCTGGAATGTGTGCTGGGGTGAGAACCAAAGGGCATGAGGGTGTGACTGTGGGAGCTCTGGAGGCTGGGGAGAGAGGGAGAGTCAGAGCTGGGAAAAAAAACACCAAAGGCAAAGAGGGAAGAGTCAAACATGAACATTCATGCAAGGACAAGTCCTCAAGATGTTTTTACCACAAAAGAGCATGTTCAGCTTACCTTAATAAAATAGTTGCATTATTAACATGACCGTAGGCCATGTCCACACTGTGTACATGCTTCTGGCAGTAAAACTTCTGTTGGCAGTGGATGCTGCAGAGTTCATGCACTGATACCCACATCCTAACGTGAGTACTGCTTCCCATGGGGAACATTTCACTGTCAGTAGTATTTCCATTAAAGATGTCACTAATACTGAAGTTCACAGGACCATAGCCACAGGAAAAGCTGCAAGTAGAGATGGATTTTATGTGTCTGTGTATTCAAAGTTTTGGGATCACAGTACAATGTGTAGCTCTTGAAGACTGACTCTGTCCTTGGCTTCTTGGCTTCACGAAGTAGGCAAGGGAAGACTCACCTTAGATGACTTACTGAATGCACACAGTGAATCAATGGGAAGCTGGAGGTGCTTCAAATTGGATCAAGGGGATCTGAACGTGCATATTGTTGCTGCTGTGTGTGGTGTCTTACTCATTTACAAAGTGAACAGGGTGAGGAGATGCTGCTGACAAGGTTGTCTGCTCACCCTGAGCACCTAGGCTCAGGGCTGCTGCAGATGTACCCAGCAGTGCTGCACAACCCCAGGGCCCAGGAGAAAGCTTTGACTTGAGTGTGGTCCAAACAGGCCATGGCTATCCTGCAAGAAAAATTTAAAGAAAAAGTGATTTTCATGGAAGCTAATTGTATGAAGCAATAATAAACAGAAACGTGCTTCTTCCACATACTGAGGTCCCATGTCTTGACTTACCTGTATGAGTCACAGCTCAGACTCTATGTGTGAACAATAAATCCTGCCAAGTGCCACAGGGGTGGTGAGGGTGCCTGGTACATGGGGAGGGTCCTCTGCCTCCTGTGGTGTGTGATCAGTGGGAACACGTTCTAGGACAGGCAACAGCTCCTGAAACAAGCCTGGCTGCTCTGCTCCATGCTGCTTTGTAACATGCCAGCCTGCAGCCTCTGGAGCCCTTCCTGGTACTGGAAGGTCTTTTCTCTGACCTGTGTTTTATCACAGGTATTTTCAGGTCCCTATCTGAGGTGCTGAGAAGATCAGAGACCATGTCTTCCCACATTCAGTTTTTACTTCTGAAAATTCTGTTCTGTAGGTATTCATTTGCAGGCTCACATTCCTGGTAAGCAGCAAAGCCAGACTGACAAACAATTTTAGTTTTTACTGTCTGCTGACCTCATGCGTCTAAGTAAGAAAATTCCTGTGCAAATTCCTGGCCATTCCCATGGCCACCTGCCTCGGGAAAGTTTATCAGCTCACTTTTGAGTTGATATATGGGGCCCTGTATAAAACCTACATCCCTGAGGGGTGTGGAATGAATTGCCAGAAGCCCTGAATAAGTGCAGTTAAGTATTGCTGAGATGGAAACACCGGAGGCCTTGGCTGTTGGCTTTCTCATCAGAATGAGGAAAGCCCAAGACATACAGGTCTTACACTTACATAGCAGTTCCAGGCCTTTTTCTCCTCTAGCTACAGCATTATCTGGAGTTTAACTGGCTTTTTGATTCCTGTCATCTGCCAAAGCTGGGTTTGTGGTGACATGCTAGTGCAGAGAGAGGCACCGTTCAGACACAGCAGGGATTTGAGAGAAGTGTGTTACCTGCAATCCTGCTGGCCCCTGGGGTTGCTGTGAGCAGGCTGCTGGCTGTTGGCACTGTTGTGGTGTCCATCCCACTGATAAAGCAATACAGCTGAGGGCTGAGCCTGTTCGACCAGCTTCAGCTTGTGGCTTTACTGAAGAGACTGAAATCTGAGCCAGATCCTGGCATTTCCATCTGTAGATTGCTGAGCTTTTGAGCTATTTTTTAAAAAAAAAAAAAAAAAAAAAAAAAAAAAGGAAAAAATATAGAAGCATGTTGTTTATATTTGTACATTTTTTTAAATCTAAAAGCATTTGGGTTTTTTATGTTTATATTTATATGTTTTTGCACCAATTGTGCAAATAGTATCTTTTCTTCTACACTGGTATCAATGATCACTGACTTCAGTGAAGTCAGTAAAAGTGGCAGAGAACAAGGATTTGGGAAGCTTAACTTTGCAGCTGCTTGGGGAATACCTTGCTGCATCTAAATAGGTGTAGGCTTCTCTGTCTTTGCACAGTAGGTATCACAAAAATCAGTGTCAGTGCTAGATTTTTAATTCCCAAAGTACTGTCAGGGTTTAGTTACTGTCTTTGTCCTTGGTCTAGGGGGATGATGCTGACAGGATCATTTTCTCTCCCCGTGCCATGGTTTTACAGCCAACAGACAGGGAATACATGTTTTTTTTCCTAATGAAACACTAGAATTGCACTCTTGAGGAGTTCCATAGAAGACAGGTTGTTAAAGAGCGTACTGCATGTATACAGGAGCTACAAGGGATGCACCTGCTTCTACTACAAAGCATCTCTGTCTCTTTACATTTTCCAATAGGCACAACAGTTTTTTTCTGTGATTCTGTGACTCAAAATAAATAAGTTGAGTAAGAAATACTCCAAAGAAGATGAAAGCCAAACTGCTGACCATGCCATCTACTTACTCCTGGACACTGTAATAAACTTAATTTTATGAAAAATGCCATCTACTGTAAACCTAGAAGCTTAGATTTGCAATAAAGCTTCATATTGATAATAGTGAAAATCAAAGAGCACAGCTCTACATAAATTCTCTAGGTACCCAAGGAACAGACTGCATAGGGAAGTTGTAAGCTGAGGTCCAAGTTCATGGTATCTTTGGACACATATTTGTGCTTTTAATAGGTAAGCAACTGCATACAGTTTTTTTCTTGTACTCCAAACTAATCAGAAAGGATCCTGCTGCCGTCTGGGAGCTGTAATCGTGCTACCACAGATGTAGTTGTGTCCTGGGAGTTGTGCTCACAAATAGCTTGGACAAACCCTTTCCAGAGCTAAGGCTGCTGCAAAGAGGATTAGATAAGCTTGCTAGTTGTTGTTGTGCAGGCTTCCTTCTGAGTTCTCTCATAGCAAAACCCATCCAAAACCACAGATCCAAACTCCTAGGGGCCAGGCCTGGTCCATGTGGCACGATGCTGTAGTTGGCATGCAGCACCTACTGCTGACTCCTGGCTTCCCCATCCCACCATGTCCACCTTCACCTTCCAGCATGGGTGCCAGTTTCTGGGCCCTCCACTCTCCCTACTTGCTCTGCTGGTGTCCACTGGTAAGTTTGGGTCTGTGGGCAGGTATCCTGTGACAGGATGCATATTTGGAAGGATGCAAAGAGAGGGGTTGCTGAATGAGGGTGCACTGCATAAATTAATGCAGAGATGCTGGTACCATGGAAGAGCAGTGGGGATGAATGTAACATCAGCAGCTCTGAATGATGTGCAAAGGGAAGGAACCAGGCTTTCATTTTCACTGCATTGCTACGTTGTTCAAATCTGGGTTCCATCCACCATGCCAAAACACATGAAGGTCTTAGCTTCTGCCTTACCTCTGACGCCTCTCTGTCTCCTAAAACAAACCCTATAACACAAACAGTATGAGGTGAACAGCATTTTATTGCTTCTTCTGTAGGTCCACACCATTTCCATCACATTTCCTCTTAGTCTAATCTTATCTGTTCTGTGTCGCAATCCTTGCTGAGCTTCCCTATTTCCAAATCAAAGCACAATCTTTCTGCAAAAAGTCTGAAAGCTGCCTCCATTTTGAAATGCAGCCTTTTTAAACAAAGGACATCAGTTGGTTGTTAACTCATCAGTTTGTTAATCCTTCCCTGGAAGGTAACTGATGCCAAAATCATTGCATTTTTAAAGCTCTGGCAAATGTCAATCACCATTAAATAAAGGTTTCTTCTGAGTTCACACATGCTATTGTATGTATGTGTGCAATAAGGTGTAGAACAAGCCAGGCAAGAAGCAAAAAGTGTCTGAATTACTGGTTCTGCAGGAAAGGTGCCAGTATAGAGCTTAGAAAACTTTTCTTGCCACAAAAAATACCATGGATGAGATAATGACAGTATGGTAAAGGGGGCTGGTTTTGGTTGCTGTGGGTATCTGCTCTGTGGTTCTGTGTTTCTCTGCCTGAGAAGATCTCTCTATGGAGATCTGGGACTGCAACTGCTCCAAGTGCGTGAAACTTTGCATCCAAAAGTTCCCGTTGTATAAGCAGATGTAAAAGGAAGACAGTCAGCTCTTGTTAATAAGGCTTTCCTACAGCTTATAGTAGGAGACTATTTTAATTTGTTTATAATTTTGAAAAGATTTTGTCCCTGGATAGAAACATTAGGTGGCAAATATCTGTCTGATGCACATGACTCATTCTGTGTTTGCCTGGATAGATGTTTAACATAAAATGATTTGACCATTTCTGAAAATCAGTTAAAGAATTTGCGTTTTTTATAAATTTTTGCAACCTCTTCCTAGTGTAGTGACTTGACCTTTAGCAAGGAAATGGGCCTTGTGCAGTGGTACCTGGGTCTAAGCAGACTACAAACCTTTGAAAATCAGTTTCCATATGCTTGGTAGAAGCTTCAGCTTTTAACATCCCAGTCCCAGAAACCACTGTTCACACTGCAAAGGGATGAGGCTGCTGGGCTCTCCGCTCCAGAGTTCAAGAGCTTGGGGCTGTGAAGAGCAGGGTAGATTTGGGAGCCAGGGAAGAGAAAGAAGGGGGTAGGAAAGGTAAGACAGCTGCCTGGAAACAGCTGATGGGGAGTCAGAAGAGTCACAAAAAGAGGGGCTTAAGGGGATAACTCAAAAGGAAGGGATTGAGAACAGGTGGTTGGGCAGGGAGACAGCACATTTGAGAGCTGTCTGACATGGGGGTCTGCAAACAAAGCCAGCCAGGCAGGGGGACCCAGGGTTAGAGGTAATGGTGGTGGAAATGGTGTGAGCTGGGGGCACTGGTATCGGACAAGCCTTGGGGATGTGAATCCAGGGCTTTTCCCAGCACCACCTTTCCCTTGGAAAGCTGGAAGGAGCTCCCCCCTCCTGCCTCTTCCCTCTTTTGCTGCTGCTGCGGGCAAATGCAGGGCTGGGCTGCTGCCCTGTCTCTGTGATTTACTCAGTTGCTTTGTGGAACAGAACTCCATGGAGTAAATCTCATGTGCTACCCCTGTGGGTGACACATGCGTCAGAAGGATGCCACATGATGGAATCTGGGGTTGGGTTTCAGTGTGCAACAAAACAAAACAAACTAAATACAAGCTTAGGAAATGGTACACAGATATATTCTACTCAGAAAAAAATATGAAGTGTGCTATTCAGATTGTGCCAGATTTATAGTCTGCACAATCCTGATTTGCCTTCTGGTGTGTATTATTATAGTATGATCCTGTTTTTTTGACACATTCAGTACTGTTGGGATTTTTTTTTTGTAGAATCCTTGCCATATACTATGTATGAAAAAGAGGGTGGTCAGTAAGCAGTTTAAATATTTATTTTCTTTTTCTCCCACTTTTCAGGATGTAAATTATTCACAGCCTTGCACTGCTTTGCTTTGAGGACAGATTTTTTACTCTTTGTTTTTTAATGGTACAACACTTATAAACAGTAATGAGCTAATCTGCATAGCAACAATTTGATATTTATCAAAAAGCTAGGAAGGCAGAATATGAATTAAGTTTACCACAGTTTTGACTGTACAATTTAGGATGCCAGGGCCAGGCGAAGGTGAATTTTTTATTTTAGAATAAAAAAACTAAGTTTTCTGGAAAATAGTCATAAGGCAAGCAGTGTGACTGACTCATTAAGCTAGCTGAAGTGAGGAAAAAAAAAAAAAAAGGAGGTAATTTATTTTGTCTCAGGACAAACATTTAATTTTTGGATTCTCTACCCCATTTTTATTGTTAAAGTTGGTCAATGAATGAAATGGGTTTTTTTGCTTAAGATCCACATTTTCTTTTCAAAGTGCATTTCCCAGCAAGCTCACCTGCAGCTCTGAGTGCTCTTCACTTCTGAAAGCAAATTGCAGACCAGAAAATGTTCCCACCTGAAAATAAGGAGCACACAGTTGGTGACCATTGGTACAAAGTTAGGTTTAAATTACTTGGCCAGTGATACACAGGATCCATGTGCAGAGCAAGGGTAGAAAGCAGTAGGCAAAAGCTTCTTTATCAGCCTTAGCTATGAGTTCCCCTTTCTCACAGTGCATCAGGCACCACATTCCCTCCAATGCCTCTGTGGGGGTGGTGCGGACAGCAGCCACCATCAGTGTCCAACCCCAGCTTCTCTGCTAGAGCAGGGCCACTCTCTGCACTATATGGCAAGTGAAGGAATCCACCATCTCCTCTGAGGGTCTGTAGCAGTGCAGTATTCAATTTGCAGCACCCAGCTTCCAAATATCAGGTGCTTTAGGGGGCTTCTGGTACTTCTTGAGGGGAGCAGCCCATTGCAGCATTCACTCTCCTATGCACAGGTCTGCAGCAACCAGCCAAACATGGGCTGGCACCTTCACCAAGTGAAACATGAGGGTGAAAGCAGTGGTACCAGCAGCCAGGCTGGAGGGTACCCAGGAAAAACCCTGTGATGCTTCAGTCCCTTCTGGACCAAAGACTGTTGGGGACTGCACCCAGAGGTGAGGTGTGGGGAGATGACAGCCCAATGCCACTGCATAGCAGGAGAGCTGCAGGGCCAGGAAGAGAACCTGCAAGAAGAGATATCCTCACCAAACCAGGCTGATAAGGTTTGGGCTGGGAAGGGGAAATCCTGGGATGTCCTTTCTGCACCATGGTCTGTTTCTGTGTTTCATCCACATCCTTGCATGTCCATGGGTAGAAGTAGTTAGTCAAGCTTTACTCAGGGGTGACTAATGATAGGACAAGGGGCAATGGCTATAAACTGGAGCGTAGGAAGTTCCATACAAACATTAGGAAGAATTTTTTTCACTGTGAGGGTGATAGGGCACTGGCACAGGCTTCCCAGGGAGCTTGTAGAGTCTCCTTCCCTGGAGACATTCAAAGCCCATGTGGATGTGTTCCTGTGTGACCGCCTGTAGGTGACCCTGTTCTGGCAGGGCGGGTTGGACTCAATGATCTTTCAAGGACCCTTTCAACCTCTAATTTTCTATGATTCTAAGTAGGAGTGAACACTGGCTTCTCAAGAGTGGGAGTCACCCATGCTCTGAATTGGCTGGTTTTTGGGTGCTTTGGGTCCCACACAAGTCCCTGCTGGGGGGACGGAGAGCTGGTGAGCCTGGCCCAGCAGGGCAGGTATGTCAAAGGGGAAGCCTCTTTCACTGACAATGTTTTAGCTGGAAAAACAGCCTGTGGTAAAGACAAATGGGACTGGTGTCCTTAGCATAATAAGGAAAGATGGAAAGATAAAAAGGGAAGACATTATGGAATACAAATAGTGAGGAGAGTGCTGAGGACTGGGATATTACCCTTGCTAGGTGTCCTAGTGTTAGACATTTCCTTGCTCAAAGAATACATCTAGCACATCACTGACCACCACATCCTCTTTAGCAACCTGTTTAAGAAAGGTTATTTGTAAAACCAGGAGTCCAAACATAGCAATTCACCCTGTGCTGTGAAGGTGCCTGGTTCTCCTTTTCCTGGTGGATATTGTGTGTGACAGTTACCTGAAGTTAAGGTGTTTTCAGGAAGGAACAGAGGGTTGGTAGGAGACTGAGATGATGGGACTGTAGACTTGGTACTATCTCTTGGCTTTGTTCTTTGCCTTCAGGCAGGTGAGGGTTGAGGCACATCTGTGAAAGGGAGATGGTTCCCCCACCTAGAGACATCTCAAAGACCTTTGTGACCTGAAAGGTGTAGGATCAGAGGATGAATGTATTAAATGTTCCAACAATCATGAAATGGTTTCAGTTTTGATTTAGAACTGATTCAGTTCTTTTAATATATTCTTCTAAAGCAAAAGCAGACAAATGAAAGGTGCCCTTTGCACTGGGTACCACAGACACTGGAGGGAAAGCCAGCCCCTGATCAGCCAGCTTGAAATCTATCAGAAACAGAATGAGAAACAAACTGCACAGAGAAATCACCCTCATGTGTAGCAAACAGCTGAAGATAAGGATGAAACCTGTCCCAAGTGGGCTGAAATGTGGTGGACCATGTTGCAGCTTTCATTTAGCAAGCCTACATTGTGAACATGCCTATGAGAACTAGTGGGTGGATGACTCATAGACAAAGAAAAGGACCCAAAAAAATCAGAAGAAGAGTTTGCACCCCGTAGTACAGAATACAGCATTTAAACTCTTCTAACCTGGTGTGGTAGCTGTATGTGCCCTGTCACACACCTGTGCCCATGCTCTGTTCTTCTGCAAGGTCACTGCCTTTGAGGAGGACCTGCACTGCATGACAATAGCTTTACAGTACATGATGGTGACTTTTGGAAAAGCTCATCATCATTTCATGTCTATCCACTCTGTTCATTTACTGGGAAGATCACAGAGAATGCAAGTCGCTCTGTTTTCATCTTCAAAGCTTTGGTCAGGCCTGCAGTGAAAGCATTGGCTGGCCAGATGTGTTGGCCACATCATATTTAATTCCTTTTTCTCCCTGTGTTCCCCTCCTGCTTTCCCACACTGAAAATCTCACAAGGAAAAATCTCCTCATCTGCTGGCCAGATTTTGCCTACATATGCTGTATGTACAGTGTGCTGGGACAGCATACAGGGAAAACACAGCCTGGATTTTGTCCGGAGCAGCTCACAGCCACCTCACCTGTCTAATGGTGGCAAAGAGAGCCTGTGCCTGCACTGGTTATGCCTAATTACTTGAACCTGGTGAAAATCAGTAAATTTTCTTCTGGCTTTCAGAGCTGAATTGGTGTCAGCATCCTTGGAGATAACATGCATTATTATGTGTATTATTATTATTGTACTTGAACAGGTTTTTTTTTCCTTTCCATTGTCTCTCTGTTCAGATTTTGATTTAGTATTCCTTCTGTCCATCTGTTTGGGTTACTCTGTGTCTTGGTGCTTAGAGATTTCCTGTCTGTGTATTGAAAGATTTTAATGAAGAATTTCAGCAACACTCAGAGCCCTCTGCAGATTTTGACAGAAGAAAGAGTTATATGAAATTACTTCTAATCTCTTTATCCTTGTCACACCACTCTGCTATGCAGTAATACACCAAAGAATTTCCAGAAAGAAAAGGTTGATGACTTACAATACCTACCAACTTGGTTGAAAAAATAAGGGAGTTGGAATATGAATTCAATCTGCTGCTGTATTATGCTAGCTGGGGGACAAAGGTGGGGAAATGTGGACAAAGAAGGTTGGAAAAAAGTAAGTGTTTTCTTGATGTAATTAAAAAAAACAAAAAAAAAAAGCAAACAAGCTAAAACCCAAAACCCTGAGACTGAGCAAGCCATTTCCCTCAGAAATTTAAATCATGTTCTGAAAGTTAAAAAATGAGGCGTTTTGGTTGACTTTGTCATGGGAGCTATCAATGGCACATTGTTAATCCCTGCTAGAGTGGCAAAGCTGCAAAACAAATAACAGTATGTCCTTGGGTGCACCAGTTCTGTGCCTGACAGGTTTTCATTTTTCAGCCCATTGCATAATGCTGGCATGCACACACGACACGTAGCGTATGAAACTTTCTGGGTAGGGCTTGATCTTGCCTCCATTCAACTCAAGGGCAATACCCTTGTAGCTCTCAAAAGAGGCAAGGTTGTGACATGTGCTGGAGACAACCACAGCCTGGCTGGGCAGCCAGGCAGCAGTGTTTCAGAGCAGGTTGGCTGTTTCCTACTCTAGTCCAATCCCACATACACTTGTGTAAGGACTTATCTTTTGAAATCCCAAAGCAGCTAATGGCTTTCACCACTTGCTCGCTGTTTTCTCAGATGTATTTCCTTCAAAGAAGGAAAAAGAAACAACAAAAAAACAAAGCAGGGAAAAGAAACCCTGGTTCTTATTTGCTTCTGAGATACAAACAGACAAAGAAGACGATATATCAATTTTTTTGTACTCTGTGTTTGTCAGCCTTAGCCAAGCATTGTGTGTAGGTGTTCTGTGATTTAAAAAAAATAAGATGAGATGTGGGTGGGACTGAAAATGCAGTTGCTATTATTCATCTATTTATGCCATCATACTCGTGTGATCAGGCTGTGATCTTGTGCAGCAGCCTAGGAACCTATGAATTGTTTGAATCATCCTTCTGTAAAAGGGCCAGGAGACATGTTGTTTAATCCTTCTACTAGATCAGCAAGATCTGTATATACCAAATTTGTATTTCATACCTACAGCCAGCACCAGCCCACACATGTGATGAAACATTGGCATTGAAATCCGTATCTGTTCTTTTTGTCTTAACAATATGCAAGCTCATCAGGATTCCAGGTGGTGAAAACCATTGTGTAAACAGCACACTTATGGTGGATTTTGTATTTGTAAGTTTGAGTCAAGTTTGCAAAACAACCCGAATTGTGTAAAAATAAAAATTCCAAGGACAATATTTCCACTTTTCAATTTGGAGCACCTTATGTGAAAATTGTAGGAAAATTTAAAGAAGTACTAGAGAAAAAAATCAAACTGCAACCAGGTTTTTTGATTTTGTTGAGAAAAGCAAGGAAAAGAATCTTTGATAGTGTTGTTTTCAGGGTCCCCTTGTGATAGAAAGAGGTTGTTTACACATCTGTACTCTTGATACTTTTACCTTCTCAGGATGTGATGTTGGCACTGGATAGCCAAGCCATCCTCAGCTGGTTTGAGTAGAGTTTTTTTACATGGGACTGCAGTACTGAATGCTCTTTCATCTCTGAGAATCTTAACTGTGACACATGCAGACCATCCAAAAATCTTAGGTATAAATCTCTTATCACATTTTTGCAGGCTCAACCACATTCCTACTTCCACAGAGACCAGTTCTTCTAGCTGCAGGCAGTGCAAACTTGTTGCAGTGCTAATTATTTGGTCATCTGCCTCAATATTTCCAGATGTAAAAGATTTCTTTAGTTTGGTTGTTAAAGAATGGGTCTGGTTTTCTATCTCTTTTTCCCATTAGCTACGTCTCTTCTAGAGAATTAAACGTGCCCAAAATTGCTTCTTGGCACAGAGGCTGATTGCCTCCAGAGGAGGATGCTGTCCTGATCACCAAAACCAAATGGCTGCTCCCAAATTGTGTGTTAGGAACAATTTAGAGTTCATCCCAACCCCCACCAGCCTGTGACAGGGTGAATGGTATCTGTCCTCTGATTCGGGCAACTGGGACTTAAATGAGTTGGGTCCAAAGTGTGCCAGGGGCTGTTCTGGCCCTTACAGAGGGCAATTGTCTTCCAGCACCCAGGAATGATTGTTGATGTGATTCATCTCCATTCACTTCTGTAGAGAGGGAGTTCTTACCTCTCCCCCTTCCTTATTGGCACTGATCAGCACAACAGCCTTTTTTTAGAGTTCCAAAATCAGGAATATATTTATTATGTCCCCAAGCTAAATATTTGCATTAAAATAAAAGTATAATTAGTGCTACCTGTATTAGCAAGTGTTCCAGAATGAGGCTGGTAGGAGAGAACAGAGCTATCAAGATAAAACCCTGGGATCCATGGGATGTTTGCCCAGGAAGAAGCAGTGAACAAGGCAAAATGAGAGGTAGCAGCAGAGGCTGATGGTGAGGGCTGCTGACTGCAGCCAAGCCAAAGAGTCTCACCACAAATAATGTCAACGATTTCTGAGCAGGCATAAAACACAAAGGCATTTTTAGAATGGGAGGAAGAGTCTGGAGGTTCCAATGGCCTAATTTTGGTGGGGTTTTTTGTAAGGAGGGAACATTTGTTCAGCACAAATATTCTGTAGATCTAAATTCCGTTTTCCTTAATCTCTCATTACTGAGGATGCTATTACAAGGAATTCCTTATCAGGAGAAGAAAATGGTTGCCTTTTCCCAGAGAAATGCAAAATAAACTGATTCTTCATAACTGAGACCCCCCTGGAAGGACAAGGTGGAAAGTCACTGAGAGCCACTGACTTCTCAGCACAACAGGAGTGACTCTTGGCCACTTTCTCAGTTGAGAAATCATTTCTGATGAAACTTTGGAGTTATGTTGCTCTTATCCAGCTTTTATTGCTATTTCTATATATGTATGTGTGTATATATATATATATCCAATTGGTAGCAGTAGTAAACCTATAGAAAAATAGGAACTGCCTACATTTCCTTAACAAGAATAGTGGAGATCAAATGATTTTAATTAAAGCTGGTTTTGCCTTCAGTATGTAGAACAAAGTTTTCCCCTATTACATGGCAATATTGCATTCAAGGAAGACATTTTTTTCTACAGAATATACCTGATTTAACTGCCATCTGAGACTTTAGTTTCACAGATTAATTTTGTTACCCACTCCTTCCACTTGCACGCACTGGGGTAGCATTTTTAAGAATTAACAGCAACAAGTTTGTTTCTCAGTTATGTGTAGTTTAACTAACATATAATCCTCTTAGCTTTTATACCTTCACAAGCAGGGATTTGTTTGGCTAAAAATGTTTAATTAGCCCAATCACATGGACCAGGTATTTAACAACCTCAAGGCAAACCCAGCATCAGAGGTGTCTCACCACCAGACTCTGAGAGCTAATTCTAGGAGGCCTTTGCTGCAGGCTGCAGAACTTGAATAACAGGGTTGGTGAGTGGATGGCACCCAGTTTTTCTACATTAGTGGGCAGCATTCTTTAATGGTAACTTGCTGGCTCCAAACAGTGTTTTGTGATCCTTTGCTAGCCCCCATGCCTCTGCTCTCCCTCCAGAGCAGCCCTTTGGCTTGTGCATGCACAGGGCAGGCCAGCTCTGAAGAGAGCTGAGGATCTTCTCATGGGTCTGGTAGGACTGCTGCAGACCTGGCAGGTCACTGGAGTAAATAAATATGTTAGCAGATTGAGCAAGGATTGGACCTGCTGAACTTTTGATCTTAGTAATCTGAATCCAGAAGAGAGGCTGCTCGAGCAGCTCATGGGTCCTAACCCAGGAAGCACGGGGTCACTGCTGAGGGCAGGCGAGGCCAGGGAGGGGACATTGATGCCCATGGGACTTGTGCTCCTGCTGTGTGTGAAATCAAATGAGAAAAGGAGTGGCTATCACAAAGCGGAAGAATGGACACTGGTGAAAAAACAGGAGTGAGTGTTTGCATAACATGCTAAACGTGTAATTATTAACTTGGGATTAACTCTGTCACTGAACAAGGGCCATGGCCATACAAAGCCATGAGCATCACCCATGTGATTCTGGGGTCCAGTTTTTGGGAAAAAAAGAGCAATACTGTGATCAGCTGAGACTGGACAGAAACACTCTGACTGGTGGCTAAGGGGGGTATCACTTTGTTGCAGTTTTCTAGCAGTAGTATTGTTCTCAGCTGAACTTGTCACTGCAGAGTTTTCAAAACACCTGTGGCAGTAGGAGTGATGCTGACCAAGTCACCTCCATTGAGTGTTCTGCTTTGGAGTTGTTCTTGGCAGATGTTCTTATCTTAAACTTCTTTGAAACATCCCAAAATGTAATAAGAATACATATGTAAATAACTGAGAAATAGCATGAGCTTCTGCTCTTTAAGTTGCAGGAAGGGGAGCCCTCAGCACCTACCATTTTCAGCCCTGACTTTGCAACATATTCAGAGCTTGCCTAGGCATCAGCTTTAACTGATGGCCTATTAACTTAAGGTGTTGGATACATATGTCTTCACATTCTGCACCTATTCCAGCTGCCCCTCTTTGGGATGCCAGTGCTATCTCTCAGACCTGGGTGGCCCTGCCTCAGCAGGGAAGCAGATGCCTGGAAGGTCTGTCTAATAAGGTTATGACCTGCTCTTGGGATGCCTTAGCACACACAGACCTGTGAGGAATACAGCTGGCCAGGCTGGTTTTTTCCAGATCTGGTTATGAGGAGCTGCCCCACCTCTGTACAACTGAAAATGGCATCCCAGTACAGGAGGAAAACCAGGTAACTGTATCGTTTATGTGCTAAATGCAGTGCACTTGGTTTAAATCATATGTGACCATGTTCTATCTAGACATAAAATCAGTTTTAAAGCAAATACTTGTGATGAATGGACGTAAAATCAATTGAAAGTATGTTGCCTGAACAAGACCTGCATGATCAGGCAGAATTTCCATTACAGAGCTCTTGCTGAGAAAAGTTAAAATAGCAAAACCATGGTATTAGAAGTAATTCCTTAGGAAGCCAGCTTTTAAAAAAATGTGCTGAGCTCATCCTGACCTTTCAACTTTCAAAGGGCAACTGTAAAGCTCACAGGGTCCTGTCAGTTGGATTATTTAGCTCAGTAGATCACATTCAGGCATTTGCAAATAGCACTAAAAGTATGAGTGCTCACAGTGTTGGTGATGGTCATATCATTAAAAAGTGCACTTTCTGGCTGACTCTTACAGCTAACTGAAATTATAACATGAGCCAAATGAAAATCTGTCAGAATGATGTGATGGAAGGAAAACGATGTCAGGTAGTATAACTAAGAGCTAGCAAGTAATCTAAGTAATGAGGGGACCTTGGCTTTGATAGCCCAAGTGTAGTACACCAAATAAAGCAAAATCATCTTTTATTTCACAGAGTACCAAGAGCCAGTGAAACCTATATCCTTGGAGAAAGTATCATTGTAGCTGGGGCACCTCAAAACTATGCAACACAGATGCAGAGGCTGTATAAATCCAACATCCAAGGAGCATACACAATATTCATGGGGAGTGGAAACTGGGTCAAGACAGAACGCTATTTTTCCAAATGTCCGTCCAGTTTTAGGAATCTCGATGTTTGCCTTTAGCAACCTGGGTTGCCTGAATGAACATTCCTGTTCATCTACTGCCTGTGGAGGTGCCCATGGAGGGCTGGGATTGAACTTCATGGCCAGGCAACTGTTCTGTAGATGGCTGGGACACTGATTACCAAAGCAGGAGGGTGGATTTCTACATGTCTTGCTAGAGCATGGACACACTGGTGATTAAATACTTGGGATTATTGGCCCACACTGCACCTGGCATGAATGTTACATTCAGCAGGTGCAATGTCCAGCCAGTGAGTGTGGGATGACATTTTGCAGTGAGGATGTGTAGGGAACCTGGGCCAGAAGAACATTTTAGTAAATCACCTGATTTCTTTGAAACAAGGAGTCAAAACATAGGTGTGATGCTCAGCTCCTGGCTGAGTAGGCTCAGGCTCAGCTGGGGACCATGCTGGTGATGACTTGATTCAGGTCTATAAAATCCCAGGTGGTGAGGATGGGTAGGGATGAGCTGCTCACTGTCTCTACTAATGCAGAAGGCTGTAGGAGCCATTTTCAGAACAAAGGGAATTATTTCTTCATGAAGCAAATACCATATCTATGAAACTCTTTGCCAAGAGGTGTGATCGGTGCAGTTGGTTTTTGCAGGAGTTCAAGGGAACACTGGGCAAGTATTTGGAAGAGAGATCCACCACTGTGTAAACTACATCAGGCTCAAGGAGTCCCCTGAGCTGAAAGTGGTTGGAGACTGGAAGTGGCATTGCAGTAAAGATCATGTATGCTTGCCCTGCTCCTATTCTGTATAGGTTAGTTTGTGGTCGCTGCTGCAGACAAATTATTGTGCTACATGGGCCCCAAAATTCTGAAATAATATCATTTTTTTAAATGTCTTTATTTGGACAGTAAACAACTTTTGTGCTCATTTTCTAATATGTAGGTGAATTCAAGGTGCTCTGACTTCCCATGTGTGCCTGAGCTGGAGGGGAGAGCACTTCAGGGAGCAGGGGTACCACAGTACCTGTGGAGACCCAGATCACTCCCTCAGCTACCCCATGCCTGTACATACCAGATGCAGAATTCCAGATGAGGTTTTACCAGAGCAGAGTAAAATGGCAGAATCACCTCTCTCAATCTGCTGGCCACACTTCTTTTGATGCAGCCCAGGATGTTATTTTCCTTCCGTGCTGCAAGCATGCACTCATGTCTAGCTTTTCATCCACCAGCACTCCCAAGTCCTTTTTCTGCAGGAAAACCTTAATTTCCAAGCCTGTACTGATGTGGTGGATTGTTCTGACCCAAGTTCAGGACCCTACACTTGGTCTTGTTGAGGTTCACCTGGGCCTACCTCTCCAGTTTGTCCAGGTCCTTCTGGGTTACATCCCATCCCTCTGTCTTATTGACAGCACCATTCAGCTTGGTGCCATCTGCAAACTTGCTGACAGTGCACTCCATCTCCCCATCTGTATTGTTGATAAAAATATTATACAGTACAGATCCCAGTAGGGACGCCTGAGGGACACCACTTTTCACTGGTCTCCATCTGGACTTCGAGCCATTGGCCACTACCCTGTGGATGCAACCATCCAGCCAATTCCTTATCCACTGAGCAGTCCACCCAACAAATCCATATCTCTCCAACTTGGTGAGTAGGATATTGTGGGGGACGGTGTCAAAGGCCTTGCAGAAGTCCAGATAGATCCCACTGATAGGTTGTCCCTTGTCCACTGATGTAGTTACCTTATCATGAAAAGCCACTGGGTTTGTCAGGCAGGATTTGCCCTTAGTGAAGCTGTGCTGGCTGTCTTGGGTCACCTCCCTGTCTTCCATGTGCCTTATCAGTCCTTCTAGGAGAATCTGCTCCGTGAACTTCTCAGGCACAGAGGGGAGGCTGGCAGATTGGTAGTTCCCAGGGTTTTCCTTACTACCCTTTTAAAAAATGTGTCCCTTCTTCCAGTCACCAGAGACTTCACCTGAAAACATATGTACAAGAAAAATATGTTATGAAACCAGAAAAAACCCCAAAACACTCTGATATTCCAGTTGTTTTTTTTTAATTTTTTAAGAGTTTTTTAGAAAGTAATAAATAATTTTAGAAACCATTTTAGAATGCTTCCTAAAACACAACAAAAATAATCCTGCAGATTTTGTGCACACAAAGATGCACAAAAGCAAGAGAATTGTGCCAAATATGTGCACAAATGCATGTCACTATAAACTGTTAGTTTCCTTTATATGGACTTTTTTTTCGTTTTTTTTTTTTTACATCCCCTGTATTGCCTTCAATACAGACTTTTAGAAAAAGTTTTATAAATGTCATCTGCATTTTGTAAGTTGTATTGACTGTTTAAGCATTTTTAAGGGATAAAGCAACTCATTCCTGTTACTAGTTGCACTGAGTAAAGCTATGCTGTAAAACCCTCAGATGATAAGCACAGTATAAGAACATGTCTGAAATAGTACAACTACCTTGACTGTACTGGAATTACACTAATTTGCTTTAACAAAGAATGCAGAAAAAATCTGCATAGAAAAATCTGTCTCAAATCGAAACATGATAACCCAGACAACTCTGTAGATTCTGACTGATATGTTAATTTGCATGACTGAGCACAGGATCATTTCTCTTTAGGCTAGAAATGTGGGCATTTAACTTTAATATTGCTTCTGCATCTTAGTCACAAGTTAAAATAAACCTTGGAGACACAGGTTTCTAAAAGAATGTCACTAATAATATGAAAGGGGTGAAACATGTTTTTGAGCAATTGCCATAGTCCCATTTCCTTTCTCACTCAACTGGAATAAAATCAGTTGAAAATCTAATTTCTAGAAATCTATTTCCCAGGATATGCATTTTTAACGAGGTTGTGCAGAATTCCTTCCACTTTATCTGGAATGTCATTTATCTTTTTTTTCTTCCTTGCACATCGTACTTCATATGGGCCTACAGATGGCAAGAGAAGGATTTTAGCAGAATTAAGGCAATACAGCTCCCTTGCTTCCATTTTCAGTTACAGTGGGAAAGGAACAGAGACTCCAGGACTAAACAGACATGTGTTGGCTTGTCCCATATGGCACCCAAGTGATGCTAACCTCGGGCATGGGACACAATAGACTATTTGCTCACAAAAAGTACATTCCCTCAGAATACCCACTGGCAGCTCTGCTGGCTGCAGAAGCCCAGGAGCTCACAGAGCTCCCTTCTGACAACCAACAGCATCATGAGTAGTACAGGGATGGAGAGCACTTTGTTTAAACAGTGGCAGCTCCTCAGTATAAATCCATCTGTCCTTCATCTCTCTCCCTCAGTGACAGTATCACGGGTGAGTGATGTGCATGCCAAAGGAGGTGTGAGCCATCGTGTTCTGTTCTGTTCCTTAACACAGAAAGCAATCAGAAGGATGTTAGCACCCAAAACATTGACTAACACAATGATGAAAATAAAGTTTCAGCAAGCACTAATCCATGTGCCTTTTTTTTTTTTTTTTCTTTTTTCTTTTTTTTTTTTTTTTTTTTTTTTTTTTTCCCCAAGAGATCACTGCAGGCTCTGCCACATAGTCTGCAGACTGATTCATAGCCTGGAATTTCAGGCTCACACACAGTGTGATCCCAGAGGCTTATATTCATCACCACTCTGCCTCGTGCACGGTTTTTGTGGGCTTAGCACCATAAGAAAATGTTAATTGACACTGCTGATTTACTTAACCGCAAGCAAATGAAACTGTATCTAACCTGTAAATAAAGTGGCATCAGCCAAGAGCTCGAGATGGGCTCAGTAACTGGATTACAATCACTCAGTGAACTGTGGCATTCATCCTGACTGCATCCGAGCCTCAAACACGCAGGCGAGGAGCAGCAGCAAACCCAAAAGGTGCCGTGCCAGTTCCCTCTGTGCTTCTATCTGGTTATTTGTGCAGGCTGAGCTGCCCACACTGGCTTGTATGCAGCAGTGACATCGCTCTGACCCGCCAGTGTGCAGACAGACAGACAGACAGACAAACCTTTCCTTGCCCTGGATGTGTTGGGGGATTGGCTCAGCCCGGCTGGGCCACTGGGTGCTGCCCAGCTGCCGGAGGCTCAGGAGATCAGCCCTGGTGGCAGCCTCACAAGCTCAGCTCTAGAACCTGTGTCCTGACCCAGAAATGGGCCTACAGAGAGGAATGAGGCTGGTGGGAAGCTGGTACCGGCTGGTAGGGGAGGCTGGTACTGGCTGGTAGGGGAGGCTGGTACCAGCTGCCTGCCCCAGCTCTGCGAAAAGCACTGAGTGCAGCAGCACTGCTCACCTTGGATCAGATACACCCGGTGTCTAGCAGGAGGTAATTTATTATTTTTAGTGAAGCAAGTATAAGTGGCAAATAGGAAAAGTGCAGACGCAGCCTTGCCTGTCCCCAGACCAAACACGGCAGCAAATGTTGTTGCTCTTTGCTACATTGGACTGTTCTGGTTCTCTGCAGGTCTTATTTTTCAAGCAGCCACCTGTCCCTACTTCCAACCAGAGCTGAGAGAGTAGGGAAACACTATCCATGATCTAGAACATTTTTGTTTCTTTAAAAATGAAATAGATGAGAGCTTTCTGACTTTTCCTAGGATGAGTGGTGCTTGCTGCTGGTATTATTCAATATCCACATGGAATAAACTGATCTGGTTTGAATCAGATGCAACCTTTCACTTCATCTGTCTAAATACTCACTGGTTAGGGGACCATTTGGAATCTACAAAGCCAAAGATCTGGCTCTAGAACAGACGCAGCTCAACTCAAATGCAGACTCTTGTCCTCAGAGAGGTTTTGGTCTAAGCAGAAATCTCACAAGAACAAGCTGGTCCTGAGCATTCCTCTGTTTTGAGCAAAGGTTAATGAGAGCAAACTGTGTAATTCCAGTTTTAACATAAATCAGATCCAAGCTTCATATCTGAATTGTAGCCTCCAGGTAATCTAGACTGAGACACAGCCAGCTACAAATAGCTGCACCTGTGCTAAAAAGCAGATAACACTTTTTTTTCACTGAAATACATGTGGCCAACAGCTCCTGGTTTCATAGCAGTGAGCAGAGCAGGCTATGTATGTCAGCTCTTCAAATACAATTTTGTGCCCAAGCTGAAAGGTTACAATGTGAATTTTGCAGAAGCCAGTGAAAAGTTTTTGAATTCTAGAAATATATGTAGAAACAAGACTGATTTTGTAACTTGGGAGTTTGAATCAGGATGTTTCCACAGGCCATGCTGTGGGACTCAGGACAGCCAGATTGCAGATCAGTTTGCCACTGATCTCAGAAAATGCAACAATGTGCTTGTCAGCGTGGGCATTACAGATTTTCTCTTAAGTCATTCATTTGCATGGAAAAACAGATGTACTTTGAGCATTAATGGAAGATCTAAAAAATAGAAATACCATAAAACTACTCTGGGAAACTGATACACTGACTAAATGCTGCAGTGTTCTGGAACAGAACATTGTGTTACTCAATTCTCCAGTTTTCATACAATGGACAAGAACACTACAAGCACAACACGTTGGTTATGTGTGCATGGGAGTAAATGATATCTGGTTTTAGTTCTTACATAGGAAAAAAACCAAGTTTAGCAATGTATTTTATTTGCACATGAGATAATACTGTGGAGAGGGTATTGCTGGTTCTCCTTAATCCCCTTTTACATTAAGATTTTTAGTAAGTAAGAAAATCTGCTTGGGGCTATTTTTATCATAAACAGGAAAAAGTTTTGTTGTTTCATTTTTCTTTCTGAACCACTACCCCTCCAGTTCCCACTCCCCCTTTCACCACTGCACTTTTGGCCCCAACCTCCCTGTTTTTCTGCAGTCACACCCTCTTGTGCTGTCACCTCTGGATCTTTCCCCTTCTGTCTCTAGGTGAACTCCATATCTTTCATCTTTGTGTCAGTGTGGCTTCCAGCAGCCAGGACAGTGGTGCCAAATGCCTGGGTTGAAAGCAGATGACCGACCAATTCTTCCCTCCCCAAGGGTCAAGCTATCCTTTTGAATATGTCTTTTCAGTACACTGCTATTTTACCTGACTCATACACATTTCTTTAGAGCCAGTATTTGTAAATTCTGTATTTAGTGCTTCCTCTTTCCCATTCAGCCTTCATTTCCCCCTTGCAGTTCATACATTTTCTCTTTTCTCACAAGCATTACTGCGTCTCATTTGTTGCCCCTCTGAAACACCTTAGCTCACCCCAGCAGTTAGGTTGCCCCATCACGTTTTTTTCTTTCCCTTCAGAAATTACAGATTTCCTTGCATCTCTTCTACATGCAAGATCCTTTCTAGTTCAGCCTCACCTTCCTTTCCAGATGTTACCTGCCCTCTAGGTAGTTCATAACCTCTGTTCCTCCTAAACCACACCTATTAATCTCTGTAATTCTCTATTAACCTCTTTCCAGACAATTATAAAACGCCTGACCCCATTCTAAACATCCTCAATCCTTCTCCCATTTTTACAGTTGTCTGGCTAGCTTCTGTTCCCCCAAAGGAGAGGAACAAGAGGCAGTCAAATACCTCTCATGGGTAGATGACAGAAAAGCCACAAAGCAAGAGGTCCTCTGTGTGGGTCAGACCTTCATCCCACTCACTTACAAATGTTGTTTCTTGTGCCTGGAATTTGGTGATGAGGTGGGCGTGCTGCAAAGGCATCGTGTACTGACACTGAGGGATGTTTTTCATTGCATGGAGATAATTAAGCAGTAAATAATAGCTTCCAAATATTTAAGTACAGACCTTGGGAACTGGCCTTACAGAGATCTATATCAATATCTCCTCTGAGACAACAAATAAGAACAAAAAATATTTCATTCATCTACTTGACAGTATCTGCTGGAAAGGCTGATTCAGACCCAGCTTTTCCATTCAGCTATAAAATCTCCATGGGTGTTAATTCCTTAAGCAGTATTTTTACATAGAAATGTTACTTATCTTCTGGGGTTCATTCAAAGCACCTACCTACACTTGAGGAGTATGATGAAGATATTGCATGTCATCAGATGTTAGGCAATGAATTAGCTGACAAATATTTGCCCAAATCTATAACAAAAGTCACTAAGGACAGTGCCAGAATACTGCTCATTGCTAAAATGGCTACTGGCCAGTTTCAGTTCAACATTGAAGCCCAAGAAAGTACAATTAAGGCATTGTTAGCAGCATACATATACTCTTTAATTAGAAATTTTTTACTTTTTACAGCTCCAAATATGAATATCCCAAAGCATTGTAAAAACCAATGCGACTTGAGAGAAAGCTAGACAATAAACAGATAGACAGATAAAGACAGACAGCCCACAGAAGTTGATTCAAGTACTCTCCTGTTTAAAATAAACAATTTTATTCTTATGTTAGGGGAATTACAGGGGAAAATGTCATGTATAAAGCTGTGGCTTATGATTATTTAATTCACATGCATCAGATTTATATTTAAACAAGCAATGAAACTTCTTAACTGAAATATGACCAGAAGAACTCCTACTTCCTAGTAATACCCCTGTAAAGGAGGAAAATTGTGAAAACACTGTAGTGATATTCAAGCTGGTTTATTTCTCAAACTTTTACATTTTCTAAGCAACAGTCACTGAAACATATATATACTTCATTCTACTATATTTCCTACCTGTCTCATGCCTGGCAGCATATTTGTGTGTCAAACAGTACCCTCTGTGGGGGACTCACTGTGGACCCTGCTGCAGGTCTCCTGGTTCTTGGAAGCCCCTTGCCCTGGGGTGGAACTGGCAGAGGTTGGGCATGGTCTGAGAGGCAGCAGCTCCCAACCTCCCTGGGAAAAGGACTGATTTGTAAAATTGCTCCATTCTTCCCTGGACTAATGCCAACCTGCCCATTTCCCCCTCTGCTCCCAGGCTGCAGAGGAGGACACAAGGAACCAGGGACGTGACAGGAACATTGCTAAAACACACAAAGCACACAAACCCCCCCTGACTGCCTGGTGAGGATCCTGAATAAACCAGAGCTGAGCCCAATGTTCTCCCTCTGCAGTAACTGTCACATCAGGGAAAACCCAGAAGCAGCTTAACTGAGGAACTTTTGTACTAAAATCAAACCCATGGGGAATGTACATCTGTGATTTTAAACCATCACATTTCCTACATGATCATTTCCCAAGTGTGACTATGGCTATGAAGTTGCTAAATCACCAGCAGTGTGGAGTCATACAAAACACAGATGAAGTCAAAATAACCTCTAAAAGTTTTACACCCCTAAAAAAAAAAAAAAAAAAAAAAAAAAAGCTGCAAATAAGGCAATTAACCAGAAAGGAGGGATCAGGTTCTTTATTTTTTTTTTAAAAAACTTCTTTTTTTAGGGAGCTTATTGGCAGGCATTATATGATTTTGTAGCAGTGTTGCCCATTACTTGCTAACCATCTATTTAACAATTCAGCTCTACAGTGACTATTTGCAAGTATTCTTTCCCATCAACATTCAGTTTCTCTGTGAATCATGAGCAAGTTTTCTTACACATCTCATGTATTTTGCAAGGTCTGTTCCCTCCAAGCAATAGTGATGACTGAACTTCTGCCCAGTGCAACCACTGGCAAAACAGCCCTGAAGCCACCTAGTAGAGGTGGTTTGTAAATAATTTCCTTGCTATCTCTTTCCTCTTATCAGCTGGAGGAGCACATTGTCTGTGCAAAGCCTGAGGACCCATTCTGCTGTAGATGAAGATATACAGGGCACTTTGCTCGAAATCTTAGCACAAAATGCTAAATTATGGACCAAATGGAAGAATAGGTATGGCAAGATGGTAGTGTATGGCTCCTGTACTGCTGGCATGCCCGGGTATCATTTCTGAGAGCCCAGTTGGAGAGGTGTCCTCACATGTGCCATATTCAGGCTACTACTGAAGATCCCTCTCAATTCACACTTTGGGTCTCTGATATTCTCCTGGATGCTCATGATCTTCCACGGCTCACAGTGGTGGCTTTTTTCCCCTCCCACCTGTTTCTTTTGCAGCAAGCTATTGCTTGTCCTTCTGCTCCAGAGGAGGGGATGTAGCTCCAGTCAGAGGTGATCAGTGCTGTTCCAGTATTTCCTGGGGAGGTGGTTTCGACACACTGCTTAGGGATGGGTCTGAACATATTCCTGACAGCACCGTGATACAAGAGGTTCTTTACTGGGAATATGGAATTTATGAAGCCTCCACATTGGTCCCTCTGGGTCTGCCTGTACTGTTTTCCAAAGCAAGTGTTACTATACATGATGAAATGAAATTGCATCTGTTGAAAGAGAACTGGAACAAAATTAAACCCCACTTAAGAGACACAGAAATTTCCCTTTCTGTTATCTGATCCCCACATTTTAGCTTTGTTGTTTGATTTAGTTATTGCTAACCCTTTTAAAGTAAATTGGTGTTTCACTGAAAGTGCTTTTGCCTGAAAGCTTGTGAATTTTAGGTGCTTTTTCACTATTAACATCCATATCTTTCACTTTCACAAGCCAGTCTGAAATTATACGGTGTCTGTACTAAATTAATGTTGGACTCTGCAGCCTGTGTGCTGTACAAGCCAGCACCTCCTCCATTTGCAGTAGGTAAATATGCAAGTGTTACATTGCCCTTGAAACCTGCGGTGTGACAAAGGTTGTGCACTGAGAAAAGACTGAAACGCCAAAATTCCATGGGTCACAGTCTCTCCTGTCAGAGTTGTGTTAATCAGAAACCCACCCCTGGTTATCTGCCAGAGCCTGGTGTGGGGAACTTTGGACCAGGTGACACAGGGCCAACTCATGAGAAGCATCCACCTCTCTCTGAGCCCTTGATTCTGAAACCTTGATCTCTGAGAGCAGAAAATAGGGAGAAGCATGTTAAATTGGGGTTGGTCAGAAGGCAACTGTACTTGTTTCAGGTACATGGGCAAAGGTACTTGCAGAGCTTGCTGTAGGCATGGCACTGTCTTGCTGTGTGACTTTTGGGAAATTATTTTAACAGCCTACCCCAGCCTGTTGAAGAGCTAAAGGTATCAGCTCTTCAGGGAAATGCCTGACAATGGTGCTTAATCCAATTGTTCATGTTCACAACTTGCTTTCAGATATACCACTTCAAAAATTACTACTGCTATCACTTCCTTTCAAAGACAGGTAAAATTCATTGGGTATGGATGATTTTAATTTAGAAGTAAATCTCCAAAAGAAGAGGAAAACTTGTACAAGCTTCTTTGAATGAAAGACACAGACAAGTTTTCCACAGAGTGGTAGCTATACAGAAGTATGCAGGGAAGACAGTTTTTTTCCTTATTGCTTCTGCAACAATGAAAAAAATGTTTGGTTTCTTTTGCATTATAGCAGCTGGACCTCCTACCTCATCCACCTCTATGGCAGCAGCTCTTGATACCGGGTGGAGCAAGACTTCTGCCAGCAGTTCCTCCCCCCAGAGCTGGTTAGGCAGGGTCTTGAGTGTAGATAAACTTTCAGGTAAGACCCCTCTTTCTGCCTGGGGGTCTCAGATGTGACAGCCACAGTTGAGACCTCAAGCAGCTCTGTGGAACATAGCAGGTCATTATTTCCACTTACAACCAGGAGATCAGCAGGGCCCTCAGAGGCTAACATGATGTGGCAAATGTCCTGCCTTAGGCCTGAGAAGCTGGCAGAGGAGAATGGGTCTTTCCCACCTCTGATCATTTGCCACTATGCTCTTCATCACAGGTTGGGAATAAATCTGTAAAGCAACTGGCAGGGTTTTTAATCCAGAGGGAATACAAGATAGCAGTTGGGAATTAGTAAGGCTTTTGCAAAAGACATTGCCAGGTCTTGCAGGTTTTCCTACAGCAGCAGGATTGTGTCTAGCAGCTGTAGGGAAGTTCATATGGTGTGTCATTAGCCTGTCCTACCAGGGAGTCCAAGGTTGCTGGTATGGTGGCCTTAAGTCCCAAATCTTTGAGAGATTCCCCTTTTGCCTCTCCTTTTCCAAGGAAGGTGATTGTGGACCAACAGGAGGGAACACCACACCTGAAAGCACCCACAACAAATAGTGGCACCTTGTAGAGCTGAGTGGGCTGGTGTGTGTTGGGTGTACTGGGTGTGCAGCATGGGCTGCAGACAAAGGGCTCATGGACATGCCCCAGCCCCTGCCAGCTTGCCTGGGGCTCTGGGCTCTGAGGAAGCCCCCTCAGGACTCCTGGCTCAGTAAAGACACTCCTGCTTTTGGTGGCACCTCTGCTGAAGTCCAGCCACAGCCCTTTGCTGCCCTGGCAAACCATGCCATGTGTGCATGCTGGCTGGTGAGCTGCATACAGCTGTGCCCCTGGCCACGCACGAGTGTGACTGCAGTGTGCCCAGCAGGCAGACAAAACCTCTCCAAGTCGACCAGGCTTGGATGGTGTCCCTCAGAGTAGCATCACTGAGGGTGAACGACCCAATTCTTGTCTGAGGCCATGCAATACCTAGACCAACAGCAAACCCAGCTCATGGACATACTCCTTGTTGCTCTATGTGGCAAGTTCTAGCAGCTAATCTGATAAACTAGGACAGCCAGTGTTGAAGATTTTCTCCTTAAACATCCGCATTCAAACGCACACTTCTCAAGTCAGGGATGCCAGATTAGACAAAATCACTCTCTCTCTGGCAAAACAGGACTGAAATGGGATGATAGACAAGGCAGGATCACACACAAAGTAGCCTAGATTTTCCCGTAGCTCCTCCATTAGCACACATCTGTGTACTAGGTTCATAAAGGCTCTCCCAGTTTGGAAGCAGCCACTGGGTCCCAGCCTCTGAGTCCTTCCCAAACTGGGCAGCTGTCCTCTCCCTCTCCCTCTCCATCTCCCTCTCCCTCTCCTTCTCCTCTCCTCAGCTCTGCCCTCAGCTGCCGCCCGTCCTTGCTGCCCTCTGCCTGTCATTGGGAACTCACTGGGAGGAGTGGGAAGGCTCTGGATGGCACAGGTGGAGCTTTAGCTGTCGGGCACCCCTGGGAAGCTGAGACGCAGGAGCAGAGGGGCAGAGCCTCTACCTGCAAGGCAACCATCCCGGGTTGTTCCGCCATTTCTTTCCCCTGTATTTGTGTTTAGGCTCTGTTTGCATTAATCACCGTTATTTCAGAACATGTTTTGTTGTCTTTGTTTTTGGTTTTTTGTTGCTGTTGTTTCTTTTTTTGTTTTTTGTTACTTCTTAGCTGTCATCTGAGTGACTGCTCTCCCATGTTGCAGTTTTACTTGGAAATTTATGTACTCCCATAAATCAAGTGTTCTCTCTCAGCTTTCAGCCAGGCACGCCTAGGCTTGCACACACCCTTAGAACAATACAGAGAAAGGGTATCATGACTTACCTGCCACAGATTATCTATTAATAGCACCAATTTTATTATTTTTTTCCCCTTCATGGCACGCTTTCCCTGCATCCCCCTCTTAGCAGGTTTTTTTTGTGTGTACACTGCTTTCTTGGTTGAGGACCAGGCAGGTAGAAGAGGGGGTGACCTTTTTGGCACTGGCTTTGTCCCCGTGGCCCTGGTGCTGCCTTCCCCACGGGGTGTTTGCAGGAGGGTGGGACAGTGATCTGCTCACAGCCTGGTAAAACATTGACCAGCTCAGGCAGTCGTGGCCAACAAGACGCTGGGCTGCCCGGGGAGGCAGGCAGCGGGACCAGCACCCACGGGAGCACGACAGCCTCTCCACAGGTATTGTTTCCACTTCCATTTTCCTAGCTTTGAGTGGTAGAAGGACAACTAACTGTGCTCAGTTATAAGGTTTGTCAAAGGTTTGCTCCCTAGAAGTCAGAAGGGGAGTTAGCATTGTTACTTTGTAGTTTGCTTGCATCAGCTGCAGTTGGCTGCGTGTTGTCATCCAAAGCACGGGTTGGTTAACCCATGCTTGATTAGATAGTTGGTTTGATTTTGGTGTATCTTCCTTAAAAAAAAAAACCAACAAAAAAACAGACAAACAAAATTAATGCACAGTTGCGTTTGAAAGCTTCATGGATTTCTGACAAAACTCAAAACAGGTGGCTTCTGCTCATCTTCTAAGTAAAGAGTAGGAACCGGAGTCAGAGTTTCTAATGAAAATGTGCAGTCTAATTATTGCAACAGGAACGTGGGTTGTGACTCACGCTGAAAAATACTTGCTGATTTCTGGACAAGCTTTGCAAATATAGGCAAAGTGACTAATTTTTTTCAAGACTTTTTCCATGTTTCAAGGCAACAGACACAGAAAAAGTACCAGGATTTAAGTTCTTCATGTGCTTATGCCACTAAGAGAGGTGAAGCTGGATAGACTCAAGTAATTGAAGTGTGCTCAGTGACCCAAAGTTTCTACCAGACTTTGGAAGCTGACTTGCTCATGCAGGAACTGTCCTCCATGTGTGCTTTGCTGGTCTGGATGTGTCTTTATGTAAGTGCATATGGTGACTTCCCAGAAATCACTTTTTACATCCCAGATGCTTGTCAAATAATCCTGAAAAGGGTGGATTTTTTAGAGGGCTTGGTGTGCAGTGACCGATGTGTAGTCAGTATTTACAGCTTATTTACCATATGATTTGTGTACAAAGCAAAATGCATGAAAAAGCATTTTATTAGAATTAGTTGCTTAGAATTTATCAGTGTCAGGCCTAGCTGTTCTTACTCCTTACTTCACTCCTTGATGTGACAGATTTTCTTGATGTGTTTGCTTACTGAGCTTGCACACGACATGGTATTTATGTTTAGTAAATGCTCAGTGGTGTTAGGTGGTACTGAAGGGTGGTAGCACATTTACTTTATTAAAAGTAGTCTTAAGTGTGGCTTCAGCTCTTAGCAGTGCTAAAACTCCTAGAGCAAAATGCTGGAAAAAATTACTGGAGAACAAAACAACTGTATTCCCACAAATATCTGCTTTAAGGGATTGAAATGTGATTCAAGAAAAAATTTGGTAAAGGTTGAACTATAGTTTCAGTCTGTCAGTGAATCTGTAGATGTAGAGCATGACTATGATTAAAGTGTGTGATTTTTTTGTGTGTCATAGCTGGTGTGTGATTCTAGCCTTCTCCCAGGAATCATGGTTCCAGTATTTGACACTAATTTGGACTGATGTAGAAGTTTCCTTTGCAGTAACTAAAGAAAGAGTTCAAATCTTATCTCAGAGCTCACAGAGACTGAATTAAAAAAAAAATCTAAAACAAAAGACTGATGACAGTGTTATCTTGTCTATTTTCATACAAAGCTGGCATTCTAGCTAGTGGCTACAAGGGAGATTAAGTGGCTTAAATGGAAAATCTGTTCAGTTTTCAAGTCCTGTTTGCACTACAGAGGACTTGCAGGGCAACACCAACCCCTTTCCATTGCAGAATCAACAAAAAAAAGTTATCAGATAGACAGGCTTTGGGATAAGTGGTCATAAATGTCTGTAAATTACAAGCAAATTAAATTTTCAGTAAATAATAATGTTATTATGTACTAAAACAAAGCAAGGAGGTTTCATGTTCTGCGTTTTCAGCACAGCTGTTTACTAAGTTTCAGTTGGCTTAACCTGTGTAAATAAGCTGAAAGGAGCAGGTCTGCACAGGGATCATGAGGACAGCCTAGTCTGCAAAATCTTTTTTGGGATAGAGGAGGAGGTGGAAAAGTCAGAGAATAACCCTCAGCCTGGGCTGGTTACAGAGTCACTAGTAAAAAGGAAGTCTGTCCTCACCCTTAAAGCAGTTCCTGTGACACAGGCATTACTGCTAGACTATGCAAAATAAAATACAATGCATCTCACAGGGATCTCACAGTGGCACTTTTGCAAATTTCCCTTCACGGGAGAAAAGAAAGATTTGTATTTGAACCAGAAGTACCTATAGCAACCGGATGTATTAAAATGGGACTACTCTCATTGATACTTTGGAAAGGAGTGATACTCTATCAGTAGATAAGCAGATACGCAGATATGCTGATTATATGAAAAAAAAAAAAAAAAAAAAAAAAAAGGAAGCAAAACTCTGCTATCTCCCCAGAACATATCAGCTTGTGGACACCAGGGCCTCATGTGCTGAGCAGTGCCAGAGCAGCCTTGGTCCCCGCTCTCTGCCAGCAGGTGCCAGGGCTGTCACCAGGAGAGTGCCACAAAGAGTGTCCAGGTTGCATGCTCAGCAGCCTGCTGTGTTCCATCCCTGATTCCAGCAGCCTTCATTTGTTTGTGCTTGTTGTGTAGCAACCACTACATCATGGGTAAGATGTTGTAGTCCCTTTCCTTGATTCCCCATCACAAACATGTTGACAAAATATCACCTGGATCAGACAGGTTACTTGGGGTTTGCTCTGCTGGACCTCTTTCTTTAAGAACACACCCCAGGTGGAGACTTCGTATTCATTATTTTTTTTCCTGTGACACAGCAGCCACATGGCACCCGGGTGAGGCCATTGCAGTGTGGGCTTGAGGCAGAAGAGCAACTCCTGTGTCTGGCAGGAGTCTCATTACTTCTATGAAGATGTGACTCCTTGCTTTTCTCTCTCTCCATCTTTTCTGTAGCTTTTCATTTGCACAAAATCCACATGACCAGAATCTCTACTTTGGGAGAAATTTAAAACATTATAATTTAATTAGTTTGTTATCTTAGGGCAGAATCATAATTTTAGTGGGGGATTTTCGCCTTTTATAGGAGTAAGAGTTTTCTAAGGGAAACAGTTTACTTTTTCAGAACCAGCTGCAAAGTGTATTTTTGTGAAAATAAGCTGGTTTTCCTCTATCTGTTGTGGTGAATGAAATGACCAGGTAACATGCAAACCTTAAAGGACAGTGGTTAGAGACAAGGAAGCTCACCCATCCATGTTTGCAGCTGAGCATAAGTACCAGGGATGCATTGAAACCCCAACCTTTCAACTTTGCTAAAATAACACAAAGTGTTAACCCATGAGTTGCAGCTGAATGTGAAATATAATTTCTGTGAAATGAAGTAACTTTAATTATTTTAATTACCAAAATTATTTTGTGTCAGATGCATGTATATACAGTTCCCAATGATGTCAATGAGAAATGAATGCTTAGATCTTGATTTAGTTTTTTTCTTCTTTGCAGTGTGTACTTTCAATGAGAATATTTCTTTATACAATTTGTTTCTTTCAGTAACAACTTCCAGAACTCCTGTTCTCATCAGAAGTCAAGGGTAGCATAGATCAGAGTGCAGTATAGATCTGATGATTAAACACACCCAACCAAATGAATGGCATCCATGCCCTCCCCTCTCTGATCCTGGGTCACAATGTTTCCCACTACCTCCAGTATTCAGGAACAGCTGTCAATATCAAACACTAGTTGATTACATGCTGGAAGGCAAAAGTAGAAATGATAACCAAGAATTTTAGCAGAAATAATTCTTTTAATGGCTGACTAAACAAAGGCTTACTTTTCATACTACAGTATCCTGTCTCATGACAATTGACTGAACTTCTTCCCTGAATCTCCCAGTCTGTGAAAGTAAAAAATAAAAGTCACTGAGCAAAAGATACAGTGCCATTTAACCTTCCTATTTGGATGGAGTCAAGTTTGACAGGTCATCGAATTGCCTCTTTCGTACTTAATGAGTATTTGGCTTAAAAACAAAAATACATCGTTGAAACCAAAACCTTTAGGTTGCTGAGTCAAGAAAGCCATGCTCTGCAGATGTGAAGCCTCTATTGACTTTTCATCCTTTTCGAAGAGCTGCAGGGAAGTAATTATTCTCATTCCTCTCTACATCCTGCAAAGATATTAACACACAAATGCTATGGCACTATCACAGTGAAGTATTTTTATAATGATCTCCAGAAAAAATGCACATCTTGCTTGGATCTGTTTTCCTCTGGGCAGTTTTTGTAATTGCAGCCGAAACTGCAGCCCCAGCAGCTGGGATTATGCTAAGCTTTACTGAACTGAATGCTTTCACCTCAAAAACTGGGGATGCTTTAAAGGGAAAGTTGCTACGTAAACATTCTGCAGTGCATAGGAACAGCTTTTTCTAACTTGGTTTATGGCACTTTTATTAATGCTTCTCCAAGCAATACTCAGGAAAGCCATTTCTTCATGATCTTCCACTTGAACAGCTTCCAGAGGTGCTCAAACCATACCTGTAGTTAGCTGGTGCAGGCAGACAGCTTTATAAGGAAAGATGAAACTAAGAACTTGACAGTAGAAAATTCATGGATAATCAGCTACAGACTGAGTTTAATGGAATTACTCATTCCATTGGTGTCAGTTGGTGGGGCTGGTAGCTAAAATCTTCATTCTGCAGACCCTTCTCTACCTTGCATCATGATGGTTCCTGCTAATGTTATCCTTGAGAACTGCACTGCCATTATGTACTGCATAGTGAAGGGTCTTCATTAGGCTGTGCTTATGAGTAAATGCCTTATCTGATAGGGCTATGCCTGCCTGGGCCATTAAATAGACATAATGGCAAGGATGGCTCTGACTGGAGTTTCAGGGTAAAATTCATGCTGCAGGGTTAAAAAGTGTTGGATGTGCCTATGGACCTCTGTAATCAAGCAGCACATCTGCATGAAAATGAAGGAAGAGCACCCGGTATTAATGCCTGGAAAGTTTGCTTGCCTTGGTGGTGGGTACCATTAGCATGGCTGGCAGGGATTAGGTACAGTGGAAGTTACTAGAGCTAGTACTACTCCTTCATTTTTACTTAAAACTTTTTGTCAATGAGTCTTGAGCCACAAGGCCCAACTCTGCATCAGCAGTCAGGTGGGAATCTCTTATCAAGGGGAACATTGTTTGAAACAATGCTGTAAGCACAGACATAATCAGAGTGGCTGCAAAAACAGTACCACAGGTAGGAGTGTGAGATGGCCAAGCACATCTACCCAAATGAGAAGCACCACTGATCCCAGAGCTCTCTGTAGAGAGGGCTGAAATGGGGACAGGCATGGGGGAGGCCTGCTGCCCTTCATCAAGGGGAGGGCTGGCAGGACAGAAGCAACATCATGGGAAAAAATGTGGTGAAGGGACTAAGGGAGCAGCAAGAAGCTGGACCATCGTCCAGCATTCTGGACATCAGTGGAGTTGCCTGTCTCAGAGGCAACTGAGTGGGGTCATCTAGGCGGAAATCGGAGACGACAGTGCTGAGGGGCAATGAAAAGGGACTAATCAACCCTACCATCTTTAGTTCTTCCTTTTCATCACCTTTCTACTTCTGAAAGATCTTGTGCTGCAATGTCCTGTCCTATCCTCAGCACATCAAAATACGAGAGGTACCAAAAACCAAGGGACAAGGATTTCCAGAAGCTTACAGGCAATATGGTCCCTCCTACTTTTTCACAATCAAGTTAAGGAGAATGATCAATAAATTCAATAGAAACATATTTTGACAGGCTCAGCAGGCTACACTCCTCTTCCACAAAGATCTAGTGTGACTTCACTCTGGACTAAAGTAAACTAAGACCCTCCTGGCCCAGTTTGTCCTGTGTAACTTCTCCACTTATGCTAAATAGAAGAATTTCTGTCTAATCAGCCAGGCTGAAAACCAACATCGTTATTCTGTACTTGCATTGTAATTACAGATAGCCTACGTTAAAACTAGAGTCATGCACACCTGTTTAATAGGGTGCTGATCTATATATTAAATTTTTTCATTCTAGACAGTAGTCTATTTTCTCCTGCAGAATATTTTGATGTAAATGACTGGTGAGTTAGTGCTGATGTTGAATACAAATACTATGACTCTCACTAACTGGAGTACTGTACGTGTCGGCAAATGAATGTTTTTCAAAGCAACTACTTTCTGCAGAGACATAAAGAACAGTTTTGGATGAAGGATGTGTTTCTTTTTAGTTAGTTTTTTTAAAATGGCAGAGACGTGTGTAGCCATTTGTAAACAAAAGTAGGACACATAGAAAGCTTTCTTCTAAATTTCATGATGACACATCTCCCCTATGGAAGAGGAAAGACATGGAAATGAAATCCAGCATTTCATTTTATGCTCATTCAACACAGTAGGCTCAGCTCTACTCTTCATTTGCATTTAAACAAGGAAGTTTTGATAAAGAAATTGTTGAATTACTTGGGAGTGTCTTCAGGGCAGAATGAAAACACAGTGAAAGCTCTTCTGTGTACTAACTTCAGTGAAAGGGTAGTTGCTGAGACCTCTGGCTACATTTTGGTAGAGGAAAGCAGGGTCCACCTCAGCCAGCATATGTGTCATTTGAAACATATTGTAATTGTATTAATGTAGGTTAGATTTAAACTGTTTTCATTTGTTTAATTTTTTTGCTGCATTGGGAACCTAATTGTAGATTTTTTTAATGGAAAACTGCAAAGCTAGGTTAAAAAGAAGTCAAGAAAGAATTGCCTTAAAAACATGCATAATAATAATTATTAGTCAAATCTTAGAATTTCTGGTGGACAGTAGGAAAACTGGTAAACTCATACTTTTGTGAGTTTTTCCCTTTCTCCCCTTACAGAGGTGATCAGTCTTCTTAAATGCCCACCTTGTGAAGGGAAGGGGCTCTGTGTTAGGAACTCATACCATCACTTCATGGTTCAGATCTCCATGAGCCATGGGTATGTGGCACTCTACAGAAGCCTCAGTAGACTTTGCATCCAGGGTCCATGGTTGCTCTGCTTGACAAGTTATTAACTGGCACTTAAAGCTTGCTGTGGTGCTGAACTGAAACCTCATACTTTTATTCTTGTGTATACTGGAGTTGTATATTAGAAAAAAGGAAAAAAAAAAAAAAAAAGGAAACAAAGAAAATTTTGAGGAGGTCAAATCTGGACAGTATGCTAGGAAGTCAAATTTTGACAATGTTTTGGGAACAGAGTTGTGCTAACATGCCAGGCTATGGAAGATAGGATCTGTGTCTTCTCTTTTGTTTCACTGCTTGTTCAATCCAGTTCTAGGGAGTTTGCTGTTTTGTTTAAACTCGAGTTTTCCAGAGTTGTAATTATGTAAATTACTTCTAGTTAAAGTTACGTTTTTGTGAGTGAAGTCCAAGTAATTTTAAAAAGGGTTATTCTAGCTTATAGACCAGTTTCTGTGTTAAGACAGTGGGCACATCTTTTTTAAGGGAGGGGAAAACTAGAAAATATTTCTGGTTTGAGTCTTTCAGACAGTTAGCATGCAAGATTTGTGAGTTTGTGTAAGTGGAGAGGGGGCATCTGCAAGGATCTGACAAAGAGATTTGCAAAAAAGTCAATGAGTGCAACTTCCCTCTGCTTCCCTTCTTTAATCCAGGTGACCACCTTGACTCTGAAAGATTGTTAATGCTCAGTACTCCAGAATCTGCAGGGGGGATTTGGTATCAGAGATGATAGTAGCTCTTGATAAAGGAGCCACTGCACGTAGCTCAGCAGCTGGTGTTTGGCCATTCCAAATCTAATTTTCATCTAATTAATAATAAACAAAAAAACACTACTTTTTTAATTAGCAACTTTATAAAGGTTAAATTTTTTTAGCAGCAAGGCCAGCTTCTTGAGACCTCAAACGAGCATATTTCATTGGTAGTATTTTTATGTACAATAGATTTTCTTGTTTGCTTATAAAAATATATATAAAAATAGCTAGTTTATACACACTATAAGCCTCCTGCCACCTCTGTCAGCAACAGATGGAAAGGGTCAAATATTCTGGGAATTTTTTAGAAAATTAATGTGGAGTAAAGAGGCTGGGAGATGTTGGGCTTGTTTTGGTGGGCAGGGGGGTGTTGTTTTGTTTTGTTTTTTAAGAAAACCACCAGACAGAACAAACGTATCTGTCTGGATCATCTGTTGAAGTCAGCTTTCAAACAGGATTTATTACTGATTCACAGGTATGCTTTATTTCTCATTTATTGCTCTGGCTGCTCACATGGAGGAGAACAGACACAAATACCGGGAATGTGTGACCCCCTTCGTAGGCCTAAAAATGAGGAAAATGCACAGCAAAGGGCAAGAGAGCTGCAGGTCAGCTCACCTTCCCAGCTGCCTGGAGGCCATGTGCATGGTGGCTCCACACCCCAGTCCCTCACCAGACAGGTCCAGTGGTTTTGCCTTGCCGAGGGGGACGTAAGGCAGAAACATGGCTGGTGTTGACTGGGCTGGTACTGAAGGAGGAAGCATTCAACCCTTTGCAGCTTCTCAGATTATTATACTGCAGTTAAAATAACTCCCACCCTGTAAAAACTTGCCATCAGATAACAGGGCACTCTGACTCATTAAACATACCCTTGCCAAAATCGTTTCTCCAGGTGTTCCAGTTTCTTGCCTGGGTCACAGTGTTAAAGCATTACTTGCACTCAAAACCCTTGAGCAGTTCCTGCCTGGTTGAATAGAGCCATCAACACAGCTGTGCTGGTGGCCGCTTTCTAGAAGGTTTTCTCCAAGCATTTGGTTTGACTTGTAAAAAAATAGCCTGTTACTTTCTCACAGCCTCTCCTCTCCAAAGCATGACCCCCTCCTTGTTGAAACCTGATTGTGAAATGCCACTTTCCCCTTCCCCTGCTACCAGTGGGATGCTCTCTGTGCCAGCTGGGTGCAGTAGCACAGGATTTCATTCCTGGTTGTGAGGTGATTTGATGCTCTCAGCGACGGACTGTGCCATGAGGTCTTTCTGGCTTCTCTGCTTCCCTGTCTCTTCCCAGGGGAAGGTTCCATTTTCATTTGTTTAAAAGGTTTTTGCCTGCACGAGGGGGGCAGGCATGGGGTTGTGTACATCAGTGTTTGCACCTCCCTCCAAAAACTCCAACGCCAGATGAGAATTTCTTCATATTTATAAATGAAATAACCTTCTTAGCTGTAGGCCTACATTTCAGAGAACTGCTCCATTTCCAAGCAACTGGGAGGAAAATAAGTTTTGCCTCACCTGAGCCCAGGGTAGGTTTTTCCTGGCAAGTTTCAGTAGACGCACACAAAGCCTTTTGAAGGTAGGACACCAAATACTTGCAGCTTGCACCTCAGATTTACAAATTTATTTGGGCTACTGGACATTATTTTTGTTTAGAATAACTTTTGTAACCAGCAGCTTTCACTTACATTTACTAACTGGGCTGTGTTGCTTAGGGGAAAACAGAGTCGTCACAGAGTCACACAGGGACACCTGTAGGTGCAGACAACTGCTGCTGGCTCAGGCTAGTCCATTTTGTCAGTCCCTGGAGCCACATCTAGGGCTACATCTAGGGCCCACTCAGGAGGAGCTGGTTGGTTCTGTCCAAAAGAGGACCAAAAAGCAAGCACTGATGCAGTGTGGATGCTCAGCAGACCAGGACAGAGGATGACCTGGAGAACTGAGCTATCACATGGTGCAGATGTGCGGAGTGCTCTGGACTGCCCTGAGCTGCTCCAGGGATCAAAGCAGCTGAGGGTTTCACCAGCTGGGGTAATGGAAATGACACATCTACCTTCCTCTGCTCTATCATAGGCTGAATAGAGATACAGCACAGGCAGTGGTCCAGCCCATTTCTCCACCAGGAATCTCCTTTGCCTTCCCCTTCTAGGAATAAATGTTATCCTCCTTTAGAAGGGAGTATCTGCCACTTCTCTACAGAAGACAAGCACTAAGTAGGGGTTTACGTGCTTATTTTATGGCTTTTTGAGATTTTTTTCAACAAAACATAGTTTGGGTGGAGACCATACATGATTAGAACCTGAAGTGTTCTAAAGATGTCACAATTTCAGTTAAGCTTTTATATCCAGGATGTGATTTCTGGGCCAGACCAAGGGAAAGATCTGCTTCAAAGCAGCCAGGAGGGCAGAGAACTTAACCTGAGATTTGAGCCCACCAGCAGCAACCTGTGCTCTGACTACATCAGCTGGGCCTCTTGCATGCCTCTCTGTCACCTGAAACATACTCATTTTCACCAAATCATCCTTCTAGATGTCAGTTCTTCTTCTAAGTTAAGAACTGACACTGGGGTTTGTAAAACACTGTGCTCCCAGCTTGACAGGCACTTAGAGAAACTCCTGACAGGTAGGGATGGGTTCCCTTTGCTGCTGTTACAACTCTTCCCTGATTTCATGCTGTTCTTTATTTTCTTTGATAAGCCCTTAAATGTATAGTGACATTCCCTCTGACTGTGCAGTTGAACAAGATTTGATTTCCCTGTCCTGATGAGAAAGAAGAGCATTGTTTGGTATCAAACAACACATTGTTTTGGTGATATTAAACAACACATTCTTTCGGTGCTTTGGCTGCTTTTGAGGGTAAGGACATCAGAAACAAAGCCCTTTAATGGGATAATAAATAAAGTGGGTTTCCCCGTTGCTGAAATAAATGCACAATAGTCTGCAGTATGCTACCTGTCAGGGGTTTCCAAGCCACCAGGCTGACAACTGATGGGATTTTTCCCTTATATATCCTTATCAAGGGGCATTGTTGTCTTTTTAGTTTTCTACCCATCCTAGATGTTTCTTGCTTGTTTTATTAGGTCAGCTCTTTCTGAACATAGCTCCTTTGTTACTATTACCTTAAAATTACGCACTGTTGTAAAAAGCAACTGAAAGATTAAAAAAGATAAGAGAAAAACAATTTCTCCTTCAATCCATTATATTCCATCTGTGCATTGTCCTATTTCTAGAGAGGGAGGGAAGGAAGGAAAATAGCTCTCTCTGGAGACAACACTTCTGCTAATGAACTGAAAACAGCAAAACCAGCTGCCAGAATTTTCTACACACATATTCCCATCCCGCAAGTGAAAAAAAAATGATTTTTTTTCTCTATCTGCTGTAGACCATACTTTTAGATGTTTTCATAACTTCTTTGACATTTAACATTACACTTTTGTCTGTAATACTAATGGAAGACCAAACTTAGTGGTTTTGAAGACAGACGGGCCATTTTGCCAACCAGGTTAATTAAAAGATGTTATATGTTTAGTGAAATTGAAGTGTAGCACAGTCTCAAAAATTTGATTTTTACTCTGAATTACAGATGTAACGGTGTGATTTTTGCAGACTTTTGTTGATAAGGTTTCTAGGAGTTGGGTAATATAATGATTAAAGGTTGTGTCTGAAAGACATATACATATGTATATGTTGCCATTTTAAGACAGAGGTATTTAAAGTCAGACCTCCCCAGGCCAATATCTAGGCACTTATGGAGTCTTCAAAGGCTCTTGAGCACGCTTAGTTCCTACTTATCCCAGCGTGAATTTGACAGACAAGGACTGGAGGATTTAACATCCCTGTAACTGGCTGATCTATGAATAGCAGAACTTATTAAGTCTGGTTTTCTACAGCATCACCATAGGAATCCAGAGCAACTTAAGCTCCTCCCACCCTTTGCATTCCTCCCTCTCTGGTCTCTGCACCCCCTGAGTGGCTGCTGAGATTGTGGGTGCACCAGGTTGTACATCCCTGCTGGCCATGCTTCCCCATGTAGGGTTGGGGAAAGGCTCTGCTGGGGCTGCCTCTCCCTCAGCCCAATACCAATTCCATCTCTCTGAGTTACCCCTGCCTTTCCCAAAGCTGCATGAGCTCCCAGACCTCTGTCCCTCCCCGTGCCACTTGGCTGCAGCTGGCCAGCAGCTCCAGGAGTTGGGCACAGGGAGAATGGGTGCTGGCACACATGGCACGAGTTCATACACCTGGGGTGGGGCACGGGGCCATTTTTAGGACATGTTCAGCAAAACCAGGAAGAGCGTGCAAGTGCTAGGATGTGCAAACAGGGAAATTAACTCCTCGGCAAAGACAACGAGTCTATTTATTGCCTGTTTGCTCAGTTACAGCAGCAAATGGTGTTTGTCTTCTGTGCTGAAATGCACTCGCCTTCCAAATTTTACAGTAGTTGATACCTGTGAGCTTTGCATGTCACAGCAGCTTCACTTCTGGAGCACCTGCAGCAGGCTGGAGTGTCTTTAGCAGTTTAACCATGAGCTGCTGCTGGACTTTGTTCTCTTCAGCATGCTGACCTTTGGCCAGAGGAGGTAGGAGAGAGGCTGGTTGCTCTTGGCGAAATGCAATCCCAGTGTACCCAGGGAGGAACCTTTTGTAAAGTGCCCTTTAACCAGCTCTGGTTGTCTTTAAGGGTTGTAATGATTTAGGTTCCCTTGATAGTTTCAGTTAAAGAGCATCTGAAAGCACGAGGTCTGTCCTGCTGTTTCTCCCTGACCTACGAAGTCCCCAGCTGAGGTCTGGAAGCAGTGGGTGGTTGGGTGCTGGGGACGCGACGGCGACGGTGGCACCAGGCACGCGACGGCTTAGAGGGGCACAAACCTTCTGAACCAGCCAGAGGAGCAACTTGTAGGTCAGTAATTGTACTCTGCGGTGGTAATGTGGTCATGGTTATATATCCTGTGGTATTACCAGGGTCACAGGCTGTGTCAGAGGGAGTCTGGTCAGTGGAGCACCTATTTCCACCTGCCGGGCAGTGGCAGATGCTCTGCAACACAGTGTAAAGCATTCGTAGAGGAGGTGGTAATGGGAAGTCCTTGTTTCAGAGAAATCTGCCGTCCCAGTCACTAGATTTCAAGAGACCATCCTATGCCTTATTTCTTTTGTGATGCTGACTGTGCTGTACAACTGAGTATGTCTGTTAGAAATGGGCAGTCACTGTGGAGGCTCCTGTTCCTCCAGGTGGCAAAGTGTCCTTCTGGCCACAGAGGTGTACACGGCATGCACAGCAACCCTCATGCTGTACTACACAACTGCTCTTTGAACATGATGTTTAGTCTTCTAAGGCAAGGGGTAACAGACAAAATGTAAGTTTTTCATTTATATAAAATGGTTTTTTCAGGAGTAAATGAATTAATTCAAATTATTACATTTTTTCCTCTTTGAAAATAGACTGTACAACATTACATTTATTTCTCTTTGAAAACAGTGACTGCAGAAGGAAATTACTTTTCCTTTATTGGCATCATCAATATATTTAGGAAATTACATGCAAGGCAATTTTATTCCTCTTTTAGGTTTCATTTTAAACAAGAATTATTCCCAAAGGAACTGGGAGTTTCCAAAGAAAAACAGTGTAAAACCTTAGCAGAACCTTATCTCATTGGTCTTGTGGCACATCTTCAGAAAAATATTTTCTTCATTTACAAAGGCCAAAGACCAAAATAAGGGAACCCATACCACCTGATGGATTGCTTGTATTTTCTTAGATGCACTGTCTTGTACATACTATCAATTTCATACTATGAAGCATCTGGGAAGTCAAATTAAGTCCCTAATATAGCATTGTTCATGTCACACATGATGATCTGGCACAAAAATGGATTACCTGCATTCAGGCAAACTTACTCAGCAAGAAAATTTCAACCATCTCTTCACATACATCCCTAAATATAAACAGAGCAAATAATTCCTTCAGCAGATAAAAAAAATCAGACCTGAAGGGTGATGTAGAAGTCAAAGTATTTGGACAGGTGAAGAACAGGTGACAGCCTGGTTGTTGCCACAATAATCTGTATACTAGGCATCAATGCTTTCTATTTTCATATTCAGAGTTTCTGCACTAAGTCTTGCAGTGGTGAATCAAACACGTTCTTCCTTTTTCTTTTAGAATAATGTCCCTCAAGATAGCTGTAAGGGCAACGTCCTCAAACACAGGTCTCTGCTCACCTCCAGTGGTGCTCTGAAGACAGCACACAGCCCTAGAAAGGTCAAATTTCAACCATTTTAGCTGCAGGGAGACTGTAGCAGCTCTGTCTCTGGGTGTATGGTAATACGCTTGCCTTTAAAATCTAACCTGTCACCGATTAAGTGTGCTTCCTTTAGGAGTTCACCTTGCATGTTTTTGAGAAGGATAAAGTCACTGACCTTTTAAAGTTTCTGAGATTTTAGCTGGTTGGTTTTTGCTTTTTTCCAAAAAAGGTGTATCTCTGCATCATTAGAGTCATTTGTCACCTGGATAACTCAGTGACAAACTGCAATTTCCTATTTCATTACAGATGCCTCCTTGCAAACAGTTAATGTCCCAGGTGCCCAGAGATTGAGGACAGACTGTAGTTCCATGGGTTACATTTCTACAAACAAATGAAACATGCTGGGATCTCTTCCCTGGACCCAAAGGCAACACAGCACACAGCCTTTTAGCAGAAGTCTTCTCCTTCACCCAGAAAACAAGGTGGGCTTGCCCACAGATGCCTGCCCTGGGCAGTCTCCAGGTTTACCCACACGTACACTGCAGGAGAGAAGGAGTATGAGAGAGAAGGCAGAGCTAAGAGTGCAGATATTGCACAGGAGAGCTTGCTTTGTGTCTCCAACCCCTCCTTTAGCCAAGGGAAAGGAATCTTCCTCTCTTGGGACCTTTTTGTGCAGTTTCTGAGGTAAAACTCAAGGATTTGGAACTGTTCTCTTGAAAACTGGGACCTTCCCCTAAAGACAGTAAGTTTAGATGTGTCCTGAATGAGAGCTACCTCCAGCCTAGGCTTTGTGAGTGGACTGAGAGTGGCAGATCCTAGGTGACTGTAGAAACATTTTCTTTCTCAAGGAAGAGAAAGAGCAATTTAACTGATGGATTTAATAATTAAAGCCATTCAGGCCATTCTTCTAATTCCTAAACATTTGAGCTATTATGGTCTTTGAAATCACAGACACTTTGCCTGGTTTATCTTGTCAAATATCTATAGAGTTAGGTTATGTCAACAGCGCCCCGAGGTCTTTCTTTGAGAGAAAGGTGTTTTATAGCAGAGGCCTAGTCCTGTAAAAAAAATCACCTTCCTATTGATTACCGAGAGCTGCCCATTAACGCAGCCCTTGAGCACTTTCAAGTTTAATTAGGGCAGCTCTACCCCATGGGCTGACCTGGGGCAGGTCTGGCAGCCAGGGGGTGATGCCCAGGAGCCCCACTCCGGTGGTGGGGCCCAGCCCAGGTGCAGCCACAGAGGTGAAAGTGCCCTTTTACTCTTCAAGTGTGTCTGGTTACAGTCAGTGGTTTTACCACAGGGTTGCAAAGTTCATACCAAGAGCCGCTTTGTGTTACACTTGTGTATCTGCACCGTGCAAGTGGCTCGGTATAGATGTAGCTCTAGGGCTTGGCTGTGTTGTCGGTAACATGTTTGGTGGAACAGGCGAATCCAGAATGTTTCCCCCACTGTGCAACCACCTCTTAGACTGAGCACAGAGCTGAAACCAGCCCCAAAACAGAGCAAGCCACAGCGGCTGGGAAGCTGGGTGCCTGCCACTGGTTTCTGGTACATCTGCCGCTGAGAAGAAATCTCAGCTGAAGGGAGGTTTGCAGCTGAGGGGGAGGTTTGCAGCTTGAATCCTGTCTGCCTGTAGCAAAGGTCGGCGGTGGAAAGGAGCAGACGGGATGCAAACAGTGCTGGAGGAGGAGCTGGGGCGCTGGGGTGAGGTTAGGTAAGGCGAGAGCATGTGACAGCACAGGGCAAATCCTTGCTGGTCCAGGGGACAAACTGTGCTGTGCCCAGGCAGGGCGATGGGCCAGGAGGTGTGACCTCACTGCTGACACACGGCAGCACGCACCGGTGACTCTGTCACGGTCACGGCAAATTTTACCGCATAAAATCCCGTCCCAGGTATTCTGTCAGCATAGGACTGGTGTAAATCTTTGTCTGCTTACCACAGGTTTCTTTGGTAGTGATGCCTTTGCCGTGTGTGGCAGTGCAGACTCTGCCGATGCCATCAAAAGCTGCTTTTTCTAAATCCTGACAATAAATCAGTGTTCTGAGACATGGAAGTCATGTATGTGTAATAAAATACAATGTAAGAGACATCTGAGTTAATGGATTCAGTGAACTCCCCTGCAGTTCATTCAACCTCCTCCAGTCTAAATTTTTTTTCATGTTACTGGGAGGCAGGATAATAAATTTGTCTTCCTGAAAGAAGCTGTGTCAGTTCCCTTGTCTAATAACCTTTTTTTAAAAAAACAGATTCCAAATGATGCTTTGGAATATATATATATATATTCAATATATATTGAATATATTGCTTATATTCAATAAGGCATTAAGAATTAAAAAAAGAAAAGCTAAGCAGACATGATACCCGTTGGCTGGAGGAAAAGCTGTTTTGCTTAATATTCTTACATTCTACTGCTACCTGTAAAATATCAGAGCAATTACTGGAAGAGAATAAATGAGGGTTACGTTTACTAATTGCTTTCATTTTCATACCCAAATACTGGAAGCCTCCTGTAAATACAAATTTGGAGGGTTTTATACTCTCTCTTGTGAACATCTATCACAAAAACCTGTGATGCTCCTTTGCAAAAAAGCCCCAGAGGGAATCAGGTAGAATGTTGTTTGCTAGTAATATTTTAATTATCAAAATTGGCTGGTACATGGCTGACTTGTGCTGGATGGATATGCCTGTTAGCCATAGGAGGTGGCCACTTGGTGCTTTACTGTGGCCCATGGAGCTCACACTACCTCATCACACCTCCCTTCACAATTCCTATAGTACCTCAGCCTCTTGATACCTGCAGCACTAAAATTTGCTGGATGAATCCAAAGAGTACAGTTTGCTTTTCTACCCTCTGATCTCTCTGGGTGGTTTAGTGAGCTCCTTGGTGTCACCGAAAGGTTCTCATTTACCCCACTCTGAAATCTCATCAGCTTCTCCAGAGTGGAAGCTGTGCTTTGAAACTAGATTTATCAGGCTTCAAAAGAAATATTTTCCCTTTTTTTTCCATAATTTTGCTCAATAGGAAGGACTGTCAGTAGGACTGCTCCCACCTTCCCCTCCCCTCTGCCAGCACAGGCGCTGCGGTGCCAGTGCACAGGGCACAGCCACACAAATGCTCCTGGCTCGGGCTGCACACCGGCCTGGGGAGGGGTGGAGAGGGACCTGATGCTGGCAGCACCAGTTTGACATGTTTGACTGTGGTGTGAAACACTGGTGTTCAGCAGCCACATCAGGCCAGTGAGGGCTAAGCCTTTTTCCCATAGAGTATTTACCCAGGGACTGAGAAGTGATCATCATATTAACCTCCCTTGTAGAGGTTTTGAACCTCCCCTGTTCAAAACCCACCCTGTATTTATTTGTGTGGAAAGCAAACATGCCACAAAAATGCAGTGGTCGTGGCTATATAAAAAAACTTTGGGTTTTGCTGGTTTCCTTCTTTTTTATGTGCTATTAAAATCTGTTACACTCCATGAGTTTATTCAGTATCTGTCTTACTACATTTTGGAACCTAAAACCTGCTTTCTGTTTCAAATGAAAGCACAAATTAGCACATGGGGAAGCTGAGCCTAATCTCTCTCTGCTGACTTCTATTGCAGAAGGACAAAGTGATTGCTAAAAATAAAAAAAAACAAATTTTTCTAGCAACCATTAAGATTATCAGAGCAACTCAGTGCTCGTGAACCAGAGAAGCCTAAGATTAAAAAAACACAAAAGGGGAAAGCCCAAGGTGTCCTTGGCTGATTTCCCCCCTAATGGGAATCCACCTTCAGGGTTGTGACTTTGTCATCTCCGTGGTGGGATGGGGGATGTGTCTGGGGCTGGCAGAGCAGGGTAATCCACCTCTGCAAGGGTGTTTACTGGGAATCCTTCGTGATGTGGCAAGATAAAGGTCAAAGAACTGATGTAGGTTACTCATGGAAAAGGCTTTTTTTTTGCAGGAAAGCTGTTGTGTACAAATGTCTGCCTGGGTGCCTGAATACCTATGAAAAAAATCTCTTGACACTAAATAGTAAAGCTGTTTTGAAATATATGATTATATGTGTGTTTGTTGTCTGATATGCACCCTTTAAAAAAAAAAAGTGTTGTGGTACTGACTGCATCTTCTCTGAAGGTTCTCCCCAGTTTTTGGTCTGCAATAGCTTATGAAAGTCAGGAAATTATAAACTTTGTTGTATTAACCCACATGGTGCAAGAACAGGTGTAAAATAACATGTTATTCATTTAAATAAAGTGGTGTTGTCTCTTTAAACATTCAAATAGGCAATAAAATGGTTCTACACACAGGTGGGAACCTGTTCCACCAAACACTAAGTGGTTTTGTTAAAAAGAGAAGGAAAAGAAAGAAAAGGGGGAAAAAAGGCTGTCTGTTACTTTGAGATCCTAATTTTTGTGGCTAGATTGTAGATGAGGATGGGCTTATGTACAAATATAATGAAAAATTATAAAGGCTTTCTGGTGTTGAGATCTTGCACGTCACTCTTAAATTCAGCTGCCCTTTCAGTTAAATATTTTACTTGGCACATTCCGTCCTCATTCCACTACAGTCTCTCAGTAGCTTTAAAAACCAAATATAACTGTAAAAGCCAAGCCATCTCTCACTCCTTACTCTCCCTTCTCCTTTCACTCACATGTCTGCACCATCACATGATGCCAAGCTGACACCCTGAAATACCTCCTGAAAGCCAATCTCCTACCATGAACATCAAAAATACTCACTATCATCCAGAGAATAACCCCACCCCAATAAAATAATGGGTCAGCCTCCAGATCTCCCAAAGCATTTGAGTTCAATCTTTTAAAAATCTCAGAGAGCAGAGCCAGTGCTTTACTAGTTCTTGTGACTGTGTGGAGCAGCCCAGCACACCTGATCAGCAGAGCTCAGATTGTCTGTCAGATTGTAGAAGAAAGCCAGCGGAGGGGAATCTCCCCAGCTGCTTGAAAGCCCTTTCTGTGTCAGAGAGCTGGTCCCCATCAGACAAGCACTTGGACATTCCAGTGAATGTCACCTTTTTCCTTCAAATGTCCAGCCTTTTCTGTCGCTGTATTCAGGAGAACAATTATTTAGGAAAAAACATTCATGTGTAATCCCTCCACAGGAACAAATAAAATGGAAACAGAAGATGAGAGATGTGTTTATACCCTTATACCCTTATGCCAGTGCAGTGGATGCTGTATAAGGAGGGAAACGTGCACATGCACAGGATGGCCTCCCTGCTGCTTGGATATGGCTCTGCCCTTGACACTTCTCCACTTTGCCTTAATTGTTTCCCTCTCATGATGCCAGAGGCATTATAAAGAGGCATATAAGAAGTCATCTAATTGTTACAAACTCAGTATGCTTGAAGCTAAGGGAAGTAGGTGTCTGACATCAAGGAAAACTGAGGGACACATATACAGCATGCTGTCCAACCTTCTTAGGTTCCCTATAAAAGCACAGACTGCAGGACAAATAAATGTATTTTCAGATTCTACCATTGAGGCTGGTAACACCTCAGAATAACCTGCAGCAGCCTGGTGTTTGTTGCTTTAAATAATAGTGAGGGCATAATTTGTAAGCTGACAATAAGCTGGAACTAAAAGTGAAAGTCAAGGGTTTGAGTGACCTCCCTGCATGAGCCTAATTAACATGGTATACTGAAGAGCTTTCTAAAAGAGAGCCCATTGGCTCATTAGCACCAGTGCTTTTTTAATTCTGCTTACACCAGAACAGTCCTCCCTGTGCACTCAAGTACATGCACAATTGTAGCTGGTAGGACTCACTTTACAGTGGCTATGGTTAACAGCTCAGTTTGCTTTCCCATAGGAAAAAGCAAACTAAAGAGAAGGATACTGCCTTTAAAAAATTAACTGATCTTGTAGAGGGGAGTTTTGCAAGCTTAGACCAGCTAAATATTTTATACTCACTTCTCAGTGAGCATTGAGGCATGTGTCTGATTTTGGCAGACTTTCTTAGATTTTAGCCCTGAATTTGTGACTGATTCTTTCCATAGTCTTGGGAGAACAACTTAATTTCCATGCTGCAGCTCCCCTGGCAGCAGAGCAGTACAAGCTTCTCCGCAGCTCTTGTCGCTAACGAGTTAACATTTGCAGAGAGGAATTCTGAAGATGAAAGACTTGTACAGTAGACTTGGGCTGCAGGCATTCTGGGACCAGGATCCAGGCTGCAGGTGTGTTTGTACAGTGTTTAACACGCCACAGCCACAATACTGTGGATAAACAAGTAGAGAAAGCCAGAACAGAGTGGTTGTAATCACCCTTCGGGTTTGCGGTGTAAGCAGAGCACCTATCCTTCCTGTTTGCTCTCTGAAACCACCACGGTTTCTGATGCGGATGGTTCTTTTGCCAGCCTTAGCCATCTTCCACATTTCTTGCTCTCTGACTTGGAGCCTTCTAACATTAAAGCTCTTATCTCTACACCTGTTGGCTCCTCTGTCCCTCTTCTCTATTGACCAGCCTCTGACTCTGCAGCACAAGGATGTCTCTAATTTTTGCATGCTCAGTTTAAACCACTTGGAGGGCAAGAACAAATTATTCTGTAGGATCACCTGATACAGAATGGCAAAGCTTCCTCTTCAGAATCCACCCAGGTTGTCACTGAGAAATAAAAGACACTTTTTCCACGCTGGGATGCCCTGAGGTTGCTGCCTGTGTGCTTCTTGGTTTGAGATTTGGATCAAGCTTTTTGGAAAAAAGAGAAAGAAGAAAAGTAGGGCTATGCCAGTAAACAAAAACATGGAAAAGACTGAAAGCTGTAGTTGTTTTGTGTCTGTGATACGCTGTTTGCTTTTCACCTTCTCTGGGCAATATCTTTTCCCAGAAATGAGTTGTGTCCCAAGGTATGCCCTGCTCTCTCTTCTCCTGCTGGCTGGTTGTGCACTGACCGGGCAAATCCATCACCCAAAGAGTGTTTCAGTGCAGTTCCTCCTCTTGGCTGCTCGAGAAGGTGTGTTGTTTGCTTTGCTAAGTGCTCCTGGGGCCTAATGCTCCGTTGTTATGTACAGACCATTTCTGCTGTCATGAATCATGTTTTACCATGCTTTTTTTTTTTTTACCTGCTTTTACTCCTGCACCAGGCTCTTTTTTTTTTTTTTTTTGCTTTCTTCCAAGCAAACACATTTGAGTTTCCGTGTTTGCCACTGAAATGGTGCACGCTGGGTACACGGCACAGGCTGAGTTATTCTTACTGTCCCGCCACTGCCAAGATCAAGAAACCTGCCTCTTGCTCCAGGAGCTGCAGACCATTTTTTTTCTTACAACGAAGAATAAATTAATTAAACCTGAAATAACTTGCCAGTCACATACAGAGAAAAACAAAAAAAAAACCCACAAAAAGAAACAAACAACAACAACAACAACAAAAACAAAAACAAAAACAAGAAAAGAAAAAAAAGGAAAAAAAGGAAAAAAAAAAGATAAGAAAAGAAAAAAAAGGATTTTAGTGAAAAAACCTCACGCCATCGAGCAAAATATGCCCTTATCTTATCTGTTGTGAGTAACTCAAGCTATTTGCACAACGCCTTGTGCTAGGAAGGAGCTGTTTGTACATGTTTCACTCCCCTTTTTCCAAGTTTTAAATTTTGAATGAAAATCTTCCTTTTCAAACTCCTTGTCCCTGTGAAAGTGTCATGGTTTCTCTTTTCTGTGCTTCCCTGAAGGCTGGACCCAGCCCTCCCACCACAGGTCCCTTCCTTGCGGAAGGTTTTCTATTAATCTTCAAACCGCTGTGGAGAGCTCTTTGCGTCTGGCAGCGCCAACATCCCCTCTCCCTCCCGTCCCACCCACTTAGCCTCAGCCTAAGAGCCCTTAACAAATGACTCCCAAGGAATTTAAATGGCTAACGCTGGCTGGCCAATAACGAGATGCATAAACTCTATAACCAGGTTACAAGGCTCCAGCCATTAGGAAGAAAGGTTCCTCGGGCAAAGGCGTGAGTCCTCTTAACCTGTCGCCCTTCGACTGTGGGACCAGAGAGGTAAGGGAAATATTGTTTGCTCTGTAGGGCTTTTTTTTATCTGGTTTCCACTTAGGAGGGAGTTGAGACTGAAAGTATGTCATTGTCAAGGTATCGAGTTTGGGTTTTGCCTTCCTTTAGAGGGTCCTGGAAGAGTTTTTTGAGAAGGAAGCAACTGCTTCTAAGCTTGAACTATGAGCTCGACATGTGAACATCTAAAAGAATTTGCGTAGCAAACAGCAAAGTGAATATCAGAACAGTGAAAATTAAACCCTCGATGTCTTAGGCTGATGAAAACATAAAATCTTTGTCTCAAAGATATTTTTTTCTATCTTAAATTAATGAAGTAAAAGGTAGCCATTTACAACTGCCTGACGTGTTTTCAATTGGTCTCTCTGCTGCTGTCTGTTTGTGCCACCTAGTATTTTGTTCTGCTTCTTCAAGAAACTAACATAAAAATCAAACTTTAAAAGTGAGTTATCAGCTTTAGGTACAGAATTTGGGGCTTATAAAGCTATAAAGTGGCTAGGAAGGCTGAATAAGCAGGGTATACACACAGGTATTATTAATACAAACGAATCCATATAACTTATTCTGCATACTGAAAATTTGATAGAATTTTAAGACAATAAAACTTTAGTATTTTTCTATTCATATTCTAATTAAGCAGCATGTGAATTTTTTAAGGCTGGTACATGACACAGGACACGTGACATTAGTCTGTTCAACCTTATTTTTTTATTTATTCATTTATTGCTTTACTGGGGCCAGTGCTGATAACAATAGTGAAGTTTGAACTTGAATATAGAAAAAAATCAATTGATTCTAAACCCGTTTTTTTTAAAAAAAAAAGAAAAAAAAAAGGAAAAAGAAAAAGAATAAAAAAAGAAATGGAAATATGGAATATAGTTGTTGTAAGTCAGGTATGAATAAAATCAATTACGAAATTGTTCATTAACATGTGGGCCAGATGCAGCAGGTGTGTATAATGGTGTCCTGTCCTGGGCTAGCTGGATTGAAGCCAGGCTTCAACATGTGTGTGTAAAGTGCTCCTTCACTCTTTGCACATCCAAGCTTCCCATGGATGCTCAGAACATGTGAGGGATATCACAAATAAACATTACTGCCATCCATCCCTTGCAATACTCCGTGGCCTGGCAGGCTGGCTTGCAGAAATGTGTCTTTTCCAATCATGCTGGTCTCTGCAGACCTCCACACCCAACACAGTCTGGTGGCACATGTTGGTATTAGCTGGTGATGTTGCACCAAAGATCTTACCAGTGTCTGAAAGGGTTGAGGGAGCTTTTTAATTAAATGAACACAGTTAATCTGACAGAACTGCAAAGTATGTCCTTTTTCTTGTCAAGGCGAGGCCATATGACAGTCTATCAAGACCTTGTTGTAACGTTGGTTTGATTATTTTTCCATGGGTTTCTCATATAGCTTTGCATTGTATAACCAAGATTAGATAATGTGTTGAATAAAAATAAATAGAGTTAACAAAGGAGGAGCCATTTTGATACTCTTTTTAATAATTTCTATTCAGTTCTGCATTTCAGCTCCATTCATTGCTGAAGGAAGAATACTGAAACAAATGTTGCTTGTCTTCTTTCTTCAGCTTTTAATTAAAAAAAAAAATTTCCAATTAAGGTCAGCAAAAGGTGAATTTCAAATTACATCTGTCTCCAAACCCACTCATTTTCTGAAGCACACAGAAATTTTCTTTCCAAACTCTAGATATTTCCAACTGAGCTGTAATTTTAGTACACTTAAATTGTCTTGAATTAACCCAGCACAGGAATGGCGTCTGCTGAGAGAGTCCCTGCATTGGTTAAACATTTTTTTTAAATTTATAATATTAACTCTGGGCACAGGTAACGAGTGTTAGAAATCTCTTCCTTGTACTTGTAAACCTTGTTTCTCAATTTCAATTTGAGGTTCAAAGGTTTGTACGAACTTCTTAGATCAGAGGTCAGGTACAAATTGCTGCACTTTGCAGCTCCTTTCTGCAGATATGACAGAATTTCACAGCAAAGATGATTACCTTCCATCCCCCTCTCCTCCTCACACAGGCAACACGAGGCAGTTAAAAGCATGATATGTACAAGTCAGCCATTGGTACCTGAGTTTAATAAATAACTAACTGGATTTCAGTGGTGCAAGGTGCATATTATAAAAGGGGTCAAATGTCAGTGCACAAAGGAAAAAAAAAAAAACAAACCAAAAAAAAAAACCAACACCCAGCCACTGACTGAGCCAAATGCTTTGAGTTTAAAGTACTTTCAGTAGTGAACATTCACATCCCATCTGTGGTTTGTTTTATGCTGATTTTAATTTCTGTGACCTGAGGGGCCACTTTCAACTTTCCCTGAAATCTGCCTCCTGCTGCAAGCAGGTTGGGCCTCCTCTTGTTGTGGTGTTCTCATGGTGAACACAAAACTGAGAATGTTGCAATAGAAATAGAAATAGCACATAAGATAAGGACTGACTGAAAAGTCTAAATCTGTTTTTGTTGTTGTTAAATGGACTAAGCGGGTAGACTTTGTATGAATAGGCAGAATGTGTTATGTGTCACTGTGGGATCTCCAGAAGAGTTAGCTGAGAAAGTTAGAACAGAAAGGCTGAAAGGGAACTGTAGTCTGTGAACTTTTTTGGAACTCTTGGTAGTGTGGAACACATTACTGCAATGTTTACCCAGACAGACAGACAGACAGATAGACTGTTCTGTATTATAATGAAGAAAAATCACAAGCTCGTGCACACATACTCCTACTTTAGGGAGTTCAGCAAAGCCTTTCATGGACATTATCAATTCTTGAATTAAAACACTGTGTTCATATATAACATTTTTCTTTTAAGAGGGAAGAAGTGAAATAAGTGAATGTCCTATTCTTCCTGTGTAATAATGAACAGATGAGTCTAGTTGTGGTTTTGTTTTTAGTTGCAGATCTTCATTTTTCCTGTCTTATGGCAAAAGCTTGCAAGCTCCTATTCCACGCTGAATGAAAGAAACACTTCTTCCCTTCCTAGAAAGAATTCTTTTTTAAAACATTAATGAGGAGGACACACTTATCTGTACCAGCATCTCTGCAGAGTACACTGTTTAATTGCATTCCTGGTAAGAAAAAAAAAGGATACAAAAAATTTCCCATCAAGTACAGTTCATCTGGAAAGGCTTGTTACATACTGAGTGACTACATTGCACATTATGTCACACATTTCCCTGCCTGACTGTGGTAACAATATACTTTGTTGACTATATTGAAATATGGGACTCGGGGGAGAAGGGAAGAGTTGTGTTGTTTCCTGATTTGGAAAGCTGATAAGAATGATTACACAACCCATCTCTCATCTTCTCAGCTTTCCTCAACATGTGGCTTCAATATCCTACAGGATAATAACTTCAGCCTCAGCCAGCTACTGGTTCTATCAAAATAACTGATTTATAGAATTCTTCAGTGTTGGACAAGGTAAAATATGGAGCTGGGTCAAACAGTACAACACATGGGTTACACAGTTTCTTGAAACAAAATTCTGAATTACTTGCAGTAAGGGGCATTATAAAATAAGGGAGAAGATTCCCTTTCTTACTAAAGGAGACACTTACTGAAACTTCCTTCAGAAGCAGTTTAAGATGAAATGAATGGTTTGGTGCTGCAGTACTTTAAAAAGCACCTTTAAAAAGAAACCTACATTGCATTGACACAATTCACATTGCACAAGCAGGGGAAATAACAGTCTTGGTAGGATGCTCTAGGTGCTGGTGATGCTTTGGCAAATAGATAACTTTTTCATCAGCATCTCTTCATTCTCACCACAGGAAAGCTATGTATGTCTGAACAGAATTTCCACTTGTGATCATCAAAAAGAAATGGCAAGAAGTAAAGTGGTAGGCTCAGGAAAGTTTTCTCACTTTAAGCTATCATCAGTAAGAAATTCTTTTTCTTGAATGCTACCTTTGCAGTCTCCAGGCTAGGAGGTCAGATTGTTGAGGGACCTCTATCCTGGGAATGTTCACTGCTGGGCACTGACAGCATTTATCAATAATGCAGCAGAACTTTTGAAAGTCTTTTCAGCCTCACAGACCAAATTAAAGATGCCTTAGAATGATGCAGAGAGGGTTGCTAACAGAATAGACAGCAACTTTGCACAATTTCAGCTCTTTTTTTTTTTTTTTTTTTTTTTTAATTGTATATTAAACTGTTGTAAGGTAAGCTTAATATGGCTAAGGAAATGGGTATAGTCTGGTTGGGATTGGTATTGGTCTTAATGATAGTGATGAAAATAAAAAGTTTAAGCTTCAAATCCTAGTCTGAGGTTGTAGCCAGTTGTTGACTGTAGAAATTAAGTGTTCAGTTATCTGATTATCACTGAAGTTTTAATCTGAGGAATTCCAGGCTCAGGTTAATTTATAGAATAATGTCAGATGATGTCCTCCTAAAAAGGAGCAAAAAGTAAAAGAACAGACTTATAAGTATTTTGTTAGTTTTTTAAAGCCAAATTCAGTGCTTTTGGTGGGTGCCTGGGGGGCACAATTAGTCCCTGCAAGACTTTTAGGGCCAGATTTTCAGTAGTGCTTGTAGTGTCTTAGGTATAAAGCCATAGAAACCATTAGAGACTCAAAAACTGTTACCAGGAAGAGAAGCTAGATGCTGAGTATGACAGAGAACAGCATCCTTTATTTTCTGTTTATTTATGTTGCTTCTTCTCTATATTAGTAATTAGGACCCCCTTCTGGAGTAGCACCAACCTGCAAACTGCTTTTCAGGCCCAGAACATTAACCTGCCCCATATGAGAGCAACATGACTAACTGACCTGAAAAAGTTAAAGTTTAAGCTTGAAACATGAACTCTTTCACTGAAATCAGTGGCTGAACCCCTGATGGTAGCCCCTAGGTTAGGATGCCTGGTGTCACTGTTAATGAAAGTGGGAATTCCAGCAGCCAGGCTGGTCTTGTACTGCCCCTTACATACTTTACACTGTTTCTCTTTACATTAAGTACGGTGGGCAGAGAGCCACTGCTGTACATGTTTATGCCTGAACACACATGAGATGGGCTGCAGCAAATGCTGCCGTGTGTGCATCTCCTTGGGTCCCATGCAGCACCTGAGCCAAAAGGGTTCTCCCAGGTGACCCTAGCTGGAGATGGACAAGTTTGGTAGCCTTAATTCAGGCACGTGAGTGATGATGGGAACACACTGTGCTTTAGTGGTGCTGGCAGCAGGAAACTTGCACAGCAGACAGACATGTCATCAATAACTAGTGCTGATCTGATCCATGAGATCACTCCCCAGCTGATGAGTCTCTCATCACAGAGACTCATCAAGTCTCCTGCCAGCAGATGTTCCTGCCCCTTCAGGTCACTTTTGTCTCCATAGAATTTTGCCAAAATGATCCAAGTAAGGAAAACCCACCTTTTCAAAGTGTTTAAATTAGCCTGGGGCAGCTGCTTCACCCAGTTCAGCTGCAGTTAAAGCAATGTGCCTGACACACTGCAGACATTGCCATGGCCTGTTGTCCTCAGATACTGGGTTTTTTGGTTAAGTTTGAAGGCATCATCCACCCCCAGTAACCTTCCCATTCCTTTATGAAAGACTTTCAGAAAAGGTCCCTTGCCAAAAAGCTGTGCTGAAATGCTGCACTATGTCTTGCACTGATGCACCACAAGACTCAGCTTCAGAAGTTTGCATTTTATTAGCAACAGCATGTAGGAAAATAAGCTGTGGTCCAAGTTCTGTTGGAAGATACACTGAAGACTAGACTTTGACTCCTGAAATACAAATTAAATTGGAGTTCAGAAAAGCCTTTGCATGGTTTTTTTCCACAGATGGAATCTTTTTTTCATCACACTGGCTGCCCTCCTGGCCTCTGTCTGCACTGTGCATAGAGGGGAGCCAAGGACGCTACTTCTTGCAGGATGTCCCCAAGTTGATTGCAGAGGGCAAAGCTTTCTCCCAGTAAGCACATAGGGTGGCAGTGAGCACTTGTGGGTCCAGTGGCTATGTTAGGCATGTTCATAAAAGAGGTGGAACTTCATATTTCACCATTAGTTTTGGAAGGAGAACCTTGCATGCCAGCTCCCTGCTGTGGCAGGACTGTAAGGCTGGTGCCAAGCACTAGAGCCGGGCATGCCATGGCTCAGGGTTGGTCAGCTCATTTGTGCAAATAAATGATAGGAAAGGAGGGATGGTCTTGTCAGCAAAACAAAAAAATTATGTATATTATTATGTCTATCATACTACAGCTTTCTTTAAAAGGGGAAATAACTTGCACGTTACACTTGAAGCAACAATCAAGCCACTACCATACTTAGCATTGATGTGGCCCCTGCCTTTTTATGTTCAGCCTATGAGCCTGTAAATAGGCAAACTGAGTTTCCAGCAAGAGCATTTCTGTGGCTGTATGATGTTTGTGATAAAGTTATACAGTTGGTCTTAAGAAGCTGCTGTTGTTGTTACAGACACTTTATGTATCTAAAGTTGCCATGAAAAAAAATCAGCTTTTAAAACTGAAGGGCATTAACAGCAGTTGCACTTCCAGAGCTGCTGCTCAGCATCATCAGCAGGATTGCCCTTATTATTTAAAATTAAAAACCAGGAAGGTCACATTTAAACCAGTAGCTGTTGTTTCCCTCCGTCATCAGGATACATTTATTTAAAGATTCTGTGATTGACCTTCCTTCTGTAGCAGCTCTGTCTTAAAATGAAAAGCAATGGCCATTTCTTGAAGCAAGCAGGCAGGCGGGTGGTGTTGGTGAGGACATGCTGCCTCAGCTCTGTAGGGAGACACCTCCCTGGTGCCACCGCCTGCCCCCATGCTTTGTGACTGCTGTGTCATCCACAGGAGGACACGTGATGCCACTAAAACTGCATAACACAACCCTGGAGGGATGAGCTGGGGTTGTTTAGTTGTTTAGTCTGGAGGAGGCTCAAGGGAGACCTCATCACTCTCTACAGCTCCCTGAAAGGAGGTTGGAGCCAGGGGGAGGTCGGTCTCATCCCCCAGGCAGCTGTCAGTAAGACAAGAGGGCATGGACTTAAGCTCTGTTGGGGGAGGTTTAGGTTAGATATTAGGAAAAAATTCTTTATAAAGAGGGTGATCAGGCATTGGAAAGGGCTGCCCAGGGAGGTGGTAGATTCTCTGTCCCTGGAGGTTTTTAAGAAGAGACTGATGTGGCACTCAGTGCCATGGTCTGGTAACCACAGTGGTCGTGGATTAAGGGTTGGACTTGATGATCTCAGAGGTCCTTTGCAACCCAGATGATTCTGTGTGATTCTGTGTGAATGAAGCGCAAACATAAACAGCCCCATTTTACAGGAACACATGAGTGAAGTGGACATGCTGTTGCTGCCAGAAGGACACCGTCTGTGTCCCTGTGTTGGTTAAGAGCCTGTTCTATCACACCCTGGTCAACAGGAGCAGCTGGTTGTGTAACTTCACAGGGCTCTGCCCAGCGCTGGCCAAGCCCAAGGATAAGGTGCTCTGTGGTCTGTGGGCATCACCTTTGTGCCAGGGCACTGAGCTGCCTTTGGCCTGACGTGAGGGGCATCTGGACCTGTGTTGCTGCTAATGAAGGCATGGCATTTCTGTTTAACAAAAGATCTGCCTCAGTTATCAGCCTGCTCAGGTTATGCCTTAGGTCAGTCACTGCCAACACAGTAAGTTTCCCATTTAATATTCTGAGCTGTGATGAGAAAAAAAAAGATAGGCTGAAAAGAAGGTAATTAATGTTCAGGGCAAGAACTATTTACAGTCGACTTACTGGCAGCAGGGAAGGAGTTTCATAAGCAAGAGGAAGTGGAATTTGAATGGTTTCAGTGAAATGTGTACGTTTGAGAGTTCACCTGTGTGAGGGAGAGTCCTTGGAGCAGAGACGCGGAACTACAGACCTGGCTCCTGGTCTGCTGGCAGCTGCTAGCATCCATCTAACGTGGCACTGAACAGCAAAGGAGGCTTTACTCTTTCTGACAAGAAGAGAAGCCAGTCTGTTTCAGTCCTGATGATAAGTCATTTAAAATTTAGCTGTCTCCAGAGCGCAACCTTTCTCATTAATAATACTTTTTTCCATCTCTTGCTTATGAACCTTTGTCATCAAGATCAGGTGTACCTTCGTCTTCAGAGACTAGAAATTAAGAGCTTGTATTTCACAAGACACAACATTTTAATGTCGTTTAAACTTTTGCCTCTTCTAGCATGCATTAATCAGACTTTGTGGGTTTACTGGAATCAGTCTGGCAACAAGGGCACTGAACTCAGACTATTAGCTCATGCCATGTGTACACCCACACACGACAGCAAGTTTTCATGACCAGTTTACTATGGACTGAAAAAAACCACACAAGCAGGGTTGAACAGTGACAATTTTCTGGAGAGTGATTGCTTTTTTGAACATGACAAAGTTAGGTTGTGTTGGCAGCCCATTTTGTAAGGCTGTAACACCAGGAGAGAGCTCTCAGCCCAGACACACCCATGCTTTTTCTCAGCTGAACTTTGTTAAGGTTGTGTCATGTGGCAATGAATGTTGTTAGGTGTATATTTAGCTACACCAAGTGCGACCTCTTATAATTGTCTCAGGTAGTATATGCTTATGAAACCAAACTCTGTGGAGCTGCACAGAAAAAAAATAAAAATTTTTGATCATTGATCTTGATTCCAAATAAACTACATAGACATAAATGCAGTTTAGGTTCACAAAGACATTTTAATTATTCACTATCACGCATGGAGTGTTTGTAGCAAAGGTGGCCATCAGCACTTAGCAATAGATTCAAGTACAACTCTCAGTACTATAAATCATCCCGCTGGTGCAATGTAGAGTGAACATCCCAGTCCCTGTACCACCACTGAATTACCAGGTGGTTTCTGGTGGGTAGGGAAGGCTTTGCTCTAGACAATAGATAGCCCCAGTGGCTGAGCTACTGGCTGAGCCCAGACAACAGAATACAAGGCTTTTACTTTGTAAGTTGACCTAAAACTGTTGGTAATGACTAATTTCTCAATTTACCCAAACCTGGGGTGATAAGTAGTGCACATGCCAACAGGTGGCCAATGTAAAGGTAATGATTATTCCTCAGCAAAGTGTTTGTTTAACAAGTTTTACTTTCATTCAGGGAAAGGTGAAGTCCCATTTTAAGGAAAAAATTGTCACGTGAAAAAGGCAATTTTTTTCTCTGCCTTAATTTTTTTACATTATGTCAAATAATTCCCAGAAGCAAAATGAGAACATTTGACTGCTACACATTAAAAAGGGAACAACATTTGAACCTGAGAGGAATATGTTTATCAACAACATTTAAAGCCAGAAGTTATCAAAACTAATGTACTTCCATGAGAGACCTGTTTTCAAAGAAATTATGCTTTCTAAAATATTTCCTGGCTGTCAGAATGACTATTAATGCTCTTCAACTTCTCTGCCTCCCCTTCTGCTTTCCATATTTTTAATTTAAAATGGCTCAGAACTATCAGTGTGTAACACTTTGGCCCAAATACACCCAGTCCCAGAAACATTTGGAGCATGTGGCACAGTGACCCATTCACAGCTGTGTTGCCCTGGCTGGTGCAGAGGCATCTCTAGATAAAGACCAGCACAATTCTGGGAAGCTCAGGAGTTTTACTGAAAAAAAAAATCTGAGGTACTAAGGTTACTTAGAATTTAAATAGAGGGTTTTGGACCATAGAAATCAGGCTTAGATGCCTAAATTTTGTGCTCATATTTCTGTAAACTTGGGCCTATCATACTGGTGAAAGACCTCCCTGCATTATAACCAACAGTGAAAATGGACAAATTGTTCTAACAAAGGGTGTAAATCAGAGTCCCTGTGGGACTCACAGGAGAGAAACCTGCATCCCACTGAATAACACAACTGAATAAAATAAATGGCTGGCTGAAGCTTAGTCTTTTTTTTTTTTTTTTAAATAAGCCTGTGAAACCCTGAGTGTTTCGTATGCTTGCAGTTTCCTATAGGGGCCAGTGTTTTTTGGCAGTTCCATCAACAGACTGGTCATGAATGCAAATCATGGCAAATAAATTGGTGGATGATGCAAAGGCTGATGCTGATTTTAAAAACAACGAGGAGGAGTCAATGGTGTAGCACTCAGTAGGTGGAATCTATTCAAAAGGCAGGCAGGGCAGGGCTGTACACAAGGTTGTTTCATTTAGGAGTAGTGAGCAAAAGGCATGCCTGCTGCCTGGGGCATGACTCGGGCAAGTGGTGCTTCTGGAAAGGATCTGAGGTTCAAACTGACAAACAAACTCCATGTGGTTTGCTAGTGAAAAGGTGTGGAGAAGCAGGCCTTGGCAATACAGAGACGTGGGGAGAAGAAAGAAGGATGATCCCTGTATATAGCAAAGGTAAAAAAGGCTGAAGGATTAGATAACTGTTGAAGAACCACAAAAAAGATTTTAGGTGAAAAAATTACTAATTGGGAAGGAGTTCAGGAGTTCAGCCTGCAAGTTTTATTAAAAAGAATTGTGTCTATTACGCAACTTAAATATCATCATAGGGCAAAAGCAGAGGTCTTGAAAGACTCTTTAGTCTATCACAAAATGTGGAAGCAATGGCCAAATTCTCATGAGAAACACAGCACCCCTTCCTATCTCAGGGAGTGACTCAGAAAAAGCCATAAAGGGAAGTGGTGGGGTCTACAGCTCTCTGATTCTTTAAAACCAGGGTCCTTCTGGAAGATAGGACTTACTCAGATAAATGTTTTGGGAGACAATGTGCAAATAACAATAAAATGTAATGGCTCATGTCATATACAATCATTCATATTAAATGGTTTGATGGACCTTTCCTGCTTTAAAAGTCAATGAATTAACTACTCTCAGAGTCCCAAAGTGTCTTATTTAATTGTGCTCCAAGAGGAAGCCAACAGTGTTGCATTTGTGGTCATTAGCATGGTCATCTCCTCCCACATGTCTGTATTTCCAGCTCTCTGTCTGCGTTCAAACGCAGGAGGAGTTTCTGAGATTTGCCTTCATCTTACTGGCTTGCAGGTCTGTTCTGGTCACTTGCTAAAAAGCAAGTTGCCTGTCATAAGGGAGTGGTTCTCTTCAGCTTTTGTGGAGTCCTACTGTAATAACAAAAGAAAGAGACAAACACATCACACATTGAACCACAAGCAGTAGGCAATTCAGAAGCTCACCTGATTGTCCTTTGCACAAGAGAACAAGAATTTGTCTCCCCAATACTAAAGTGTATTTATTATTTCCTACACAAGGATTACTGTGAAGGACTAGGGGAGTGAGGGGAGTGTTATCAGATGGAAACCATGCCTCGTACTTCTCATTCATTCATCATCTTCCACCTTGGAATATGGCACCTGATGCTTGCACTGTTCAGGAGTAGATGGATTAACTGAGGAATGGCTGAGGAGAAGGCTCTGGAGCTGGGAACCACTGGCTTCATGGCAATATCTTCCCTTTTCCAATCCGGTCTCAGCTGCTTCCTACCCTTTCAAAGATGATCCAAGCCTCCCCAGGGTTTTGTGTTTTGAGGTGCTTGGTGGCATCCATTTATCCAACTTCAGGAGAAGAGGAGATTGAGGGGTGACCTCACCAATGTTTATAAATATGTAAGGGGCAAGTGCCAGGAGCAAGGAGTAAAGCTCTTCTCAGGGGTGACTAACAATACGACAAGGGGCAACGGTTATAAACTGGAGCATAGGTGATTCCTTATAAATATTACAAATAATTTTTTCACTGTGAGGGTGACAGGGCACTGGCACAGGCTGCCCAGAGAGGATGTGGAGTCTCCTCCCTGGGTGCATTCAGAGCCCACCTGGATGCATTATTGTGTGAGCTGCTGTAGGTGACCCTGCTCTGGCAGGGGGGTTGGACTGGATGATCTTTTGAGGTCCCTAACTTTCTATGATTCTTCTGTGGCATCAGCTCTGGGTGCCAGGGTGGTACAGGCGGGTGGTCCTCAACTCCCTGCCTCAAAGAGGGTTTGTGCCTATATCCAGGATGTTCTCCCCATGCAGTATCAATGTTCAGGCTGGTGTGATTCATTCATCTGCTTTTCTGCAGTTTAGAAAACAGTTTCTAATGAGTGTTCTCCTTCCTTTGCCCAGGCTTTACCAGGCTGTGAATGAGTTTGACACCATGACCGCTGAGGACTCCACTGCAAGGATGAGCAACGATTCCTCCAACGTGACTACCACAAAAGTTCCCGAAGGAGTTGCTGGTGCTCCCAACGAGGCGGCCCTGCTGGCCCTCATGGAGCGCACTGGATACAGCATGATCCAGGAGAATGGGCAACGCAAGTATGGCGGCCCTCCTCCTGGCTGGGAGGGCCTGCACCCTCCACGTGGCTGTGAAGTCTTTGTGGGCAAAATCCCCCGTGATGTCTATGAAGATGAGCTCGTCCCTGTCTTCGAGTCGGTCGGACGCATCTATGAAATGCGCTTGATGATGGACTTTGATGGGAAGAACCGTGGCTATGCCTTCGTGATGTACACGCAGAAGCACGAAGCAAAACGAGCTGTCAGGGAGCTCAACAACTACGAGATCCGCCCCGGCAGGCTGCTGGGTGTGTGCTGCAGTGTGGATAACTGCCGGCTCTTCATTGGAGGCATTCCTAAGATGAAGAAGAGAGAGGAGATCCTGGAAGAAATCGCCAAGGTGACAGAAGGCGTGCTGGATGTCATCGTGTATGCCAGTGCAGCAGACAAGATGAAGAACAGAGGCTTCGCCTTCGTGGAGTATGAGAGCCATCGAGCAGCAGCAATGGCCAGGAGGAAACTCATGCCAGGAAGGATCCAGCTGTGGGGACACCAGATTGCTGTTGACTGGGCAGAACCAGAGATAGATGTGGATGAAGATGTCATGGAGACTGTTAAAATCCTCTATGTGAGGAATTTAATGATTGAGACCACAGAGGACACTATTAAAAAGGTCTTTGGGCAGTTTAACCCTGGCTGTGTAGAGCGGGTGAAAAAAATACGTGATTACGCCTTTGTGCACTTTACAACCAGGGAAGATGCCATTCATGCCATGAACAACCTTAATGGTGTTGAACTGGAAGGCTCCTGCCTGGAGGTTACCTTGGCCAAGCCAGTAGACAAGGAGCAATACACTCGCTACCAGAAAGCAGCAAAAGGAGGAGCTGCAGCAACGCCAGAAGTAACTCAGCAGCCTAATTATGTTTACTCTTGTGATCCGTACACACTAGCATATTATGGATATCCATACAATGCCCTGATTGGGCCCAACAGAGACTACTTTGTGAAAGGTTAGTAAGCACAATTAGGGGATGTGAGGGGCAGGTTTGATCTCAGGCTGGTGCAACCCAAGGTCTGCTTGAGCCAAAGGACGGATGGTGCTATGAATTTTTTCCTTAAACACTCTTTTAATAGGACTTTTGCCATATTTATGTTCAGCCACCTTTTAATTTATGACTATATAAAGTATATGCAACTATAAATAATAAGGTACAGGCTAGTATGAGGGAGGCATCAAAAACATGGTTAAGAATGAGCTAATGGGCCAGGCATGGGATGGGGACAAGAGAGATCTGGCTTTTGTTGAGTATTGTAGTAAGTCTGAGCAAGTCCAAGACTCCAACTTCTGATGCCTCCTTTCAAAGAGCTGGACCTTAAATATTACAGATTGTGACAGAGTGCTCCCCTTACCTTCTCCTGGTGTGGGTATGGTGACCTAGTCATCCAAAGAGAGGGATGTCAGGAAAAGCCTCAGTTGGGAGCTCCCCCGGTGTCACTTGCCCTCCACATTAAAATGACAGCAGTGCTGGGCCCTTTATAAAGAAGTCATTTGAGAGGCAGAAGCAGAAGGAATCAAGTGAGTGTGAAATATCTATTTTATTATGTATCCTTCAATTAGTAATTGGTTATAGTCATTAAAAAAATAACCAATAATAATAAAAAGCCCTAGAAACTATAACAGGTGTTACAACTACAGGAATTACAGTTTCCTGAAATTTAATGTGGCAACTCAGAATGAATATAATCTTAAAGTACCCACGTAAACCAGGAAATATTTTTAACCCTAGGTGATTAAGAATTTCAGCTTCTTCTCAGTTTCCAGATTTGTACTTATAATGAACTACAAAAGTGTTAACTGACAGACTAAATATTCAATTACACAATCATAGAGTACATTGATACCTCAGTGTCCAAAGAACTGTCGTAACGTTCATGGAGTTGCTAAGATAAATAAAGGCAATATTTATGGAGATGGGGTATATCCACATTACTAATAAAATACCAGAGAAAACAAACAACACTAGTAAAAATATATAGAATGATGGAACAAAGTTGGTTAAAGGCCAGGTACAACTTCGGGCCACGTCTGCAGGATCCCATGACAGCCATTTGAGAGTCTGGGTGTCCTCTGGGGGACAGCTGAGAGCAGAAGCTTTTCCTACTGCACAGAGATCACCCTGGAGGAGCCCCTCTCTCTACTGACTGTATAACAGTGGTCCATTACACTGGCCATGAAAGCTGCATCAGTATAAATAAGCAGTTAATATATAGTCAGAAACATCAACAGCAAAACTTGTGTAGGCTTACTGGGTGCTTCTAAGGCCAAAATCTTCTGTTTTCCTATGTGAAGCCTTATGCCTCTTAGTCTCAGCCTGGGGCCATTTGTGCTCCTCCGTGGGGCTGTTGCTCTCTGTTATTCACCACCCGTGGGGCTGTTGCTCTCTGTTCACCATCCTCTTCTGTGTTGTTACCATAAGCAGGCAGCATACGAGGCAGAGGGCGAGGTGCAGCTGGCAACAGAGCCCCAGGCCCCCGGGGCTCCTACCTGGGGGGATACTCCGCTGGCCGTGGCATCTACAGCAGGTACCATGAAGGCAAAGGAAAACAGCAGGAGAAAGGATACGAGCTGGTACCCAACTTGGAGTTACCTGCGGTCAACCCGGTGGCCATTAAGCCTGGAGCAGGTCAGTATGTGCAGTGAGGGGAGGAAAGCAGAGGTGCTGGGCAAGCTCCCACTCCAAGCCCCATGTCAGGCACATGGGGACACTGGGGACAGCCCACAGCTGTGGCATTGGGGCAGCCCCATGGCAGGGACTCAGTGCTCCACTGTGCCAGATGCCTCCTGGCCCTGGCTTTCTGTAAACAAGAGGCATGCAGTGAGACAGAAGGCATGAACATCTGGGAGCTCTTCAAGCCAAAGAAAAGCGGGCTGAAGTTGTGCCCACTGCTCCTATCCCTTTCTGCACCTCCTCAGGTGGAGACTTTTCTGTCTAGTCATGTACACTGGAGCATGGTGACTAGGAGCAGTCTTCCTCTCTTTTAATTTCTTCAATGCTAATTTCACCCTGGGAGATTCCCATCCCAGATTTCCATCCAGGCAGAGCTCTTTCCTACTTAGTTTGTATTTCTCTGGTGCTAGAAGGTTGGGAAAAGGACCTGGAGTTTTCCCATTGCAAGCTCCTCTGTCACCAAGGAAGGAGTAATGCAGGGAGCCCTCAGGGTCCAGCTCACAGCAAGGTAGTAGCTCTCAGCTCTTCTGGGCTTAGGGTCAACTGGGGCAGGGATCACCCCTTTCTGACACATCCTCAGTTGAGTATCCAGCCCTTGCCCTTCCAAGGTGAACAGGATGAAGACTGAAGCCCTGCAATTCCTCAAGATCCTGTTTGGAAAGATAATTATGCAGAAAAGCAGACTGAGGAAGAAAATCCTTGCAGGTGAAGGGGCAGACCTACTTGTAGGAGCCCCCAGGTCTTTTCCCCATTCCTCGCTCCAAGTAAAGTTTAGCTTCAGGACCTAAGTGGTGTTAAATAATAGAGATGAAGTGGGTTTGCCCAAATGTGCTCCAAACTGTCAGTGTAAACTACAACTTGCATCTAATGAAGGCTTTGAAGAATTCTTCATAACAGCTAGAGGAGACAATGTGAGAAGAGGCCTACATACAAAAAAAAAAAAAAGCTGTAAGATTAGAACCATTTCCAAAGGAAGATCAGACTTCCTGAGAAAACTACCCACTCACAATCAGAAAGCATTACCACTATGTGTGTTTCTAAAGATACTTCAGGAATTCCAGGTATTACCAAAGGATACTTGAAAAGTGGGCTTTGAAAGGCACAGCTTTTAGTGAGAATTCATTTAACTGCCAAACAAAAGCCTGAAGCTCAAGTCAAAATGTTTCCAGACTTTGAAGCATGCTGAGATTCAGATTTCTTTATCAGGTCTACCTCTCCCATATCTCTGAGAGCACATTAGCAAAACAGAGGAGTACAGAAGTACTGACTCTGCCAAGTTTCCTACCATTTGTAACCCTAAAGCTCATGTCTTTGCAAATGGTTAGAAAAGTCCTGAGATGTCGCCCCAATGCCCCAGCTGCCTGCTACTACTTTTCTGCCAGAAGTTACTTGAGTGGAGCATGTGAACTTTCTGCCTTTGCTTCGGTGAGAAATTATCCAGGTTTTTTAAACCAGTGATAAAACTGGTTTGAGCTGACCAAGTGGACTTGGTGTAGATTGAGAACTGGAAAAGCTTGTGGGTGGAGATCTCTGCTTGAGGAAACAGAGGTAGTCCAGTAGCAGTGGAAACATCTCTGCCTGAAAGATATTCCATCAGATTCAGTCTCCAGGATCAAAACAAGAGTACTGCTTGCTGGCAGCTGTCCTCCCCATAAGCAGAATTGCACAATTCCACCTTGCAAAGTTTTCTGACAGTGAAAGAAACCTATGTGCATATTTGACTTAATTTCTGACTTTCTGGCTGCTATTCCCATGGATGCCAGCATCACCTGATAGCCCATCATTTATTGATTACTCTAGTTTCCTTGTGAATAACCTAAATGCTGAAAGGCTCACAAACTGAATGCTAAAGTGTCCACTATGACACAACAATGGAAATCATAGCATCATAAAACAGTCGGGGTTGGAAGGGACCTTTAGATCTTTAGATCACATAGTTCCAACCTCCACTGTCATGGGCAGGGAGACCTTCCACTAGACCAGGCTGCCCAAAGCCCCATCTAACTTAGCCTTGAACAAATCCAGGGAGGAGGAATCCACAGCTTCTCTGGGCAACCTGCTCCAGTGTCTCACCACCCTCATTACGGAGTATTCCCTTCTTATTTCCAATCTAAACCTATCTTCTTTCAGATTAAAACTTTTAGCCCTTGTTCTATTGCTTCAGGCCCCAACAGAAGTCTGTTTATCTTTTATAAGCTTCAGTTATTGAAAGGCTGCTATAAGGTCTCCCTGGGATCTTCTCTTCTTCAGGCTGAAAAGCCCCAACTCTCTCAGCCTTTCCTCACAGCAGAGGTGTTCCAGCCCTCTGATCATTTCTGTACCCACTCCAACAGGTCCATGTTTTTCTTGTGATGAGGGCCCCAGAGCTGAATGCAATACTGCACGTGGGGTCTCATCGGAGCAGAGTGGAGGGACAGGATCACCTCCACGCTTCTTTTGTTGCAGCCCAGGAAACAATTGGTTTTCTGGACTGTGAGTGCACATTGCCAGATGATGTCCAATTATTGCAATTACTTAGAATCTTCAGTATAGAACATTTCTTCCCTAAACTGTGCCATGAAGCTCCATTTTGGACCACATACAAACAACTTCACTCTGACTGGAGCACTGGAGCCTTTTCACTTTGTCTCAAAGACCAAAGCTCTAATGATTTTATGTTGTCCAATTCTGGCGTAAGGGAGAATTCTCTATGGAGCAATTTCTCTTTTTTTTTTTTTTGGTCATTAAACATATCAATCCTGTAGCAGAGATGGTATAAAACACATTTAGCCAACTTAGTTCTGAGAAATCCATAGTAGTGAAAGAGCTGGCATTTTACAGAGCTGGCCAGAGGACAGCATATAGACTGAGACAGTTGCTGCCTGCAACCTGTACAATACAAACCACACTTTTTTTTTTTTTTTTTTTCTTGGAGCAGCTCTGCCAACTGCAGCTACAGGTCCCTTGATCTCAACAGCTGGAGTGGGGACCCCATCAGGACAGAACAGGCTCCCACCCATCCCTGTACTCAGGCCACACTCTTGACCAGGGGGGAGAACAGCAGTGGTCAGAAGGGGCCCTGTAAATTTGGGTCATGGCTCCCAGTCCCCAGCAGGGCTCTGTCCCTGTGCTGGGAGCATGGGGGGAATGGCAGGCAGAGGAGGCAGCACCGAGCCCATCACCATGCACCAGCTGCAGTGCTTCCACCCATGGAGTGGGTGGTCCAGGAAGCATGGAAGTGCTCCAGGTCCTTCAGTGGCACATCAGCTACCTGCCCTGATGAGAGCAGTGCAGGACCACTGCAACAGGGCTGGCTCATGCAGGAGGGAGGGCTCTTTGGGATGAGGTTCTCTAACTCGCCCTCTCCCAGCGCACCTGATGTGTCTGATCTCTCCTAGTGGCCATCCCTGCCATTGGTGCCCAGTACTCCATGTTTCAAGCTGCGCCACCAGCCAAGATGATGGAAGATGGCAAAATCCACACTGTTGAGCACATCATCAACCCCATAGCTGTCCAGCAGGACCCGGCTAGTGCAGCAGCTGCTGCGGCAGCCGCGGCCGCAGCTGTGATACCGGCTGTCTCAACGCCTCCCCCGTTCCAGGTGAGTTCAGCACAAAAGTCCTGCTTCCCACGCATCTTGGTCCCATACATCCTGTTTCCCATATAACATGCTTACTGTAAGTCCTGCTTTGCATGCCTGGGGTGTGTGGCAGGGAAAGCCTGGCCTCTTGCCCTCAGGAGACGCTGTTGAGGACTTCACAGTGCCCAACAACCCCGCGTGTCGTACACATCTGCACTTTGGACACTGGCAGATCCAAATCTGGGAGGGAGGAAACAGCTCCCTGTGATGGCAAAACCCTCATTCAACAGGGTACACGCTGCCTACCCTCCCGTTGTCACCCCCCTCTTCTGGGAGGCTTACAGTTCAGGGGGTGGAAACAGGACACGACAGGAGTTTAGGCCCTCTTTTTGAGGCCTGAACCTGACGCTCTCCTTCCAGGGCCGCCCCATCACGCCGGTGTACACCATGGCTCCCAACGTCCAGCGGATCCCCGCTGCCGGCATTTACGGGACAAGTTACGTGCCCTTCGCGGCGCCCGCCGCGGCGACAGCGACGATAGCCACGCTACAGAAGAACGCTGCCGCCGCCGCTGCCGCTGCCTACGGGGGGTACGCCGGCTACATCCCCCAGGCCTTCCCAGCTGCCACCATCCAGGTGCCCATCCACGACGTCTACCAGACGTACTGAGACTGTCGGCAGAGGAGAAACACACCCTGAAGGAACACTTTACTATTTATGAAGAAAGAACCGACTGCGAAAGAGTAAATGTTTGGGGCTCGGTAAACTGATGCAGAAAGTGAAGAATGTCATAGAAAAATGTGTCCGAAATGTTTTCTACGCTTGAAGTTTTCACTAACTTTTTTAGGCTATTTTTAAAATTTAACATGCCTGTATTCATACATTTCTAAAGGACCTCGATGCATCCAGCCCACCGCTGACATGCATTTATACCCATCCTAGTGGGGTTGCATAGGGTCTCCTTTTTTTTTTTTTTAGCAGTTATATTTCCAATGTATTTGTGGTATGAAGGTTATTTTTTAGTAACTTCTGCACTCCAGAGATGTCTATTTTGTAGTGCCTTTAATAATATATCAGCTATATATAAAAAAGCACACCTGAGCAGCTAGGGAAAGTTTTAACAATATATTTTGAAGAATATATTCAATATTTAAAGAATACATACTTTAGATTTTTTTTTTTTAAGAAAAAACCAACGAGTATCTTATTTAAAAAATTATACTGGAAAGTGCAATTTGAAAAATGTGCAAGACCTCTGCATTTTTGTGCTGGCATTAACACAATCCACTTCTTATTTGAAATCGGAGGTAACTAATATTTCTCATTTGAGAGAAAGAGGAAAGAAAAAGCCTCCTCACACAAACCTCTTCATGGTGTGATTTGCAGGCTTGTATTAAGTAAAGGAAAGGCTCTGAGTTCTCCTTAACAACTGGATTTTCTATTGAAGCTACTTGCAGCTGGAGCACAAGCAGAAACAAGTAGCTGATATTTGATGTGAGGTTTCTTGACTTAGATCTTCATCCAGTATAAAACCTAGGCTCTTTTTTAATGTTCTTTATTTTATTCTTTGAAGTATATGTTGTAGTGACTGAGAATGTATGCTGCTCTCACCAAGAGGATGCGCAGCGTTACTTACCCATTGCTCCATCATGTTCTGTGAGAAATTTCCACTACTAGGGGTGGTAGTGATACTGGAATTAGTGAAACGGGGCTAACCTCCCACCCAGCCTCCCTTCCATGCTTAATTCCCCTTCTCCACAGCTGGAGTTGTACATGCACATCAGGGGTGGGAGCAATTAGACCCGACGATTTTAAGACATAGAGCTTGTAAATATCTCTTTTAATATACATTTTCAAAGTCCTTTTATGTTGCAAATTTACATGGTATGTGGTTTGCCACAAAACAAAAACCTTATATTGCAATGTTATAAAAAAAGTTTGTTTTATTAAGAAGTAAATATATTATTGCAGTGTTTTGTGGCCTGTTTAAAGGCTTTTATTTAGTAGTATGGTGAATGTAAAATATGGTAAAACAGTGAAGAAATGTCTTGCCCATTGTATGAAGTGCATCAGCCCTGCAAACACAGCTCTGGTGACACGAGGTGTGGAGCAGAGAGTGAGTAAACAATGTTCCTTTACTTTTTGTGGTAGAAGTACCAACTGAAGGGGTTTCGTATTGAATATACTTTGACAACCGAACGACTTCCAGACCACATCCAGCTCAATTAAGTGACATTTTAATATGTTTTTTTTTCCTTGCCTCAAAATGGAACAGTTGTTTTTTAGGTGCTCTTGCTCAGCCAGGCTGAGCTCTCCTCACCCCTCACGCCCCACCAAGCAGCCAAAGCACTGGGAGGAGGTTAACCATTAGGTGGGACTCTGCCCCTCCGCACCCTTTCCCAGGATTTTCTTCTTATCTGTCCCTGTGCTTCTGAAAGCACACCCAGACCTTGCCTGAGGCCTGAAGCAGGGCAAGAGGAGGTGATTTGGCTGAGAGGGATGCCCCCATCATGGAGACCAACACTGCTTCCTCCAGCCTGGGCCTTGCACAGCTCAACACTAAATGCTGCTGTGGGTTCACAGGCTCTGCCTAAACACCCCTGGGGCTGGGAATAGGCAGCCTCCTGGTTTGGGTTTCTGTCAACCCCTTTCCAGCCCCACGCCATGGCTGACCCAAAGAGGAGGGATGAAGGGCAATCACTCTTTTCCCATTCATTCTCTCCCCTCCGGCAGGACAAAAAGTGGCAGGGAGAGAAAGGAGCCAAAGAGGGTGAAAAAAAGGAGCCCCAAGCCACCAGTGGGTGCAGGCAGGACCCAGGAACACAGGCAGGAGCCAGGCTGCAGGCAGGAGCCAGGCTGCACTGAGCTTCCCCAGCCCCTGCCTTTTACACTTCCTTCTAAACCATTTCATGTACACTACTACTGAGGTAAGTTTGATAACTTGAAATGTGAACATCTTTAGGTTAAGAACAAACTATTCAAAGGAGGAAAAAAAAAAAAAAAAGAAAAAAAAAAAAAAAAAAAAAAGAAAAAGAAAAAACCCAACAAAACTAGCGTGCCTTATTCTCAAAAGAGCTGATATTTTAGGTGTTTTATTGTATCTCTGTTTCCTGTAATGTCAGAAGCCTCTGAGTTATTTAGTTCTTGCTCCATTTACGGTACATTTCTAGAATGTAGTGAATAAAGCATTGTTTAAAAATGGAGACTGTTATTTCATTGCAACATCCCATGGCCAGGATTAGCCACTCCACCAAGGCTGTGCTCCCCTCTGAGCTGGGCAGAGGGTGTTCAGGGAGGAGGGGAGTGGGGCACCAGAACTGGCATCTCCTGCAGGAGACACTGACCCACTGGTTCCCCCATCAAACCAGTGCCCTGCCCAGCAGGCATCTCCCCATTCTTCCACCAGCCTTTGATTAATGTAAATCTCTTTTCACATCCAGTTTAGAGTCTGTGCCTGAATGTGGATGCAAGAACTGAAACTGGCCTCTTTCCCTGCTTTCTACCCACACAGTGCACAAAACCTCTGTAACCCTGTTGCATGTTCTTATTGCAGGGTAGAAGTGCTGTAGACTAGCTCATGGTTTTCATTTCAGCATGCTCCACCCTTCAAATACACAGAAAGATAAGCCACACCTCTTGGCACTATTTGCAGTCCTCCAGAATCCTTGGCTGTTTCCTTACTGTAAGTCCACTCCAAGAAAATGAGCTGCAAATACCAAGTCTGGAGAGAAGAGCAGTGCAAGGGAGCAGATGTAAACATGCAGAACAGAGAAAAGGGAGAGGTGGTAGCAATGGAGGCAGGGACTGGCACTAGTGAGTAATTCTCAGGAGAGGGAGATCAAAATAAATCCTGTATGAGCTTCTATGACCCTCATAGGAATGCAAAAGTATCCCTAACTTCCCCTTGCTAACATCATATCATAATCCAATTAGGACTAGGCACTGTATATCAACATGCCCCAGGTTTCCCAAAGGATACTAATTATGAGAGGTTTTCCTAGTTTTTTTTTTTCAAAGAAATTGCAAGAAAAAAATTTTTACTTATTTTTGTAGGGTTTGGGGGTGGGGAGTGAGTCACCTACTTTTGGATTAGGAGTCTGTGTGTCTCAGCAATCATTTCCACTAGCAAGTAAATCTGTCTTGCTCAGAGAAGGGATAATCACCATGACACTAAAAGTAGCTTTCAAGGAGCTATAGCGACATTAGGACTTCACCTGTCAGAGAAACTGAATTACAGAAGCCCTACACCTTCTCCACAGTTCTTTGCTGATCTTTCCACTCAGTAGAGGTCCACCTATGTTAACTTGGATAAGAAAGAAAGTACCAGCAAACCACAGCCCTTTACAGGTATCCAGAGGTGTCACACACCTTTCACAAAATGTATCATTTTCAAAGTGAGCTGGAGAACTGAAATGTGTTATGCCTCCTTTCTCTTTCCCTTTATCCAAGCTACCAAAGATTGAAATGAAACTATACAGCTTTTTCTAAATGGATACTTTACAAAATATTTTTTCTATTTTCCTAGACTGACTTGAGTTTTTTAAGATCTTAATTAATGATTAACTCATCATAAGGTTAAAAAATGCAAGTCATTCTCAGGATATTAACATAAACAACGCCAGAGAAATGCAATTGTGCTTTCAAGATGACCTTGCTGCCTTGGGAATGTCAGGAGCTCTGCTGAGGCCCTGGGCACTGTGACAACAAAACATGCTGCCAAGTCGATCTCATTCCCTTTCTGAATGTCTTTCTTGATGATCTTGAAGAGCAGACACACACTTCCCTGGCTGGTATCGACACAGAAACCAGCTTTGACTTTCTTTAGGAAACACTACCTGTTAGCACAACTGTGACACAGGTACTATATAAACAGATTAACAAGAAATTCAAGTGGATGATCACCACTCTGATATTGCAACATCACATTTATATAAGCACTAGAGTTCAAAGTATATGCAAAATGCATTTTTGGTGTGTCTGAAAACGTATATTTGGTACCCTATCTTCTTCTCTGTGGCTGGTGTTACATCCCTAACGTCTCTGGTCTGGCTAGGTCCTGCCCATCAGCCCATCAGCCACAGAACTGGCACATCGTTCTGACCTGTAAAGCAAATAAACCCCAGACCTACTTCTTAACAGGAGAAACTACCTCTGCTGTGCATCTAAAAGCCAGCAAAATCGGGTTTTATGCTTCAGTGCGTTAATTAAACGCTGAATCACACTTGACTGAGTTTCAGGGCCAAGTCCTGCCTGGCAAAAGGTCGGAGGGGTGTTGCAGGGAGAAGTTGCACATTAGGGAATAAAAAAACACAATTTTGTGGCACAAAGTCCTTCTGCCCTGGCACAAAGGCAGGCTGCACCATGTAATTACAGCTGCTCAAGATGCCAAGGAGCAAAGAGACTATGGAAACTTTTAGAAATTTGGTACCGTAGAAACACTTCCATTTGAAGTATTTCCCATCAAGCTGATGACTTAGAGCACATTTTTTTTTCCTCCAGCCAGAAGGCCAAGACTGGAATTCACTGGTTTCCTAATCAAGGAAGACAGAAACTCTGCCTCGCAATCTTTGCTTGGGGAAAACTGCAGATCCTGCATGTGGGAGGTGAGCAGTCAAGGACTAAGTTTTCACTGGAAAACTCTAGGGAAAAACACACAGTTGTGAGCAGCTTTGTTCCACATGCACCAAGTGGCCATGTCTTCCCAACACTGTGACAAACATCTCCATCTAAACAGGCTTTGATGGGCAGTGCACTGCCTCATGGAAGGCCCTGGGGCTTTGTCCCCATGCACCTTGGGCTCCCTGCAGCCACCCTTCCCCTGGGACTTTGTAGTGACAACAATCACAAACTCTGTTTGGGCTGCAGATTTGTGCCCACCCTCACGGTTCCTGCACTTCTGCCTGCAGCTGGTTCATAGGGTGGCTGCCTAAAGCCATGACACAATTTGTGGTCTGGCTTGCTTGTGGCTGTGGATTTACTGAGAAATTATATGCTTTTGTTCAGTTTTTTTACCTTTTTCCAGACATACACACATAATTCTTGCTGGGCAGGCTGCACTTGAAGCCCATCCTTGTCCATTTTTGAAACGCCACAGATCTGTGTTAGCTCAGCCCCTGCCTGCAATTCACATCCTGGTGGGAAGCAGGAAACCACAGGTAAACCAGAAGCATTAAAAAAACTCAGCAAAGAACCTACAAAAGCCAGAGGTGACCTCAAGCTAACCAGCAGAGAGACAGAGATATTTAAATTAGTCACAGCCAAAACAGAATGGGCTTAGAGCAGCTTCTTTGTTCCAAAGCTTGGAAGCAGTAACTACAAAGACCAATTTTCACCCCTGTAACATAGTGGAGTGCTGCAGCCTGAGAAAACTATGGCACATCCCACAGTCCATGCAGACATTCTTCAGCATCCTGGCAATGTTGTTGGTCATCCATGTAACAGTGATATGGCAGGCCCTGGGGCACACCCAAAGTCTCTCATGTTGCAGATGAGCCTCAAGAAGTATGAGGTGAAGTACACCAGGCTTGGCATGCATGTCAAAAACGAAAGATGTGGAAGAACATTATGTCTGACTGGGACTTTCAGACTGAGTAATGAAGTGTTTGAAGATGAGGAGACATAACCCAGACTTACAGGGAAACTGTGATAGTGATGTGGCCTCCTGAGGCCCTGGCATGTGGGAAAGCCAGTCAGATGTGGGTGGGTGTCAGCCTGTTGCAAGGAATAAATTGTTTTGTGTCCTTAATTTCAACACACGTCTCTCCCCACAGGTGGTCCCTCCCCTTGTAGGTGTGCAGCTCAGCAGCCCCACTGATGAAACTGGCTATATTAAATGTTTTTCCCCACCACTGCCTGGTCAAACTCAGGACTTTGGCTGTGTAAGTTAGGCAACACCCATAAAAGAAAGAAAAATATCTGTCTTGTTGCTTTTCCCTCTTGCACACCAACAAGGGCAGTGGTATGAGCACTTTGGCTACACGCCCCTCTTCCCTCATACCAGCTCTAAGGGAGATGCAGAGGGGATGGTCTTGCTTCTGCTGGCAGGAACAACATTCACCTGCAAGCCAGTCCTTCCCCAGAACATGCCGGGGAAGACAGTGGACTGAAAATAGAAACAACCAGAACAGAGAAAGGGTGATCCCTCAGCCCTGGGCCTGCTCTCACACACAGTGAAGACATTAAATTGAGCTGACCCAGGCGAGACCTCCCACTCCATCCCAATCAGGATATTTTGTTCTCAGGGTCTTGCAAAACAGAAACAAATGGAAGAAATTATTCTGTCAGTCTGGTTGGGTCTGACAGCTTACTTCTCTTTTGCCAGGGAATATACTGAATATAACATACAGCTAAGAAAAGCTGATTTTCTCCAAGAGATGGACATACCCAAACACACAAGTGAAGTAATTTAAATTAAAATTGTTTTTACATTTGATATTGATGGATGATTTTTTAAATGACTCTGATGCTGAGCAGTCCTGTATCAGCAAAGTGACCACTACCATCAAGACCAGTGAGAGCACAGACAACAGAGTCCCACATTCCCTTGTGCCTGTTGTTCCCACCCCCTTTTACCCCTTAATTTCACTGGCTCAACTGAGACCTAAACCCCATCCCTGCAGCATGCCTATTTTTTTTTAAGACATCCATAACTGCTTTGTTAGAAGTTATTTTTTCCCACATTTTGGCTTTTGTACAAATTCTTCTCAGGCTGTTCCTTTTGGGGTAGGGACCAGGACAGTAATGAGGTCTTAAAGGATTAGATTTAAGAATAATAAATGCTGCTTTAAATTAAAAAAAAAATCCACTCCCTGAGAAAGCAAACTTCCTTGTCTTTCTGTGGTGTCTTTGTGAGCAATAGGAGGGGAGGCAGAATATGGAAATGTACAGCACTTGGCACTGGGTACACCTCAAACTTGTTTTTCAACATTTTACAACCAGCTCTGGCCATGTGACCTATGTGGAAAGATAAACCAAGACATTTAATACTTTTTTCTTTTTCTTTTCTTTTTTTTTTTTTTTTTTTTTTCCACAAGGAAATGGATTTTATGTGGCTGTGATCATTAAATTACAGTAGATTATTTGCCCAGAAGATAATAATAATTTTTTAAAAAGAGTGGTTTAAAGTAGGGAAGGCTGGGACAGGGCATCTGTTTCTGAACAAATACCCCTCCCTAGCTGTGAGCTTCACTATGTCACCCTGGCTGTGGCACTTAGGGACATGGCAACTTGTTCCAGGTGAGGAACACCCACCACTTGCTTTTGCAATGAGAATATCATTAAAATATTAATGATTAAAATTTTTCTAAAAGCCAACTGCTATTTGAGGTAAAGTGGCAGTAATCCCCCAGATGTAAGTTGTTAGAAAGCTATTTAACACCTTATTACTCTAGAAAGCAGCAAGCTTTACAACTTTCACTTCACCTCCAGAAAACCATCAACTTTTGAAATGAAAGCTGGGTGCTCAGCGAGCTGGGCACTGAGGTGTACCAGGGTAGGGAAACACAGTTCAGCCCCACTGGGACCAGGAACAGGCTCCCATCCTTTTACAGCAGCATGAATCACACCCCTGGCACCCAGAGGCCAGGGTGACCTCAGCACCAGAGCATCCCAGGGACCAGAGTGCAGCCTCCACAGTGTCAAGGCCATCCCACCCCTCTGAGACACTTCTGACTAAGTTATAGGAGTGGAGGAGCATCCTTGGTGAAGCCATGGTTAGTCAGCATTGTCAGCTGAGATGAGGACACAGGCTGGGAAAATGTTACTGGAAACAGAAGATGTGCAAGAAACTGCAGACTGTGCCCACGAGTCACCCCTGGTATCGTCTGTCCTGCCCAGAAGGGCACATACCACAATGTTCCTGTTAGCAGAGACCTGCCCTGCAAACGAATGTGTGAAAGGTATGATAACAGTTGTCAGGGTGTCAGTCAACCAGAGGTTGTCCTCTCCAGCACTGAGGGTGGCATGTCCACTGGTTTCTGAGAACTGTGGCTTTTTACTTTTGTTTTTTGTTGTTTGGCTGCACTCCCAAGTACTAAACACATACCAGTATTTTCTTTGTCTGACTATTTAAACAGCTTTTTGACACAGTCCACTCAGTTCAAGATCCAAAGAAACCTTGGCCTAAGCAAGATAACAGCTAAAGTTGAACACACCTTTGTAAAGGTGCAGCTGCTATCCCCTGGGATATACCAGCAGTGCATCCAACGCAGGATAACCAGGGTTTTTCATTCTGAGGCACTATCAGAGCCTGACATCCAGATTTCTAGGCCAGAGCTGGCTCAGCGTTGACCAGCTTGGAGCAAGAGCAAGGCAATCCATGAGTCCCAAGCACCCAAACACATACCTGCCACCACAACCATCCTCAGCCCCACTGCTGCTGGCTGGGCCAAATGGGAGGAGCAAAGGTTTGTGTTTAACCAGACTCAGCTTCCTGCTGCAGTCTGCCACGTCCCCACACCAACCATTGCATTGGCACTGGGAGGAGGCAGAGCCCACGGGGAGCCCTGCTTCCAACTGCTTCCACCTGCTCCCACCTCATCTCCTCTTGCCCCCATCCATGCAGTGATGGCAGGGGCAACACTGCATAAATAACTACACAGCCATGCCCTGGGCAGGTGACTGCAACTGGGCAACATAAAAGCCCCAACTTCAGAACAAAAAACATTTTGTATTTGAAATTCTGCAATGCCAATTGCTATAACTGCACCATGACTCTTCCCTGTGAGGCTGATAACCCTCATCCCCAATACTTCCTGCTACGAGCCATTTTTATTAACTGACATCTCCCCTACTCCTATTTATTCTTTCAAGTAGGTTTGGGTTTTTTTTTCCCAAAGATAATTTCTGGATCCAGTGTGGCCCCACACTCCCTGCCAACAGCCCAGCTGAGTCTCCCCTAAACCCTGCTCCACCATCCTCTGCTCAGCTGCTCTCCTGACTCTCCCTGATGCTTCCATAATGGTTACACAGCTCAAGGCTTAGGAAGGGCTGTGGGGCCCATAGCAAGCTCCATCAAGCAAGAAGAGGATCAAGCTCTTGCTCAGGTCAGGGCAGCAAATAAAATTGTTTTGCTCCTTTCCCTTCTTGAGGAAGCTCCATCTCTGCCCCCAGCTGTCATTGTCCCAGAATCCTGCTGATGGCAGTGCTTCCACAGACAGCACCATCACCCCCTCCCCTTTGACTTCACTTGAGAAATGGGTTTTCACATCTGCAAACAGGGGAAGCTGCAGGGAGAGCTACCCTGGCCATCGTGGTTGGCAGCAGTTACATTGCCTTTGAATAAGGAATGCACAAAAAAACCCAACCAAACTGAAAAGTGCAAAAGTTTCCTGTGCACATCATTCCTCTGCATGTGTTAAAGCCTGGTCGGATTTGACCAGTGTTGCTCAGACTTCACCCACACAGAGGTGTTTTCTTCTCATCTTACCATGACCATGGAAAATTCCTACCAAGAAGCATTTTAAAATTCAACTTTAAAAAAACAACTTAGGAACATTCTTGAAATGGCCTGTATAAGATGAATGATTGCATATAATAACCTTAAATATTCATAACTCAATTACTTTGAATATTTTAAATTCTTTAAGAAGAGGCTACTAAAACATCCTGACACTATACATTCTGCTGGGGAAAAACAAACAAAAAAAAAGATGCCAGCCAGAAAGATATTTCAGAATAGCCTTCTGAGAGTTCATTACAAACTTAAAAGCATTATTATAAATTTTGCTTGATGCACTTTCATAAAGCCCCTTGGTATTTTCCTATTGTTGATTCCAGCCTTAGCAGAACAGTCATTTTAATTTTTCTTTTTAAACTACCTGTCAATTAATTGCCTATCAATTTATTAACTAGCTTAATCCATAAACCCCAAAAGATTTAAATCCCACAGTGAATGAGGTGGGTGTATGTGTACATGTTATATGACAAAATTGTCACGTACCTATGTGCACATCCAGAATGTTTTTTCTTGGAGTTCAATTTTACAGCCCTGGTGTGATGGGACAGACAATGTCATAGGGTTGGACTGAGATTATAGGTCTCAGGTCTTGTTCCCTGTAAGTCTTCCACCTCTGTAGTGTTTGCCATGAAAGAAGTACAAAGGGGCCTGCACAGAAGAGCATGTGGGAACACACACCTCTCAAAACAAAAAAAGATAACTACTCTTTTAATGAAACCAGAAAGGGGAAGAAAAAAAGTAAAGGTAGAGTAGAAAAAACTGCAAGAGGTCAACAAGGTAAACAAAAGGCAGCTTTATGCAACCAGCTATTTCACTTCAGAAGCAGCAGGGCCAGCTAAGGCACTGCTACCCAGTGGTTTTAATATAGAAATTCAGTATAATTAGAGCTTTGCTTGTACCGAAATGATAATGGAAACCCAAATTATAAGATCTAATAGTAGATCAAGCTTGGGAAGATGTAGAAGAAGGGAACAGAATGAATAGGACTCTTCCCAAAAGGCAAAGGACTGCTTAGTAAAGATAGAAGTAATTCTCTACATTTTAATTTTCTACTTTGATCAGTAGCAAATAAAGCTTTTGATAACTGTTACAGGATCTGTTGGTCAAAAATGAAAGCCAGGTCCAAATGAGCTAATATCTCTAATCAAAGGACAAATAAATCAGATTAAAATTTTCTAGCAGGAAAGCAACTTTTGGACAACTAGTGACTAGTGTAAGAAAATATATTTTTAGAAACATTAGACTCAAACTGATCAAAGCTAGAAAGAGATACATTTAAATAGACATAAAAGGATCAGTTTCAGTTATAAACTGACATGGGAACTAAAAAATGATAAAGTTGGGCAGATCATTGTAAGATTTCTGCCAAAAAGCTATTCACAGGCAGCCTCTTGAGCCACATCTCAAGCAGGATAAATACACACTGAAGAGTGCAGTGTTGGGCAGCTGTAACATCATCACCCTTACTGCAGCCCAGCCCCTCAGTTCTGCTCCTGCAGGATGGGTCTTGCAAGTTCAAGCTGCCAACACCTCCTGTCTTTGGTAGGAAGACTTACCCTGGCAGCTTGCTGGCTGACAGCTTGCTAGCAGTCTGTTGCCAAAGCCGATGCTTCTGTGAATTTTTATTTTGGTTGGACATTCCCACTATGAAGAGCCTCATGTGATGGCTCTTCTGGTCCAAACACATCCATTTTTTTGCTAGAAGAAGAGAACTGTACTTAATTGAAACTGTTTCATTTCTACGCTTGCTCATCCCAAACTGCAAAGTATCTTGAATTTACTTAACGTGCTTTCTACTTACAAGGAACCAAGAGAAAAGATGGTGTTTCAAATTAGCCCAGGATGAATGGTATAGAAGCAGCAGAGTGATAGTATCTCTTTGCTTCCACACCATTTACAGCCTAACAGATGATTCGTTAATTTCCCAGGAAGATCTTTCCATCTCTTTAGCAGCTGTACAGTCAGAATGTATGGGCAGCTGTGCTAAGTTTGATGCAGAACCCATCTAGCTGAAGATTTAGTCTCCTGCAGTGCCAAAAGACAACAGCTGGAAAAGAAAAGAGAATCAGGAAAGTTTATCTGCTGTGCCCAAGCACTCCTCCAGGCACTTCCAGCTCAGGGGATTTCTGCAGCTGTACATATTTTTTGCTTATTTAGTAAGTGTTAGCAGACATCTCTGCCAAATCCTCTCTCAAATCAAACTTCAGGCAGATCAATCAACCATCCTTTATTTTGCACAGGCACTCTGTATCTTATGCTTACTTTCTGTCACACAGTTGCTGCCATTTAAACTATACATTATTTTCCTGGGCCTGAAATATAAAAGGACTACAATGTCTGTGGGAAGATGGGAAGGAGCATTCACCTTTGGAGACAGCGTGGTAGATGATCAGTATTTTACTCTGACATGTTGGCCTCTCCATCCCCCAGCAGTGGCTGCTCTCCAGTTTTGATTTAACTCTCAGTTTTAGACACTAAATTCAGTTTAGAGTAATATGCCCTTGAAAATCTCATCTCAATCATTTCTGAAAATACTGTTATTTGTTGCCATTTATTTTAAGAAAGGAAATAGAGATGAAAGAGCTACTTTCCACAAGGCAGTTCAGGACTAGCATATGGAGAAATAGCAGCCACATTCTGCCCACAGGAACAATTAAATCTTGCAACATACCCAATATTGCAGAAAGTGATTTGTATTGGCAGGTAGGTGGCACCTTCAGTGCCAGGGGTTGTTGCAGTTTTTCAGGCTGCAACACTGATCATGCCTGAACACTGCTCCAGTTAGGAACAAAGCCTGAGAGCTGGCAGGAACAGAGCAGATGCAAGGGGCAGACTGGACATATCAATGCCTGTGTGCCCAGCATGCCTTGTGCACAAGGAGAAATGAAGGCTGGCTTAGTTGGAAATCTTATCCAAAATCAGGCACCTAGGACACACTGAAAATTATTTGGAAGTTGAGAAATGATGGAATAGAGGAGCTGTGAAGTTGGGCTTTGGAAAGAGTAAATACAGCGAGCGAGTAAAAAAGGAGAGGACATGATGGCTGGAAGGGCTCCTTTAAATGTGTTCTGGAAAGGGAAAGTAGGCAAATGCTTTTTTTTAAGAATAATTTTGAATGTTACCTTTAGATCTTCTTTGGGAATGGTTTCTATCTAAAGCTGCCCTAGCTTTCACAACATGGTGCCCAAAAAGCTGCTTCAAGGCACACCTGATCATTGCTTTCATACCCTGTGCTGAAACATAATCTGGCAAAGGGGTTAAGAGACACACTTCAGAGAGACAAGCTAAAAAATCAGCTTTTCCCGGTAAAACAAGACACAAATGTTACAGTGTAAGTGCCTCCTCCCTTTGCTCTGCATAACCCCTGCAGGCCTGGAGTTGCAGAGAGCAGAGCAGCCCAGGGAGGTCTGGTCCTGGGATGCAGCCACAGTTCCCTGGCAGAGCACATCCAGAGACCTCAGTCCTGTGGTGCTGGGGTACAGTAATGTGTCACAGAATCAGAGTGTTTGTTAGGGGTTGGAAGGGACCTTGAAAGATCACTGAGTCCAATCCCCCTGCCAGAGCAGGGTCACCTCATGTAGGTGACACAGGAACACATCCAGGTAGGTTATGAATGTCTCCTGAGAAGGGGACTCCACAACCTCACTGGGCAGCCTGTGCCTCTGCTCTGTCACCCTCACAGTGAAAAAGCTTTTCTTTATGTTTATGTGGAGCCTCCTATGCTCCATCTTGCATCTGTTTCCCCTTGTCCTATCATTGGACATCACTGAGAAGAGCCTGGCTCCATCCTCCTGACCACAGAGTCTTGGACAATTCCTACTGATATTGCACAGCTGTAAGACCAGGACAGGGATAAGCATCTAGATGATTCATCAGAGCAAGTACATAAGAACCTACAAAATACTTTGAGGGTGGAAAATGCTATGTATGTTATCTATTATTGATGAATCCTCACAAGCATTTCCTGTTTCTCCCATTTAATGCAACGGATTGCATCTTGCCTTGTGATTCATATAGCCATAAGCGTGCTTTACTGCCTAGTTTTCAGCTCAGAAGGTACATTTTCCAGTTTCCTCAAGTACACTGTCAAACAGCAGAAAGGCAAAGCTGTGATCCTAGTCCATAGGGACCCTAGAGCATCAAGAGGAGATAGTTGAAGCTTATACATGTAGTGGCCTTCTCTGCTGCATCTGCTCCAGAAAGCTTTCTAAGCTTAGGTAAGTCTCTCACACAGTACCATGGCTGGCTGTCCTGCAAGAGCTCCAGAAAAGCTGTGATGACACCTTTGAGAAGCTGTCCCCAGTGATAAAACTGTCCCCAGTGAAAAACTGTCCCCAGCAGGACCACCTGATCAAGGACTAGCTGAAGCTGACAACACACAGAAAGGACAGGGGCAAGCAGCTGCTTCTGTACATCCTCCACACACATGTGCTCTCTACAGCTCACATAAAAGGCTCTTCTGCAGATTTGGAATTAACTCTGCTCTACCTAACCTGCGGGACTCTGCCAGCCTGACTTCTAGGAAAAGCAGCAGAGACAGCCCCATGCATTTCAGTGTGAGGGAGCAAAGGCTAAACAAGAGCGCCACAAGGAAGGAACAGGGTGATGATGCCAGGTTTCTGTGAAGCACTCTGGTGCCAGCTAGTCCTGATTCCCTCAAGCAGGAATGGGTTGGTTTGGGGCACTGGATTCTTTATCTGTATGCAGGCAGGGCTCTGGAAAGCAAAGCTGTCCCTCACAAACACCCACTCCCACGAGTGAGTTGTTTGCAGGGGTACAGAGAACACTCAGTGCTGGCTGGTGCAGCTCAGGCTTTGCTCCAGTTTCATCAGTCTGGAGATGTTCCTAGTAAAGGCAAGAAGTCTAGAAGGAAAACACAAAGGCATGGTTTCCAGTCTCATGAAGAAGGGGAAGGCACCTAATGCAACATATAATTCAGGGTCAGATTTACAGTTGGCAAAAAAAAAAAAAAAATTCTACTCTCTATTGCACACCAGTAAAATTAGAGGTTCCTAACCCAAGCCTGAGATGTCATGCAAAAATTGGATGGAAGTGAAGTACAAAAGCAAAACAGTCTTCCTTTATGATGAAATCTCAGAAGAGTAATTAAATTAATCAGCAAACTTCAACACCGCCTTTCATAACCTGAGATGCACCGAGAGGCTGAGCTATAGGGGCCAAGTTATCTTTGTGACCTTTACCACCAGGAAAGTTTACAAACAGCAATTAGATTCAGAGGCCAAAAAAATTAACCCAGATATAAAGCATGTAATAAACCTCTGGCATTTAACTCAGTGAAGCAGAAAAGCCAAGACAGAAGGTAGTAAATGCAGTGAAAGGAATTAGCATTGATCTTCTCACAGGAGGTTTGCAAAATATCAGAGAGCTGTTATAGACTGAGGTTATAAAACTAAACCCACTTATCACTTGATGTGGGATTTAGAGTTATTGGACAGTATTTAAGAGAACAAGAGCAAACTACAAGCGACTGTATAGATCCTTGATAAGATACTTTTTCACAGTTTTGTGGTGAACCTTGAAACTTGTAGCTCAGTACCAGACTGAACCCTTTTCTTTCAATAGCATGCAATTAGGTGAATTACTTGGTATAGGTAAAATCACTCTTGGAGAAAAAATACAGTGAGATAGCATAATCCACAGGAGCAGTAAAAAAGAGGGGAGGCTCATATACTAGGTAAACAGCAACAAAGCTCTAACAAGGCTATGTTTTGTTGGGCACACCCTCCCTCCCATGGTCCTTCCTGGATTAAAGTAATTCTCTCTTCCCCTTCCCTTCAGATTTAATCCATTTTAAGATAAATCATTATGTTTCTATTACAAAATGACTGTGCTCATTTATTCAACAATAACACCTGGGTGCACCTGAAGGGTCAACATGTGAGAACTGCAGAACTATTGGTAAGCCAAACACACCTTTGGAACAACTCCAAGGCAGTGGTCCTACTCCCAGCAGCATAGGTGTTAGAGCTTAGGCAAAGCAGCTATTCTATCACTCTGTTCTAATCTTACGAGTGCTTCATTTAAAAAAAAAAAAAAAAACAAAAACGCTAGAAGGAGTAGAGCACTCATGACACATACCAGGCAATAAAAAAAACTCAGTATCACTTTGTGTTCTGCCCTGTATTCACCCTCATCCAGAGCAATTTATTCATACATTCTGAAAGAAAAAAATTAAACAAAACAAAACCAACAAAAAGCACAAAAAAACCCCAAACAAAAAATCACTGGGTTCTTGACAGCTGCCAGGCAAGTCACAACACTAGGCCTCAGTCCCAGCAAGATCATCAGCATCAAGACCATGGCCCAGACCTATAATAATGTTACAGTGCCTCATTTAATATCCTAAAGCATCTCATGGTTACAAATGTCTAGGTGGCTCACTTAAAAGGTACTACTGAATCACTTTTTAAATAGATGTTTTCAGTAACTAGAATGAAAAGGCCTTTTTAAAACCACAGATGACATTTTTGGATCTTGATTTGTGTTTTCTGGATGTCCACTAGATTGCCTTCTCCTCTGAAGCTGGAATGCCCAAGGCATAACAATTCTGTACATCTGAAACTAAGGACAAACCACATTCTCCACCCTGCTATGCTCCCTGTCAACTGACATCCCTCCTTCAAGTTATATTTGTATTCTATCCTCTTGCAAAGGTAGCCCAGATTGCCCTCTCAAACACAATCTAGGCTAGAACTACACCTGCAGCACTGTCATGAACAGCCAAAGCTGGATGACCTGCATGACCAAGAACAGGCATGCCTGAGTCCACCCCAAGCCTGCTGTGAGCTTGCTCCTTGCACCCCAGGTAACCAGAAGGTGGCTAGACCACCTGTGAGGCTCACCTTTTTGGCAGAGATGGACTTGGGAACTCCTTGTGCTCCTGAGAGCTAATATGGGTTGCAAGACCCAAAGGAGTAACATTTAAAAATCCTTTCATAAATTCACTCCCTTTTTGTCCACCCAAGTGGCTGAAATATGCAGCTTTTGGAGCTCAGTCTCACAAATCCCCATGGAAGGATGGGTTAAATCCATACAACTCCATAGAACAATGTAAGTGTGTTGTGTGTTCCTCGTGGCCATGCAGACCTTTGGTGGTCTATGGACTACAGACAAGGAATTAAATGCTCAAAAATATTTAGAAAAAGAGATGAGAACAAACCTGAATTAGATACTTGCAATCTCAGTTATTCTTTACTGCAAGCAATGTAAAAGCAATATTGCTCAGTCACCTTGCAGAATGGAGGAGTTCTTAAAAGGTGTCTGGAGACAATGAAGCTTTAATTTGCAAAACACAAACTAGATACAAACTCCTCCTTGTCTCTTCTCCACAGCTGGACTTGTGTCTAATGAAGGAGAAACATTTCTCTTTTTTTAGTATACTTCAGAAACAGTGAGAAAAGATGTTTAGTTTGCTCTCCTCTGAGCTCTGGATTCACACTGACTGAAAGTACAAAGAGGGTGACTGCACACCAACTCCAGAGGCCAACTTTGGCTGTATATGCTGTCAGTGATAAAATTATTTTAAGAATGAAAACAAGGATCAACTTATTATTTCCTTCAACAAGTAACAGAAGTTGTAAGAAAAGATGGATTATTCACAGTTATATAGCTGAATACAGCTAAACACAAGAAATATACAAAATAAACATAAGTCCTTGGAGGGACACAAACTGCAGCCCCTACAGTATAGTTAAATATTCCTAAAGTAGCTTGAAACCAGCAAGCCATTGTTTGTAGTAGCATGGACTTTGCATCAGCCTTGTCACCAGAAACATGGCCATGCAGAATCACACTGTGTTTTTACTCTGGAAAGTGATCAAGTCCAAAGATGTGACTTTGAAGGTCCTAGCATGAGGCTTCACAATAAATATTCAGGTACCAACTTCTACCATCACCCATTACCTGCTGCTCACATTCTTTACTGAGCCCAGGGCTCTTATGCATTAAAACCAGAAAAGTGTTTGTTACATAAGCAAGAACAATAATCACCACAATCTAAATGAAGGAACAGAAACCCTTGAGAATGCCTGGTGACCCAAAGAAAAGGATAAGAGAAAATAATTAAAAAGCAAATATAAAAGTCAATAAATTCCAGTAGGCAAGAATAGTTTTCAAATTCTATTCTTGTAAGGAAAAGAATTCTTTTGTATGATCCAATCTTCAACTAAAACATTCTAGGGAAGTGCTAAATACCAATTCAACATCACCAGCCCAGCATGCAGCATACAAAGGAGCACCAGCATAGTAAAAAAGGCTCATCATCCATCTGATTGCCAACTTTCCCTTTACAGGTGGGAAGACCACAACTGTAGCATCTGGTTTTGAACAGAATGGTATGGGCACAATCCGAGTTTCTTAGAAATATATTCTCTATAATCTATCTCTATAACTCCTGTTGCAAGGAGTTCCTCTGCCTTCTCATACACTGTACAAACTGTGTATATTTTATGTACCTATACTGGAAGAGACAATGAATGCTAACTCTCTACTTTCTTTATATTACCCATAAGCCTTGTAAAAGCAGTTGATCATCAGTTTTCCATGCTTAAAACTCCCATTCTGAATATTTTACCTTTATCTTTAAATATATTGCTCCCTTAGCTTTTGGAACAATATTTTTTTCCCACAACAAATAAAAAGTCAGTTTCTTCAAATAGGCAGTGTAAGTGCCAAACACTGAACTCCATGGCAAATGGGTGCAGCCATTTTTCTGCACTGTGAAAATGAACAGCTTGTCCTTTAAAGGAGCTATTCAGAGTCACCCCGGTTCACTGGGAACTGATAATACACAGGGAACACACTTGAGACTTTTTCCACATACTGAGTTTATTCTTGGCTACCCACCTAGGTTAGCTTTACATTAGAACCTGGACTTTAAGGTTTGCATTATGTATGAGAATCCAGATAAACTTACAGCATTAATTATTCCACACAAAAGAAAGCCTGCCATTAGCAATTCAATGCATCATTTACATTATACTAATAATAATTACAACTCCCTTCCTTCCAATAAATTTGGGTATAACAACTGCATCACTTTTCTATTTTGACTCCTCATTCTTAAGTTACAGCTTCACAAGTGTGGTCATACCAACTGCAACAATCATTAAAATTACTTCTATCACATGAACTTTTGACTAGGATCCATTACAATGTCATTCTGCCTCTCCCACTGCATCTAGGATATCATGGTTTCAAAGTTCAGAGTACTTTGTAAAAGTAATTCATCTGCCATCTTACAGGCATGTCTGGGGTACTAGCCTCTCATTTTACTACATGAGAAATCTTCCAGAGCTCTAATAGTTCAAGACTGTTGACAGAAATTAACACACAGCAGAGGGTGTTTTGATGTTGTCAGTGACAAACACAATCACATACATACTAAGGTTGAGCAAGAAGTGTTGATTATGGCACTATTTTAATGAGCCTGTAAGATCATGCCGTTGTGTGAAGTAACAAACCTCAGCATTCCTGTAAACACTTTAAGCATTCTGGAGGATGTAACAGTGAACAAGGGATCCATGGGGTAAGCATTGATGAAGGCAAATAAAACAAGCAGAGACAAAAGTAACAGCCTCCTATTTTAGCAGTCACAAATAGCACTCAGAGGCCCATCTTGCACGAATGTCCACAGCAATGAGAATCTAGGGAGGACAGGAGAAGCCTTTCCTATAATAGGGCTCGAGAGAAAGAGAATAGAAGACAGGCCCTCTGACTTGGTGAGGAAGTAGGCCTGGGAATCTGGCTTACTGGAGACATGGTGACAATGGGATAATATTCAGCAGCGCAAAATTATTAAGAGGAAGATTCATATTAAGTAAGCTCAACAGTATTAGAAGTGAAAGGCACACCAGAGAGCAGATAGTTAGGGTAGAGCCTATGAAATGATACAAAAAGTGGCCAGAAAGACCCGTAACAAAAAAGCAAGTTAGGAAGATGAGCTAAAAATGGGAAAAGGCAATGCCATGAAAGGATGATTTTCCAGAACTACTGCCATGTCACAAATACACATTGTTATTTTCTAAGTGAGAGAGAGAAAAGGTTGGTCATGTTTCAAGGTGCTGAGATGCAGCCCTGGAAACAGAGATCTCATTGCTAGACTGTCTGCTCCATCACTCCAATACTCCTCCCCACTGAGTGTGAAGTCATGGTCACCACCCATTAAGAGAGAGCACAGGGTGCTTACCTGGCAGCCTCATTAGGGCTGCAGTCTCATAAATAAAAGGCAAAGAAAGTCACTAACAAACTCAGCTGAGCAGCATCTCAACACTGTCACAGCCTAGAGAATCAAATTGTTTATTGTTACAGAATGCAAGACAAACATCTCAAAAGCATCCTTGTCCCACAACTCCACAGAAACAAGATAACTCAATATATTCAGATTTACAAAAGGAATGCGCTCATCTTCCATTAAGCTGCTTTCCCAATGATCAGAACACTCATAAAGAACACCATGATAAAGAAAATCCACATGAAAAATCTATCCATCACTTTTGCAACTTTTTTCCATTCAACTCCTTTGGCCCGGTTTGCTTTGTGGTCTCGAACACAATTAGCAATATACTCAGTATTTTTAATCAGAATTTTGTAACAGGAACAGCAATTAACACTCTCCCTAATGTTTTCACCATGAACCCCATAGCTTTTGTTCAAATTTCCACTGAGCTTCTCCTTGAGATCACAGTCATCATTCCTATGGGAAAGGTGTCTACTCACTTGTTTGTGCCTCTGCTGACAGTCATCATCCCCCTCTAACTTATGTTCCTCTTCCTTCTCTCTTTTTGGACTTGTGCAATTTTCACCCACATCATAAACAAAAAAGATTTTTGACATGTAGTTCAAAATAAGCACCCTGGCCCATTGTGGAACAGGCTTTGCTTCTGAGCCACAGTGATGGAGATTCATTATAATGATTGTCAATGCAGTAGAGGCTGTGATCATGGTCATAGTTGCTATATAATACTTTCCTGGAACACAAAATAAAATTATATTAAAGTTGCAACCCTAAAAAAAAATTCAACACAGAAATAAGATAACATAGTGCTAACTGTAAGTGCAAATGAAACCAGTTTTTAATTACCCTGATTATCTGGGCTTAGATTATACTTAATTTACCATTTAAAAACCTTAGATTAAAGCCATTAAAGTAAAACCTCATACTTGTAACTAGCATGCCTTTCTCAGATGAGTGACTATTGTATTAGCATGGTAAATATTTGCAAGCCCAAACCTCCAATGTATTGAAGCATACTCATTCAGAAAACAGCTTAGAAGTGTTCATCAGGAGCCTTGCTCTTTTTCTGGTGTCTATAAAACCCCAGTATTGATGGCTTCACACAGCACATGAAAAATTTCACTTTGAAATACAAAGACAAGTGGTGATACTGTTTTGCTGGAGCTATGGAGCAGACAGATGCCATTGTATTCTCACAGACAAGGGAATATCCAGACCTTGCAGGGGTTCACAACTCATGTCTGACAGCCAACAGCTCAGCCACAGAGCTGGAGGGTGGCTCTGTGGCCACCGTTGCTGAGATTTGCTGTTTGTTTCTTCAGACTGTACAAATTTGAGCACAGAGATCCCACACAGGGGTCAGGATGAGAACAGACAGCAAATAGTGAATGCAAGCTGAGCCCTTCAGCCACTGCTTTTCACAACTGAAGCACCCAGATGAGCAGCTGGTTCACCTACTGTGGCTTCTGATCTGCAGCTGGGGCTGGCATCCGTGACACAGGATGGGAGACAGACAAGTGTGATGTGATCCCAGTTTTCAAAGGGGTTGGAAAGGATGGTGAGGCAGAGTGAGAGAAAAGAGAAAGCAAACCGAGGTTAGGTCCTGGCTCCTTAATTTGGACATTGTGATAGGAAGGTAGGGAAGATATTCTGCTTCAGCCGTCCTGCATTCTAGGCAGGAATAGTTGCTGCTGGTGTGGGAAATACATTCAACTTTCCTGTGAACTGACAGGTGTTTTGTCTCAGTTAAACCATGCAGTTTTTCATATAAAAACCAGTAATGAAAATAAAAGTAATGAGACCTTAAGTATCTCAGTGAAGCTGGAAGCCAGAGTGGAGGAAACCGTGTTTCTAGTCCTCCAGAAATCACAGCAGCATCATGCCCCAGGGGCAGATCAGCAAGAAGCTGGGGGTCTTGGCAGAAGGCAGGTGCTGAACACCATCCTGTTGCTACACAACAGCTCTTTTGAACTCTCACAGATGTAAAATTCAGCATAATGGACTGCCGAGTATTATAATTCAATGTAACAATTGTTGGATATAAAATTCAGCACTGGGCATCCTAGTTAGGCCATCCAGCCATCTGACCTGACAGAAACTTTGAAACAGCCTGACCTTGTGTGTACAGCTCTTGCTTACCCTTTGTACACTGGTTCTAAAATTGTTTTCAATTACTAGCTTTATTACAATATGTGATAAGATAATTCTAAATGTCTAACTAAATTTAATAAGTACAAAATAGCTAATATATTTTTTTAAATTATCTTTGAAAAGCTTCAGCATACCTGTCCAAATTCCATGCACATTATAAGTATTTCACAGTGCTTTAAAAATGCAACACCTTTATCATACCAGAAGTCACAAATTGCATAGGGTTCCCCGGCCATAAAGCCCTGCTATTAATAAACTATGTTTAAAGACAATGTGTGTAAAACTCACCTATCAAAGGTATGCTTTCAGAGGGAGGCATGATCTCTGCAACCATCAGCTGGAACACGGTCAGAGCAAGAAGAACTGTAACACCCAGAGACACCTTTTCCCCAGAGTCTGCAGGGAGATAGAATCCCAGTGGGGCCAGGAAAGATATCAAAACGCAGGGCAGCAACAGATTAAATATGTAGAATGAAGACTTCCTTTTCAAAATCAGTGTGAAGGTCACATCTGGATAAGGCTCAGAGCAGCAGCCATAAGTAATGACATTCTTAACTGCTGGCATACCATGAATCTCCCATTCCACATCTTCTATAAAGTCAGAGAGGTCACCACTATCAAGAGAATTGATGATGTCTACCTGATTACCATTATAGGTCCAGGACCCAAATGTAAGGTTGCACTGCTGGCTGTCAAAAGGAAAATAAGATACATCCACAACACATGAGCTTTTTGTGATAGCAGGTGCATCCCAAGTGATTTTTCCATCATATCTCAACACAACATTAGTATTCACTGGCTCTGAAAAGTCATCATCAGCCCTAAAAGACAGAAAAGTGACAGTGAGGATCAACAGACAACAACTTAATGTGTGGGCCGGGGAAGGGGGAAGAAGACCTTTGCTTCACACAATTAAAATCATGCTTCTGAAATTATGTTATTTATTTATACTGAATTTTATTAGGAATTTACTATTATTTACAGGTACAAGGCCCATTAATGCCACACATCAGTGCTGCTAAATTATGTTGTATTTGTTGGCCACAGTTTCTTCAAACTTGAGCTCAAACACAATACCATAGGATAAGAATCCATTCAAAGATGCAAATAATCTGCTGGTCACTACTGGCCTGGGAGAGCGTGCAAGGAGTGCAGCCTTTGTGTACCATCTTTTTGTGGACACAAGATCTTCCAAAGCTCTTCAGCAGCTTCAAAAGAAAATACTTAATACTGCCAGTGCATTCAATTCCCAGTGCAGAGAAATTCATAACAGTTTTGCTGTGTAGCATAAGCAGTTGCCAAATCCTGTCTATGGCTTTACTGCAAAATATTTAGATGATTAAGAACAAATGTTAAGACAACAAAAAAAACCAATAAACCCTTGCTAAGGTACGGTGAAGTGGTGAAAGTTCAGACTATGGGTCAAATCCTCCTTCAACCGCCTCCCTCAGATAAATATTCAAGCTTATTTTCTCCAGTCATACTCACTTGTTATACAGGACAATATCTGGTCTCCAAACCAAATCACTTGGAATCCTAATAGAATCCAACCCATCGTATTTATCCTTGTCCCATTTGAGGTATGCATCATACCAGCTTTGTCGAATCCATAAGTAAGTTGACAAAATTTGGTTCCTTTCATCCTGCATAAAAATGTAGAAATATTTCTAGCTGAAGGTGACAAAATCACATCTTATGTGGAGACAGAATTTATTGTACAGTGTCCAAAAACCACCAGAAAGCTGGCAGGCCATGAGAGTACTTCTCTGACACGTACACATGCCCATACGTTGTAAGAAGAGCTTATTTATTTGAACTTTCTCTTGTCCAACCCTTCAAACTGCACCCTCCCAAGCTTTAATTATAGTTGTCTGAGGCTCCAGTATCCCAGGAATTTCCTTTTGTGAGCTTCAGAATACCAAATTGGTGATAGATTCAGCCTACCAAATTCTCTGAAAGCTTGGAGAGATCTTGAATATGTAATTCAGAAGTCACAAAAGTGATTTTTCATTCTCCTTCCAGATACATTTTCTTTTACCTTAAGTATATCTGGCTAAACCAAATTTATAAAAAAGTTATTAAAGCCTAAAATAGGGAGTTTAGAAGTAATTAATTGCATCTTAGCAAAAGTTGCCTGGAGGGTGGAATACCAACACTTAACTACAGAAGTCTTAACAGTTCAGTAGTTGTAAGTTTGAAAACCTAAAAGGGAATTCTTAATGTTGCAATCAGATAAAAATCTACAAAGAACTGGTAACATGACTCTGGTGAGGAAGCATTATTGAAGCTATCACAACAAAACACAATCTGCTTTTCCTTCTCCAAGCTAAAGGTTTATAGCCAGTACATTTCTACACATCTTTAGGAAAACAGAACTATACTCTTACTCACCATGTCTTTAATTTGGGACAATGTGATTTGAAGGGTGACATTCAGTACTTTATCTGTGTCTTCCACTGGTATCAGAGCATTTGAGTAGTCTTCAAACAGTTTATTAAACAGCATGTGAGCATATTTTCCTTTGGCTGATTCTACATCTAGATAACATTAATTTGGTACATCAGATTGAGCAGTAGCAGAAGATAAGACTCTTTCTACAGCTTCAAGTAGCATTTGCTGTAACTATATTTATCATTCACACACTGTAGAATATCATTTAGTGCAGAAATAGGAGTATTTTCAAGTAAGGACAACAGTCACCTGTACTTAATGGATAGCTAACTAGCATTCCACACCTACTGAAGAAAAACCCTCTGCATCTATAGATTCCTGCCTTGTTTGAAGACAAATATGATTACCTCTCTTTTACTGATGTCTTTCACAGCCATTGAGATTACAGACCTCCAGTCACACATCTGCCAAGCTAAAATTTGAAGTCTGAAGACAAACCTGCTCCCAGGCTAATAACTTCTGATATCTCCCTAGATGCAGCACTGAGATTCATGCTACTTGCAGAATTTACTCTTTTTAAAGTACCACCTGGCGTAAGTCTGAGCTGCTTTTCTTCACAAGTTGGCAAGTGCATGATGTATGAGCACATCCATGCACTAACACCTTTTCCAAACCATGTATTTAGAGATGGTTCTTGCTATCCAGGCTTAGTCACTAAGGATAATTCACTGACACTTTAGGTTTTAAATGACACTTCCTCTATTCTAGACCATTTTGTACATCACAGTCTGCAGGCAGTCTTTATATTACTTTTAGATAGATTCTGACATCTCTGCAAGCAAAGGGCAAGGACAGTAACGCTCAAGTCTTGCGCAAATGCCAGCTGGCACTATGTAGGAAGCAAGTGCTTTGGAGTGTATCACTCTCTGGTGACTCACAGGGACTTCCTGGACTAGTAAGACTTCAAAGCAGACCTTCCTGATTGAAAAGAAAACCCAGAAAAATAAGCTTCACAAAGAGTTAAGTTCTAGCTGTACATGACTATTCACTTTGCCTTTGCATCAGTGAGACAAAGTAAAATGAAACAGATGAACAACTTCTAGACATCACCTGCGTAAGAAATGTCAGGACACTGGCTCCTATCAGAGTAAAATAAACCTCAATGCAACATTTAGCTACCAAGCAGTATTCTCACCTTGAAGCATCACTGCTGTAAACAGCAACCAGAGAGAGATGAAAAAGGACGACAGGCTATTTTTCTTCATTTCTGGATCTTACATAAAACTGCTCACTCAAGGGCACAAAAACATTTATCACCATCCAAAACTAATAAGAAAAAAAAACCAAAAAAACCCACAAACCAAAACCAAAGATGCTAAGGCACTGATGACGTGCTAGAAGGAACTTAGTCCTCTCTCAGCAGCTGTCAGAGTCCCAGAGCCATCAATGATCTCTGTCCCTGACACCGCCTGGGCTGGAAGGAACCCTCCCTCTCTTGGTAACCTGAGAGCTGCCTGCTCCCAAGGTAATGCTGAGGGAGAAGACAAACGGATGGGGTATCAAGAGGAAAACAATATTGCATCATGGTTTTTACTAATAATGTAAGATTCTGTCCAATTTATGAAGAATCTTTTCACATATCTTTGGTAAACCACATTTTACTGCCCCCATCTTCAGCAGTCGCTTGCTCAGAACCAGTTCTGTGGAACCTGCAGACCCTCACAAAAGTGATCTGCCTCAGTACAGTCACACTGTGTAGCAGGCATCCAGCATGTCACACAGCAAAACAGCCCATAGCCTACCTATTCCCATGCTGATAAAACACTGTTTTCAAAAACCAAAGTGTTGCCAGGTGGGAGATACAGCTACACCAAAGCCAGACAAAAAGAAGAATATTTGCATTACTCCAGCACGTGTGCAGACAAGACTTTCTTCTGGCATGGACAATTATGAGACCAGTACTCTGAACAGTAAATCAGGAGCAAAACTGAGCTCTGCAGATAAGATGCTATTTCCCAAGACAATACAGTTTTTCCCAGGTGAACTTTATAAAGAATTACAGAGCTATTAGACAGCTCTTGCATTTAGTCAAAATATGAATATGAAAAAATATCACACTTGGCCTCCTATCTACCCTTGTGTTCAGAACTCCATTATCTCTGTCTATAGTACTCATGTTGCCATGTTAGCTTCCTAGTACTGCTGGCATTTTCTTACAGAAGTTTCTTACAGATAAGATTACTTTCTCATTTCCATAGTTTAGTCCATCCTTCATGGTATACTGCATCCATCCATTTTGCCATCCTTTCAGAACAGGTAACAGAAAATAGTCATTAAAATAGAAAGGTGAAAATACAGAACGAACAAAAAGAATTGGAGCAGAATAGTTCTGATCCACAAAATATAAAGCACTCTTTTGACTAGAAGGAAGCTGATCCCTCCCTGCACATATTTTCTATACAGCAGCACTCCTGGCACTCACTGGCTAATGTTTGTGCTTTGGTGGGGTCTATAAATCAATGACATTTATGGCAGGCTTAGTAGGTAAGCAATACATAATTTCAGTTAGAACACCTGTAATGAAAGCCATCTCTATCACTTCATTTGCTGAATTGTGAAAGGGGAAAAAACTGGAAAGCAGTTTAGATGTCAAAAAGGTCAGAGCAGCCCATAGGCAGTATGTAATAAACCACTTTTTCTGTGGGATAAAGGCATGTGCTGTTAAGAGACAACAAAAATCAGAGACAAAAGATGAAAGATTTTTGGATACAGTCAGATCAGTGCATTCTCAGAGGGTACCTTTAGTCTACAGGACGTTGCTATTATGTCTGCAAATAACTACTCCTTCACTTCTCTTACTGTTGTAACAAAAGTGCCCAGGGGTTCTGCCTTAAACTGTGCTATCGACACTATAGGAACAAAAACTAAGGTTGCTTTGCCACACGGTTGAGAATCTTGTGACATATTACATCAGCAATATATATCTGCCAAGTAGTGCAGACTCATGTATTTGCATAAGACTATGTACATTAAAGAACCCTACACCCTTATTGTAAGCATATCTTTTTGAAGGAAATTGCAGGTTCTCAAGAGAAAAAAGAGAAACTTTCTTACATGTCTTAACTCAATTTATTCTTAAAACCACATATATTACATACATTAATTATAAATTTGCAAAGGGATAGATCATAACTGAGGCATTTTGCTCTATCAAGTATACCAAATAGTTGCCACATATTGGAGGTACAGTCAGGCAAACATAAGCACACATACACAAGAACATGCTATGCCTAAGATGCCACATGTCTTACACAGTGCTTGTAAAAATAAAACTATTACACCCAAAAGACTTTCTCTGATTACAGATAAAAGAAATGTGACAATTTTCCAAACCATCTGAGTTTTTTACTTTTGTACAGAATAAAACTGATCTGTAATTTTAATGAAAATGTCCCTAACGCAGACATTTTTTGTGAAGAGCAAGTATTAACATTAATTGGTATTATTATCTGAGACACTCATCTACAAACCCATGCTTCCTCAGAACACAGTTTTAAAATGTGGCGTTATCTATGGCAATACTACTCCCAGATCAAACAGCTCATTTAACATTTGAATGGAGGTTAAATTTATAGTTAAGCAGTTCTCTATTTTTACAGTAAAAAGTTCTACTACAAGGTCAGGAATCACTATTAAGTACAGAGCAGCTTACAAAAGATAATTTAAGAAAAGACATGGAAGTCTGGAAGTTAGAATCAAGCCATTAACCTCTCCCAGAACTAGATTCGTTACCAGCAAATTTGAAGTTATTTTGTTAAGAGTACATCTGCCAGCAGATGGCCCTGTTAGCCAGCTTTCTGATCCACCCGGAGATTCAACAAGATTTTTTGTTTCTCACACAAAAATCAAATTGCATTTTACTCTACTTTGACAATTTTTCACTGAGTATTTGCCTTACATTTGCTATAAGATGAGCTGAGACAAGATGTTCTTCTAAAGAAATAAAAAAAATAAGCAGAAGGAACAAAACCACTTAGTGTCTGAACCCAGCTCTCAGGTCTGCCTACCACACATGAAAAGAGTCATGAGTGGGTTTCTGGGCAAGCAAATATATCTCACTGTCATCAACTGCATGATACAAAACCATATTTGGAGCATAGGCTGCTACTGCTGGTGCAGAGAGTGGTTAAGGCCCATGGCACAATATCCAACCCTGCTTCCATGTATTTTGTTCAGACATTTGAATTTGTGAGAATGTGCATGAGCTATAAAGGGAGCAGAACATTGTGTTCATGCTTACATTCAGTGGGACATGAGCATACCATTCATTTGTGCATTGAGCTTTTACTGAGTGTTGTAACATCTCACTTTTTATGGTTCTAGACAAACACACATGCTTTTATCAAGGCAACATCCAAAAAAAAGGGATTAAGTTTACTGCCATCTAAGGGAAATTTGCCTTCAAATGCTCTTTAAGGACAGACTGAAGTGAAGATGACATGGGAGGGATTCATCTCTTATTAAAACTTCAAGCTTTAGATATTTATCTTAGCCAAACTATAAGCAAAACAGGAAAGTGTAAAAACATTTTTATTTAAAATTTTGTTCTTTCAGTTGAACAAATCTTTCCACTCCTGCCTAAAATAATTTGCTTCCGAGGCTGAGGTTTTGATATGTACATTTTCTGATTTTTATGTGAATGGAATCTTATCCTTTTTTGCATAAAAAACATTAAGAGTTTTTAAGCCTCCAACTGGAAAAGCTATAGATACAGTATTATCACAGGCCTAAAGACCGTCTGTACCATTTATAACCCATCCCTTCATCAGAGACAATAAAGAAGAACAGATTGGTTTCTAAGCACAGTTTGTAAGAAGTGTCTCACAGTCTGCTTCTGCCTTCCTGCCAATTTCTCTCCAGAAGCTGTTGCAGTCATTCTTCACAGAATATTATCTTGTGATAGGGTCAAGCAGCACACTAACTCTTCAGGGCCAGACTTTCCTCCTTAGACTAACTGAAGGCTTAACAGCATGGGTAACAACAGCTCTTCCTGCCAGTAGCACAGCCTCACTGGGCCTGCTCTGCAGAAAGAGAATACAGCACTTCATTTAGATGCAGCATGTTTCCTATCCACCTCATTTTTTCTCACCTACCTACTGCCTCCTCCTTCCTTCTCTCTGAAATCCCCAGCCACCTGAAACCAGCACACTCATTCATATTTTCTTGCAACCTATTGTACACACAGAAGACAGGAAATGTACTGGGAAGCATTGACACTGGCCATGAGATAATGTAGAACATTAGCCACATTTTTCCAGATCCTAATTTACATGTTACAGTTGTGAGTTCTGAATATAAATTTTATTTGGGTCCATTTCCATAGGCAGCTGTGCTGACCATTTCTCAACACTTGAAACAGGGAAGTCTTTTGCCCCTAGAAGCCTTATGTGACCTAATATGATCATGAATGCAGCATGCCAGTCCTTTTTCACTGGGTAGCTTGAAGTCTGACTGACATTTTGTTCATCCTTGAGAAGCATTCCGTATCTGGCAAGGTTGAGAGCAAAGCTATTTTATAATTTTAGCTATCAAAAAGCTATTTTATATACAGTTCTCTCACTGGTATCATTTACAGCTTTGTATCATGCTGAATGGCTTAACAAAGGTTCTGTACTCTACACAAAGAGAGCATCTGGGCTGAGACACCTGTACCAGATCACAGGTTTGCTGACAGCAGCCTGATGCTCCAAGATAAACTGGACTGAAGAAATATTTCTACCCTGTTACAAAGGTACAGACCGACTCATGGACAACAGGACATTATCCCAGCTTTTGGAAGCAGAGGGAAACCTCCCAGCTACCACTGCATGGCAAAGACACCTCCAAGTTCCCCAGAAAGCAATTCCTTGTAGCTTCCATGCACATCACAAATCTGAGAATAAACTGAGGAAGCAAGACTGAAGGGCAACAGTTTAGATACTATCTCAAAATTAAAGTTTCACTTTCTCCAAAATTCAGAGGGTGGGAACATCCCTTTAAAACACTTACAAACCTAATCACATTCACAAGGCTTTCAGCATAGAGGTTCCCCTGAAAATACCTGCTTTCTAGATAAGGTAAATTTTCAAGATTAAGTTCAGATCCACCTTACAACATGATACATCTGAACTTCTGTGTTCTTACCTGAGTTCCTCAGGGCTTAGGGTTTCCCTACAAATATCTAATAATAATGTTGTGCATCATTATGGTAGATGAAAAAACAGAATGTCAAATGATGGTCAACCTAAATTTTTCTTTTGTTTTCAAGGAACTCACAGAATTCCAGTTGCAAAATGACTGCTAACACAGTATGCATATATGATATTTAACCACTGTTGTATACAATTTTACTTACATAGTAACACAAATCTCTGAAAATACAAAAACAAACATTTATATTGCAAAATTTGGCATTATCTAATTACTTCTGCTCCATTTCATCACACATATCTACCCAGGTGATTTCCCCATGTTCCCAGAATTTAGAGGAAGAGACTAAAAATAATGTTTTACTTAGACTGCAAAATTTCCACCTTTGCAAACTACACTAGCAAGTTTTTTTCTAAACCAAATAAACTAGTTTCCAAGCTTATATATATTGCAGAGGTGCCCACCTTAAAAATATCAGAACTATATGGGGGAGGACACAATTCTACATTTCCACAATGCCTTTACATTTCAACAAACCTCCCTACAGGATAAAGTAAACAGCAGCTACTCATCTTTTTGAGGTAAAAGAGATTTTGATAAATCATGGATGTAGCTACAGAAACAACTTGCAGCATATAGCTACTGACATTCTAAATAATGTCCTAGCATGAACAGAGCTACATTATGCTATGGACTGAGAAAAAAAAAGTATGAGCAGAATACAATAACAGAATTTATTGAATTCTGCTCATTCAATAAAAGTCTGCACTTTTATTTAAACTCTTAGACTACGCTCATTCTGACTCAACAGTATCACTTAGATCTTGGTGACAAAGCATCACTATTTCAAGTGAAGACAGCATCCATTGTCTTAAACACTTCTGAAAACAGAGGCTGCAAAGCAGTTAAGGGAAGATGTAATTCATACCATCAGTTTTCACCTGCAAAATTCTAAGCAACTGTCCAATGCCAAGATATTGGCTCCTTCTTTCCAACACACAACAAATGCATTGAAATGTAGGCTTAGTACTTCCAAGGGAAAAAAGTTCAAGTGTTAATATAGGGAGTCACCATTTGACCCATACATAGGATTTGCCATATAGAAGTGTTAGCCTACAACAGTGACCTGAATCTTACACGCTTAATAACTGCTATTTTTCAAGTTTTATGGAAGATGAGATTGAGGTATAAAAGCTGTTAAGGCTAAAAAAAGTGCTCTAACTGCTACTGTAATTCCATAATAAACCTGGTTGTTTTGAATGCTATTGAAAAACACTTGCTGCTTGCCTGCCAACAATTGACAGGGGGCTGTGAAGCACCTCTGCCAACTGCTGAGCTGCCTTTAGCTTAAGTAAGGGCATTTTATTCTGAAGCATAACCAAGATGTTGGGGAAAAGGCATGAGAATACTGCACACCTTATAGCTATACTACAGCCAAGAGAAGACAATCCTATGATCATCCTGCAGTTAGAGCTTTTGGAAAATATGTACAGAAGTGCAAAAGCCAGATCCTCAAGCTACTATAAAAGCACTAATATAAGAACATGGCTATAAGTTGGAACAAGTTTAGCAATACCTTCCATAGTGGCTTACTTCTGGGCTCTAACAAAAGCAGAATCTTACCTTGCCATTTCAGAGAAACACTTCAAATCCAATGGTACCAATGGCAGGTATGGTTAGGTCTGTACTTTGATGGATAACTGCATTGTTCTTGGTGGAAAGCTATACATTAGGAAAAAATTATGGATTTGTGGCCCATGTTGTTTCTCTATTTCCGTCAGCATTTCAGGGCAATGTAAGTAGCAAATAAGATGCTAATATGGTTAAGCAACAGTGCAGCAAATACACAGCCAGATCAGAGGATAAAATGGCAACATATAATGACAACTCACTGGAAGATTAGCATTTGGTGAATTAAGCACTTGCTTCACAAAACATAAAACAGAGCCATCTTCAACCACCTTGATTGAAATACATTGTTTTTCCTTTAGATACCTTAAAATATTGTTCTTCTAATGTCTATAAAGCTTCCGAGTTTGCAACACTGACCATTGTAAACATCCTGAGAAGGTATGACTTAAGAATATGAAATGAAGCATCTTTAGCAGCAAGGCAGAGCGGGCAGGGCAGACAGAGTGCTGGGCATGTCACACCCAGTGTCCTGCTATTAGAGCTGCTGCAGAATGCCACTATTCCCCATGCTATAGCATAGAATGACCAAGTCTCTTCAACATACAAGTAAACACCACAACCATATACATCTTAAAGTAAGAAAGAAGTCAAGGTGACAAAAATGAACTATAGACACTCAAAAGGCACCAAAGGGTACTCAAATTACCAAAGGGTAACATTATTTTTGTCATTGTAAGGAATACGTGTTTGATACAAATATCACACTCAGATTAGAATCAAAGACATACCAGCCAGGTATACAAAGAAATTTTTTGGTTTTAAACACTTTTTTCTTGAAAAGAGTCTAATTACTTGAATTCAACAATTATAAATTGTAAGAGTTCAAGCTTCCACATGAATAATGATTCACCATTATCTCCACATAATACCATGAATTCCCACAGCAGACAGCGATCAGCAGTATAAGAGTAATTTAGCTCTTTCTGGAGTCAGTATGCTTAGCCTTTCACCCTTAACATGATAAAAACGTGTGAAATCACTAATTAACACTGTAAGAGAGGATCCTGTGTTGAAATAATTCCCCATTTTGATTCCTAAAGTAAATACCCTTCTGCTTATATTCAGAATCTTTAAAATTGCAAATATTAATTTTTGATGGAGATAAGCATTTCAGGATGGTTATCTGATGAGATGTGAAACTCCTAACATTCAGGAGAAAGTGAGTCTCATTTACTCACAAACTATCTCAATTTTATTTGCTACAAAGAAGTGGACTTATAGTTCAACAAGTAATTACAGATCAAGCACTGCATTTATAACCCTGTTATCTGAAAATATGCTGATCAAAACAGGGCTTTTTGAAAAGCTAATTACCCCTTGTGATGGCTGTTCTTTAAAAACAAATTTCTCTTCTTAGCACTGGGATCAGAACTCAATTAAGTTGACTTATCATCGGTCCAGCTAATTCCAATATTTCACTTCCACTTAAAGGGTGCAAGACCAAAACCTCTGGATACAGCTACAGAATGTAGGTAGAAATAAAAAGAAAGGTAATTCTGCTTCATGTAACACAGAAGTTACAGATAACTATTTTCCCTGTGTTGTAGAGCAACCATATGACATTTGTTTGACAAATAGCATGTTTTCCGTAAGACACACTTACCTCCAAGCTTTAAAAACAGAATCACAGAATGTAAGGGTTGGAAGGGACCTCTGAAGATCATTGAGTCCAATCCCGCTGCCAGAGCAGAACCATGACTAGGGCACTTATATTATTGGTGGTTGTATTAATACAGCTATTCCTGCTTTACTAGAATTACACTCTAAAAATGAATGCACAGCTTTCTTGTCTCCCCATTCGGGAAGCATAATTTATTGCTGAAATCAATTAAATGGGAAGGTTCCAGCAAGGAGTTAAATGGTCAGCCTCAGACACATCCACTGAACTGGTTTTGTAGTGCATTCCTTTTGATACCTCCCAGGTATGGAATGCTGGTGCAGCTATGTAGGTCTACTTGTACAGAGGGCTAAAAACAGGGAGATCACTTGCTGCCCCAGGTAAAACAGACTTGGGAAAAATTAATTCATTGACAGCTTAAATATTTAGATAATGGGAAACAAAAAGAACTGGACAGCCCCTTACCTCTTCCTACAGAGGCCACCCCTGCAGCCTGTCCCTCCCCCCCAAACCCCAAAACTGCCACATAAAGCTATTGCCTAGACCTTTCACCGCAAAGCAACAGAGTACTAGAAGCTGGCATGATACAACACAAGCCAGTGAGCAGACACATCACATACACAGGGGACAGCAAAAATCCATCAAAGATTCCACAGGGCACAAAGCAGTTCCTTATCCAGGTGTGTTCCAAGCATCTGCTCAGCCTAACCAGCAGCAGCAGCTGGTGGGCACTGTGGGAGAAGTTCCTGGGTAGATGATACATTTGCATCACCTTAGCGTTATTTACACTTAGATTTCATGCACAGGAACTTAAATATAAACATTTCTAGTAAATAAAGCCACGCAATTAATACAGCTTTTAGCTGAACTGCAGTTAAAAGAAGGATGCCACATATGACTGTAACCACAGAAATCTTCATGCACTGTAGTTAGTTCCCACGGTGAACACAATGCCACTCAGAGTAGCAGACTGGTGCTGCCCTACATAGGCAGTATTTTTACTAATCAAAAGTATCAGAAATCATGGGTAATTATCCACATGTAGATCAAGCCAGCATTAAATTTTAGCTAGCTCCCACACTTCTAAAACCCATAGCTTTGTTAGAAAAGGATAGAGAACAGAGCAAGATAAAAAATCAGGCTGCTTAGCATTAATTGTGGTCCAGGTTTGGAGCACTGATTAGTAAAAGGGTGATCAAAAAGCTTGCTCACTACAGTGTTCAGCAAGGGGACAGTCTGACTCACCAACTCTAGTCCAGCCATATGGTTAAAAATATATTCCATCACATGCTACCAAAGCACTACACGTTACAATTACAAAATTAAAAGTACTCAAGCCATGGTCCTTTTATTCTTGAAAACTCCTCAGTTTTGAAAAGCAACTTAAAATTCAGTAGAAGAAAAAGTCCATTGAATTAGGGAGAGCAAGTATCACAACCTAAGGAAATCATTAACTGTTAAGTGAACCATGTGCTATTTTTGTTATTTAAAATACTGAGTGGGCTAATTATGCTCAGAGGGAATTGGGTCTAGAGGATCAAATGAAATATTTGCAGAGACAGAGCTGACTGAATAGAAAAGCTGCTGTCCCTCATTTAAGCAGTACAAGATACCACTTCAAACATCTCATGAATATAAATGTTTTAAAAATCTCATCCCTTGGTGTCTGTTATTGGGCTAATAATGTAGCTTTTATTTCCCTTTTGACCTTAGTGATATATGTTAATGTTGAGAAATTTACAACTATGCCAAAAGATATTACAACTTAACTATCTCCGGTTTCACAAGGAATACTTTGAAGTCTCAAGAGTTTCCCTTCAAAACTTCAGAGACTGCTTGTCATGCATAGTTCTCAAAGTAAAGACTACAATTTGTTGTGGGTAAAAAGCAACAATATTATTAGTGGAACTGTTTTTAAAAAGGAAACATTTATTAACTCACACTTCACAAGATAAAACGGACTGCAGACATTCTCTGTCAAGACTAACAAACAAGGTCCACCCAGGTTTGACACTCCCCCTCCCAACCTTTAACACCGTGGACAACACAAGCAGCAACTCTGAGTGAACTTCAGAGATCACTCCACTGAGAGGGAGAAAATTCAGGTGTTAATTACTGCCAAAGACCAGAAACTACACAGTTCAAAGCAGCCAACTATAGAAATAAGGTAGTTCAGTAACTTCTTTCTACTTTCGCATTGGTCTCCATGGGTATGACCTCTGGGGAAACATACAGGGCCATCGTGCCAGGCGAGTGATGTCTTCCCCAGGATACCCGTAGGAGGCAGCCGTGAGTGCAGTCCCCAGCCAGAAGGAATGCACACCATAGCGCTCTGGACACAGCCCCAGCAGCTGCAGAGCACACCGGAGAACAGTCAGGAACTCCCTCTTTGTTACAGTCCTATTATCCAAGTGCATAAAGAGGGGCCCTTCCAACTCTGAACGAACTGTCACATAGCTCTGGAGGGCCAGAACAGGACACACCCATGGCTCTCCAGACAGCCCAAGACTGATGAGGTGTCTCTCCTGACTCACAGGAGAGTTATGCAGGCAGAACACCACTCTCCTCTCCATCAGCTGGAGATCACTCAGGTACAGCAGCTCAGGCTGCAGTACCTCACAGTGCTTCGCCACCATCTCTTCTATTCGAAGTGCCCCAAAAAAAGCAACAGTAAACAATGCATGAAACAGTAAGCATTCATAATTAGTTACACATACAGACTCCAGAGCTCCTAAGAGAGATCGCAAGAGCTCAATTGTTATAGGCAAGTATTTATCCCTCAGGATACCTGCGTGACGTTTCAACCCTGTCACCATGCAGTGGACTATAGGATCTTCCAGAGGATCACGGTTACCAGTCAATTTTGATACGTAAGACAGTGCTGCCACATATATCAATGTCTTTGAAGATGAATTAGATCCCACAGCCAAGAACCCTCTGACTTGCTCCTCTGGAATTGGCCATGCTGCAGGCATCTCCATGCTTTTCCTAAAGACAAGGAACTTCTTCAGTCCTTCAAGGTAGACTTCCCAAAGCCTATTATTGCCTGAGTATTCCAACAGTGACAAAGTCTTCAAAGGCTGAGGTCCCAAGGAATGTTTCTGAGGACAACTAGACTCCCTTCCTACAAAAGAGCGTCCTCATTAGCACACACTGACAAGCATGTCACTCAAGCAGCAAAAAGTCAGTGCTCCTCAGTGCAATACATCCACCCCTACTCAATAAACTGTTATCTTGCGTGATTAAAAACAACTCACATGCAACTACACCTACAGCTGTTAAGAGCTCAGATATTTTTCAAACGAGAAGCTACAAGCAACATACCTGGCCCATTTCAGATACTGGACCTGAGAATACTCTGGGAATTTGAAAGTTTGTGGAACAGTAACACAGAACACAAGCAAAAAGCAATTTTAAAACCGAGCCTTCCTAGTATGGCTTACAGAAGTTACAGCTTCAAAGGGCACACAGCATACTCCTAACAGAAGGCGGCACGTTTACCATCCCAGGAAACTCCTTCGAGGCCTCCCTCCAAAATCTCCGGCGTCACGCAAGAACACGAGCAAAACCAAGGGAGCACTGGCCGGCGGGAACCATGGCCACCAGCCATCTGCTCGCCGGAGCCAAAGGCCACACGGCCCGCACTCACCGGCCACTGCCGCGACGCTCTCCCCGGGGCCTCTGCGCTGCCCCGCATCCTCGGTGCTCCCTGCTGCTCCGCGGCTGCGATGCGAGAAGGCGACTGTCCGCCCAGCAAGGACCTGCTCCAGCCACTCCATGCCGGGCTCCCGGGAAAGCAGCCACAGCATCTCCCAAAACGGCGCGGCGGCAGGCCCAGCCGCAGGGCGGGCACTGCATGACATGGCGGCTGAACCGCTCACCGATCCTCACACCGCACCGAGAGCCTGACAGCTGCTCCCATCTACACGGGACACTTTATAGCCGGCAGCCGCTCGCAGCCCCACCCGGTACCCTGGGCTGGGCCCGGGCGCCTCCAGCCCTGCGGCAGCGGGTGTGAAGCGGCCATTAGCGAGAGGAGGCAGCGGAGACGAGGAGCTGGGTTTGGCCTGCGGGGTGTGAAACTTAGAGGTCCATCTTCCCCCAAAGACTGCCTGCCAAAGTCTGAAATAGGAACGGATTTACTGATAAGGGTGAATGCCCTCGTTACCTCCTCGTTGTTCTCCTGGGCTCTCCAAGGTGTGGTTTCCAGAAAGCATCCCGGAGAGGAGGGCTCAGGGCAGCTGATTCCCTGAGTTACTCATCAGTCATCATGTCAAGTTGGCTGCTGATAGCGCACCTCGATCTCTTCTGCACAGTTCAGCGAGATAATGATCCTTCTGCAGATCAGCTAGCCCTGCTGAATCCCAAAATAAAACAAGAAGCCTTCACCCATATTTTTCCAGTTTGGGTTTTTCATTTAGCATTTTCCTCATCTCCTTTAGGCTTGTTCTAGAGAGAGGGTACTCAGTACCCCGAGGGCTTCTGGCCTCACAGGGCACCAGCAGCTGCTCCTCACCAGGACTCTTGAGACCCATCTGTGTCTTTGTGAACAAAGCTGTGCAGGAATCTCAGCAACCACCACACTGGGAACTTCCTCTCCTTAAAGATTTGACTGTTATTCATAGAATTGTTTTGGTTGGAAAATATCTTTTAAGATCACGCCATGTGCAATTACAAGTACAAACACAAGTTTGACAGAGTATGGTTTGAGAACAGCCCTGAGGAGAAGAACTTGGGATTGTTGGTTGATGAGAAGCTCAACATGTGCCCTGGCAGCCCAGAGAGACAACCATTCCTGGACGGCATTAAAAAAAAGCTTGGCTAGCAGGTCAACGGAGAAGATTCTCCTCCTCTACTCTCATGAGATCCCATTTAGAGTATTGCATCCAGTTCTGGGCCCCACAGCATACAAAGGACATGGAGTTGCTAAAGCAAGTCCAGAAGAAGGCCACAGAGGAACCTTCCAGAGGAAGGTTGGAGCAGCTCTCCTATGAAGACAGGCTGAGAGTTGGGGTTGCTCAGCCAGAGGAAGAGAAGGCTCCAAAGAGACCATACACCATCCTTCCAGTACCTGAAGGGGTCCTACAGGAAAGTTGGGGAGAGACTTCTTACAAGGGCATGGAGTGACAGGACAAAGGGCAAGGGGCTTTAGCTGTAAGAGAAGCTTTAGCAGAATTAGATTAGGTATTAGGAATCATAGAATTTTCAGGCTTGGAAGGGGTCTTTAAGATCATCCAGTTCCAACCCCCCTGCCATGGGCAGGGACACCTCCCCCTAGATCAGGCTGCTCAGAGCCCTGTCCAACCTGGCCTTAAAAACTTCCAGGGATGGGGCTTCCACCACCCCCCTGGGCAACGTGTTCACCTCCATGGTAAAAAGTGTCTTCCTAACTTTCAATCTAAATCTTCCCTCCTCTAGATTGAATCCAAAGAAGAAATTGAAGAAACTTTAGTGTGAGGGTGGTGAGACACTGGAACAAACTTCCCAAAGTTGTGGCTGCCCCCTCCCTGTAGGGATGAAGGCCAGGCTGGACGGGGGCTGTGAAGCAACCTTGTCTAGTGGGAGGTGACCCTGCCCATGCAGAGGGGTTGGAGCTAGGTGATCTTTAAGGTCCTTTCCGACCCAGACCCTTCTAAGACTCCATGATGATCAAGCGCAACCATTAACCTAGTGCTGCCAGGTCCACCACTAAACCATGTTCCAGACCAGCATATCTGCACATCTTTTAAATACCTCAATCACTTCTGTGGCCATCCTGTCCTAAACTGTGCCTCTGCCTGCTACATTTTAGTTATAAAATGGTGCAGGTCTGAGACAGGGGAGAAAGAACCACGACCTGAGCCAGGGAGGTTGTCACACTAGGAGGGGGTACCAGTGGTCACACCCCACCTCACGGCCTGCTCCTTCCTCAGCCCCCAACTGCAGCACAATAAAGGCGATAATGGGCCGTTTAGCTCCCGGCAGTGACACCCCCGCTGCCAGAGGATTCCTGCCCACGCAAGGGCTGGGAGAACAGAACCGGGCCCGGACCTCAGGCGGCCCTTCCCTCAGGCTCCACCGCCGCGAGGCGGGGCGCAGTCACGTGGGTCGCTCCGCCATTGGCTGAACAGAGAGGCGTGGGCGGGCGGGGGACGCTCCGATTGGGTGGAAGCAGGGGCCGGGCTATAAAAAGGCAGCGAGCAGGGGGCTTTCATGCATTGAAGGCTTGTAGAGGTGTCAGTGGGCTGATGTTTTAATGGCGCTGCAGAGCGGTGGAGCCAGGGCGTCCCCAGCCCCTTCACCTTTCTGGGTGCTGCTGGATCTACTGCGGCGGGAGACCGGTATGGGCTGGCTGCCGCGTCATCCTGGTGCCTGCACCGAATCGTGGGATACCAGTGAATTGGAGGCTGGTCACGGGAGAGGAGCTGGTGAGTGGCCCTTGAGAGGTGGGCTGTGTGGTGGGGGAGGTTGGCAGGGGCTCAGTACGTTCGTCTGTGGGATCAGATATCTGCTGAATATTGATAACCTGTAGCTTTGTTGTTCTCAATCGCATGTGCCCTGTGATGGGGGTCTGGGTTCAGAGAAATGTTACTGTAGTGGCCTATGGCTGTCACCTGGCTTGAGATGTTGATAGAAAGAGATAAATCACTAGGGTTCTCTTTTTAGATTTTTTTTTAGTTTTTAATTCTTCTCCTGTACTCCGGCTGTTGGGAGCTTTGCAGGTGCAAGTCATGAGAATGCAAGGGATGGGGTTTTTTTTCAGAGGAGTTCTAGTAAAAGCTGGAGTGTTGAAAGGGGGAAGACCTTATGTCTGCTTACTGTCCATTGTTACCATTGTTTTTACCGTTGCTAATGTGGATTTCTCTCAGCAGATGAGCTCGGCCAGGTTCCTGACAGGCATCTCTTGGGCCCTTGTCCCCTGAAGGCCCTGCTCTTACTGGAGTACTCGGGAGACAGACACTTATGGCAGGTCTATCACGAAGGACTGAAGACATTCCTTGCCTTCAGAGAACGTGTGTCTCTGCCTGTGGTCTGGCCAATTCCAGTGGATCACGTGAGAAAGTTCTTGATTGTCATGGAATTGCAGAATCTGCCTCCCACAAAAATAATAATGTATTTGGAAGGACTGTCCTTTATCTCCAGAATGGTAGATCATACCGATCCTCTTCAAGATCCTGTTATATGTTACATGATAGCAAGGTTGAAACGCAAGAGTGGCCCTTCAAAGGATAAATACTCTCCTGTAACTATTGGAATCTTAAGATCTCTCTTGGGGACTCTGGAATCTGTGTGTAGCTCTCCTTATGAGTGTTTGTTGTTCCGTGCTATGTTTACTGTAGCTTTTTTCGGTGCACTCCGTATACAAGAGATGGTGACAAGTCACCCAAATAGAGCACAGCCAGAGCTCCTGCGTATGAGTGACCTCCAGCTAACTGAATGGGGTGCAGATCTTTGCTTACATACATCTCATATGGGCCAAGAGAGGTATCTGATCCAACTGGGGTTATCTAAAGAGGTGTGGGTGTGTCCTGTTGAAGCTCTCCATATCTATGCGGCAGCACGGCCCCGGGGAGAGGGCCCTCTCTTTGTGCATGCAGATGGCATGGCTGTGACAAAGAGAGAGTTCCTCACTGTCTTCCAACATGCTCTGAGGCTTGCTGGGCTTCCTCCTAACCAGTATGGTGTGCATTCCTTCTGGCTGGGGACTGTTGTAACAGCACTATCTCATGGGTATTCTGATGAAGCTGTTAACAGAATAGCAAGGTGGAGTGGAATATCCTGAAGAAGACATAGTTCTATCTTTCTATTAGGCTTCCTACTAAGGGGTACCTTCTGCAATGCAGAAATGTTATACTTTCTGTAGAATAGTTACACTTATTCTATATGAAAGTTTCGGTGCTCTGTAAAGTTACAGAGAAGGGAAGTACAAGATGACTTCCCACCTAGGATGGTTTTAGAATGGAGTGTCATGGTTTCAAGACTGCTGTGACTCTTGAGTCAGTGTGCATACTATACTATTCAGCATGTTTGTTCTAATTGTATTTTGACCTTTTGTGACCTTGTATTAAACTGCATTTTCTTTCAAGAATGTCTCTAGTCTAATCTTTTTCAGCCTGGTCAAAGGTTACTCATCACAGTGACAATAAGAACTTGATACAAGCAAGCAACCTTTTTACTGTATAATGTAGTGAGAAGTAAAGCTAGCTGATGGTAACTGGAAACTGAGTGTGGAGGGAATTCAGCTGCTAGCTGAATGTGACACCAACAGGGAAGCTGACTCTTGCTGCTGTTCATAGCTGTCTTCCCTTTGATGGTTATTAGGATGCCTTGCTGATCCTTTTACACTGACCAAAAGTAGCCCTTAATGAAATGTGGAGAACACCTCAAATATGACACTGCTCAGGTTAAAGGATCCTTTGTAGCAGAGAACTTGAAATAGCTAACAGAACCTTCATTCTGTACTTGGAATGACTGTTGAAGAAATAATCTTCAAATTAACTAGTATGTGAAGAAGCAGGATTCTAAGAAGGTTGATATATATATATATATATATATATATATATATATATATATATTTGTGTGTGTGTATGATGTTTGAAGTAAAGGCATTATCTCCTGTAGTACATCACATCAGCATGTTCAGGAGCTACTGAGGTGACAACTAGGTGTGCAGAAAACAGCTCCAATCATATTGACCAATCTAGTTTTCAAGAGGATCTTTTGTTACAGAAAGTTCTTGCTCTGCTCTCTGCAGAGCATGCTGCAAAGACAGAGCTGTGATAGCAGATATCAATCTGTTAATTCCCTGGCAGACATTTGGTAGTTCCCCTTTCTACAGCTTTACTACAAGCTGTTGCAGAATTAGCACACTGTGATGCTGGGTCCCAGTTGTCTTGCACATATTCATAAATGTGAAGTGGTATGTTGGAGGGGCTGGAACTTTATCTGAGTGAAAGGTAATTGGTTTGGTTGAAACACACACATGAAAAGCATGCCAGAGGAAGCAAAGGTCTTAGGCTGGGTGATAGGAGAGAGGTGGAAGAGTTTGACTCCCCAGCTTTGGTTATTGAGGGGAGGTGGGGAAGAGGGGTTTATTCTGAAACTGCAAGGAGGTTCTCTGGGCCACAAATATTCACTCAAGGGAAAAGGGATTTGCTAGGAAAGGAGAAGCAGGATTCTGCTTTGTGCATGAGGTAGAGGAGGAAGTGGCTGCACAGGACTGAGTGTCTGCTGGAATGACTGCTCAGTGTGTTACATGGTGTGCTCACACACAGAATTTTGGACTGCACTTTTTCATCCTGAATCCTGTGGGGATGACCTGTGTCAGCCATGTCAGGCTGGAGGAAAGTGTCTGGAGGACCTGTTTTACTGTCTCTAGTGCTATCAGAAAAGTGCAAATGCAATCAGAGAAGTATAGCAGGCTGCAGTAACCCAAGGAGCATGGGGAACAGCAACCTTGAAGCTGTTCTCTGGTGTGTAGTTAAAAATCTCCACCCAGTTAAAATCCAAGTGTTAATTAATAATCTTTCCAAAGCTGTGATAAGAGTACCTTCAGCTACAATGATGGTAAACGCTCTCTTTGTACTGCTCCTCAGTTTTCTGAGATGGAAGGGCATGCTGGTCTGTCTTGTGGTGGTAACAGTGACAGCCTCACACTAATATCAAAGACAGTAATTGTGCTGTCTCTCCATGGTGGTGTAATTACAGTTCACCTAAGAGATGGCACAGGAAGGATATAGAGCTCACCATAGCCAGCTCAGGAAAGTCTGAGTGTCACAAATGGTGCTATGCAAGCAAGGAAAAATCAAGTTCATCAATAAGATGAACTAAAAATAAATCAGAATGCCACTGCAGAACAGCTGTACCACAATGGTTTCTTGTAATCCCCATTATCAGTTCTAAATGTGAACGGTTACTCTTCTCCCAACAGGGAAAAGAGCTCCTGAACAGCTTAAGAGTGTGCTGAAGTTCACAAGTGTTTCCTCAGCGGCAATACCAGTTTACTGTAAGCCCTTTCTCATCTACTGCTGTTGACTCCCTCTCTGTGTGATCTCCCTCAGCTAGTACATTCTGCTTGGCTAAACCTAAAGCAAACCCAGAATTATAGAATAGTTTGGTTTGGAAGGGACCTTAAAGATCATCCAGTTCCATCCATGCCATGTCCCTGGCATGGGCAGGGACACTTCTCACTGGACCAAGCTGCTCAAGGCCCCATCCATCCTGGCCTGGCACATTTCCAGGGGGCGAACACCCATAACTTCCTTGGGCAGCCTGTGCCTCACCACCCTCACAGGAAAGAATTTCCTAATGATGAACCTAAATCTCATCTCTTCAAGTTTTAAACCATTTCTCCTTGTCCCCTCACTACACACCTGTGTAAAAAGCCCTACCCCAGATTTTGTGTAGGCCCCCTTCAGATAATGGAAGGTTGCTATAAGGTCACCTCAGACCTTATACAAGAAACAAATGTAGAATCAAAATAATCAGGTTATCATGTAGCTCAACAAAAGCTGTTCTGACCCACCTAAGGCCAAGTAAGCAAATTGCATAGGTTGGTTCTCCTACCAAAAAAAATTAATCAAATTGTCCTAAAAATGCTTCTCTGAAGTAGTCTTTGTAGGACACTATCTTCCTACAGTGCATAACAAAGCCAGGCAAGGGGAAGGAAATTCCATCAGTTTAACTGATGTATTGTTAAGACTTCCAAGGAGCTTTCCTTCTGAGTTGCTGAACCATTGTTCACATCACAGGGGTTAAACTTTGCATCACATCCTAAATAATGGTGTAATCACTTAGGTGTAATCATCACAGCAGCACTGAAATGCAGCCACTTCCTAGTGAAGGGTAATCAACTGACAACTTAGACAAATTTAACTTTTTTTTACCCTAGCAATGAAGACAGAGAGATCCACTTTACTGGTAGATACCTCTTTCATCTTTCCAGGATCATTCCATAGTGGGGCAAAACCATATGTAAACATGAACCTCAAAAAGTCCAGGTAAAAAATATAAAGATTGGAGGCAGCATGCAAACTTCTTATGGAGATTAAACCTTAGACACTATATTCTGCAAGTTTAGACTTGCAGAGCTCTCAGACCTTAAAATTTAATTATTAAAAAGCCTTTTGTGTTATTTCACACATGCATTTTTCATTGAGGACATATCTAATACTCTCTAATCACAAATTCCAACAGCATTCTGTAGGCTGGACACCAATATCCAGTACAAGCCACATCTTGCATCTCAGCTTGGCTTTCACAACAGCACTACCTGCTCAGTGACTTCATGGCTCATGCTCTCACCTGGTTGCTCAGCAGTGTGAGCTCTCCTGTCCTCATGCTACAGGCATGTTACACAGTCTGCTTCTAACTGACCTTTGGAATGAAAGCATTTAGGGGGAGAAACAGCAAAAATTATAGAGGACTTTCCTGAATATGCACTTTTGTTGGTCATGCAATAGAATAAACCAGCACACGTAATTTTTGTGGCCAGAATACCCTGTGCACCATGTCTAACAGAAATTTAACAATAAGATGAACTTCTGCAAGCATGGGAAGAACAGAGCAATGCATGTTGTCTGTGGAGCTCTGGCAACCCACTTCAGCATCTTGCTGTGTGACAGTATCTCCTCCAACTCTGCCACTCAGGGCATTTTCTGTTGGCTATTTTTTGTTTGTTTTTTTTAAAAATAAAAATATTCTGTATTAAACGGATACTTAGGTTTTAACCCCCCGCTGATCCCTGCTCTTTTCATGGCTGGATATGCAATGATTGCCAAAGGCTAGTTCTTCTGCAAGCATTTCCGACCCTCACCACGTAGTTCACAATGTGTGTTCAGTAAGTGCCCAAACTGCATTCACTCATTTTGGCATACTTTGGCTGCTTCACCAAAGCCCACTCTACCACAAACCAAAATGCTAAAAGGCGTTTATCAAACATATCCACCGAGTCCTGAGAGCTGCTCTGCACTGGATGGTGCTCATCATAAGTGGCAGTGTGAGTTGTTTGGGATATGATGATATGATAGCTTGTAAGCTCGTGCCACCCCCTTGCTTTAAGCATGATCAGCTGTCAGGGCCAGCACTTTCTGCAAGACTTGCTGACTGCGGTAACCCCTACAGGCACCTGAAGGGAACCAGGGGTGAGACCAGGTGGTAGTGCACAGCACTCCAGACCCTGCTGCAGCCACACAGGTCACCTGCTGCTTTCATGGTCAGGAAGGAACTGGTGGGCTCAGTGCACTGCAGACCAATGTCCATACTGCATTCATGCATGCATTCATTTATCCAGACATCCATGCATCTGCCCAGAGGTGTAGGAGGCGACACTTGGAGGGTTAAGAGCTGTCAGACCCACCTGGGCTTTGCACGACTCAGGGATGGCTTTCACATGCCACAGATATTGTCCCCATCAGAGTCCCCAATATTAGATCATAGACCTCCTGATTGGACAAACAGTATGCATAGAAAATATACCAAAAGCTTGCCATAAGCTGCGTGTGGTTTTGCTGGGCCCATTTTAGCAAAGTTTAAAAGAGTCAGGATAACTTTTTTCCCAGATCGTGACATTTAAATGTGCCCCAGCTTGGCAAGCCTCCATTTTGTTGGAGGAGAAGAGTCGAGGAGCAGGGCACAGGCAGTGAACCGTCCACGGTGGGCAGCTGCCAAAAGGAGGAGGCAAAAATGTTTTAACTGCTTGTCTGATCAGGCATCACGGGCTGCCCCTCTGCTGCCCTTCGCTAGGAACAACCCAGCTGCGACCTGCCCCGGGCTTTTGCCATGCAAATTACACCTCAAAGAGTTCAGAGGGTTCAAAAGCAGCAAACTGCTCCTCATGAAGCACCACCAAGCTATCCCTTCAGATTCTGCAAATGCAAGCTCACTGTTTTTGTCAAAACACGTGGTACTTCCTCTGGGGGCATAGAGGGTCCAAGACCCACCCCGGGGCAGGGCTGCAGCACCTCTGTCTCTGTAGAACCCCCTTCCCAGTGCTTGGGGAAGAGATGCTGACCACACTGTGTGCTTGATTGGACCACAGTGCAGTCTCTCCCTCCCCATGGAGGACCAGCAGAGCAGCTCTCTGGCCCATGCTTTGCAGTATGGAGTACAAATCACACGCAGTCGTTCTGTTGCAATTTATTTTTTCCCAATCATTTTAGCCAGTAGGTGAAATGCACTTCCCAGGGAGCTGTTTGCCATTGCAAAAAATGCTTTTCACAGATGCCCCGAGCTCCTGTCCATGCTGTGCACCTGGTGAAACGACCCCGTGAGCTGCCTTGAATTTAAACCGGTGTACTGAACATCACCTCCTGACCTGTTGCTACATGGCTGTAAGTTTCATTTGGGGCTTTTCTTCGTACAGCCCGAGTGAACACAGCCTTTCTGGCAGGTGTTTCCGGCTCAGAAACAAAACAATCCCCTGTGGTTAAGCCGCGTTGTCGACTTCAGCTCACTGCCAATGGGTGCCGAGTGACAGCGGCCTTCCCCACCTTATCTGAGTCCCTGCGAAAAAACTCAAGAACCAGGAGAGTATTTTAACACCCAGCACTAACCTCAATATTTAATGTTTCCCAAAGAAAGCAGGTTAAAAAAAACTTAGAATCAATTGGCTTTTTCTGCAACCAAAGCTGCAGAAGCTGGGCCGGGGCAGGGCGTGGTGCGTGCTGCCGGCTGCTGCCATGCTCAGGAGAAGCTCCCCAGCCTCCCTGGGCCCTGTGTGCACATCCCCATTGCTGCGCCTGCTCATCCCAACCTGAGGGAAGCGTTGCTATACTCCTCTAGTCCACCAGGAGACTGAGAAAAAAGAAAGACCTCTGAAAGAAAATTAAGCTGCAAAATTAACCTGAAAAGTCCAGTGATGGAATATGAGGTAATAGTCCTGTGGGTAGAGCACAGACAAATCCAAAGCGAGTGCAGGAGGCAAAGAAATGGTTCCTGGGGCAAAGATATGGGGGTCATGTGCCTATTTCTACCCCTCCAACCATACAACAAATATTGAAACTAATTCACGTGTTTTCCACAAAAATCCCCCATCTTGTTCTGCAGAAGCAAGCTAAAATCTTTATACTAGTTCTTGTAGCTACAAAAACCTGAAGAAGGGGTTTGGGTGCCTCACAGTCTTAAGTGGGGTGTTGGCACCTTGAACACTCCAGCACTCGTTTCTGCCAGTGGTCCCTGTGGCTTTCCAGGTCAGCCCCACTGTGCTGCCTCTGAGCCAGCCTGAGATGAGGAGGACCACAGGAAAGCCTGCAGACACACAGTTTGTGCCCATAAGGTTTCTCAGCCACTTGATTTTCCTGATACATATGCATAGAAGCAGCTTTGTTTTGACAGTGTATCCTCCTCACACCTCTCCATACCAGAAACAGGGTGTTCCTCTGCTTAAGAGTATGGGCACATGAAGAAATTAATTGATAGTGTGAAATTACAGCATGTCACTTATTCCATGGTGACTGCCCATAAGTACACACTCCTACTCAGCAGAACACAAGCTAAAAAGGTGTAAATGACTTCACACTTCATCACAGAGCAAGACCATTCACCCAAAAGTACTTTAACAAAGCAGCTTACTCCACAGTAAGCTTTGCCTTACTTCTGGCCTAATCCAGTCTGGATGTGGTACTCTTCATTTCAGGCAATTAGCCCTCTGGCAAAGAGAAAACTTGCACCACCCTTTAACCAAATTATTTTTCTCTGTTTTTTTTTTGTATTTGTGTTCTGTGGTATAGGATAAGGAAGACTTTAACTCCTTTTAATTGAACAGGACCTGTTATCTCCCTGTTAACTGGGGGTTAAAAGGACCCAGTAGCTTGTCTGTACAGGACTCAGACTTTCACACATTTACCTAGAGGTGTTATTTATATGATAGTGTTGTGGGTAGGATTTACAATTCAGAAAATAACTGAGATTACATGGCCAACAGCTCTTGTCTTCTTTTCAGACTTGGAGGTATACATCTGCAATTGTTCAGACTGTCTGAGTAGAAAACCTCCTGGTCACTTTAATTTAGATGAAACATCTCATTTTTGGTCACCTTGAACACAGTGTCATCTCACCAGCTTCACAATGGCATTTACATGTGAAGGGGGGGACAGATGTTTGGAATAGCAATGACATTCTCCTGAAATCCCCATACAAAGAATACTCCAGGAGGTGTTTTACTTAAGGACCAGTGAGTGTTAAAGGAAGAGAGTACTGCTTGCTGCATGAGGCAATGCTGCATCACAGGGGACTGCAGAACACAGAAAAGAGGAGGTGACCAGCCAGCTGGGCCCAGTGACTCTCATCAGTTGTTTTTTGGTATAGATAATGAAGATGCTGAAATTAATATCACTTTTAACTGCGGAACACACTTTATTATTAGAAGCACCCCCAAATCATAGCAGCAGTGCAGCACAGCACAGTGATGCCCCCAATAAAGGAGAGGGAGGTTTTTCTGATACTGAGGGAAGAACTGTGCATCTGAGAGCTACTCCCTCTCCTCTCATAACATCTTTCTGATAAAACACTGGGGCATGTCCTAATCTCACCAAATGTAGAAAAAAACACCGTTTGGCACATAAACACCAGAGGCCTCTTTATTTCACTGCAATCACTTTGAGCAGTTTCTCATGTGTGGACCTCAGAGAACAAGACCAAGTTCTTTCCAGTCCATTCTGCAGGCATCTCCTTTGTCTCCTCCATGAAGATTATAGAGTGGGTGGGAGAGCTCAGCTCCTCCCTGATGTCACTAAGGACTGAATTATTGGTTTAACTGTGGGTATGGTGCCCACTGTAACAACTTCAGCTCTCCTCCCCCAGAACCTCAAGTAAAATTACCAAGTGCTTAGCCAGGTGGAAGGAATAATATTTCATTGTGATAATTTAGCTGGCCTGCACTTCCGTAACAAGACCACACCAAAAAGTCAAACTGCAGTCTCATGCAGTTGTTTGCAGAGTAGATGAGTCAGAGCCTCTCTCTTTCCATGCTGCAGCTTGCTAAACCTGCACTAAGTTTAATAATTTCCATTCCCTTCTGGAGAGAGGACCACGTTCATGGAAGTGATAACCTAAACACTCTCCATGTAGTGACAGATTTTAAGGTCTTAACCTTAATGTGTAATTGGTGAACAATACTCCATTTAAATAATCAGATTTAACACACATCTGCTTTGGCAGAAAATCTCATGCCTACAAATCCAAGAACAGACAAGTTTCACTGTTAATCTGGTGCCAAAATGACCCCTGGGTCATTTGGTAAAATGGGAGGGCAGTACCCATCTCATTAGCATCAGGCCATGCATTCACACTGCACATCCCTCACACCCCATCAATGTTCATCCCTGTCTCAAGAAATCCTAAATCTGACATCAAACTCATCATGGCTGTCACACTCCCTGTCACACAGGAAGTCTCTGAAGTGGCTGCTGTAATATTAAAAGCCTCAAATCTACAGGATTGAATAAGACTGTCTTGATCTTGGTGCTGAAGTTGAACTTCAAACATTTAGACCCATAAACATACCTTTGTCTCATTTAATCTGATTTTTTTTTTTTATTCTACATGAAATATAGATGACAGTAGCTTCACACCACTTTATTGCACACAGTCATTCCCATCAGTTTCTCATTCTTCCTCTGGTGTGATAGGTGGGGAAAAAAATACCTTTAAAGTGCAATTAATTCCAGAAAGACTAACAATAGCTGTGACAAGTGCCTCCATCCCTCTCAATGGTATAATGTAAAACACGGTTTAAATGCAAGTAGATATCTCTTTTGCTATATCTCTGCCCAATAGCAGTGTCTCTGTCATATGCATTATGTAGTTGAATATGCTGTTAGTTTGGAAAGGTTTTTCCCTAGGGATCAGACCAACTGCAGAAGCAAAAGGATCACTCTAGCTCCCCTAATTCCTAGGAAAACAAGGATTATGTGACTGCTGTCTGCTTGTCTATCTCCTCTCCAACTTGTTAATGCATTAGCAAATTTCAATTAATTTCAATGTAGGAGCAAAAACTTCAGAAGTACTCAGTCTTATGCCCACACCATTGCACATCTGCCAACACCAGGTGCTGATGGAGTCTGAGAGAACACTCATGAAAGGTGAGGAGAGGAGAATACAGCCCATGACTGTGTTACTTGCAGCTGCTGGTTACTAAACTTTAATTTCTGTTTCGTTCTGTGGATGCTTCTTACCTGTCAATTCTTTTGAAGTGCTGTGCAGATAGGCACATGGATCTGAAACACTTTGAAACACCAGCTGTTGGGCCAGCAGCTCTGCTCCAAGCTATGCTCAGAGCAGTTATGTTGTTCCAAGAGCAAACCCTGCCAAAACCCACCAGAATGTACTGCTCATGTCTCAAGAGGTCCGTGCATCATCTTGAGCCGCTTGGTCTCTCAAGCACCTACAGGACTTTGCAGCAGAGCACCAGTCCCACAGCACATGTTCTGAGGGCTTTCTGTGTCACTTCATCTTAAGCACAAGGTGAGGTTTTTTTACCCCAGTCACTCAGCTGGCAAATGAGATTGTACAAACAACTGGATGCTTGGCAGGCAGCTCCCTGCAGTCTGCAGGAAACTCAGGCAGAATCAGCACCACAGCTTGATTCCCAGCAGAGTGAAAAGCTCTTGTCAGATATAAAACTTGTTTAGGGTGAGACCATATCTTGGAAACCTTTGCTTTAGCAACTCAAGGGCACCAAGCCTTGGGTTTGCCTGGCAGTTCCATGATGTTTATAGTAAGTCTGAAGGCTCCATGCAGAGAGGAAAATACCAGCCCCAGGTTTCAGGGCCACAAGCACTATTGCACCCTGGCTGCTACCACTTGGTGTCACCGGGTGTCACAGATTTGGTGTCCCCCTGACCTTCAGGGAATTCACAGATGCTCTGTCCCCTTTCCATAGTCACTCTGGCTCCTGCATCTCCAAAACCACCATCTTCCTCCCTCCTAAACTCAAACTTCTTCCTGTGGGCACAGGACCAAGCTCCTGGCCCAGGGCAGAGCCACTCTGGCTGAGAAGCAGCCTACCTGAGAGGCAGCCACGGTCTCCTGAGCTGGGGACACATGCCCTGTAACCTGGGCAAGGTCTGGGAGAGGAGAAGGAGGAGGCAAGTGTGAGGCCATGTATGTGTGTCACAGCCTGCTGCAGCACAGGCACAAAGCGTATTTGCTTCTTTAAGGGATGGTATTAGACTTTGCATGAGAGTGCTGAGTTGGGGGTGGCCCTGGCTGCCCATCCATGCTTTCCTGCATGGCAGAGGCTGGCCTTGCAGGAGAGCCCGTCCAGGAAAGGCAGGTCATTCCTCATGCTCTGTTAATCAATTAATTCCTAGTATGTAATGTCACATTTGTTACTCTTCTGACAGCAGAAGAATCAGAGTAAGTGGTCCAAATACCCACCTGCTCTGCAAACCACAGTGAATGAGCAGCTTTTGAAAACAGGATTGAGAAGCTGAGGAAAAGCTCCCTTCAGCAACATTATCTTTTCTCTAATTTCATAAGTTCTCAGAAACTTTTTTTACTTTTAACAGCCTCAGCTATTTCCTTTCACTACACTTTAGCTCCTAGAGTTCAGCAGCCCACATCTGTCTCCTCCTTCCCCCTCCTACCTTCTTTCAAGACCTTCTTGAGAGCAAACCACATTCTTTCTCTCATTGTCAGAACCTTCACCACCGCTGCTGTTATGGCTCTTCACTACATTTTTATCAAGTGGTTTAATGCAGCTCTGAACCTAAACTGTTCTTTACCTGTCTCCATCTGCAGGTGTGCAGACCATCCCAGTAAGCTGTATTTTAAATATTTGAACTAAGTTCTCCTTAACTGCATCACGTTATACCTAAAAAACATAGATTGTGCAATGCAGTTAGTGTGAGCTCTCCATCAATTTGAAACTCAAGGCATGTTTGTGTAAGAATAGTTTCTGTAAAAATAATTCACTAAACAAACTGCTGGATGCTTCAGAGAAAGAAAGAAAAGAGATAGTTCCTGTTGGTGTCGTTTACCATGGTATTAATTTTGTGTCTGTTAACGCTAAATCTGTGCATTGTTGGGTCTTTCAGTGATTGACTCAGAGTGGAGGTAGCTGAGGCACAGGTACGTGACTGAAGTCTCATTGAGCCCCTGGCAGTGTTCACACTTGTCTGCAAAGAGCGTGGAGCAGTGATCACAAAATCCAGCTGGTGCCAGGTATTGCAGATTGCACCATCTCCATCCCTGGCTTGCCAATATTTGTCATTCTGTGACCTCAAAACCCTTGGCACTGTAAAAGTATTTGGTTTTATATTTGTCTTAAAGGATTTGCCTCGCTAGGTCCAAGCAGCATCTCTGTCACAGCGATTCAAGTGGTTTTGTAGCGTAATTATTTGATGCATTGAGAGGGAGCTTTTATATTGATCTGGGACCATGCTGGGAGGAGGCACAAGATGCAGACCTTCTTCTCAGTGACTTGTGACATATACACAATTAGCCTGTGAAAAGGAAATGGTTTTGCAAGGATTGTGCTGCACATGTGGGAAAATCAACATGGGTCCTGTTCACTCTCTATGTCCTGAGCAATATTTGTGATATGAAGGAGGACCTGACCTCAGTCCATCATGGTCACTGCCTGCTCCAGCTGTAGCTCCTTCACTCACATCCCACTGGGAGCACCAAACCAGAAGATGCTTGCAGGGCTGTAAAATCCATCACAGCTGTTTGCTGTCATGTAAAGCTGTGCATGCACTAGAGGCACACAACAAACTTTCCTTTTTATTTTTTTTTCACCTCTTGCTCCAGACAGCTGTATTATCTTGGCAAGCTTCTCTTGCAAGTTCTGGTGCTCCAGCCACTCTCAGTGTCTTGCAGCCCAGTCCTGAAGTCCATTGCTCCGTGCTAATGCTAGGTGAAAGTGGGACCTAGCACTGTGATGAACCCATATTTTAGTGGAACATCAGCACTGGCACAGGATTCCCACTTCAGGACCAGTGGCTTTAGCTCAGGCACCTCTGCATGCTGTTGCCCATGTGGGCTATGGGTGTTCCTCAGATGTCAATGTCCTATGTCTCTCATGCTCCTCCTAACCTAACCAGGGGATGGTAAGTGTTAGACTCTGCTTTGTTGTCAGACATGGTCCTGCCACAGTCCCTGGGATGTCCTCATGGCCTTGCAGATCCATTGCTGCCACCCCAGATATTGATGTGGCTCCTCTCTTCTGTTTCAGTTGTGGCCCAGCTTTCTCAAGCTTCTGCCTCTCAGAGACCTTTACAGCAAAATGGCATATTCATCATCTCCTTCCCTTTGGGCTTCAGAGAAAGTGTGAGGTGTTTCTCTGTAATATGTATTTGCTGGGGCAACGCCAGCATGAGAGAACCCTCCAGAGTTCCTGTTGTCCATTTGTCCCACCAGAAAAGCACAACATCACCTTCACAAAACTGTAGCACCCTGGGGAGCCCCAGGTCCAACCAAAGCTTTTATTTCCCTATCTTCTTGTATACTTGCAAGTCCTCAGAGGCCCTGGAATAGCTCTTTTTTCACAGCCCAGAGATTTTATTGTAAGTGATATGTAATTATCTTTAGCACTGCAGTTGCTTATGTACCTCTGCCTGGTACAGAAATAAATGTAATTTTGTAGAGTTAAAGGTAGGGGTTTTTTTCATGCCATCCTGCCTCAGGATGCCATCACAAAGAAAAAGATTGGGGAACATTGTTAATTTATGCCTGGTTTGTTTTTTTTTATTATCATGGAAGAGTGAAATTCTTAGGGTAAAAAGACCATAATCACTCACCTTGCAGCTACTCTTCCCACTCATGCTAAATTGAAATCCCTGCTCAGGTTGTATTCAGTCCCTCCTATTCACCTGTAAGGAGATGGGAACATTTTCAAGGTTTACTCCAGTGACAGCTGTCAGTTGGGCACTAAGTCCTTACTGTAAAAATATCCCTGTTGCACACATCACCATCAGTCCAGGCCAGAGTCCAGTCACTGCAGGGAATGCAAAAGTGTGCTCCAGAAAGAGTGGGCAGGGGTAAAGATGGAGGCACCCTTTCTCTGCTTTACCCTCCCAGCACTCAGCATGACTTCTTCAGGAAGAATCTGATTTCTAAACATGTCACGGATGCATCAGATGTTAGTTGAGCCTTGTCACGGTTTATCACTGGCCTGGCAATTAAACCGAATAACAGACGCTCTCTATTAGTCTGTCTCTCCTTGATAGAGAAAGGAGAGAGAATAAGGGAGAGAGACTTATGGGTTGGAAACTAAACTACACAACTTTAATGAAACAGTAATGATAAACAGGTAAAATTACTAAATATATACAAATATACAGGAAAATGGAAACCACATTCCTCCCTCCTCTCCCCCAATAACTCTCACGTCACCACCGAGGCTGTAGGGCAGCCCTGGGAAAGTCCAGGCTGGAATCCTGGAGTCGGCAGCAGTCGGGAACTGGAGGCAGGAACACACAGATATGGGCTGGCACGGATCAGGACCACAGGCAGATGAACAGACAGGATCCTTCCAGGATGCCGGGTGAAGGAAGGGAAGCAGGAAAAGATCTGGAAAGATCTGGCTCGGCCCTCGTGATGCCTCAAATTTATACTGAGTGTGACGTATATGGGATGGAATACTCTGTTTGGTCAATTCTGGCATCTATCTTGTCCGTTCCTCCCTAAAGGAGGGTTCAGGTGGGGCCTCTGTGTCCTTGGCTCTGCATACCAGTCTCTAGCAGTAACTATAAACATCAAGTGTTATCAGTCCTGAAAGCACACACACTGTCTGAGAAACTTGCTGTTAATTTCAGCAAGTGCAACTACTTACAAGAGACTTAGCTAAAAGCAAAAGTACAGAAACAGAAAACCACCTTTATCCTGGCCCAAACCAGGACAAGCCTATACTCATGTTCTGGAGAACTGACAAGGGTATTACATTGATAGTCATGAATACCAATTGTTAAAAAGGTAACTAATACATTGTTATATATTGTCCTTTCTCTTTCCATTCTGTCTGCTTACTTATTCCCTATGCCTGCCACAAACTGAAGTGCTGGAGAGCCCTAATCCTGAAAAGTGGTGTTACAGATCCCTTCAGAGCAAATTGCAGGTCAAACTCACCAGCAGATTCACTTCTCTGAAGGGGAACTAGGACCTGACAAAGTCAAAAGTACTCACCAGGACCAAGACTTTTCATGAATGATCCAAAAGTACTTTATGAAAAGGTCAGGGCCACCTTTTCATTTCATGCATGGGGTCACTCACCAGCCAGCCATGGAGAGTAGGCTCAGGCAAGGTGAATTCATTTGGGTCAGACTGATCTTGAACATAATCCCTGGTTCAGGTCAGTTGCATCCACAGTCAGTTTGGATTTTTGTATCTAAAAGTTACTTACTACTTGCTTACAGAGACCCTGGTTAAATTTCAAAACCCCCCATTGACCTGACCTGGTTTTGGCCAAGATTTTTATGGTGGGAGAGGGGTCAAACAGCAGCATTCATTGTCTAAGCCAATGCCCTAATCATGAGCCAAGGCTGCAGCTCTCATTTAGTCGTTCAATAACTCTATGATCATAGAATCATAGAAGAGTGAGGGTTAGAATGGAGATGACTGAGTCCAACCCTCCTGCCAAAGCCAGATCACCCAGGGCAGGTCACACAGAAACCCATTCAGACAAGTCTTGAAAGTCTCTAGAGAAGGAAGCTCCACTGCCTCTCTGGACAACCTGTTCCAGTGAGATCCATCACAAATTACACATACTACACTATGATTTAAAATATATGTATTTATTGTAATGCCCAAGATCACTTAGAAGCCCCAAACTGGTCTCTTATGAAATTCTGTGCCTTGTAACCTTTGCTAAGTGTGTGCTGTGTTGAACACTGCATCGTTCACAGCAGGTTGGCACTGACAATAGCTTTTAAACAGCAGATCTCATGTCATGATGACAGATAAATGCAAGCATTTAGTCAAAGTAATAGCCAGAAAGTCACCTAGCATTTTATACATAAAAAGAACAGTTTTCAGAGAAAGAGAAAATGTAGCAGGTGCTTACGTGTTACCAGAGATTTGGCAGGTAAGACACATAAGTCTCCCTCCAGACTCTTCTGTATAATTAATTCATGTACCAGGTTGAGGCCTTGGGTCTCTCCCTTGGCATGCTAGGGCTGGCCTTCCATCTTTGGCTACTGTGCCCCTGCCTGTGGCTAGCGGGCACACTCACCCATGCTTGGGGCAGTCAGCATTTGCAAGGGATTTTGATTTTCAAAGTAATACCTGCTTCTTCTGAAAATCTCTCTCACCTTTTTGTAGTACCTGAACTGCAACAGACCCACCCTTTATCATGAACAGCAGAGGTCTGGGTCCTGACATGAAAGGCTGAGTGGCAGGTGTCCTCCCAGGCACTGCCAGGAGCTGCTGGGGCGCCCATGGGAGCTGCCAGTCTGTGGAGGCTTCTTAGAAATGCAGCATATGCAGGCGAGCAAGCACCTCACATCCTGCAGAGGCTTCAGTTGTCGTTTCCTTCCTCTTTTCCAGAGACAGAAATAAGCTACCACCATACAGAGGCCCGTGCCCTTCTACTCCACCCCTGCGTGAATCACACTGAGCGCTGCCTGACCTGAGAGGAGCAGAACCCCCCCTGCCAGCCCCATGCAGGGCGGTTGTGGAAGGCCTGAGACAGGCGTGTTTCTCACTGACTTCTTCATAACCAGGAAGGCAGCAACAGCTCTTCCTTTTTGCTGCTGACTGATTCAGGGCTCTCGCAGCTGATCCCTGTCAGGCTGGAGGACAGGGAGGGCACTCAGGAGGGGATGTGACACAGGTTTTGTGCCTTGTGACCCTCCCCAAAACGCGGCAGCTGGAGCCCCAGCAAAGCTGAGACGCACCCTGGGACCATACTGCCAGCACAGCAGCGCCTGCAGAAACCAAGCCTGGGTAAAACCTGGGAGAAAGACTTTAAATTTTAGAAATGGCACGCAAAATAGATCTGTTACTGTAAGTGCACCTGCGGGAGGCAGCTCTCTCTTTGCCGAGCAGGGTAACCGCCTGTGGTGCCTGGAAAGGGGGAGCCTCGAGGAGCATTCCTTCTGTCCCCCCTAAAACCCATCTGCTCAGCGCTGTGTGGGCAGGCGATGCTCTCTTCTTCTGCCTCCTGAGCAACACAGGCCACATCAGGCACAGAGCGGGTGCCATGTGTCCCCCAGCAATGGAGGGGAAGGCCCAGGGCAGGGGAAGGGCTACCAGAGCTGTAGTTTGTTTGCAACAGCTGACTGGTCACAGCATGACATGAAGGGCATGGAGGTCAGGTGGGAGAGGAAGACAGTGGTAACTGGTCAAGATTTTCTTGTGCTGAAACCTGTGAAGGAAATCTCTGAGACATAAAATATGTTTCCTCGTATCCAGAGACAGCAGTTGATTCCCTTCATTTCTAACAAGTGAGTCTGGGTAACCCGATTGTCTCCATATCTGGCTTTTTTTCTGAGGCTGAACTGCCTTTTAATTAAGTCAAGGTACTTAACTTGCTCAGAAAAGCAAGAGCAGACAAGCTGTTACTATATTCTGAAATGAAGTTTGTTATTCTTTGTATCTTAACCTGAGCGCTTGTATATCAGAGCCACCAGGAGAAAGTGCTAAGGGACTCAGAATTGCCCCATTCATTTGAAATTATTTTAATGTCTGTATTCACTCAAAAGCAAGAGTAATACAGGAAAGGCTGAGATGTCAGGGTGCCAACATTTCTTTTTTCTTTGTCTCTGATGCCTGTGGTGATTTATTCCACTGTGGTGCCATGTATCAAAAAGAGTGCTTCACATGCATTTTGTTTATCAGTACAAGCATTAGCTAGTATGTCTTCAGACATGGGTGGCAGTGGCACAGTATCCACAAAAATTACAAGACTATTTGCAAAATGTCCCATATGAAAAATTGGGAGGGAAGATCCAAAACATATTTTTATAATTCATTCTTAGAAAACATTTATGTTGTGTGCAAGTGACCAAGTAAACATAAAAAGTCTAGGAAAATGGTATTTTAAATAACATAACACATACTCACAGCATTTTGCAAATTACTAAAGAAAAATAACTTTTTTTCTTTGAAAAGAATAATTTCTGATTTCACTATTGCTTATATATTAAACTTTTTATCTGACTTACAGGATTCAATAAAACATTACTGACCCAAGATGACTTTTTCTGTCAAAATGAGAAGTCAGATGATGACAAAAATAACAGTTATTATTGTTCTCATTTTAAGTTCCTAGTATTTTATCAGTTTTGTTTTTTTTTTTTTAAACTTTAACCTATTTTAACAGCAAATGAAAGTAAAATTAGCAGTGGGCTAACAAACCAAAAAGGATTTGTTTGACAAGGTAGAAAGGGAACATTTGGGCAAGGTCTCTTCCCTTAGCCTGAACAGCTCGACTTGACTGAAGTGCACACTGTTTCAGTGTCCCCCCAACCTGCTGTTTTTCAGACTAAAAAACCTGAAACTTAACATGTGTGTCCATTTGTCATGAATGTATTTTGAATATTCCATCCAGATTTTTATCACTGAGCTGTACCCACGGAGCCTGTTGTTCCAGTAAAGCCAGCAAAACAACTCTGGTAGAGTTTCAGAGGAGGCTTCTGCAGTTCCTCACCATTCACGCCACATGCAGCAGTGCTGGAGTTTTACAAACCCCAAAACCAATAAGACATTTGGACAAATTTTCTGCTGAGTTCTTTACTACATCCAGATTTTAGTCTCTGCATTTGGGTTGCCAAACTTTTTGAGCACATCCATTCTACAGCCCAGGGAAAGCTGCATAATTAGCACAATAATGTGCTTCACCTTTTGTTTCCAGTAAAAAGTGCCTTTTAGCATTGAGAGTCTGAAATAACCAGCCTGGGACAACTGGAACTGCGCTTTTTCACAGTACTAACTCCAAATCCCCTTTACTTTATCTTCTTTCCAATTTGGTTATAAAAATCAGGCAGCTTTGGTGGCCTCACTGGCTCTTGGATGCACAATCACAAGTATGTCAGGCCACCCATCATTGTCCTGTGTGTCCTCTCTCATCAGCTCAGAGGTCTGAGGGAAACCTATCCACTTTGCTTCACTCTACTGAAATCAAGCCTTGAATTCTTCATTTTGTCATACACTATAATGTGTATCACCCTTGTGATGCAAATAAGGATGAGATAGGATTTTTAGTTATGGTGTGATTCTGGAGCATGCTTCATCTGACTTGGTCTCTGGGGTCTTCTGGTCCCTGAATACAGCATCTCACAGCAGATACCAAAACACAGCATCCTGGCCTAGTGGTTACTGCTTTTCAACGCATAAAAATAGCAGCATAAACTGTTGTAAGCAAAGATTAACCCACAGAGAAAAAACACATTTCATAGAGCATGCTGGCAAAAGAATGTCTCAAAAAAGTTGAAAGCAGGTATTAAATTTGTAGTGACATGGGGACCATAACAAAATTGTCCACAGTTGAAACAGATTTCAAGATTCACAACGTTATATTTTGGATGTCATATTTAATATTTAAACAGTAACAAAGTCTGCTTTTTAAATTAGGGTTACAGAAACCAAAACTCTCAGTGAAGAGCCATTGGAAGAGTTGAGATGTAGAAACATATTTCTCCAAAAGCCAAAATATTTTTAACCAAGGATTGCAAATAGTTGAGTAACTCTGCATGAGTATCAGGCCATTCTGTTTCTCTTACAAACATGTCAATTTTAGTGTTTCAGGGGGCAAAGGATTTGCAATCAACACCTGAAGAAAAAGACATTTAAAAAAAGACTGGATGTGGCACTCAGTGCCATGGTCTAGCAACTGCTCCGGTGGGTCAAGGGTTGGACTAGATGATCTCTGAGGTCCCTTCCAACCCGGCTAATTCTATGATTCTATGATTCTAAGAGAAATAGGAAAGAATACAGGAAAGATGGATGCCCTCATCTTGAGTTCTCAGGAGCAGACATTTGTAAAAATTTAAAGCTGATTTTAAAACCTCACAAAATATCACTATATTTTTATGACTGAAGGCCTCCTGTTCAATCAGCTTGTTGAGTTTTAAAAATTCACCAGTCCTGGGAGCTGGCAGGTCACTCACACCATCAAGTGTCCTCTGCACCACCACTATTCAAGGTGCCTGCAATGCAAATATTTGCTCACCTACTGCGTGAGTCTGACCTCACTGATTTGCAACTGTCTCAAAAGATCAGTTTTAAAATGAATAGCCCTGGCTAGGGTGGAGGAGCTGGCTGGCCAGAGCTGAGCAGGGGTGACCCCTCGGGATGTGATAAGAGCTATTGGGTGGAGGCTATTCCTCTTCTGAGCACCAGCCTTCAATGCTGGGGCAACCCTCCAGGCATGCTAATGGGGCTGGAGCAGAGCAAGGATGGCATCGGGAAGAAGCCCCTTTCCTGAGGGCCAGAAATGGCCCAGCTTTCAATGCTGGGATGCCCCTGGAGGCACGATGTACCTGGTTAAGTGGCTGGAAGAGAGGAGGAATGGCTTCTGGAAAAAGATAAGAATTGATGACCGGGTGGGGGACTACACCCTTCTGCTCCCCTCCAGGCAGCCTGCCTGCTAACGACCCTGCCTGACTGACAGCTGCCCCTTCAGAACAAAAGGACACAGGGGTATATATTGCTGTCCATGCTCTGACTGTGGTCTTTTGACCCACCACCATTACTGCATCGGACCCTGTCCAGGATCAGCACGCCATCCTGAAGAACCTCGCTGGACAGTTGGACCCCTGGTGGTGACTCTCTCTCTCTCTCTCTCTCTCTCTCATTTTCCCCACCTTCTTACCCTTTATTTCTCCTCTCTTCACTCTCTTTCTTTCTTACCATTTCTTACCACTTTTTCTCTCTCTTTCTTATACCCTCTTTTCCTCTCTACCTCTTTTGTCTGGTTCTACATTGTTTGCCTGTGACAATTGTCAAATAAAATCTGCTTGCACTCGACCATTTTCTATGGTTGGACTTTGTTTCGCGTATCCAAATAAAAGTAAATTTTAATGTTACCTCGGACCATAACACCTACATTCCCAGGTGAGATCACCTCTGGGACACCTCTGGAAGGGCATGATTTCATTTGGAATTTCTCTTTAAAGAGAAGATCAGAGGTAGAACACAGCAGTTTTTCAGGTACAAACTATAGATAGGTAAGATCTGAGCTATAGCTTATCTGCTTAGTAGGGTAACTCCTGAAGTCTCACCTTGGATTTGAACCAGACAAGCCACTGCATCTGTTCCTGTTGAAACACATGAGTCAGGGCTCAGTCAAAATAGACACAGGTCATTCTCTTGGGATCCATGTGGAGAGAGAATCATCCTGCTGTGTATGTGCCCTCTTTTATGGCACTGTTCTATAGGCCACTCAAAGGTGAGTTCTGTGCTAGCTGAAGGACTAGAAAAGGAAGAAAAAAAATCTTGCTGCTCTATGGGCAGCAGAAACCTTGGGATGAGGCAGATCTACCAGACATGAGAGAGTGCAACAGAGGGACAGATAGCATGAGGAGAGGAACACCACAACCCACGAGGAATGTACAGCATTATGTGTTGACCCACTCCATCCTCTAGCAGAGTTCTCTTACACACCTGAAGTTTCTAACCCCTTAGCCTGGCTTTCTGTGCAGAAGGATTACCTGGCGTATAAGGATTTGACTCTTACAATTGCCAGGCATCCCATGATGCAAAACCTCTTTCAGTCTTATTTTGATACAACCCACGCACTTATAATTAGTATGCAAACTCAAATTATTTGTCCATTCTAAATACACACATTCAACATTGCTATGTACTTAATTTTTTATTATAGTAGGTGACCAGTTTCACTAAAAAGACTGCTTCAAAAATAAGTGTACAAAAAAAAGTGAGAATTTTAGTGCTTATGAAAAAATACACTTCATCTCTGGAGATCCCCTTTGCTTCCAGAGTGACATCTGGGACAACAGAAGTGATGATAGCACAGATTCATCTCTGCCACCCCAACCATACATCTAAACCAGCCCTGACTGCAAGGCAGCTCTTCTGGAGTTATAATCAGGTGAGGTCTATGAAGAATCAGGTTGGTTTCCTCTTGGTTCATCCCATCTTTGACCATGTTGCTGAGGAACAAGACTAAGATAACAAAAAAAATCTCACAGGACAGCTGTCAGGTATCACTGAGATTTTATCACTCTTCCTCTGAAGACACTGCATTTGCTCACTATTACACAGTGCTATATTTCTAAAAAGTGCTTGGTTTGCCTGCAGGACATTTATTATACAGATAGAAGAATTTTCTCCTGTGGATAGCTAAAGGAAGAACTTCCAAAATATGAAAAACACCTGTAAGGATATTACAACAACATATGCAAGAGTCTTTTAAATAGAATACACAGTGGTCAGATGCTATACACTAAGTTCTTAAAGTAAAAACTTCATGTCAATAGACATGTCTAGAGGTGGGGATTGATCCAGGCAGAAGTTTGTCATTAAATAAATGCAGACAAACCAACCACTGAGGAACAGCAACAGAAACAACAAAATCAACACAGCTGTTACCTGCACATCTCCAGGCGAGGCCTGATCTAGACTAGTGAAGTCCAAACACAGGCTTGTGAGTAAGGGCATGTACCTGCAGCTTTTGTTTATCAAGGTAATGGGCATGTGAATGCAGAGGGAGCAGAGCAGAGAGAGTGCACGTCTGTCTCACTAGGGGCATCTCCACAGTGCTCCTGCCAGGAGTCCTCCTTTGATTCTCTCCACCACCACCACCACATCTTTGTGGGGAGATGGAAAGAATGAACGTGGGCAAAGCCACTGATGATCCTTAGAAGATCTTGCATTCATTGAGGGAGAAGAGCTTCCTCCTGTTCTGCCTTTTGGCTTGATTGACCACTGTCCTCACGGCGTACTCAAACACCTGCTGCACGCCCCGGTTGCTGAGGGCAGAGCACTCCAGGTAGCCTTTGGCTCGCACCTCCTGGGCCAAACGCTTCCCATCCATCGGGCTGATGCAGGAGGAGCTGTAGGGCCCCATGTCACGCTGGTCGGTCTGAGTTGCCACAACCAATACAGGGATACGAGGCAAATGGCTGCGGATCTCACCAATCCATTTGTTCCTGAGATTCAGAAAGGAATTGTGGTTCGCCACCGAGTAGCACATTAATACCACATCTGCCTGTTGGTATGAGAGGGGGCGAATGCTTTTGAAGGCATCGCTGCCAGATGTGTCCCAAAGACCTAGGCTAATCTGTACACCATCCATGAAGACGTCCACTCCAGTGTTTTCATACACAGTGGGTCTGTAATCATCTGGAAAAGTCTCAGAGGTGAAACGTACCAAGAGAGATGTCTTTCCCACCGCAGAGTCTCCCACCAGAACACACTTGACTGCATCCAGCATTTTGTTAATATTTAGGGTCCAGAGCACCGTTTCCACCCAGCAGAAGTAGGATGGAGAGATGCAGTGGTCTCAAAGGCTTTCTAAATAACTTCCATTTGGTAAGAAACCACCCAAATCTCTTTACTTCTCAGGGCTTGATTGTGTCACTTTAGTCTAAAATCTTCTTTTCTCCCGCACGGCTCTGTGCTGTTGTCAGTATTAATTCTTCAGTAAGCCAAATGATGTTTCTAGAAGAGTGAAAATAAAATGTGACATTTATAACCCACAGAGAAAAGACAATTTTTCAAGATAACAATGCCTGGACATGTCTTCAGGCAGCCATGGGGAGAACCCCACATCAAGGATGCTGAACCCTGTGTTTCCCTCCCAACCAGCTGCCTGTGCACCAGTCATTCACATCAATTACCTTCCTGCTGCTCCACGGGGTCTATCAGTCCTATCATCTCTGACATTTTGCACTGACACCAACTATTTTTTCACTCCCACTGTGTAAAAAACTAGTCAAATCAGTTTAACTTTGGTATAACTGGTACTAGCCTGCATTTAGTGAGAGGCTTCCTACCTCTGACCTTCATCAAGACAGACAGAATTCTAGATCCATCTTAGCCGACGAGTTTAGATTCCCTTGAAAATGCTCTCTAGAAGTAGTCAAGAGAAAAAAAGCCCTTCTCAAACAATTTTAATTATTTAAGCAATCCTATAATGAGCAGTAACACAGAACCATTTGTGACACAGAGGAAGCAAAGACACCAGGTATAAATTTTGAGTGACATGACCCTTAACAGTTTTCAAAAACAATGAAGAATTCACAGCAAAAATACAAAAAAATAAAAATAATTTCCAACAAGCACAAGCTAAAGAGAGCCACCAGTGCCTGGTTTTAGACAATTTCACAGGGCAATCCAACCACCTTGAGATTTACTCTTTTCTAAACCTGAACAGAGAGTACCTCTTCAGAGTATGTAACTGCTTTTGAGCTCCCACCAGCATTCAGTCAAATTTTCCTATTTTGAAAGCATTTGTCTCTTCCCCACTAGCTGTGTGCAAGATTCACTGCTCACACAGGGCAACACTTAAGATGCTATGAAAATCACTAACTGCAAAATCAAAGGCAAAATAATTCTGCTCAACAGAAGTAATTTAAAAAAAAATCACTGCATAATTTCAAAATGTCTTGTGTATGTCAATAAATATTCTTTCCTCTCTTGTATATGGAGAAGTCACAGCATGAGGCTGTTTGCACTGAAATGAATGATGGCCACAAAAAGCATATACTCTACATTACTGTAACACTCCCCAGTTTCACTCAGTTGGCCCACTCTCCCCCAACACTCTCCAGTTGACCCACCACCACCATCCCTCACCCACACTTCCAGTGCACTCAAAGCTTTCGCTTACACCACAGAGGGGACAAACAAAGGAAAAGAAGAGAAAAGAGCTACATTATCTTAGAGAGAACATTTCACAGGCACTGATAACTGTCCTGGCAACACCCCTGCTTTCATTTTGTGGCGAGGCAGCACCCTACCTCCTCTCGTGCTGCTGGCACATCTGCATCTCTCCTGCACAATGCACTGGCTGGAAGAAGATGTGTGTGTGGCTCTGCCAGAGCACGTTGTTTTATAGAGGTGGCACCGAGGCTGCGGGGCAGTCCTGGTATGTGCGTGCGCTGCTGGTACCCACAGCGCTTCCTGCTCTGCCAGGGTGACTTTGCTCTCACCATCTCAGCTCACTTCTGGGAAGTGGGATGAGGCTGAGGTGGCCTCACGGCATTCCTGGCTGCCAGGAAACAAGCTGCTCTGTGAATTTAAGTTTTGACAGCAGCAGCGGGAAATGTTCTTTTTAAGATTCAGTAGATCCACTAACTCCACTGTTTTGCCTTCTCCATCCCCAAACAAGCTCTCAATGGAATTAAAGAAGACATTTACAAGATACTCCTCTGAATAATCTGAAAAGGATATGAAGGGTAAACAGTCCAATTATTTAAATGCATCATCATCTTTCCTTCAGGGTTTTCTGCTTCAGGAACTGGTGCTGTCAGTAGTACAGTTTGGAAACACCACGATCCACCACAAGCCAGGAGACCATGATGCAGACAAAGCTGCCTGCTCCCAGGAGAAAGTTAGCAGGTACCAAGTCTCCTTTTCAGAACAAACATCTCTTTGTTGCAAGTAGTCCTGATGCCTTCAGGTTCACCATTCCATGAATATTTGAATGGGGGGGGGGAAACAAGGATGTCCTAAGCATCACTTTTGCTGTTTCATAAATGCCAGAACAGAAGAAGACAGATAAAAACATTCTGGTACTCAGCTTGTTGCTTACCAGGTACAATTATGTTGGCTATTTTTACAGAGAGCGTATAAATTATTAAAGACTGAAAAAGATACAAATGACTAATGAATATGGCTAGTCAATGCACACAATAACAGACTCTGAAATGTTCCACAACAGTGCAGAATAATTTCTAAAGCAAAAGATATTTTCCTACAATCCATTGATGACTAATAACAAGCAGCATATAACAAGGTCCTTATTCTGGTCCTATGGATAGATTGCCATCAGTGGTCCTGATCTGACTTTTGTTCTCAGCTATGTGGAGTTTATGTGCCTCCATATATCGTCAGGACTACATATGACCATACTTAGGATATGTTTTTAGTTATGCACATAGCCTGTCCTTGGCAGTAAATAAGAACATTAAAATAATTCTACAGATTCACCTCAATTAACAGAAAGCTCTTTAGATCAAACATCAACAGAAAACAATGTCTTTTAAAGGACAGGCCAGTACTGGGCACTTCTACACCTCAGTATACAATTAGTTGTGTAAATATTTGCAAAAGCTTAGGTTCCTTTCTCTTATGTTATATACTACAGTCTTACTTCAAAAGTACAGCATGCTACACCCATTAGAAGACTGCACAAAATCTTCTGATGGTTGAGCCTAAGCTGCTGATAGATTTCTTCTTTTTTTCTAACAATTCGGTTTTCCAAATTTTACTATTTTATCAAGTCTGATTTGGATCTGAAATTTCAGATATAAACCTGTATCTTCCACTACTTTGATTTATGATTTAATCCCTGGTAACCATAGAAGATTTTATTTTAATAAGGTGAGAGCTTTTATAAGTCTAAGAATATATGTCTAATTCTCACGCAGTCATTCTAAACAGTGACCTTATATAAATTTGGAGATTAACCTCAAAGAAAAATTTTGCACAGTTTTAGATAAAGCACAATTTTTTTCAACTGTACTATAATCTGTATATATATATGTATGTATATGAATACTAACGCAACATTTATTCTCTTTGCTTTCCTAATTTTGTTCCCTCTGCCTTTGGAATACAGCACCTTGGCACTGGTGTGTGCTTACAGAACCCTCAGACTTTGCTGACATGAGCATGAGAAGCTGTACAACAGCCACGCTCTGGACATTGCCTGTTCTGCACCTCTGCAATCTGATGCAGGTGCTTCACACTTGATCACGGCTCAATGATATGGAGGAGGTGAGTGGTGTTATCAGCCTGTAACACAACAGGATGGTAAGGAGAGGACAGCAGCACCAAGCTCTTTGCAGATGGAGAATTCACATGAATGTACATCCTATGAACAAATTGCCTAATATTTGTTGAAACAATTCTAGCAACAAAGAAGGACAGAAGGAAGGGGTATGTTTATCGGTTTGGGTTGGGAATTTTGTTTATGCTAAGAATGCCTCTGGTACCTGCCATAAGATCATTGTGAGTATGGCTCACTATGGCTAAACATCTGCAGGGGCTGGACAGTGTCTCATGACAGGGGAAAATAAGGAATCAGGAACTCCTTGTTTCAGAACCTAGAATGGATATCGATAGTGCACCCTCAGAAGGGATTTGGAAGGAAGTAGCTGAATGTAAACAAACCACAAAGGCAAGATAACAGGCTTTTTAGATCAGGCATTCACAAAATGCTTCAGAGAGTTAAAGCAATTAACATTCTAACCATTATTGCCATTATCCGTTCCCTGACACAGTTACCTCTTAGTGAAGTTCCTGTTGATATCAGGATAAAAACTTGCTGATTTTTCAGTCTGAGTGTTGTGTATGCTGCAAGGAATAAAAACATTCATACCAATTTAAAAAGCTGAAAACCACTGGAGAGATTTCCACTTGCTATGCAATGCTTGAATGCACATATTGTCCTTTCCTGCCCACATTACTCCTGTAAATACCATCTCACACAGAGGTGGGGTCTCCAAAATATTGCCTACAGTTCTCTGTCCTATTGACTGTAATCACTGCCCCATCTAACTTCATTACAGATACATAAAAACTCTCCTTCCATCGCTTAGGTAGAAACTCCTGAGAACAGGAAGGAGACATGGAGGTTACCCTCTATGGCCAGAACATCTTGCAGCTTTACACCTTCACCTCCATGAGTGCAGTGGTCACTGCAGAGCATGGATGGGGCCTGAGAAAACCCCTGTAAACAGAAAAAGAGGGGAAGGGAGGGGGAGGAGGAGGAAAGTTGGAAGGAAATCAAAGACAAGGCAGAGATGCTGTTACCTGATGAGGGGCAGCACCTAGAAGATGTATCAGGGAGATGGATGGCCCCTGTAACAGAGACACCATGGCTGATGTCTCTGGATCACTGTGGATCCAGGCTGGCTGCTCAGACAGATCACAAGGTTGCCATTCTACCTTGTTTTCAACTCTGTGGGTGTGTTGGAGTTGCTCCATTCACCTACAAACCTCCAGACTGCTGCACCTTTGCTGCCACAACTTGGAGTTACTGGAAACTCATACACCAGCTGCAGTCTGTCTGGGGACTGCAGCTGGTCTGTAAGCAAATGGCCCCTTGCTGCAAAGTTTCCTGTCAAGAATTCATTAAGCCAATGTTCTGACATTTGTAGTGTTAACTATCTCCTGGATTTTAAACTCATTTTAAGATGATTTTGGTCTACACTTCTAAGTGGCCTGGTCTTGCCAATCTAGGACATAACCTCCAACCCCCTCAGACAGTGTCAGTGTTTCAGTCCATAGAGGCATTCAGTGGTGGTACCACTGCCACATGAAGAACTGGCTCACAGTCTGTACCACTGTAAGGTGCTGCATCTTGTCCCCAAAATACTCCACAAAAAAATCTGCATTCAGCTCATTCACTCTCCAAGCAGGCTACCACAGGGGCCATCATTATTCCCTGGCAGGTTATTTCACTGGCAGAATATTTCGGCTCTCTGGTATATTTATGATACTTATAGAGTAATTGCCAGACCATCTCTCAATGCGGTTTTTTATTTTAAAGAACTTACAGGATGTCGAAGCTTGGATGAGAAGGTATTTTATACAGATATTTAATCCTTAAGTGAAATCATACCTGCAATGCCTTCCTTAAGTTAGATGTACAAGCAACATGCTGTGAACCCATATTTTCAAAGCCAGAAGTCTTTTGAAAGTCATTTCAAAAACAATCTTCCAGCAATTAAAGCAAATTGTGGACATAACAACTTTGAAATTTTAATCACATTCCCTTATTGACTAAACTGAAATCTTGTTCATATTTTCAAATTGCAGTACTTTGTTTTGAGAAAATACAAAATTACTATTTTTTTTCATTTCTAATTTATGAAGTTTACAGAAAATTAACAACCACTTTCTTTGCAAAAAATCACTTCTTGATTTCACACCTGAAATCTCAATTTCTGTCATTGGCAGTTTTAATAACCAAAACTGAAGAAAAGGATTTCCGATCAAATACTCAATAATCTTGTCAAGTTTATTGTTAGCAAGGGAATCTGTGTCATCAAATTTGCTCATATTAACACTGGGAAATTTTTCTATAATATGACAAATACAGAGCAATGTTATTTACAAGATGAAATGAGGTGTGAAGTGATAGTAAAGGGATAAAAGCTTTCCATATAAGAAAATATACATATTTACACACTGCACATGCATATACATCTGTATAATTAAATATCTTAAATAAAAATTGCTAATTCATTACATATATATACCCCATGTATAACAACATGTCTAAAGATCTCCTATTTAACTCATTTTAACTGCCCAGTGAGACAAATTAAATATTTATCTCCAAGAAGCCTTTAGCTCTGACTAATCACACCTCGATTCAGCTACTTACAAATTAGATATCAACACAAATTCTTTGAACCATTCCAAAAATCAACAAAAATTCTTGAAGACTCTCATGTCCTAAATTCAGTAGAATTCAATGACATCTGGCAGTGCTGAGTACCTGCTGCAAAACCTAAGCCATGAGCCTGAAGTTATTTTTCTCCATGTTCCCGGCATGACATGGCCGCGAATTACAGGCTATGTGGTATTCATAGCACCACAGGGCATTTTCCAAAGTGACCCATTTTCAGTGCAAACATTGCATCTTTCCAAATTAAAATTTGGGTAAGCCAAGTGTAGGAAAGTAACCCTTTCCGAGGAAACCAACTCCTGTGCTGTTCTCAGCCTGATCCAATACTGCCCGAAGTCCACAGGAACGGAGGGCCATGTCGTGCCCAAGCTGTCACCTGTGCCCTTCTGCTCACTGCCTGTTTTCCTTCTGCAAGATACTGGCTGCTGCACCTTCCTTTCCCAGCCTTCCATGTGATGATTTTTCTTCTCTCCTCTTTAACAGAGAAGAATTTTTTTGTGACTCTCACCAGCAATACAGTTATACATGGAGCAGCTGGTGTGCAAATGTCACACGTGTACTCTCAAGCACAGAAGTTCTCCAACCATCCATCCGTCTGCCTTCCCTCATACTCTCTGGTTTTGCACACACACGCATACATATATGTGTTTATGTATTTATATATATATGTATATATTCACCACTGAAATACTTTTTGGATCCAGATGGAGACACAGACATGCTTGCGATGAGCATGGATAAAGTGCTATGCACTGACTATAGTGCTATCACACATACCTATGAGAAGTCTTTCAGCTCTAACATGGGATAGCACTGTGCTCCTCGCTCTTCTTTGCACAGTCTGGTCTTCTTTACTGGGTCCCTTAAACACTAACAAATTATCACTATTAACAGTATACCTAATATATGAACAACGGAGGTGTTGTGGCATCCTCCTCAGTGTTAAAAAGCCTTTAAAAAATTGTCCTACTATTCGTCCACTGTCCTCCACAGATCCCTCACAAGATCTTCAAGGTTACTTTCAGAGGTCTGTTAAAGGTTTACCTTTGCTCTGGTTTTATAAAATGCCTACCACAAATGGAGACTCTCAATCCAAGACCTTCTTCAGGGTGAGGAGAAGGAGGTTCTCTATGTTAATTACATTATGTATTTGCATAAGTTTGATTTTAGTGGGAGGTAAAGGTGGAGGAGGCAAATATTAACTAGAAGAGAATTATCCAGTGATTGATGGAAGATTATTTTTTGCACATTTGTGGCAAGAATATAATTAATTGAAGGAATATGTGTCTTGAGCAGCAAACGATACTTTAGTTAACCAAACAATTCAGAATAATGTCTTCTTGCTGAAACTTATTAATCTTCTATTATTATTATTTGAGAAGAACGCATATTTATTGCATGTCACTGTTCACTTTTGCTATGATGAATGAAATAAGACAGTAAAGTAAGTAACAGTCATTTGGTTGGTTATTTATTTTATTACACTGAGAAACTGGCTGACAATTTTAGATTTTCCCCTTAGAATTGTCATCAACAAAAACCTTTTTCTTGTCTATGTATATATTAGGCTGCTTAAAATGTTAGTCTAGATGTCAGCTAGAGGGAAATTGCCATCTTTTTAAGTTAATTCTTAAAATTTGTGTGTGCGTGCATGTGAGAGCCTGTTTGAAAATAATTTAAATCACTTTGCGAGTAAAAGATGCAATACAAAACATACAGATATCACAAGTTTTCTTGAATTTGTTGATCTAACATCCTTACCCTTTTAATTTGTTTTATAAACTAAAAAGGAGTTGCCTTTCACAGTCTACCCCATATCTCAGTATTCATACACTCTACCTGCACAAGGATAAAAATGCATGATAAAAGGATAAAATAATAGTTAATACATATTTACAGGACAGGTAGGAAAATATTTTTTCTTACTATGTAGCCTCTCTAGAATTCCTCAATTGCAATAAAATAATCACAATAAATGGACGCGTCTACTTGCCCACATCAAGTTGCCAAAATCCTACACATCGTTACGATTAAAACCCAATTTGAAATGAACATTCTGTCCAAATTTCTTTTTTTTTTTTTTCTGGAATTAGCACAAGTTATACCTGATACTTTAGATTTTACATTGATTTATATATTAAATCAACCATATGCCAGACCAGAACATATATTTCAGTGCCTGTTTTCCTTTACTCTTCTTCGATTCCATTACGGCCTCAATCTCTTGTCACTTTTATAGAAAACATCTAACACTGCACACAGCACTGGGTCATATGGAATAGGTTAAGAGGAGAAAAGCCTCTGCTCTTTACAACTAAATTAATGTATATATCATTCTCATTCTTCAATTTAGTATTTTGAGAAGGCATTTCAGATACTTAAAACTAACATCTATTTGGCTTTCGGTTGCATCTGAAAGATCATGCAAATCCCCAAGCTACAGTAAATTTTAATGCAGAGTTTCTGTTTTCCCAGTGGGGAACATATACATTTTTCCTTAATTTTCTTGATTTTTACACATTTTGCATGAAAATTATGACAGATATATGAAAAGAGAGATGTTTTAGGAGAGCCACATTTGAACATTATGAGAACATTTCCCATGCTTTATTTTTGAATCCTGGTGGACTTGATTCAAACTCAGAGATATTTTGCCCAACTGCTTCTCATCTGAAGTTAAAACTCTGCTCTAAGATACATTAATTTAAAAACTTGCATTTAAATTGATGGAAACACAGGAAACTACTCAAGGGATGTTTTATAATATATTTTAGTAATGAGAAAAACACAAGCACACAGATGATAAGAGGAAGTTAATAGATAATTCAGTCTGTCATTAATTCAATAACTTTGAACTCTAAAGACTTTACCAGTTTTTAAGCACAGACATTTACGGGAAAAAAAAAGTCAAGCTGCAAACTGTGTGCCTACTGGGGTGCCTGTCAACCAAACGAAAGAACAGTGTTCTTGCTAGAGTGAGAGGTTTCATGCTCTTTAAATGACTGTGTGCTCAGGAGGCTGCCAAAGGAGATACCCAACTATCTATGGGACTTTCTGTCATGCTTTTGTATTAGGAAAGCCACTCTAATCTGTAGTTTGACATAAACCAGGATAATCTTGAAAAACAGCTCACTGTCACTCATGAGGAAAAGAGATATCACCAGATGGTACAACAGCCTCACTTACTGAAACTGGAACTCCAGGCTCACACTTGTGTCTCACAAGCAGCGTTGTGCATGGTTCGCAATCACAGCCTTTCATGCCAGCTTCTGCCAGGAGAGGTTTTGGTCCCTTTCCAGCACAAGCTGAGTCTTTTCTATGAAACAGGTCACCACGGGCCTCCTTGGGAAACCCCAACCCATAGCAGAATCCTCATGTGGCTTCCAGCAGTTTCATACAATTCATCAGGTAAAGACAAGCACGCCATGTTCAGCCCCATTGTCATCCCTGAGGAATTTATGCTTCTCCTTGGCCTCTGTTACCAAAGACCAAATGCAGTTCCTTTTGTAGAAGAAATGCAATATATACAGAGTAGCAAACAATTGTGCAGGGTGGGAAAAATCACAGAACAAAACAAACACAGGGCTCAACTGTGAGGGGGGGTAAGCACACACAAATACTCCATACCCATCCTGTGAGGAACAAGTGCACACACTAAGTGCTCAGTCCATGTCCCAGATATCCTCCAGCTGCTGTGCCAGCTGTGATGGTGACCCTCTAGATCAGCCTCCAGCAGAATGGGACTGATGGGATTATTAGTCCCCACTGTTTTGGCAGCTGCTTATTTTAGACCAAGCACACCAAGGTTTTGTACCTGCAACTTCCAGTGCTCGCACTCACTGATGCATTACAGGTTTGCTGGCTGCAAAAAGCTCCCCTTCTACTGTAGACTGACACTTTTGGTGGATTAAATTCTCCAGTTCTTCACTGACACAAGAATTGAAGCACGTCTAAATTCTGCTAAGCACACTCGAAACTGTGTTTGGTTTTGTGGAGAAGAGCTAATGGTTGGCTACAGCCCACAAAATTTGTTGTTACCTCACTTTGTTGTATTTGTCCAGTATTTTTAAGCAGTAATGCTTTAATAGTGAGCTTGAAACAGCTGCAGCCAAATGCCTTTCCTAATTACTATGCTGGGATTATCCAAAGACATTTTTCAGCTGTAAGCTGTGTTTCTAGCATGGAAACATTTTAAAACTGCTGATTTAATGAAACCACACACTGCTGGCCAAAAAGTGAGAACCTAATTTGGAAATGATGTTAAGCCGAGTAGTGTGATGCCTGAAATGTCACATTAAGGCTTTGAAACAGGCAAGTTTCACAATAACTTCTTTTATTTCTTTTCAAACCATAGTCAAAATAATTATTAAAAAATATATAATTTTTCATTGTACAGTCGTTGCCAGATAGAATTAATCACATGAATGGTGAATTCAGTAGCATTTGACTGTTTCTTAACAAAACCTACAGAATCACACCACCAACACTTTACAAGGAAATGGGGAGTGATTTCTTTAGAGAGAAGAGGTATATTTCATTGAAAATGTTTTTCATTCAAAGCTCCTAGCCCAGTTACCAATGTACATCTAGAGCTGCACAGCAAAAGCAAGAGGACAAACAGCAGAATTTCATGTCCCTGCCTGGGTATGCTCCCAGCAGGTTATTAGAAAGTCTCAGGAGTTTCTGCTGGTGCAGCCCTGCTGCTCTACAAGACAGGCCAGAGGCACCGCCTGCAAGACAGGCACCCCAATTTCTGCTCCTTTCCTTTGTGCTCTGGGTATATGGCAAAGCATCCGCTTAAATCTTTGAGAATCCATATGGCTTGGCCCTCCCTGTACCAGAGATTGCCTCTCCTTGCTGTCACTGGTATTACAGCTGTTACCAGCTGATGCAACTTCAGTATCAGCCTCTGCGTTGCTGGGTTTTGTGCAGCAGGTAGAGTGCTTTCCTTTCCTTCCCAAATTCATACTCCTAGTGGAGTACCTGAGCCAGAATCGGTTAAACTTTTACATATAAAGGTTTTCTTGAGAAAGCTGGTTATTTGGATGGAAAAGTATTTGGAAGCAAGTGCACAAGGGGCTTTTTTACACTACAGTTACTGCCCAAGTCTCAAACATGATATTCACATCAAGCCTTTACCCACTTTCTTTGCTAATTGAATTCACTTGTGTAAATGTCAGACTTTCCTCTGAAAAAGGAAATGAAACCTTGTCCCAAAGTCAGGTCAGTATATGTGTATCATCTTTTCCAGTGGAACATTTGTAAATGTCCACTCACGCAAATGGTGGACTTTGGAAATGTGAAATACAAAGCAGCACAATGCAATGCACATTCCCACCTTATTCTGACAGCAGCACAAAATGGACATGTATAGACACCAAAAAAATGCTGATAGATCTGCCTGCTAACAAATATCTCATCTCATTCATCCTACCTCTTTCCTCTGCAAGTATTTGCTTCAGAATAAATCCAAAGTTAAAGTTGGCCTCCTCCAGATGCCATGGACACACTCCTGCTCCATCCACTGGTGGAAACACATCTGAAAAAAGTTAGAAAATCCTGAAGGCACATTCCAATTTTTTGCAGAGTCCTGTGTCAGAGGCATGATTCCAGCCTCTCTGCATTCCCTCCTCATTCACCTTTTCCTAATAAAAACCGGCACACTGCCTCCCATTGGCAATGTGACAAGGCCACCCCACTGCCACTGGAGCATTGTAAGATGCAGTTTTTGCAAGCTAGATGTACAGATGTACACACATGGACACACATTCCTACTGCTCTCTAAGGGGATTCCACACCACGATCATGCCTGGGATGGCTCAGAAAGCAGAGGAGAAGAAGGTGTGGGGGTGAGATGAAAGCAAGGAGTTACAGCCATGGCCATTTAGATGGCAAATGAAGCCCTAACAATTCACAAGGTGACAAAGGTGCTTGTTAGACCCAGTGGGGCCAGGCAGCTACTGAAACTTGTGACAGATATGTTGGCAAACTGAAAATACTTTGAATCCCACTTCAGTCCTAAGGACCTAAATTTCACCTTTCTCAAATCCTCAAAATAAAATCTTCATCTAAACTTGTGTGGGAACATTTAAGAGGAAACAGAACAGTTTTCTCATAATAATGATGTGCTTCATAAATGGGGAAGAAAGCCATCCTTCGAGTTGTTGCAGGTTTACACATCCCAGTCTTTCCTGTGTTCCCGATTCATACAACAGCAAATGGGATCAGAATCAGACTCACCACTTTTAGAGTAATTTCCATTCTCTCTCTTTTCTTACATCAGTTTAAGGGGAAAATACTGGCATGGTGCAGCCCATGACATGCCTCTTTCTACTTTCATATGAGGCATTTTTATGCTGAAGTGGAAACAAACTCTGGAACAAGTTAAAATCCAGAAAATATATGACCTGGGACAGGATTAAGACCACTGTTGAACAATACAGAGTATTTATCAGATGGTATTAAAAGTAAAACCAACTAAGTGAATCAATTTCACAAACTTCTTAATAAAAATAAATCTAAAGATACTGAATTTTATTCAGAATATCGATTCACATTTAGAAAAAAAAGAAAGAAAATGCAAAGAACTCACCAGGTGCAGGAAGCTGAAAGTGGCTCTTAGAAACAAATGTTTCAGAAGTCAACTGTTCTAGATGAGATAAGGGGGGGGAAAAAAAAGTGGTGTTCTGTTCTCTTGGCTTTTTCCGATGGACTTCTATTTTAACAGATTAGAACACACTATTGAGAGGAAAAAAAATGGAAAACAGAACAAAAACCCCAAGCAAATAACAGAATCTCAGGAGGTAACCAGAGATCACGGCACATACAGGCCAAATTAGTCCTGGCAGCTGGGTCTGGCTCATCTGGAGGCAGCAGTGACAGCAGACTCAGATGTAGTGTGACAAGAAATGGCAGAGTGGTTTAGGGTAAAGCAGCTTCCTGGTGAGGGCTCCTCAGCTCTGCCTGTGTGGGTTCTGTGGGTTGGTGTACGGGTGCATACATCTTTCTCTCTGGTGGTTATGGGAGCAGATGTAAAAGCCTTGAAGATGGGTGAGGAGGGCAAAGCCTGCAGGCTGCAGGAAGCTTTTTCTCTGCACTCTGCTGCTCCTCCAGCTACCTCCTCTCTGCTGCAGGGGCTGCTGGCACCCTGCAGCCCAGCATCTCCTTTACATGTGAGGAGAAAAGGAGCAGATTGACACCTGCCTGGCCCTACTACCTGCACTTCTCACTCCAGTAGCATGAGTGAGACTTCATGCAAAATATGGCCCTGCCAAAAAAAAAAAAAAAGAAAAAAGAAAAAAAAAAAGAGCGACTATACATATTTAGTTGACCTGGTGCAAACCCCAGGCAGGCATGTTTGGGCTCATTCAACATTGGTGTATAGGGATTCATCACAATTCAGTGAGGATTCCCCAGTAGCACTGGTTAGGATTGGCCAGTATCATTTTACCAGCATACATATCCTCTCTTCTGCCAGCATGAGGAGGCCAACCTGGAGGAGGGACCACAAGCATGGACACCTCTGCATATCCCAGCACAGACAACTTGAGCTGGGAAGGCTTGTCACTTCCAGCTTTCCTGTCACAGCATGGAAAGCAAAGCTCTGATGATAGTTTTCAAGATTTCAGGTGCCAAGTCTATACTCCAGGAGCTGTGGGCACAAGAGGTTTTCCACTTTAGATGATCGGACTGAAGGAAGGAATTTCTGTCCCATATTACTAGCATAGCAGGAGAGATGCCCCAGAGCTGAATGTGAGGGCTCCAAGTCCAATGGGCTGATTGCTCCTCAGTCAGAGACTTGGGTGAGGGCTTCCCAGCAACCTTGAAAACAGCTCCAGAGGCAGAGAAATTGAACCCAAGTCTTCTTCAGAAAGTGAAGCCATTTCAGACCATCCTCAGCAATTAAGCAGTAGGAACAGGCTGCCTGATCCAGACCTAAAGCCGTGCATTTTGTGTTCCTTGCAGAATGGGAACTCTCTGAAAAACCTAATGAATTTATTCATGCTAACTTTGTGACAGTACAATGCATTCCAAGATAGTCATACTGCTTCCCAAAATGATTTAAAAAAACAGAATTACAAGATAAAGAAAAAAGGAAAAAAAAAAAAGATAATTTATATGTAGATGAAAAGCAGTTTGTGCAAAAAATATAAATAGCTCCTGAAAGAATATAACCTATGTAATCGTGCTGTAAAACTGCTGATATGAAGCTTGCAGAACAATGCTGCACAGTACAGGCTGAGGAATCAATTTGTTTCTTTTCCCTTTAGAATTAAATTAATTCAGTTAATTATCAACAGGGATGAAGGTAAGGAAGCATGGCTCACAGAAGGCATTTTAAAAATACTATCTTCTTAAAAGCTTCAATCTTCCTGTTAGTTTAAGACAAGAGTTTGGATAAGGGGCATCAGCACATTATCAGTTTGTTTGAGCACTTGTGTTACATTAAACATCTATTCTGTTTTTACCTGGGTTTGGGGTTCCCAGTACCAGTGCATGCAATCAGGCAATAAATTTCCATTGCGATTGTGACAAAGAAAATCAGATATCCATACATTCTGAAATGTTTCTACCAGAACTGTGCAGATTTTCAGAAGAAGATAAATAAACATAATTTAAAAATTATAGTGATATAAATGTCTTCAGTGATCATCACCCATTTTAGGTCTGCCACAAATAGCAGCTGCTTAAAAATGCAACAATTCTTTTCTGTTTTGCACTGCACGCTAATCCAGATGTGAGGCCATCTGGTAAGCAGTTTGCATTTTGGATAAAGAGTGCATCCTTCTGTAAAATAATTCATAAATAACTTTAGAATCAAGTGAGCTCAGCAAAAGACCAAGACTGTAGAATAGGAAACATGCTCTAACATGTCTTGGTTCCCACCTATTTCCTTGCACTGTGCTTCCTGGAGAATCTGGACCCAACAACTTCCAACATCAGATTTATTTCTCTTTCTTGCAGTCTTTTGGAATTTTCTGAATAAAAATTTTAGACCTTCCATAGGGAGGCACAATGCAGTGACCTGGAAAGCCACAAAGAGACCCTAAGCTCCAAGCTCTTGTCACAACACATAGGCAATTCCAAAGGTAGGAGTGACACAACAGTGCTCCTTTTCACCTCTTCATGCTGTGCAATGAAGAGGAACATCTGTCTGTGAGAGAATACTGTTAATACCTTAAATAATACATTGCTTCTCCTTTTGTTAAAATTCAGAATGAGTCATTATCGGCGATTTTCAGAAACAAACACTTCATTGTGGAAAATATTTATAGGGGTGGAGTGGAGGGTTGAAAATTATTTTTGCATTGCAAAGTAAGTTGACAGCAAAATATAAAATCTTATCCCTCAAGTTACTAACATTTTTTGACCAGTTTTGTGAAATTACATCATCCAGGGTTTTGCCTTGTAAAGACATGAGCAAGTTTATAGTGAAATATCACTTTTGTCTCTTAATCAAAAAATTCCTGTCTCACTTGGAGAAACCATCAGGCTAATTGATGGTAGGAAAAAGTGTGAGATCAAGGAAGGAAGCTATTCCTGTCCCCCCCACCAAGTTTCCTCTCAGACTTGCTCAGCTTTGGTTTTGGTCTGCCTCAACTAATATGGTATGTGCAGTGCTCCGGAAGTAAAGCCATGGTATTTAGCTAAAAAAGCCCTAAAAGCCTTTCTCCTGCCCTAAATGATAATTGTATTATACAAAATAAAACTAATTGCTGCTTATGTGAAGGCACCAGGGATTGAATTCAGCCACGCTGGAAGGGACCTCAAGGATCACCTGGTCCAACCTTTCTAGGTAATAACAGTTTAAATGAGATGGCCCAGCACCCTGTCTTAAAACTGTCCAATGTAGGGGAATTCACCACTTCCCTTGGGAGATTATTCTAATGTCTAACTGCCCTCATAGTGAAAAATTTTCCTCTGGAGTCCAATCAGAATTTCCCCAGGAGCAACTTGTACCCATTAACCCTCGTTTTTCCCATGTGACTCCTGGTAAAAAGGGAGTCTCCAGGATGTACACAACACACAAGAAGTTTGCTTATATTTTCAAAGGGAGGCAGGAAAAAAGGATGTGGTCAAGATGGCAGCTGCATGTTGGGAAAACTGGGATGTGGCTGTGGCTATTTGCTTTCACTTGGGTTCCTGGACATGACCAGAGAAATCAGGTAGGGTGCCCAGACCCATTTCAACCTGAGGGTGAATGCATTCCCTTCCCAGGAACAGATACCCCAGAGAAAGGGAGGAGGCTTCCTCACAGCATGGCCAAGAGCATTGCTGTAGTCCCTATAATGGATGGGGCACAGCAACTTTTGCAGTGTTACTCATTGTCAGAGAACTACATCTGAAAGGGCAAATTAAAATGTACACAAGCATTTCCAACATGGATTTTGGTAAAATTCTCACACTGTTAATTACTTTGCCTTGATGAATATAAGCTCTGGTTCCTCAGCAAGCTAACACAGTGGTTAGACAACCCTCAGGTTTGGTATTGCAGTGGGACAAACTGAAGCATGTGGTGATAAAACAGAATTCAAAGCCCAGTGTGAGGTGGGTTTCTGGCACATCATGTGGGAAGGACTAGAGGTCTTCAGAAGATGAGTCAAAACTCTCCAGCATACTAAGGCTGGAGTGTGACTGATAGAGAAGCCTAAATGCAACAGCATCTCTGAAGAGCCAACCCCTCCCTCTGGATCCTCCTGCATCCCTTCTGAATTACAGACTCAGTTACCAAGCTAAACCCTCAGCGAAACTCAGCTCTTGAGCCCCTTTCCAAGGCATTGCCTCTTCCCTGGGACATGTGAAAGAAGACAATACAGCTCTGGTACAGAAGGAGAGAGGTTACAGCAGCAGAGGTGCTATGCTGCTAGCAGGGAGCCAAGGATATAGCTGCAGATCCCCACTGTGAAGACATGGGCTCCATGGTACCACCTCCAGCCACCTTTTCTGCTGGCTGCCATCCCACAGCTGGCAGGGCCATCAAGAGGCAGCATGGGACGGTCACATCCTGGGCACCACTGGTGTATCTAGCAGGTAGAGTTGGCCAAGGGGTGTCCCTACAAAAGCAGATCTGTCCCCCCTGTAACAGGAGAATGGAGCTGCCTTTGGTGACAAACTTGTCTTATGCTTCAGGTGGCCACAGAGAAGCCACTGGGGGATTTGGCACTGGGCCACTCAGTTTCTGGGTGCAAATAGTGCTGAGATGGCAAGGCACTGAGCAGCTCAGACCTGAGCAGCAGAGACCTCTTGAGCCCACTGAAAACACTGAGCTGTGCATATGAGCATTAAATTTGGGTTTTGCATTAACATTTAACATCTACATTTATCCAGCTTCTTTTCAAGATTGTTATAGCTCTGTTCCATAAATTAAACTCAGGGGCTTGTGCCAACAAGGCAGGCAGAGATCTCCCCACAGCCATCTGCAACCTCAACTGCAGAACTGCTGTTTACTGCTTTTATGTTTTCCTGTTTCTCGAGGATATTCCTCTTGAGATCAGGTGGCCAGACTGTGTGCCAAAACTAACCTTCTCACACTTCTTTTTTCTTGGTATCTAATAAGCAGAAAACAGTGTGCTAACTTCTCAGCACAATTCCTGCTGTGACGCAGAGCAGAGCTGGTGATCAGGTGTGGGAAGTGCTTTCCCCCAGGGCAGCATGCAAACCTACTTCCCTTTTCTTGAAAGGGAAGTGTGCTTAGGAACTGCACTGAAGGTTACTTAATTCTCTCATGTCTTGTTTTAAGACAAGCATAAACATACGGGCAAAGTCCAGCATAAACACAATCACACCTCTGAGAATAAATTCTACCTCCTTCCCCCAAATCAGATATAAATTTCCAACATACCCATCCGCCTTATGAAGGAAACAAGATTTTTATTGCATTTGCTCACTGTTGTTATTTTGTCCTGGAGCTCTTAGGAGATGTTTGCAGCCCCAGGGAGCTCCCCCCGGGAGAGGGCCAGCATGGCAGGGCAGGCAGAGGAGAGCCCAGGCAGAGGTTGGTGGGGCAGGCAGGACCCCAGGGTCTGAGGGACAGGACAGCACTTTCCTGCCAGCAAACACTTGCATAGCGTGCAAACCTACATCTGTTTCTGTAAATTGTCTGAGTTTTCTAATTTTCTCTTCCCCCAGGGATGTTCACACTTCCATTCCCCATCTGGATATAATGAAGAAATAATCCCAGTGACTTGGCTGAAACTGTGGTTTTCTCTGTGAAATCACACCCAGCCTGAAGCTACCACTCATGGCTTTCCAGTGAAGTTGGCTTCCCACACTCAGTCCCTGACCACTGAGGGCAGCTGAGAAGCAGGAAGTGCAGATAGATGTCAGAAGCACTGAGGAAACACTGCTTGCTCCTTTTGTTCTGCTGAGGGGGACAAAGAGCTGAGCTCTGTCAGAGCAAGGAAGGGCTGTAGGAGGGAAGCAGCTTTCCTCACCATCCCTCCTGTGAGGTGGCCCCATGGCCTGCTCACCTCAGGGCTCCCTCTTCCCTGCCTTCTGCCAGCCATGCAACAGTGCCCCAGGACACAGTGACTGTCCTGGCACAATGGGTCCTGGCCCTGGCACAGCAACACCAGCACCAACACCAGCACAAGGCACCCAGATCCCCAGCTGCTGGGATTGGGTGCTCCTCCCTCCCCAAGAGATGCTCTGGCCCCTGCCCTGCACACCTTCCCATCCCACAGCAATGCCCTGTCCTGCTATTTCTGTACAGTCTGCCAGGAGAAGGAATGCCAGTACAAACCAGGGCTCCAGCAAAGTTAGATGCCACTGGAGTTGCCCTTGGCAAAATCAGTGAGATGAAGGCAGCAGCTGTTTTTCTTTGGAATGCCCTTTCCCTGCTTCCTCCTGTTTTGAAGATGGGGATAATCAGTGTGCAGTCTCAGGCTCCCCACTTCACCAGACGGTTTTCTCCTTCCTAGTTCTTGAACATGGAGATGTTTCCCCAGGAGAAGGCTCAGAATAGAAGCCTGACAGAAGTGGCCTGAATTGCTCCCATAACACTCTTTGGGGGAAGCCCCCCTGCCAGCCAGGGTGTATCAACCTTTCTGGGAGATTCTGCTCTCTGATAAACATCTCTGACTTGATAAATGCTGAAAAGCTGAAGCCCCCCAGTCACCTGTGGCTTGCCTATATGGCACTGCAAAACAGAAAAAGGGGGATAATCTGGAAAGGCAAGGACATACAAGCAATTAAGGCTACATTTACTTGACTTAGAGGTGGGAATCCAAGGTAATGCATCGTGAGTTATCTGACATAGGTTAAACACCATTATAGCTCCTGTAGCCCAGACTGACAGGACTAGCATTCCTTCATTTACACACCAAATTAACTGAATTTGTGGTGTAGGCATTGTTTTTCCATTGCTTGCTCTCCTATCCAGTGTGTACAACCAGCCATGGATGTGTAAGAAGGAGGAGAGTCCTGCTTCTCAATAGAACACAAAAATAATGATGATCCATACAGTTGCTTACCAAGGTTGTAGAAAGAGCAGTGGTCACAGCAGCACTGCCACACGTAGATGTCCTACTGCCCAAAGAAAGTCACAGCTTTCACATCCTGATCACACAGAGGATATTATCAGCATTTAATATTTTTACTATTGCTTTAGTGCTCTCCGTAGAGATGTAAGATGTCTCTTGGAGACATATGAGGAAATGTTCCCTACTCACAACCAGTACACAAATCTAGTTTAAGACCCAACACCATAACAGAGGCCACTGAACAGCTTAGGACAACAGGGGGGAAAGCAAGATGGTGGCTTTTAAACTGTGCTCCCACTCAGTCTATTTCAGCAGCTCGGGTTAGGGATCACACAGTGTAAAGGCTTCACACCGTGGTGACCTCTGGTGGCCCTGGGGCCACATGGCTGCCTTTTTCAAACTCCGAAATGTCCATCGTGGAATGGATGTCAAAAGCCTCAACTATTCACAAAAAATCTACCAGAACTTCAAGTTTTCCCCTCCCCCTAAGTCTGTAACATGGCTGTTGCCTCAGTCAATACAAAGATCTATAGCATTTTGAAAATATGGAAGCTACATAAATAAAGCTAAAAGAAAACCTCAGACCTGAGTGCAGTATAAAACAAGCTGCTCACAGGATGTGATGGATTGAAAGGAAGCTGAACATGAGCCAGCAGTGTGCCCAGGTGGCCAAGAAAGCCAATGGCATCCTGGCCTGCATCAGGAACAGCGTGGCCAGCAGGTCCAAGGAAGTGATTCTGCCCCTGTATTCAGCCCTGGTGAGGCCACACCTCGAGTACTGTGTCCAGTTCTGGGCCCCTCAGTTTAGGAAGGATATCGAGGTCCTGGAGCGGGTCCAAAGGAGGGCAACCAGGCTGGTGAAGGGACTAGAGCACAGACCCTATGAGGAGAGGCTGAGGGAGCTGGGGCTGTTCAGCCTGAAGGAGGCTCAGAGGAGACCTCATCACTCTCTACAACTCCCTGAAAGGAGGTTGGAGCCAAGTGGGGGTTAGTCTATTTTCCCAGGCAACTCTCAGCAAGACAAGAGGGCACGGTCTCAAGTTGTGCCAGGGGAGGTTTAGGTTGGACATTAGAAAGAATTTCTTCACCGAGAGGGTGATCAAGCATTGGAATGGGCTGCCCAGGGAAGTAGTGGATTCTCCGTCCCTGGAGATATTTAAAAAGAGACTGGATGTGGCACTCAGTGCCATGGTCTAGTAACTGCAGCGGTAGTGGATCAAGGGTTGGACTTGATGATCTCAGAGGTCCCTTCCAACCCAGATGATTCTATGATTCTATGTTGAGCCCTATCTACTACATTTAATTCAGCAAGACCTCTGAATCTCACCAATAGTCTGCTTTGAGTTGTTGGTGTGGATACACCAGCATTGCTCTACCTGAGCTGGAGGAACCTGCCCCAGGAGCAGTGCCCATCATGCACAGTGTACCCACCTTACAACAATGCCTCAACAGCACCTGTTGCTGTACCTACCTTACAGCAACACCTCAGGGCCTCCAGGACACCTCTGCACTGTCCCTCTGCTGCAAGATGCCTTTCCCCATCTGCTTTTGCCGACCCCTTCTAGTGTTTGCCACCCTCCCAGATACACTGGCATGTCCCTGTTCCATGCTCCCATCCACCCTCTGGCACAAGACCCCTCATGCTATACCATGACTTTCCTCATCACCACAGCAGCCTCTTGGTGCTGGTCCAGATCCAGATGCCAACCTTCCCCACAGCTTTTTCAGGGCCTGTGCCTGGAAAGAAAGCCCCCTCAGATGTGGCCTATCCACATGCCTCCATAGATCTTATCCACAAGACTCCTGGAGTTACAGAATATCTTCATGCCTCATAGGTTCTCTCACCATGTCCCTGATGTATTTGACATGGAGTTGTGGAAGAGAAAGGCTGCAGACCCAATTCAGTGTCCCAAGGGCCCTCCAGCACTCAGGGACATAGGGCAGACCAGCCAAGGGGATGGCAAAGCCTCCTTTATCCTGTATCCTATCCTGACAGAAGGTCCTGTCATTCAGGACAAATACAGGCCCTGCTCATGGGAAAGGCTCTCTGAAATAATTGTCAAAAGACAGCACCTCTCAGTTCCATGCCATGTAGAAGCCACTCAAACTGTAGGAAAAAAGAAACTTTATCTCCTGACCTGTCCTGCAGAATTAATGATGGCTCCCAATAAGAAGCTATTGATATCCCAGCTGGGCCCCAGATGCAGAAAGCCAAACATCTAGAGGGTCTTTCCCACAAGGGTTTTCAAGAAGACTGTGCCACCAGCAACACCAGTGTCACAGGACTTCACCAAATAGCACAATGTCTTTGTGTCAGTCTCTGAACAGACTGATTCACCCAAGTGTCCAGACAGCCAACCTACAAAAAACACAGTGTAGCTAAAGGAGAAACCCAAATGTTATCATCTCCAAATCTGAGTGCAAAAATGAGCTTGTCTTGCCCATCTTCAGCACATAGCAGCAACTATATTTTGAAAACAAACTACCCCACCCATCTGTAAAGTAGGAAAAAAGTTACCAAAACAATACTCCAAGTACAGCATTCTCCCTCTGAAGAAGAAAGGAAAAGCATGTGATGTGTGGTAACGTCCTTTAGTGCATGTCCCACAGAGAAACAACAGCTCTGGTAAGAGCAGAGTAAATGCTGCTGCCACCACCACTCTATGCCATTGGCAAGGGCACCACCTATTGTTGAGTTACCTGATGCATTCCACCAGCAGACACAACATTTAATTACACTTCAATGATTTGGCCTGAAAAATTCTGTTTGCCTTACACAGTATTTTTATTTTACCTCACTTCAGTTTTCAGCCTTAAAGTTCCAATCATTTCAATAAGTAAGGACAAATTAAAATATTCCACTTCTTACATGTAAATAGGAGGACTCTAAGAAATCCCCACAGCGCCATCAAGAAGCAGGCAAGCAAACCAGCTGCAGGCAGGGAGGAGCTCAGAGCTAGCCCAGCACACAGATTAAATAAAGGCATAAACAGAAGCTGCTGAGTCAGGGTAGGAGTTAAGATGGGTGTCCATGTTGAACTGCTGCCCGGACTCCAGAGAAGGTAAGTCCTGTAGTATCCATACCTCCTGTAGTATCCATACCTTAAAACATTACCATTTCAGACTGTCCCAACACAGATCTTAAGCCACACTGCCAGAGCACAGAGTCTTGTATGTAAGGGGCATACAACTGACCTGATATTCACTGACTTTGTGATCTAGTAGCTGTGTGATCAGAATCAGCCATGTCAGGCCTAAACCAGCATCTGCCAAGCTTCCTAGTGTTGCCAAAACTTGTCTTCCCTGCTTTCTGCCAAAGGAATGACCCTGCAGGAGTTAATTCAGGTCAAAGCTGGTTGCTCTCAACTCCAGGTCACAAAATAGGCTGGACTCCAGACAGCACTTTGCTTTCAGGTGTCTTTCCATGCTTCCAGGACACAACACAGGAATATCTGCACTTGCACAGAGCAGGCTTGAGGAAAGTCAGGCTTACTGCCTCTGAACCCACAGTGATGAAGCAGTTGTGATGAAGCTTCCCCAGGATCCAAGCTGCTGCTGCTGCCTCTGACCTCAGGGGTCTTGCTACACGAGGTCGAACCAGAGCAGCCTCATCTCTCCAGTGATAAGTCCTGCCCTCTCCTTGGCATGCACCACTGCCCTCACTCTCCCACACAAAGTAAGCCAGGCCTGAACAGCACCTCTGCAGCTACTTCAGGACAAAAGAAATCTGAAACAATGACCCTCATTGTCAGTAATGTGAGCATTCAGCTCCCACTTGCAACACTTAAAACCAAGCCACAAATCTGTTCCTTTTTATGCCTGCAGATGGTTGCTTCAGCTCCCTACAGATGGTATCCTGAAGTCAAGGCAAGTGGCTTTCGTGCAGAACTCCAAGACAAAATATGATACATGCTGAAACATAAGTATTCCAAGGAAAGACAGAAGGCTGTACTTGTGGCAAAAATCCTTTATTAAACTAGATTTTGTAAATTTACAATTTTTGTAAATTCCTTTTCACATTAGAAATTCTAAATGCAAATTATAAAACTGTATTCCAGTAAAAAATGAAAGTTATAGTTAACAGCAAAATCACAACTTTATACAAATAAAAAATATATTTTAAAATTTTAATTTAAAAATAGACATTTATATCTTCCAATATACTGGTCCTAACAGCTTTTATAACTGGTAGCTGCAGTGCTAGGTCTTTCCACATGCATATTCACATATAGTAATTTAAACCTCTGTATAGTTTATTTGGCTGAAATAGCATTAACAGTGGGGCTTTGGTTGGGGCTTGGGGGGGGGGGGGGGGGGGGAGGTTCTGAAAAGAACATGAATTGTGGTAAATCAACGAATTCTTTGTTACAGTGTTCACACTCTGTCCTCCCCTCAGGTCTGCAAAGAGGGGACTATTATTCTGGAAATGTGAATTGCATTTGAAGACATAAGCAGCAGCAACATAAAGTCTATGTATAATTTCCTGTATTACATTTATGGTGATCCTTCTTTGCCATTATAAAGAATAAAATTATCCTCATCTATCCACCATGTTTTGTGGCAATATTTCATAACAATGTTTACATTTTACCTTCTCAAGCAAAGCCTTCTAAAATACACATCCTGCTAAGTTCATAAAATCTTCCTTGACATTGTACATGGGCACAGCAGCAAGGTTCCAGATGTTCTAGGGATGTTCCAGGTTATGACTCGAGCACCTGGACATCATTTAAGCTGGGATTCCCAAGTCACAATGATTTCTAATAGCCACAAAAAATCCCAGCTAAACTTTGCCTGAGGTGTCCTTCAACAGACCTACAAAAACACCGTTTAAATAATATCGTACCACGTTTTATTAGAAGCAAAGGCCGAGGATATTGAAGTATTATCAAGTTATCTTGAAATATTTTTTTTAATTACTTTTGCCCTATTACTTTCCCAATCAACTGAAACCTATTTTCAAACGCTCACTTTACTTAGAAGAACAACTTTCTTCATTGCACCTCCAGGCCTTTTTTTTTCTTTACTGTAAGGTTACTGACCTGCTAGCACAAGCAGTAAGTTTTATATATTAAGAAAAAAGACAGCTTTTCTGCGTTAAAAATTGGGATGTTTTGTAAAGAAGAAAACAAATGTCAGATATTAAATGCTACCAGTCATCACAACCACATGCTGTTGAAGAATAGAATAAAAAGTGGTACACAATATAGGTATCTTAACAGTCACATATCTCAGAGTGCTGGTGGCAATACTGCTAGAAGCCATTTTAATTACAAATATAAAACGATACAGGATTTACACAATACCTCAAGATTCTCACTGATGTAACTGTGAAAAACATCCGAAAGGCTGCAAGTTCTAAAATGTAACCTACTTTGAAATACCATTTTGGAACAATTAGATTTGATGTAATTAATCTCACTATACATTATAAAAACAAATACTGTAAGTCCAGTGGTCCTTTTCTGGACAGTTTGGCAAGTAGCTGAAGGCTTGGAGATCCTTACCAATAAAAGTTTACGTCCTTTCTCTCTGAGCTTTGATCTTCTGCTCCATTCTATATCCAACCCAGCACAGCTTCTAAGCACATGCTTAAGGTTTTGTGAAAGAAAAAGGCTGAGCTGCCCTTCCATTCATAGCTCTAAGGAAAACCTGATCAGGAGCAGAAGGAAGTTCCCTAGTCCAAAAGAAAGACACCAGCTGCACTGAAGCAATTCCAGCATCTGCAACCCTGGACAGCTGATAAGTCTGAACTACTAAATGACATCTCAGTCCCTTTTAGGCATTGTCACAGAGGGTGGAGCACAGGCTTCACCACACAGAACATTGTATGGTGGCAGAAACAGCTCTGCTAGTGCTGTCTGGGGAGCACTGAGCTTTCGTATTTTACCTTCTGTTTATCAAAGCCCAGAGAAAAAGAAAAAGGTCACAATTCAGATGAACTAAGAACTCACAAAAATATAAAATGTATTATCATAGTCTATTATGCCAGTAAGAGTAACTTTGATTAACTATTATTCAAGCTGCTCTTACACTTGAAATTACCATGAAAAAGATTATTGTATCTGTTGAAGCATGACACTCATTTTTAAGTCTACTGTATCACTGCATTCACTGTGTATATATTACAGTAAATACGGATTCTCAGGAAGCATCATGTCTTTCAGTTTGTCAGCAAATTACACATACACAGTTTCTAGTGAAACCTATTTCTGTGCACAGCTCTTCCCACAGAAGTTCCTTATTACTATCCATTCATACAAATGGCAGAACTTGCACACACATACAGATTCTTACACAAATCCTTTGTGCATTCAGTTCCTCAATATAATTTACTGCAAAAGTGGTTTAAAATGAAAAAAAGCACTCTCATTAATCCTTAGCCTGTTAATATTGCTCATAACACACAACTCGTATCTGTTCTGAAAAATGCTTAACAAAAATTTGTATGCTTTCAAGAGGCAAATATTTAAATAATAGTAGTAATGCATTCTAGAATATATATCTAATAAAAAAAAAGGTTCTGATTGCTTACTAGAAACATTTGCCAAAGTAGAGATGTTTATATTTAATTGGGGTTTGGAAAGAAGGTGTTGGTCTGGGTTTATTTTTTTATGTTTTGGTTTGGTTTTTTTACACAGGTGTTTCTAGATGCTGACACAAAACCAACACAGTAACTTCTGTACTCACAGACCTTCCAGATAAGGTAGATATGGTAGTATTACCATTTGCTTTGATATTAAAAATATGCTTTAAACATCTCACAGAATATCATTATTTTCTACAAGGAAATCATCAAATTTAATACACACAGAATGAAAACACATCACTATTAGACACCTGTGAAACAGTACTTGATTTGCTCCATTTGAAAACCTATAAAGAAACACTTTTAATCCAGTAGATGTTGAAAAAATTAAGGGCATTTCCACAAAATCCTGGTATCAACGCACAGTCCTTTGTATGCAACTTCTGTCGGTATCAGAAGTTTAGAATGGAGTAAGGACAAGAGAGTTGGCCATCCCATTACAAAACAACAATGAAAAAAAAAATCTGACTTTTGAAGAAACCTGGAAATATTTAGCACTCAGCCATAACTGCATTTTAAATATCAGTAATTGCTGAGTTCTCACCTCCCCTGTGTTCCTCTGAAGGGCTTAGCATGAAATTCTGAATCCCAAAATAACTTTGTACAAGGTACTGCGTTTTAAAAGCACAGAATCCACAGCAATTAAAATGTGTGAGAGTCAAAAGATGTAGACTGGGTATGCTGAGAAGATAGCTATATTTAAAAAAGGTACTTTAACTTTCCTTTAAAACATCATATACTGCTCAGCAGAGTTCTTAATCTGCATTTCTAAGACTTCAAATCCTGTGTTCTTTTTGCAGGTTTAAAAAAGGAACAATTCCACATAAAAATTTTCTTGGAAACATGCTGTCAAAACCACTTGCTGTAAATTGAGAACATGTCTAATAAAATATCATCCTTTAAAACTGACTACAAAATACTGTTGCAGTTCAAAAAGTTTTTAGCTACAACCTAACTCCTCAGTTTCTACATTCCACTTTTCTTCTTGACAACTCTTCAGTTCAGCATGACTTTCAGGCAGCCTGGTTTTATTTCTGTGAACCTGTAAAATGAGAAAAGATGAAGCTACAACATGAACACTGTATGCAATGCATACAGCCCTCATCAAATGTATGGAAGATAAGGTTCTCAGTCAGGTATGTGTGCCTGTGAGTCAGGAAATCAGCATCATGTCCTATGGATGTGAAAGTGAAGAAAGATTTTACAAGGTCCGGAGAGGTGAAGAGCAGGAACTAGGAGGAAGATTTAGGGAAAAAAATTTAAAAGCTGCCCAATATTCTTGGTTATATCCATTCTGCTCGCCTTTCATTCCCCCCCTTATTTCAAAACATGTTTTCTTCCTTGTTTTCTGTAGAAAGTAAAAAGGAAATGGAAATGGAAATCTTCACTATTTCCAAGTCCTACCTTCACAATCACTTTCATACCTTCCTGTAAAGAAAAAGCAGCAAGCACACTGATGCCAGCCTGGACTTGCTAAACTGCAGTTCCACACAAGGAGCTGAGAGCTAGAACAGGTACTGGAGACCTATAAAAAGCAGGATTAACAACTATTCACAGTAAAGTTAGCAACCTTGAAAGGAAATACGTAATTAAACTATGCTAGATGAGTTAATACGTAGTGCTTTTATTGACCTCAGAGGAAAGGATCTAATGTTTCATAGGTGTCCCATGTAAGATGATTTTGTGTCACACAGTAGCATTAGATTTATGAATGACCAGACCTACTTTAATCTGAAACAGCAGACCTGCCTTAACCTACATTAACCTTTAGTAATTTAACAGTACTGTAAAACTAACTCCAATTTACCGTTAAATGCAGGTTAAGAAAAATGTATCAGTAACAAAAATCTAAACTCACCTGAAGTTGTGGCTTGTGAGGTATCTGATAGCTGCTGGTCTGATGCGAGCAACCCCTCCCTGACTATGGCTTCCTCTTCCCGTGATAACACAGAGATAAGCTTTACCACCAGTCTGCTGGTACTCTGCAACAGCAGGGATTGTAACAGTTAATGCTTTCCCTTCCCATCCACTCTTCTGAAAACTCTCACTAGTGACTTAGAACTTTGCTTTCTCAGGCTGGCGATGTATCTTTTACATAAACATAGCCGTTTTCCCTCTCTACTAAAAAAGATATTCTGGAAAAAAATATAGTCAAGTTTTTCAAATCTAGATTGCTTGTAGTATGAATGGTGTGATCATTTAAAAAATTGTTCCAATTTCATAGCAGAAATTTCATGCAATCTTCACTTGGAATTCACATACACTGATGTAAATTAAAACTGCAAAACTGAAAGAGGTAGGTGTAATTTAGTTTTATCTTAATGTGCATAAAGAAATAACATTTTATTGGATAAAAAAAAAAGGAAGAAGGAAAATGTAAATTCACACAGTTTTTGACATTTAGGTCACATTTATTTGGACTAATATCTGCTATGCTGGAACACGTGAATCAAGAGATTGAAACCTCACATCACGTTTATTAGGGCATCTAGCCCTGATAATCAAAGAAATTGCTCTTCTCCTAGAAACTACAGCAACCTAAATTGATTAAAGAGTTTGAAAAAGAGTAAAAATTATAAATTAAGCTGGATTCTCACAATATGCCAAGACTTGCCGGTTTGAGATTATCAGTTCACATGACATCTTCCCTCAATTACCTTCTCTCTCTCTCTTGCTTAACTTAATTTGGGTTTTAGAGTAGTTTACTATTAATTCTGCTAGCACTTAATATGCTCAGAATTGATTCCTTTTCTGTGCATACACTCTGAAACGAACTTGTTTTATTTTTTCACCTATTTATTCACCTAAGTTGTGAATGGATTGAACATCACTCCAGGACTCCTGACTTATATGCAGCCCAGGAAATTCAGCTCTAAAAAGCATTAGATTACACCTTAAAGTATACAAATGTCATTTTAGGAATAGCAAAAGATAATGCAAGTGTTTCTTTCAATGTATACCAGAGATAATTAAATTGCTTCTACTGTGTGGAGTCAGTGCTTCAAAAAATCAGGTTTATGCAGTGGTACCTTACATAAGAAATATTTCATATAAAAGCATTCCCAGGGTGTTTAATTTTATAGGGTAAACTAGTAATGCAGACAATTTATCTTTTTACAGCATGAGCACTCATGAGGTACTTGAGCACTCCACTGGGAGAAAAAACAAGCCCTCAAGCACAACTGTACACAATGACACTTATGGAAGCAGCGGAATTCTGATCCCAGGAGATCCTGCTGATAAATCGATATGGAAGTTAAGGAAAGATAGCTCAAATCCCACACTTTCATGTAAAAGGTGAAGACAATATAATAATTTTGGTTAGAATTCCAACGTAATGATTTTTCTTTAAAGATTAAAAAAGCAATTTAGCTCTGACGAAGCAATGCAAACACGACACGGGGGACAGACAGCAAAAACAATCACTGCCATGTTAAAGAAAAGAAATTCCATGGGATAACTGAAAGTAAAGCAACACAAAAGCCTGTTGTTTATTTACATGTTATTAAATTACCTTCATTCCCTCCAATACTGCCATATGTCATGATCTCTTACTAAAAAAAATTAGGAGAATAACTTCTAGCAGGCAAGAATTATTAGCTCGTTCCCACCTTCACTTTTTTCCTGGAGCACCCTGGACAAGTGATTCACAGCTTCATCCACATGCAGACCATGCAGATCCAGCACGTTCATAGGCAGCAAGGAAGTATTTGCTTTTTCAAAGATTTGCAAAGCAGCAGCATGGTTGGCTTCCTTCATCTTCTGCTCATGGAGGTGACCCTGTATTCATAAGCACAACAGCTGTTACACCCGGAGGCACAGTGGTCACTGGGTTCAAAATGACAATCCTGGCAGGGTGCTTTTAGCCCAGTTTGAAGCAGTAAAATTTGTAACTGCAACAGAACTTCTGGAAGAGGCTCAGTGAGATCTACTCACACAGAGATTTAATGAAATCTGTTCTTAAGAAACTGCTCAAATCTGGCACGAAGAAGGAATTATAACAAAAGCCTTAGAAGGCAGCAAAGGCACAAACCCATAAGGTTTTTATGTAAGCTATAAAGTTGCACCCCATGCTGGTTTTCAGACTTCTTATCCTAACAATAGAATTTTAATTTCTGAAAGTATTTTGCTAAAATTTATATGGAGCAATAATGGAGAAACTGGCTAACAGCCCAGGAAAAACCTGCTGAGTGTTACTCTTGAGGTTAATTCTTCTGAATGCATTCCATAATATCAGACAAGCCAAGGGCAAACAATTGGGGTTTTGTTTTTGGCTTTGTGGGGTTTTTTTAATAGTTATCCATTATCTCTCCCAATATTTTTGACAGAGATTTTACAACTGACAAGGTCAGTACAGTCCCTATTGGAATTAGGGTTATTCACATTACACAGTGAACAACTACCAACTATTTCCCATGAATCTTGCAGTGGTAATATCTGAGAGACTGGAGAGATAAATTATGTCTTCGAAGGTCTGTAGGACCTGTCTGAAAAAGGAACAGAAGACTTAACTCCAGGTTTTGGACTGACAAGGGCTCAAGAGAACAGAGGTGACAGTCAATTTTACACTTTCTTAAAACAGATCCTCTGAAGCTCATTAGTGTCACACCAGAAAAACTCTTAACTTGCAGAGGATTTCCAAGATAGCCTGAGGCCACCAAGCAAAAAGTGGAATTTTTTCATGAATAAAAGGTAGCTTAGTTTGCATTTTTATTACCTAAAAGAAAACATACAATAAAGTTCCTGATTGTACTTGTTGTTATAAGCTACGAACAAAAGAGAGGATTTGAAATTACATTTCTATTTTAAACCACGCAGACCTTTGTTTAGAATCTCACCAAACTTCAAGAATATACAAACCACAAAATAGCTCATTAGAAAGACAGAAAATCAGTATTTCCTACATGCATGGTAAAAATGTAAACATTTAAGAGTTATACATTATACCAATTGTGTGAAATCTTTAAGATAACCAAATTCAATTGATTCACTAATATATTTTTCTTCTGTTGGAAAGCAATTGATATTTTAGAATTAAATGTTCTATAATGTGAATTCTTACCAAACTTTTACATGCTGTTAGCTACAAGCTTGGAAGATACTTGTAACAGAATTTTTAGGAGTGATCTCAGAAGCGTGAATAGAAGGGGCTGGTGCAAAGGCACCAAGAAAGGAATGTACAGAACAGTTATAAGAGCATTTGATACTTAGAATCAAGAATAAAATCCAGCAGTAGCTGAATTAGTATATACCAAGAAACCTTCTTGAATCAAGATCACAAAGCTTGTGGTCCAAAGCCAGAAAACTCAAGACTGATAGGCAGCAGATCTACACTTCAAAATCATATAGATGGCAAAAAAGATGGCATTTCATGTTCATCCCAACCCAAGACAGATTGCAGCCTACACGACTGTAGACAGTCAGAATGAGGAATTGCTAACAACAGACAGCAACCTTGCCTAAGTTTTACGGAGGATAAAGGAAGCAAGATTCTGAGGCAAATGATCACATCTTAATGCCTATCCGACTCTAAGTATAGAAAACATTTCCAAACCCAGTTCATCGTTAATTAAGAGGAACCCAAAAGACATCCAGAGGATTCAGTGTCTGCAGCAGCCCACGTCACATGAGTGAACCACAGGCCAGACCACACGGACACAAACCTTGCTGATTACAAGCACATGGATGCCAGAAAGGGATCTATGAGAAAAGGTGTGTGGCTAAGCACTAAATACAACTTTTCATTAGGTTTCCCACTGAACCTGGTTACATTAGCTTCCTGTATCAACATTACTATTGAAAAGGAGTTTACTTGTAAGGTGATTCTTGATAAAACACACAGGCAACAATAACTGAACAAATTTATCAACTCTAGTAAATACAATGCTTTTCTTATCACTTCCAATTCAGCACTGAAGTACCTCTTTAAATTCAAGCAAAAGGCTCAATATTTATGTTTACCTGATGTGCATAGAATGCTGCCACAGACCTCATACCCATGTGAAAGGCCTCTCCAGCCTTTTTCAGACATTCTTGCCTCTTCTGCTGGTGACAAAAAGCTTCTGCTCTTAAGTCATCATATTGTGGATACTCAAAATCTTGAAATATTTCAGTCAAAGGATCATCTTCTTCCTTACTTTTTTTTGCCTGTAGGAATTTGCAATGTGGAAGCTAAGTACGCATTGTAGGGCGTTTTCATTAACATTGGGGTTCTAACTACATGTTTTTAACTACTATTAAAAAGAAAAATACCTTCTTCTCTCGGTTCTTTGCACCACTGTAGGAAGAAACTATTTCAGTTTGCAGAACAGTCCCATGAGCTATAACAGTTTTCACAGGATCTCCCTCCAGAACACAGTTCAGAAATTGTTCAGTTTGTTCTAAAGAGTAGCTGTAAAGGATAAGTAAAATCTGTGACTCTAAAAATACATTAATAGCTGCTACATTTATTCAAATGTGTATTATAAAACTTGGTATTTGTTACGGAATTAATATATACAATAAACAATAGAAACAAGGCACTAGAGTGGAATTTTCCGTATTATTACAAATAAGGGTTGCAGACTGCATTACTGGCATCAACACACATGCAGTCTTGTTTAATTGAAACATAACTGAGGGGGTACTTGAATATTAAAAGGACAATTAAATACTAAAGTAAATTGTACCCTACCTTAATCAAACAGACACTAGTTTAGAAGCAAACACTGTTTTTTGGGCTGGATAAGTTACTTCATCTTAAATCTTCTCTGGTTAGGGCTGGATAGTACAAACTAGTTTAAAACTAGCTCAGTTTTCTGAAACCATTATGCAGGAAAATCCTTATATTTCCAGTCAAGATTTGTTATTAAATTTAATGAAACAGGAATAGGACATCAATTGCTACCAGATTTCTAATACACCTTTCTTCTTTATTCTTCTTGCTGTTCAGTAAGCAGGAAGAGTGATCAAAGTAAAGGCAGAGAACACTATGAAGAGCATTTAGTATGTGAAGAACAGGAGATGGTGAAATATTTGAGCCACAGAGATGGATGAAGGATATATTTTCAACATCACAAGAGGAAATGTTTTTATAACAACCTGGGCAAGCAGAAACACTGACAAGGTGGCATGGAAACCCATAAGTGGAGGCAGAAACTCAACTGGACAAAGATGTAAAAGTAAGTTTTGCTTGGAAAAAAGTTCATTTCTCAGGAATTTTGATTTAAAAAGGTAGCCACATGCCCCAGAAAGATAATGCAGGAAAGAAAAAGAGAATGCCAGCAGGAAGAAATGGAGAGATGCTCATTCCTTCAGATCTGCTGTGAAAGTTCTCACAGCTAACATCAGGTGATGACAGTTTCCCTCTTGGGCCATTTTCTCTGAACCCACTGTTACCACTCCCACTAATTTCTCCCACTTTTTTCAAGCTTCAGCTCTAGAGCAAACACACAGTTCCTGATAGTCTGACAGAGCTCAGTAACCAGAGACATGAGACTCTCCCAATGAGAGAAACTGTCTACTCCCAAGAAAAAAGAAAACAAGTCTACACATGGAGTTGTTATGCCTTTTTTGCTTTTAAGACCAGCAAGTTTTGCCTTCATTTAGACCTATAAAAAGTGGGCTAGCTTGGAAAAAAAACATTCTTCAGCAGTAATGGTTAACTATTAACATGTAAGAGCATAACCATGCTTAACTAACTACAGAGTGTTACCGAGTACCATTTTTAGGAAGGACTTCAAAGACTTCTTACTTGTTGTCCTTGAAGATGTCCATTAAGAAATTTTGATTAATAGTTGGAAACATTGCAAAAAGTTGCTTCTCCTTTAGTTTAGCAGCACAGTCTTTCCTAGACATAGAAGGAACACGATTCTACCCAGAAGACAAAGGGAAAATATTAAAAATTCTTTATTATAAAAATATATAGTAACAGCATTGCCAATCCAACTTTATTGCTATTTATTAAGATTTTTAAAAATACCTAATCAGTAGGTATGTACCCACAGCAGTGACAACATGCCAATATCAGTCTGCCACATTGATTTGATGAGAATAAAGTAGGGACAGGTGAGCTGTATTATATATCAGTGTAGTAGTACTCAACAATCATTTGAACTCCCTCATGGCTTGGACAAAGCAAATGGAGGATTTCTTAAGAGGAATTTAAGCTTTGGAATGCCTTCCTTACTGGTCATTCTAGCCCAAAGCAAAGCTTGTGCAAAGTCCACCCCTTTATATTGAGAGTCTGGGGTTCAAATACATTTTATTATTAAACAGGGTATATTTGTTTTGGTGTATGTGAATCTGTACTGGTATAAATATTCATATTTATGAAGCCATGCTGAGAAGAAAACATAATTATAGCACAAAACAAATCAGACTGATCATTCCAATACTCAGTTGTTTTTTTACAGTGTGTTCAAAACAAAGCAAAGCTCCATGAATCCAAACTGAAAATAAGCTGCATTTGTTATTATCAGTAAGCCACATACATGCAGTTCAAAGAAAGAATTCACAAGCCATTCTTTCAAAGTACAGGCTAATCCATGCAACTTCCTATATCAGTAAAAGCAAAGCTCTTTTTCAGGACAGCTACTTGAAAGCAACAACTGTAATAAAATGCCTGTTCTGAATAGCTGCCAGGCTGTGGAGGGCAGCATTATGCACAGGCCAACCAGACAGGGCACTGGAACTGTGTGGAAGATACAGAATTAATAAAACTTTTTTAAAAATTACTATTTTCTAACAAGTGGCTGCCGCAACCTGTTTGAAATTAACCTCAAGTACTTCTTTAAACATTTCATCTATTACAAATATTGCTGGTTCTCCTTACAAAAAGTATTAAATTCATTTCAATTCACATCTAAACAAACAAGGCATAGAGCTATGTAATGATTTTTTTTGTATCACTGTCCCAGTAAAAACTGTGGAAAATCACTGATCATCTCTCTGTTTTTAGGTGAGCAATCAAAAAACAATTCAACCAAACAGAAATGCTAACCTGTATAGTGAAATGCACCATGATCTGTTTGTGAAACAATCAAAATATTACATTTGTGAGATTTATATATTAAAAAAAAATATCTACCACAAGCAAACTCCTGTATCACAGTAATCAACAATAGTAATTGGCATGCATTTGTCTCAATTTGGGCTCTAATTAGCAGCACAGAGATGAGCCATCAGATAAGATATATTCTGCTTCATTAATAGTTACAAATTTAAATTGCATTAAAAAAATGGTAGAGTCCCTACCAGGTCCTGTTTCTCCTGCATAGCTATTTCTTCAGAAATTATTTGTCTGAGAGAAACTTTCTGAATCTGAGCATTCCAGTGATCCATAGCAGGAAAAATGTCTGATGTTGCTGTTCTTTTAGTCTGTATATCATTAGATGAGCCTGAAACCCAGCCCATTTTTTTCTTCTGTATTTTACTGTCTGCATTTGGAGGTAACAGCATTTCTGAGCCATCTGTATCTATCTGCTGAATCACAGGAGGACCTTCAAAAGCAATAAAAATGAGGTGATGAAACAACTATTAGCTTATTTATATATGCAAAGCCAAAATAATTAAGATATGTTTTTCAACCCAAATGTTTTTTAAAACAATATTAATACTAAAACAGAAAACATACTGCTTTCACCTTCCTCACTTCCATTTTCCAAAGACTGTCTGATCATCCTTATCTATTTTGTAAAACATTTGCAAAACCATCAGACCACCTCACAAAATTTTCAAGCACAAAAACATACCCTACAGCTGTTAACGCCCTTGCATGTATGTTATGAGGTTGGTTTTCTTTTAAAAGAGACTTACAAGTCTGTATGTTTACCTGTCTTTCCTCTACAACTTAAGGACAAGTGTTTAACCATCTGGTTTTAAACTTCCAGGAGGTAATGCTAATGAGCACTGTTCGATCACTCAAGTGGGAAGTCTGCACTCACACTGCAATCCAAGTCTTTACCCAAGTGCCATGCAAGAGTAGTGGGGTTCTGCTGCAGGGGAACATTTCTTCTGAGAGCTGAATGACAAGTAGATTGCTAGGGATCTTAACAGGTTTTGAGCACACACATACTTCCCCCTGCTACAACTGACAACAACGTGTGAATGTTGTATTCCTGACTCCCACACCTGCAGAAATCTTACTCTGCTGCTAATTCTATGGCTGCACCTTTTCTCATCACAGAAATTAAAAGAATCCTACCAAATAGCTCTCTGATCCAGTTGGAGCTTCTCTTAATTCTCTGAATAAAATGATAGGCTTTTTAATTGCAAATACCTGGGACAAGCAAGTCTGTTTATAATGAACTTTTTTCCCAACACACACACCACTACAAGAAAATGTTAATGGAGCCAAGTGCAGTAAGTAAAAGCTTAGCTTAATAAAAGAATCCACCATTTTTTTCAGCAGACAGATTATCTGCAACCTTACTGAAGTTCTAAAGAACTAAATATTTTTACAATGCAAACTAAATATTTTTAGGAGTAAGAGAAGTATGTAACATACCTTCTGCAGACAACTTACACGATTCATCTCTCCTCCGACGCTTCTAAATAAAAATAGTAAAGCCATGAACGTTGTAAGCAAACTATAAATTCTGCAGTGAAACTTTGCAAGTTTTAGCTTTTAAGTAAGTCAGCTTCAAAACACTGACTCACAGTGTTTCTTAAAGATAGGGTATTTTACAAGAAATACATTAAAGAAAAATAATAAAAATGTGAAGTTTAAAAGATACAACTATCTTTCCAAGATCAGAATAAATTAGAAGAACATGTCCTGCTGCTACGTCTTCATAACCTTAATTAACTAAAATAAAAAATTTTGCAATAAGCATTCCAAGTTTCATTAGGCTATAGAGGAGCAGAGGTTAGAGAACTCTTCTCAACTAATGTACATCAACATGTTTTGTATGTTTTGTTTACATAATTCTTATTATATGTAAGAAAGCCAGAAATTATTTTTTGGTGAGTGGAATTTTTTATAATCCAACATTGTGGATTATAATCCTTTTTTAAAGAAAACTGGTTTTGTGATGAGGCACTCTAGACATGCAGTTTCTTCATCCCTTAAAACAGTTTTTAAGCAGCTGCGATGATTACAACATGCTGCTACACTGCACATATTTTACAAACTACTATTTTATTTTATCATTGCTCTAGCAAAGATAATTCTTATTTTATACATTCAGGCCAAAGCATAGAAGACAAATGATCTGACAAAACACAAGCATGCCATACCATAACATAATCTACTAACCACAACAGATTCTTTCCATTTTTCATGAATCACTCTTGCCAAATTCAGATCAATATGAACCACGCAATCCTCAAGAGTTAGTGATCCTTATGGAAGAAAGAAAATGCATTAATTAAAGCATTCTATAGAATCTTACCTAAGCAAGAAAAGTAGTCACCTTGATTTATTAATTTGAATTCTGGAGATTCTGTACAAACTGTCATGCCCCCCCCCCCCCAAAAAAAAACAACTTAGCAACTGCAAAGTTAAAAAAAAAAGGGAAAAAGAAAGAAAAAGTAACTCCACATAGAATTCATTATTTGCTGTTCAAAAACTCAAAGAGTAGCAAAAGCCAAGTTAGCATTATTTGTATATTGTTGAAATAGGACTACCTGAGCAACTCCACTTTTTATTCTTTTTCATTTTTCTAGAACTTCCTTTTACAAAGCCACTGATCATTTACAAGCACTGTTTCATTTATTAAACTGTGATTTTCCCCATTTTACTGCAACTCTCAGGCAGCTGCTTTGATGTAACACAACATACTTGCCACTGCCCAGAAAAACTCGCATCCCTCCTTTCAAACTCAGAGAGGTAAACCCCAACAACCCCTCCAACTCTCAAGAAAACTGAGGGAACTTTCATGGCATTATAATGACACATCTTTAAAGATCTTTCTGATATTATTTCTCAGCCTTTCAAAAATAAGAGGGCAAGAAACAAATATGTATCAAATTAAAAGGCAGGACATATTTCAGACTTTTTTTTTTTTTTTTTTTGAGGAGATGGGATTGGAAGGCAAAGAGGTCAGCAGTAAAAGCCACCAATAAATAAAGTATCCCAGGCTCTACATTAAGTAATCTTCATAAGAGAAAAAAAAAAAGAAAATAGAAAACTATCTACATATTCCTTGCATTTCCTTTCTTCCTTTTTTCATCAGTCTTTAACTTTTGTGATTGACATTCAAGCTGCTTATGGCCCCTTTCATCACAGCCTCTCAGCAGACTCATCTGTTTTCATCTGTTAAGTACAGCCACACTTTATCTTCACTCAGAATCACTCATATTCCCCTTCCCTGATTTAACTGATGCCTAGAGGTTTCTTTATTCCTAACCACTCATAATTTGCATCTTCCTCATCATCTTAATATCCTTTCAGAGTCTGAATATAGGCTCAAAGGCCTGTTGCTCAAAATGCAAATAAGCCAACATATTTTCTTACTCTTTTAAAAAGTCCAAGCATATACAAAAAGGCAGAAGGTAGCACTACTGCATTTTTATTTTTTGCCACGCTTAGTTCAGTTCCATTTTTGGATTCACAAAAGCATGCGACAGTATCAAGAGGAACTGTACAAGTCTATTCCCTAAAAATCAAGCATGAGGAGAAATAAAGAACAGGCAAATGAAGAAAGGTTTTCTTATGCAAACTGAGTTTTTTCATTAAAATGTGGATAATATTATGCCCATACCTGCATCAATGCCAACAGGCCCAAATATTTCATTCAATTGGAGGGCCAGTTCAGGAGGCAATGTTAGTTCTAGGCAATCTATATTGAAGTTTGCATGTGATTCTGGTATAGGTCTGTGTATCTTGGCTTTAGTGTCATCCCAGCTTGGAGTTTCAACTTCTCTACCATGTATCTCCCTGGAACTCCCCTGGATTTCTTTATCTGTCTCCAGTTCTTTATCAGTCCTAGGATCCACCAGAGGTGCATGATCGATTTCCAGCAATGGAGTCACTTTGGAGTTTTCTGCATTGCTTTCTGAAGAGTTACTGTCACTTTCATTATTTAATTCAAATTTTAAATTAGCAGAAGTCATGTTAGGACTGTGAGGCAAAGTCATGGGTATACATAAACCTGTATCAAATTGTGAGACTGATGGATTATTTGTATTTTCTTCAACAGGACTCTCACACTCTATCTTCTGCTTTCCTGAAATGGGTATCTCAGGGATACCTTCTACTGAACTGCCTCCATCAGTTTGAGGGGATGCATCTCCAGAATTTTTCAGTTCTGCTGAATCATGCAATGAGGCAGCAGTCAACAAGCCAGGCACATCACCATCTGTCACAGTTGCCTTGGTAGCTCTACTTTCTGCAATGCTGAGTGATGAGCTCATATCTTCTGAATGCTCAGAAGTACCAGCAGCCCCAGTTATTTGAGACATTTGTTCAGAGTCTTTGCAGTTCTCATCATAGTTTGTACCTGTCTTGAAATCAAAGTCTTTGACAATTGGTTCATCTTCTCTTACTTGAAAGCATTCAGTATCAACATCTTTGCATAATTTCTCATTGCAGTCTAACAGCAGACCCGTGGTCCAGTCTAAGTCTTTGTTACATCTTTCATACAGATCTTTCAGAGCTTCAAATGACACAGATTCAAAAAGCTTACACAGTGTATTCAGCTTTTCGGACTCATCAATATTGGTAAGTTCACTTTCTTCCACAAATGTACTTTTATCATACATAACTTGATAGGGTACTTTTTCCAGAGGATCTGAAACATTATCTATGTTTTTTGATTTGAAGCCATCTAGTCTACCATGTAACACTTTGGTAGTCTCAGGAAAAAGCATTTTCTTTTCTAATCTCCATAGGATTGCAAAGTCCTGTGACTCAGTCTGTGAATAGCTACTTCTTTGTCCACATGAGCTTGTGTCATGTCCCTCTTCTGCTGTGTTTGGTACAGACAAGTGTTCCTCTTCCCTGGGATGTGGCAAATTGTTGTTTGTAAAAGTGAGAGCTAATTTGTGATGTTTCCTCATTCTCTTATTTTGCTGGGTTTTTTTCTCACTAACAGTTTCACTAGCTACTGTTTCAGATTCGTGCATATGCAAACTCTTTGCATCTGGTTGCTCTGCAATGTTTGCAGGTGTCCCACAAATCACATCTACTGTCTCAAGAACATTTCTATTAATGTCACCTTCACTATTTCTACCTTCATCAGACTGATTTAGACTTGTCTTTCTTATTCTCCTTGACCTTTGTTGTCTCTGTTCTAAGGAGCCTGAGACAGGCCAATGTCCTATCATTTGAAATTCCAGTGTAACTTTATCTGAACTAGCTGAGGAACAACTAGAGGCTACATTTCCTTCCTCCTGTGCTTTTTCAAGGGTACAGGTCCCATGCAAGCCTGCCTGTTCTTCTTTATGTAACTCAGTATACTGCTGATTGGGAGTTTTATTTTCCTTATCACTCTTTTCAGAAGATTTTTCTAGTCTTCTAGCTCTTTTGATTCTCTGGCCCATCGTTTGTTCTACAGGCCAGTCACCCAGGAAGTTTAGTACTTGTGGTTTTTCTGACATGTCAGAAGCTGAGCTACTTGGTTCCAGTATGCTACTACTTTGTGCTGATTCTGGGTCCACACATGTATTACCCAACTGTTCAACTTCAGTTTGAACTTTGAGAAACCTGTTATTGTCGTGTTCCTCGACTCTTCCTGTATGCAAACACACAGTCTCTTCAGCTGTGGTCATATCAACCTCATTCATTTCTGTTACAGTATTTTTTTCTGTATTTTCTCCCTTTACATCTTTCTTCTCCATGGCCTGTTCTTTTTCTACAGAATCTGATAAAGAAACATTGAAGTCATCTTGAACAGTGCTGTTCTCAGAACTGTGTTCCACTGTGTTCATTTTCATTTCTTTTTCCTCTTTCTGAAGATGTCCAGGATCACAGTTACTTTCTGATGCTGGAGAAGTACTGGGAAAATTTTTATTATCTTCAGTTAATTCAAGAGGCTCCACATCACAAGCAAAAGATTTTTCTTCCTTTACATCAGAATGTGCCTCTCTCTTTCTGAAAGACAAATTGCAATGAAAGATAAATCTATTTCAAACCTTCTTTATGAACTTGTCCACATTTTTCATTTTGGGTTGTCTATTTAATATTTTCAAATTAAAGACCAGAAATGACCTTTTAGTACACTAATCATCCAGTTAAGAATTCCAGTGAGAGAACAACAAATTTAAGACTTATCCCTAAACTCAACACTACTTTCTAGAAAAGGAGCTAAGCAAAGCAGACCAGCAAAACTGGTAAGTATGCTTTTATTTAATGACTATTGCTCTTTATTGATGGCTAAATGCTAAACAAAGTTTCTAATTTAAAAATGATATGGCATGTGATTTCCTAGCTATGTTTATACCATTATCATACCATTTTTCACAATCTACTACATTCCATTAGTTATCAGTGCTCACTGCATTTTCAAATACATTAAACATGAAAAACACAAATACTAAATACAGTAAGATCTGTTTTTCTATGCCTTGTTACGGTGCTTATACAGCACCATTCAATCAGCCACTACAAAATAGTTATGAATTTAACCAGTATAGATCTAGACAAGTCTAAATTAAATATACTAAAGACCAGGTAGGGAACTCATTACTACTGCACAAAGAATTCACCTTATATAACAAAAAAAATCATCTAATACCAACACACAGACTCAAGAATAGTGATTTGTTCATATTTGGGACATTTTTCTGATAAGCATTTCACAGATTTCAAGTGTTTTGTATCTACAAGACACATCCAACAGCACATTTCTAAGATAAGAGAAAGTCACTTAATTGTCTTATTGAGAAGTAACACACAGCCATACCAGGAAGTTTTCAGAAAGCATCAGAGAGTTGACTATATGCCTTGACCAGTCGCTTCTAGAAAACATGAAATTCTTAAAAATTAAGAAAACTATGTAGTGCATTTCTTTTTATTATTTATATATATTTTTAAAATGTATTCACTGCTCAACAGCATTACTTGGGTTCTGTTGCTGTGGTGGTAAATTCCTCCTTTCACTGAACCAGCCAACACTGTTCTTGCTTTAGTTACAAGGGCAGTGAGCCCAACAGTGTTCTTGTTTCAATAGCAAATGCAGCAGGGTGAGCTAACTAGGGCAGTAAATTGACACAATCTGGTAACTCCTTGTCCTAGTGCAAATGCACTCAGTTGGGATGACTGGGCACTCCTTAAATCCACCTGGAACTCCTGTTGCCTGGGAAACATCCCCAAGATGCCTCCTGCTTGGATCATAAGCCCACTCTGAAAGTTGCTAAAGATTTCCTTACTCAAATTGTGGCCACAATGGAAAAATACTGACCAAAGTCAACCATCTTGTGATGCTTACAAATAATGATCCTAAAATGAGGCCCTTTGGAGCTCTCTGGGACTTCAGCAGATTGCTACCCTATGTCTAATGAAGGAAGCTGGTGTATCCGAAAGAAAACAGTGAGCAGTCTCCTACTTAGAATTTTGCAGCAAAAAGATTGAATCACAGTCATTTATTATAACTCAGTCTTGCAGAGATAAGTCAGAAGAATATTTCACTGCAAGTTTTTTCTTGGTGCAGTTTGAAGATCAGTAGGCACCAAAATTCATTAACATCTTGACACGGGTTAACATCTATATCTCTGTGTGTGTGTGTAAGCAATTTAGTTTAGAAACTCTGTTAAATTTTTAATTAAACCACTTTGATTATATAAGTTGTTGATCCCTGATTAAGAGTTGCTACTAATTAAATATTGCTAAAAAATTATACAACCTAATTTTGTTATTTGTTATAATAGTGTAAATCAATCTCAACTGTTGCTATTCCAAATCACACCAAACCCATAATAATGTGTTGAAGCACTACAATGAAATTCCTATATCTAAACCCTTTAGTGATAAACCATTGACCAAGTCTGGGACCAGGAGTGGATTCAGTTGCACCTTGCTTGCTCTCTGAGAAGGAGTTGAGAAAGCAAGGAGCTTCACTTGAAACCTCAGGACTCAATGGGAAGGTCTCAGTAAATACCAATTCCTCTGATCCTCAGTAAATCACTTCAATCCAATTCCAACCCATACAGGTCTCTTTCACATAGTAAGAAAGTGATCTTTGCCATCAAACTCTGTTAAGTCTGGCTTTTGTAAATCTGTACTAAAATCACCTTTTCCTAATACCTTTGTCAGGGATTCTTTAAGTGACCTTAAGATCTGCCACTCGGGTCCATGACAGATGCTATGAAGTTTGAAGTTTTAGCCTTTTGTTTGAGACTATAAAAGTAGTAAAAGAATCTAACCTATGGCTTTCCTCCTGATAAGGATCTTCACTCCAGCCAGCAGCTTCTGATTTGTCTGGGACAGAAGAATCCAATATTGAGCTGACAGAAAGGCAGAATTCATATCGTTCCAACATTCTTCTGATCTTTTCTTTAGACACACCATGAATGTTTCGCCTGTGAATTAAAAAAAAATAAAAAGAAGTGTTTCAGATTTGTATAATACAATGACAGAAGATAATAATTCAATAACAAATTTAATTATAGTAAGTTTACTAACCAGAGAATTCAGGGGGACACAAAAGCTGTGAAACAGCAATTCTTTCTGTATCAGTGCACTAAGGCATTCCAAACAGGGAATGTTAGACAAATCATGACTCCACTTGACCTCTCCACCCCACCTGGTGGTCTTGCTCTGCAATAGGATGTTTGGCTCAATCCTAAAATCTAAACCTGTACTAATAATTCACCTTCTTCAAGTAAGTATCAAAAACACACCACATCAGATTCTGACAATGATGTAGGAAATCAAAATGGGTGTGGAAGCTTTCTGAATTCAGTCTTCCTTCACTGGTTTTGCTAAAACTAAGAACTCCTTGAGCCTTGAGGAAAACCTGTTCACCTATCATTTTGGACATCCTAGTAATTTTCACTAACTTAGAACAAAAACTGAAGGTACAGGAGGAAATGTTTAAGTTCTGTTTTAAGAAAGAAAACAACCTTCCTTACCTCATTTGAAAAGTGGCCACCTTTAAGCTAGGCATTCAAATTGAGATGACAACAGGTATTGTGAAATCACAAAATAATTTATGTTGAAAGGGGCATAGTCCAAGCTCCTCCTCAGAAGAGGTACAGCTAGATCAGGTTGCACAGAGATTTGTCAAATTCTGAATGTCCCTAATGACTGAAAGTCTACAAATTCTCTAGGAAGCCTCTTTCAGTGCCTGATCACCCTTTCAAACTAAGCTCTAGTTTTTTAAGTAATCAAAATTTCCCAATTCTGACTTGCTTTTGGTTTTGTCCTATCCCAGCACAATCCTCAGAAAATATATTTTCAGTCTTCTCTATAACCTCCCAAAAGGCAGTAGAACACAACAACACATTCCTCCCTTAACTTCCTCTTCTTAAGGCTCAAAAAACTACTCTTGCTCAATTCAGTACCATCTGCAACTCTGCTGAGAGTGCACTTTGTCCCAACATCCTAGTTGTAAAAAGGACATTAAATGGTAGTGGTCTTAATATTAATCCTAGAGAAACATCAGCCTGCTCTTGGACTTGGAAACACTGATCATAACCTTTGAACCTGGCATGCAGCCAGTCTTCCAGTTACCTTATTATTCACTTATATAGGGTTTATGTCTTGTCTGTTTTGGCCCTAAGGAATGGGTGACTGTGTAGAAGGTCCCGCTAAAGAAGAGGCAAACATCAATGGTAATGCACAGGGATTTGCCCCTCCCATACCATAAGGTGCTGATTGTCATAAACTCAGTAACAGCAGAAATATTTCAAATAAGGCAACAGACCAGCCAGATACAAAACCAGCCTATTCTTACACCATTTTTGCAACACCAGGAACCCAAAGGAGCAGACACTGTGCCTTAAATTCAGAAGATTTGCAGTCATGATAATATCACATAGTATCTAGTGATAGTAAGTCTCTTTTGTACCTAATCAGAACAAAATGACAGAAAAAAAAATCATAACAGATAAAACACCATAATACATTGAAGGAAAAAAATACTAAAATGCCATTTACTATTGCAAAGATCTTGACTAGTATTTTACTGCTTCCTCAGCCATTGTACTAAGTTGTATCTTTTTAAAAATAATAGGTTTTGGGCTGTGAACTATGTATCATCTAATATGAATTTTTCCATTATATTCTTACCTTTCAAGTTCTTTTGGCTTAAACTTCCACCAAGTGTCTGGTTCTCGGAAAATGACTTTGTAATTGAACTGCTGAGCCTGAACAAAACAGATATAAACAAGAACAAGCCACATCATCCATTTCTTATTTCTGTGAAAAAGCACACAAAATGTACAGCCTGCTTCTTTAAAACTGGTTTTTTATAGTTTTTGAAAACAATTAGACATTTGGAATTACATACTTTTAGTTCAGAGTTTCACCTATGACTATGTAAAATGGAGATTTAAAAAAAATACACATATTCATCACTTCAATTAAAAATATTAAGTAAATCTGCATAACCTCAAGCAAGCTAGCAACATTTGATAATTCTAGACCTCCAAATGGTCAACTGGTATCTGTCTCATTTATGATGAAGCTAAGATCGAGTTTTCAAAGTTTCAAGTAGCATCAAACATCACTCATTAATGTGTTAATTAATGTGTTAATAATGTGTTAATTAAACTATATTCTAAAAGTAACTTGTAATTTTACTGTTCATATAAAATGAGAGCAGAATGCAGTTTCCTCAACAATTGTTTCTGTGCCAAAGAGCATAGCACTTGACTTTGTCACTGGAAACTAGGCTAGGTCAGTGCTCAGGAATGCACAAAATATGACACTGGGTAATACAATTTCCATTTAACACTTTTGGGTTTTTTACCCCAAACTTCCATGTGGAATAACAGCTAGGCTGAGAAAGACAATCTCATTTTAAAACATATATTGTTGCCATGCCGATCAATAATCCCTTTCCACACTAATCAAACTGATACTAACCAAAGTAACATAAGGCTTCATCTCCCATGCTTGTGTGTTTGTGTTGTCTATTATTATAGGAGAGATTCTCATTTCAAATGCTTCTTTGGCTGAAAGACACATATGTACAAGAGAAAGTCATATGGTTCATTTCATTATAATAGGATGGGTGTGTAACATTTATATTAATTCTCTAAATTTGTAATATTTTTAAAGTACATAATCCAAAATTATTATCCACTGTGTAAAGAAGTCTTGCCATGGCTTGTTCTGTTTCAAGGACATCATTTCAGTAATTCCTCCCCTCACATGTAAAGCCACTGAGATACAGCATCGTTTTTTTAAAGTAATGTATGTATGATAATCAAGGATGGAAAATGCAAATGTAAAATACACCAAGAAGACTAAACAATCAGTAAATTAAACTAAAAGTAACTACATGATCACCTTAAAGTGGATTTCTCTGTTGCATACAAAAGTCTTGGCTTTGTAACAGTCTTAAGATTAGTCTACTTTGTATATAAAATATGAAAAATCAAAACAATTATGGTAATTTAAATAAACAGTAATTAAATGTTTAGAATCACTAACTTTTAGAATCACTAGCTTTAGTGTTTAGAATCACTGGCGTTTTTTATGACTAGCTAGAATCACTAGGTACAGAACCATGCTTTTGTAGCTATGTTACAATACATTTGAACAATTAAAGTTATCACTGACTCACATGTTTCTTATTAACCCACTTCTCCACTGATTAGAAAAGTAGAAAAGTGATCATGGTTCAAATTTAGCAAATAAGAGAGTTGTTCTGTAGTGGGATTATTGGAAGCCACTATCAAAAACCATACTGATTATGGAAAAAAAAAAACCCTCATTAATTCTGCCTTGCCCTTATGATTTTGTTATAAATTTGTCACATGTTTACTGCTCATGAGAAAAAATAATCACGAGCCAAAAATATCTGTGTGTTATTTCTATCAACATCCTCATCACTTACTGCATATGCTCATATAATGGCTCATCTCAAATGAAGTACTTCTGGGAGACAGCACAAATTACCACTCCAGAAATGGGACACCACCCAAAATACATACTGTGATAAAATCTGAATACAAAACAGTCTTTGGACAAAGACACTGGGATTTTTAATCACACAATGGACAGATGACTTCTGAATTTGTGCTCATATTATTTTTCCACATACATATTAAGAAATATTTCTCTGATGGGATAACTGCTTGTCCTGTGACACAGGCACTGCAAGACAGGCAGCTTTTTGAACAGCACACATGCACTTAACTGCAAGCTAATCCCTTATTTATTTCTCACCTCGTTTCCTGTTCCAGTCATGTGCTTCCCCTAAGCAATCAGGATCATAATGGTATTGTCCGTGTTTATAAAAGTAATCATCAGTACTAAGAATTATTCCATCTGGATTATCCTCAAGCAAAGTCCTGTGAAAGATCAAAAAGTAAATAGCTTTTATCCCTTCTCCTTCCAAGCTCTGCTGACACATACACGCATGTAGTCACTTGCACAAAACCAAGATTATATGGAATGGAAGCAGCAAATTCAGGTAAAGGGGTGAAAATCATGCTGCAGGCAAGTGTGATCTGCCATAGTTTCACTCAGTTGCCAAATGCTGAGGATATCTAGGGGAAAGGTTCTCTAGAAGTCTCATTTTCTAATTATGGAAGTGTTTTTCCATCTATACCTAGTGACATACTTTTGCACTGACAAATACATACGCAGTCTTAATTGTACCAAATATTTCATCTGCTGGACAAAACAGTCTAAGCTCAATCTAGGCTTTTGGAGAGTTAGAAAAGAAATCAGTAATTCATTCCAAAAAGCTCCACCTGTACTACTTACACAAATTCCAACAGTGGAAGGGGAATTGCTGCCTATAAAGAGCTGGCATTATTTCCATCCATGTTATTGGACTGAAATACCTGAAATGAACTGTGACAGAAAGAACATAGCACATCTAATACTACTACAAGGATCCTCTGCTGACACAAATGCTTTTGGTAAGTGCTGGAAGTTAAAGGTAACCCCTCCTATTTCTATTTTCACTACAGGTCAGTGAGCTCAGCAGCTCAGCTCAGCTGCAATAATTATTACTCATCATGTATGGCAATTAGGGTATAAGCATAACTACTTGCAAATGTCAAAAAATTGCTTCTGCCTGCACTAAATCCTGTACACAATTATGCAATTTATTTTAAAAGCTCACAATATAGATGTTCTACCTTGCCAAATACGATTTTCCTGATCCTGGAACACCTCTGAGAAGAACAAGTACTTGACCTACAAGATGCATCTTTTTTCTCATCATGTGACAAACAGGCGGCTGCTGTGCTTGCGAGAGGTTCAATTTTGAGTTTCTATCTTGATTTCCCCATACCTTCAGAGAAGGGTTGTTATCCCAGGCATTTGAAACCACTGGAGAGGGAAAAAAAGGTCCTTTTTCCAAAGTCCTAGAGTCTGAAACAGGTCTCCATTGCCCTGGACCTACAGCCACAGGAATTACAAAACTGTTATTTCCACTGCAAGGATAAAAAGCGGGAGCCATGAGATTCCAGTCCTGTTGAAGCTGACACGATGGTGTCAAGTTACAACCCTGCTGAGTGTGCTGAAAATCAGCAGGTTCTGGGGTTTTGAAACTGAATGTTTGAAGAGAGACAGAAGGTTCTGGAAGAGAAGTGCTTTGGTGGCTGCTTAAGGCAGTCACTACCTCTTCATGCTGTTCTAAGCATCCTGAATTAGAACTTGCAGTGCCAGCTACTCCAGATTCCAGAGGTCTTTGGGAGGCCACAACAGGAGCCGCTGTCACATTTTTTTGATCCAAAACAGTATCTTGAGTTTGTTCAGAATTTCCAGATGATATTTCTCCATTTGATTGCTTATAGGCTTCTGAAGGTACATCATGTTGAACATGTATGTCTGACACATCAGCATCTTCCAGTATCTGTTCGAAATCATCTGTTGCAGCTGGGGAGTTTGTTTGGGTTCTCAGCTGACTCCTGGGTGGCTGAAAACAGGCAAAGTTTTCTAAAAACTCATTATTTGTCCCTGTTTGCTGTGGGAAAAGTAGGTCACCGCAACCTGAATCAGATTTTTCCCACTCAAGAAATTCATTAAAGCCATCATGTTCCACACAGTACTTTTGTACTACTTGGTCATTTGTAGAATCAGTCAATTCATCACTCAAGTTGTATTTCCAAACGGCATTTTCTATTAATGAATCCAGTTCTTCAGTCAGCTCCACATCAGGTGATAGGACCCTTTCTTTATCTTCCTTGGAATTACTTTGTTCTGCAGTACTTCCCCCCATTCTTTCATTTGCAACAGATCTTTGCTGATTAATAAGAGCTAGTGATGATGCTACTGAATCATAACTCAAGGTTTTTGAAGATGCTACTCCTTTGGCATGGGTGGACAGCTCTAGCAGATAATCCATAGCATTTTCTACTGTTGAATAAGGTAAAGAGAATAAAGTATGGTCAACTAAGCAAAGAAAAGCTGATGTGAATGCAATTTTTTTTTTACTTGAAGAGGGATTTATCACAACTAAAGAGACAAACAAATAACAGGTCACTGATTCATCTTTTAACACAGCTTCTTCAACTCCCTTGATCTGTGTCTCATTAAAGGCAGGCATCAATACAGACATATTGCAAAATAATAATATAATAAGCATAAAAAATATTATGAAAATATTTTCTAAAAATTATTAGAGTTAGCTGGGGGAAAAAAATATTATTATTTACCTTTAAAATCACATTCAGACAGAACCATATAAACCACACTAGGATCTAGGTCAGAAAACATCTCTGACATGCTGTTCAAGAGCTCTTCCTTATGGACACTACGCACTGCTTGTGACACCAAGTGGCTTGGGTCCCCTTGGGATACAGCAACAGCTGACGTTCTGTCACAATTGCCATTCTTTGGAGAAGGACTCCCACCAGTTTTCTTCCTTCGTGGCATTTTCCTTAATAAAAATAAACTTGCTTTTTGTTTTAGTTTGTTCACACGGAGCTGACAGCACCAAGCTCAGAAATCACACAAAAACCTCTCATAACTGGGATATGTATAACAGAAACAACAGACCTGGAAAAAAGAGAACAGAGAAATTTTAATAAAATACACAGTCGCATGTCCATGTTTCCTATTTAGGTAGCTAACAGATAAAAAAAATCCATAAGCATCCAGGAAAGCATTTTCTCAAAAACTGGCTTTTTTCTTTTCAATTTGCTGATGGATAAATAGTAACCTTATTTTCCAGGTAACTAGGTATTGAATCTGCATCTGGAAGAGAGGACAAATAAAATTAAGTTCAAAAGAGAAATCCAGAGAAGGAAAGGAAGTAATGCAAGGCAGCCAGTTCACAAATACTCCTCTGCTAACACCTGACATCATGGAACACCTATAATCTGATAAAATTCAAAAGTTTTGCTCCTCTTACAGAAGTGCTAGATAATATAACAGATCCATACCTTCCAGACATCCTTCATGGCTTCCCACCCCTATATTTTTCAGACTAAACAGCTGAAGTTCTACATTCAAACACTGGTACAGGTTGCTCAAAGAGCAACCTGGTCTCCAACCATGCAGATTCTCACCACCTGACCAAATAGGCCCTGAGCAACCTGCTTCATTCAAGGGACCATGCTTGGGTGGGTGGGTAGGTTGAACCAGTGTCTCCCCCCCAACTACCACCATAGAGCCTTTGAATACATCCAGTTAAAACATTACAGCATCTGTAATAACTGTAATTACTGCATTAATCTCATACAGAAAAGGAAAGCAATTACAGTATTGTACAGTAATTGTCATATTCTCTACTTGTACTACAATTGTACAGTATTGTACAATCTCTTTTTCTTTATACCAAATAATGCCAAGGCTCTGTTGTATTCTAGTGATGCTCACAATATAGTAATTTATAATTTTTATGAATTATTGAGAAGACTAACAAACCTTGGTAAGGCTGAGGATCTGAAGTTAATTACAGAAGAGTCCCTATTTAGTAATAACAGTTACTGATTAGGCTATGAAGTATCTGTTTCTATATAAAAGTTACTATGCCAGTAATGACCAACTCAACATATGCAGATAAATCCATGGCAGCACTTTCAAGTTCACTTGGTCCTTCTCTTCCTGGATCATTGGCACACAAATGATGATGCCAGATCAGTGCCAGATTCAGACAGACTTCTCTGTTTTTCTCCAGCAATCTCTTCCAGCAATCATGAGAAGTATCATTTAGAAGAGGGGGACTGTTACATTCCCAAGTCACAGAAATTTATGTAAGAAAACCCAACAACTCCAGAATCCCAGGAGTTTCTACCATATGTAATATGGACCTTAGATGGACAAATGTGATGGGTGTCTGAAACAATGAAGATGTCAAGCAAGTCTGAAATGTAACACAAGGAAAACAATACAAATGAAAAGGAAGAGGCAGACTTGCAAAAATAAAAAAGAAACAACAGTGGAAGATGCCAGGGAGACAGACTGAGCTACAACAATTGCAACTGGTTTTTTTGTTACACTTTTTTTTTAGTTCATCTCTCTGACCAGCTATTCTTACACCATTCTTTACTGACACAAAAAAAGTACTCAAGCAAAACAATTTTTTAAAAAAGCTGTAGCAAGTCATGTTTTTCAATACTGTATTTCTAATTGATTCATCCTCTAGCCAGTTAAGCTGTTCCTCACTGAAAGAGGTCCAGTAACAAATAAAAGATCCTGCAAGGCAGAAAAGATATTAATGGACCTTGACATTACTGAGTATCCAGAGACCTTAAGCAGAATGCTCCAAGTGTTGTTGATGTTTTAATCTGACTCTCTTATAATGATCAATAAAACACATTCTGTAGCCTAGACTTATAACAACCAGTTGCCTTACTCCACCATAGGCTACTCCCTTCCCAGTGTCTTGCATCAGGCTATGTATCCCACTATATATATTACAATGCCTTACTCTGACCCAATGGAGCCACATGCTTCTGTCTGTGTGAAACTTAATCAGTGAATTCACAGTGCATGGGGTAAAGATTATTGATGCCTAATGTGTTTATCATATTTAATCACAGAGGTGAAAAGAACACAGAAGGGAAAAAGACATCAGTCACCTCAGAACTTATATACAGATCAAAACCTTGGGATTCCCACTACATCCATGTATGCTAAGGCAAAACACAGATCCACATTTTGTCCCATCTCTCAATCTAAAGTCTTAGTATAATTGTAAAAATTGTTAAACCTACCAGAAACACAGATCAGCATTGCCTATGATTTAATTTAAATAAGGTATTTACACAGGCCAGATATTGCATACAGGTATTTTGACAGAATCTCTTGTTTACCACAATATTTCAATGAAATTCCTTGATGCATTCCTGAGCAGTATCTTCTGTTGATATTACCAAACACAATAAAATTATATAAAAACAGGTGCCTGCACACATACAAAGCAGACTGCACTGTATTGTATAAGAGATAACAATAACATGCTTAACAGAAAGGAATAATTTTCACTTGCTTTTTAAGAGCATGCCCTGAACTTCACAGAGATTTTTATCTACTGACTTGCTTTTTCAGATATTTAAGTTTCTTTTTGAAAATTGGTTCACTATAAAAGAGGAAATAATTTTGAATAACCCAATATCAAGACTTGCAGGTCAGCTATATTTTCATTGGTTCTGATAATATAATATGAAACAGTCAGTAACTTTCTGTGAAGGGTTTTTTTCCTCTAAGATTAAAATGGAGTTATAATAACATAATGATTTAGAAGAGCAGGGCTGTGCTGTAGACACTGAAAGGGAATTCTAGACAATTAGCCAGAGGCTGCAATACACTTGGAAGTTCACTAGTCAGTTCTGGATACCATGGTTCAACACACATCCAAGTAGACCAAACAGCTGTTTCATTTCAGCAGTGAGGAAAAACAATATTGCTGCTGCAGTCTCAGCTTCACCTTTAAAAACAAAATCCATGATCCATTTTGGTTTTTTAAAAACAAAATCCACAAAAATCCTCACTCACAGTTCTTCAGAAATACACACTTCCTGAAAATAAGGATCTTCTCCCACTGTAATTCAATTACCACAAGCAAGAATATGTATAAAAACCTGCCCATATCAAAATTACCTTTCAAAGTAAGCAATCTTACGAATATATTTGTCAAGTTAGTGGGCTTTAATATGATCATCTTTCTAGTTGGCCAGTGCTTACTTTTAAGCACTCATATCATACCTGATATGAGCCTCAGGTGTTTCAGTACTGCTACCCCTAGGGAGCTGGATGGGTGTATCACAGACATTCTGTAGGCACAGGCACCCGTGGCCACAGTTCAGGATTCATGACAGGCAAGCCTGTCACTACAGAAACAGGCAGGCACTGAAGTAATCTACCTAACACAACAAATTTTTCTTTCTCCTTCAACAGACAGACCAATGAAGTGTAGATGAGTGGTTGACTTGGCACAGCAAGAGGATGGGCCAAGATCTCAGTCCTTCTGAGTCTTTCAGTCCACTGAACTTTCCATTCTAGTGAAAGGAAAACCAAGCTCCATAAACTAGTTCTAAGAATGTGCTTATAATTCCCTGGGGGAAAGAAAGATGACCAATGTGTCTGTCAGTTACAGAGAAGAAGACAAATATGCAAGTCTTTTTCCCCCTTCCTGTCTGCTTTTTGCATGCTTATACTGCACTGATGAACTAACTGATGAAGCATTACAGTCTTAGGAAAATATGTAAGAAAATTCTCCCATAAAGCGTGAAGTGAATTTGAATCACTTTGAAGACATTAAAAAGCACAGGCTACAAAAAAATGTAATTTTCTAAAATCAAGCAAAAAGGCAGGAGTGATGTTTACACTAAGGCTGCATTAAATTTGTCCACTTAAATATATTTTGTTTTCCATAGCAAAAGCTAGATTTTTTCCACCAATTTCTAAGAACTGCTATATCTTGTTGAATCACACAGAATGTCTTTGGTTGGAAGAGACCTTCAAGATCATCCAATCCAACTTTTGACAAACACTGTAGTTGAAGTTTGCAGTTTGAAGAACTGTATTTTTACAGAATCAGATGAAAGCTACCATAAAACAATATTAGGCACCATCTGACTGTTCTAAAATGTCTGAAAAAACAATCTAAGTCTAAGGCTTGAGACATGTATTACGGTTTCATTTCTAGTGTAATAACGAAATGTAGATGCAGTGGCTGATTAAAGATCAGTTGGAAGCCTGACTCACCTAACACTTCTTTTACACTGGGATGGCTCCTTAGAAGCCACACGTGGTATCTTGCATTTTCAAAACATGTCAAAATTCTTGAGTGGACTGACTGCAAGTCTTCTTACATACATAATCTCAAGTTAAGGAAGAGAAAGAAACAGGTAGTGTTCAAGAACACACAAAACAAGAGAATAAATATGCTAAACTACTTTTTAAGTGATATAGGTAGATGATATCAAAGTATTCACAAAGCTTTTTACATCTTAGAATCATAGAATGGTTTGGGTTGGAATAGACCTTAAAAGGTCACCTAGTCCAGTCCTCCCCCTGCAGTTAGCAGGGACACCTTCAACTAGACTAGGTTGCTCAGAGATACTGCACTAGGAAGCAATCAGCACTGAAGATAATTTTTCAAGGTCATTATGAGAACTTATTCTTTAAGCAAAGACCAGAAAAATATTCTCACTATGAAGTATTCACCAGCACAGGTAGATGACAAGTTACCAGTATTACTTCACTTCCTTTTTTAAGAACAAGGGAAGCCTCCAGCCTTGACACAATGTAACATGCAACCAATATAACCAAAGCTATCCAATTTATAAACAATCTTACATTTTTCTGATTAATTTAAGGAATTTAACACCATACATATAAAAGTGGTTGGTTTGGGGGTTGGTTGGTTGTGGGGGTTTTTTTCCTTTTTTTCCCCAGCTACATAAGATACTTAAAACATGTTTCATTTGAATTTTCTGACTGAAAAAAATAAAACAAAAAACCAAACCACAAGTATATTTGTAATTCAAATAAAACAGTAATGGCACAGAACTTACATTTTCATCTTCAAGGAGTTGCCCTGCAGCGGGTCCCTTCTCATCTTTCCAAAAACCACTACTGATGCCACATTTAGTACAGATCTGCTGTTAAAAAATATAATGCACTCTTCTGTCAGGAAACCATGCTTTCAAACATATAAATCAGACACTAGAAGAAGTGGATGCTCCCTCCTGACAAAGAAATTATCAGAACACAAATGAAAATTGTTATTTTGCTCACAGACCATACAACTTTAAGCAAACTTTTTACACTGATATACATAATTGATTTATTAGATGATGCACAACTAACATTTTACTAACAAGTACCCAACATACAAAGCTGAGATCAAATGTAAGTTTCCCTAACAATAAGAACAGTACTTAATTTCATCTACTGATTTCTTACCTAAAAAAGCTGACTTACATCAGGTAAAGAAATAACATAATAGTAAGGAATAAAAGTAAGTTTTCTCACTTGTCATTCCATTGGGCTCTTCACCATAGTTCTGAACCATCTTGAAAAGGTTTACAAAGTCATACAGGTCAAGAAGGTTAATTCCATCACATGGAGAATTAGGCAACGAAAACCTGGTACATCAAAATCAGAATGTTAAGTACAGATACATCACTAATTTGCAATGCCCAAGCAACGCTAAAAAAAGGCACTTCTGTTTCATGGAAGCAGCTGCAAACTCTTAATCTACTCTATGAACACTGAAAATGTAAGGTCTATTCAAATCCTGACTTAATTCAAGTGTACATATTAGCCTGGATGTCAGTTTCCTGAGAACAGTCTTATGGATCATCCAATGCCCCACTCTGCATCTAACCTCATTCCACTGCTCTAAAGCATTAAGAATTGCCATCAAAACATACACAACACTTAACAAGAAATCGCTGATGAGGGTGAAAATTTACAAAGTTTACAGGTTGCAGGCAAAGAATGCAATCTACCACATTCTCAAACACATGGTGTCACAAAAAATACAACAGGAAAGGCTGAAAAGCCATGCAGGAATTTTACAGAAAACTTCATTTCTGAATATGAATTCAGCCTAGCGTACCTTGTAATGCTACATTATTTCCACTACTCAAGGTTTCTCCATTCTGAAACAGGCTCTAATAACACATACTAAAACACAAAGCAAATGTGGAAATACCCACATTTGTTCACTTTCACTTTGAAATCACATTAATGCAACAAAACAGGTAAGTATTTAAATACAAGCACAAGAAAAAAGCAAATGAAACCAAACCAAAACCAAATCATTGTACTCTTCAGTTATACAAGAAGCCTTTATTTTTGGACAGCATTCAAGTCCCCTCTCAAAAAAGACACAAGGTACAAAAAGAAAGGAAAAAAAAAAAAAGGAAATCCCTTACAGCAGATTTTTCAAAATAAGCATAAGAGTAGAAAAAGAGGCTGCTTGGGAACCTTTTGTGTTCTGGTATTTCTTTCTGCCAGAAGTCAGCAACATAACACGCCATCTAAATGCGTTGTGAAAATCTATACCCAGATAGAAAGAAAACACTTCAAGGATTGTTTCTCATCTTTTCCTCCTCCCACTCAGTGCTCTTCCCACTGCTTGTTCCAAGGGCTTTGGCTATTTCAACAGTTTTAACTAAGGTCCTCTTTTTCCCATCAAATTCTGTCAAAGTGCAAGATACTGAAGACTATGTCTCAATGCACCTGCTTTAGGCAGCCTGCTCTGCCAGGGCATTTTTCCATTTGTGTGATTTTTAAGTCTTGTGTATGACTTGGGCCAGAGATGAATTTAAGGCAGCAGCAGAAAATAAAACTTGTTTTGACTACAAAACAAAAACTTTGTCCATTAAGTGTACACATGGTTTAAGAGCACAAAACAAGCACAAATTCATCCAAAGTAGATGCTTAGGAAGCAAATACAATTTAGAGGAAGAGCAGATCCCTGTTTACTGGGAAGAACTCAAAGGCTCTTTTAGCCATGCCATGGCATGAGGAGTTGTGAATGTGCAGTGGCAATCAGCTGCTGTTTTGACAGATGACACAAACTGCTGAACCCCATATTATGCCACTTCCTTACAAGCCAGGAAGGTGCTCTTGCTAAAGACCTTCCATACAGGAGAGGGCTGGCTTCCAGATCTCAAGTGACAAGCAGAGCTCCTGGTAAGTGTACATGACTAAAGCAGTAAGGTGGGAGGAGGAGACCCACCATTAAGCACATTCTTCAGCACCAAGCCCGCTTGCCAAGAACTGCTTTTGTACTCATCTCCCTTTACTGTGTGCTTAAGGTCAAAGACTGAGATTTGTCAAAAAGACAAGTGGCCTTGGAATTACAGAATACATACATAAGCAGCTCAACAACCTACAAAAATAGAAAAGTAGGGGGTTTTCCTATTTTAAGTTGACAGTGTTCTTGCTTGGTTGTTAGGTTTTGGTGGGTTTGGTATTTTTTTCCCAGAAAATGAGTAGCTGCACAATGTCTTTCCAGTCCTAGCAGAGCTTAGAGATCAGGACCCTTCTATAGCTTCCCTCCTACATTCTTTGGTAGCCTCCCATACACCTCACAGCCCTGCTCAAGCATGCTGAAGGGTTACCCACACTGAACTCGGGACATCTTCCAGGAGTCTGAGCTCCTAGGCTACCCAGGAGCCTAGACTCCAGACAGCCCTGCAGCTCCATGACCTACACTCAGCTCCCCGAGCAATGGAACAGGCTGCAGTGAAGGATACCACACTTGTAGTTACAGTGGTTCTGCAGTTTCAAACCTGCAATCAGTACTACTGTTTAAGATTGAAGATTGTGTTCCTGCTCCACATTATAAAACAGTGAGAGAGGGAGGTATTTGGAAAGAGAAAACTTGCCAAATGGAGTTGTGACTAGCCCACACTATGGTTCCAGAGACTCTGTCCGAAAGTCAGGCTGAAGGGAAGGGAAGTGAAGAAAACCAACATGTCTTTGCAGAACTTCCTTTCACATCCTCTCCAAAAAACCTTCATACAGGCAGCATGCAACTCTGGTAATGTCTAGCTAAGAAACTACAATATAGTCTAATGCACAAACTATCAGAGGCTGACCAAAAAAAACACAAAAAAACAAAAAAACATTTTAAGGCTGAGCATGGTGCTTCTAATGAGGTTAGTTTTAATTCTGAGGTTAGTTTTAATTCTGCCGTATTATCCTGATTCTTAAGGATTTGTTTTGCTGTGGGGTTTGGTTTTTGGTTCGGTTTTCTTTTTCCTGTGACTGAGACCTGGCCAAAGGATAAGCATTTATTTTAGTGCTTGGAAAGCCAGCCAAAGGGCAGCAGGAAGAGTGAGGACTGCTTGTCAAGATGAGAAGATACTATAAAAACATTACTGAAGATCAAAGGTGATGTTTATTGCTTGGGCAGGCACATGCAGGTGGTATTATGGAGGAAGGAAAAGCAGAACATTTATTAATATTTTTTAAGGGTTTCTGCACTGGCAGCAGCCAGAGTTAGCAATAAATGCCAATCTACTTCCCCAGATCTTGACCTGCTGTAGCTCTTGATGCAAATGAAGACAGGTTTACTTTCTTCTTACAGGTGATGCTGCAACTCTGACATGGTTGGGAATAAAGGGAATTGGCTGTCAAAGACTCAGGCTCCAGAGCATGAATCTTCAGACCTATGAAGACACCTAACAATTCTTATGCAATGTCACCAGGTTTTGGTTTTGGTGCTGCCACATACAAAGCCTGCTCAGGTCCACATTTTTCCCTTGTGCATGACAACACAAAATAACTCAAAGGCAGAACTGTCTGGCCACTTTACTGCAGTACCCTGAAGGTCTGCTTAAGACCTTCAAGTCCGTGAGGCATTCTGGTGATCCTCAGCTGCCACTTCCCTCCTTACAATTTTCAGTTCTGTCATTCTAAATGAAGGTGTTTGGCACACTGAAACAAAGCTGAAGAACAAGATATTCCTGAGCTTCGGCATGGACTCAAATACAGAAAACAAAATGAGGACACATGTTTGCAGAAAGCACTTGTAAGAACAGGAGACTGACAAGAATATGATGACTGCAAGAACATCATAGCACAAGGTACGATGGAAGATAAAGCAGATTTTTCACCAAGGTGTTATGTATTAACCTGTGACCTCAGAATAGCAGCAGCCACATCAGTAAGCTGAGAAGTCATGTTGGAAAGACGAAGTGATAAAGTAGTTTGTTAACTTTGCTACTGATCCACATGCAACAGCATTGTGAGAACCACTCCAGAATTCCCCAAACAAACATACTATAGTGACACATAATACACTTAGCCAACTCACACTGATTCAAGTTGCATCATACAGTTACAACTTAAATACAAAAGCAAGACACCAAATCACATAAAGAAACCAAGATAGGAGTGAGATTACCTTGTTCATGTAGACATGCTAGGTATTGGATTTTTTGGGGAAACAAAAAAAAAAAAAAATCACAGATCAGGCCCTAGGCTGGAAACTACATTACACTGATCTATGAGGGCAATTATATTTACTTCATAAGACCAAATGCATCTCCAATGCTGAAGGCATTATGTCAGTTAATACAGCACACACCCAGCCACCACAAAGATAAAAACTTTCAGTCTGAAAATTATGACCTCATCCTGACGTAGGTACATCAACAAAAAGCTTATGGCCTCCAAATGACTGTCATTATTTACCTGATAGAGACGTAAGTCATGGATGAAACATTTAGACATGGTTATTGACTTAGCAGTAATTCAAAATTTATTAATGGTATGAGGCAGATCAAAAGGTGGGATTTTAGCAGCACCTAATGATTAACCAAATTGAAGTTTAATAAGTGATTCAATAGATTATAAATAAAATAGCAACTTATTTACAGATTTGAGGATTATAAGATCCACACTAACTTACTACAAGGCATCCTAAATCCTATATATAAATCCTATATATAAATATACACATATATGTATATATGTGTTAAACACAAAGCATGCAGACACACACAGACAGAAATATCTAGATCCTGTGAAATACACAGACACCCACACTAGTGAACACAAATGTGTATATTCAAACAGGTGGAGAGGTAGATGGAAGAGAGTTAGAATTTCCCTCTTCTTGAGATCAGAACAAATACAAAGTGTCAGCATCCCTGCTGACAAGCAATAATTGAGCCTCAAGAAGGTGGAGTTGCCTTGGCCTTCCCTCAGCTTTTTAGACAGATGGTCCTTGAGGGGTTTATGCCTATGGCATCCCAGCTCAGGGTAGACTCTGGTCATAGCAGATTGCAGTCCAGTAGAGCTCAAAGGGTCTTGCTTAGAATCGCTGTTTTATAGGGTCAGAGATAAGTGACTTTTGTCAGGTACTTCTCCATTTCAGCCCAACTCAGATGATGAAATATTTTGGTACTTTCTGCCAGTTGTGCAGGCCCAGAACTTGCTACATTTTCGAGTTCTGGTTTCACTCCCTTAGGGCCATGACCCAAGTAAAGATGTGCTAGGCTGTCAGGAGGTGACTTGACTGCCATTACTGTTCTCATGAGATAAGGGGAGCAGGAGCCAGCTGTGTAAATGGGGTGCCTTAACACTCTGGTCCTCTGCTTACAATCTATAGACACAGATGTGTTAGGTTGTCAGGAAGTAAGAGATTGTCATTATTGTCCCCAAAAGAACAGGGGAAGCAGAAGGCTGATATGTTAAGAGGACAGCTTAATGCTTTGGTACACTGCCTTTCGAAATCCATACCTGACTCATCCTAGTATGGTGTGTGGCCCAGGGAGGGGGGATCACACCAAGTAACCCAAGAGGGGAAGAGTTTGCACCACCACAACATAGATCTGTCATTTACTCTCAGAAAGTAGCTCACATGGGTTCACCTTATATGACTTAAAAAAAAAAAAAAAAAAAGTCATCCAGGTCCATTGAAATAGTGGTTTAAATGGTGGTTTGAGTAAACACAGGTAAATTTTTAGATGGAACACAGATCAGTCACATAAACCAACCCACTTGAAGCTGAAAACTCCCAAGTGGAGTCACGAGAAGAAACAGCAAGAAAACGACCTCTTCAATAACCTTGGCTGCATATCAATGTATGCATCCTCACATACTTCTGAGAGGCACTGTTACTGACAGCTAATTAACATCCCACTGACATTTTCTTAGTAGCAGAGTCTAAGAAATATAAAGGTACCAACTTCCTAAAACTAAAAAACTGAATTCACAGGCAGAAGAACTCTACTTAAAATAATGATTAGACTGATTATGTCAGCCATTTCGCATAGACTACAGATCAGTACACGGGTAGGAGTGAAAGATGAGACTGTGCAACACCTCAGAACTATGATCCCCCCCCCCCTAAGTCTCCATTACAACATATTTGGACACTAACTCAAAACAACATAATTCTCTTTTGTAAAATGGACAGTGTAATAACCCATCTACACCATAGAGTTGAACAGCTGTAAGTAAACCATGCAAGTTTCCCAATACAAAGCTAACATTTTTGTCAGGTACTACTGCAGTTTCACATTGGTAACACTAAGAACCTGCCCACATCACTGCCTTCCTCAGCTGAACTGCATTACTATTAATACAACAGAGGGAGAGTTCTTTAAAAAACAAAAACAAAACAAAAAAACAACAACAAAAAAAAGCCTAAACAAGATCACAAAAAAAAAAAAACAGGGCAATTCCACAAAACCAAATCGAAAGGCAACAGAAGAAAACCTATAAAGAAGAAATGAAAGGATTAAGATATTCTTTGATGTTGTTAAATTTCCTTTACACATTCTTCACATACTTTATAGGAATATAAACTGTTGCAACTTGTGCAACTTGAAAGTGTGGCAAACACATGACGCAGGCAAGCCCCGCCTCAGTCATGATGACTGTACCCAAATGAATCAGGGTTAAGACTCTCATTCTTACCAACATACACCATATTTAAATTTTTCTGCTCGTTTATAATTTGGTTCAGGTTTTAATCTCAACCTTCAGCTCTCTAGTCACATCCCAATACATATTGTCTCAACATTTTACTCCAGCGAGAGTGAGATGGACAAAGAATAAGCTGATTATCTTCTCTGTGTGCTTTTTTGCTTTACCCGAAATATACAAAATACTTTTGGAGGTCTAAGCTTCAATTCTATATGAACTATTCTCATCTTTTCACTGCAAGGTCCAACTGAAAGACGTGAGACAGACACTAAACTTTTTCAAGACACCGTATAAAAACATTTTGTGTTTCTTAAGAAGCTGTTCTTAATTACTTAGAAGAAGCTTTAAAAGAAGTAACGATAAATATAGGGTATTTTTCCTCTCCTTTGAAGTCAGGCTCCCCTGAAGCCCCAGTGACCTTATGGCACTCGACCAGAACTGCGGACCGCGTCCAAGGCACGCGGGAATACTACGCTAGAAAGGACACAAATAACCACACGATAAACACAACAGCGGCTCCCGACTGTTCAAAACGAACAAAACCTAAAGTACTAAAAACCTTTTGCTTTCCTTTTTCACGGGGTGGATCTATTTATCAGGGCTCTACTCTTGGGAGACGATTTTAGTGTTGAAGGATACTCCTCATCGTTTGGCTCAGGACAAACGGGCCAAGGGTTTCTACCGACTTCCCAGCCCTGACCCGCCACACCGGCCCCAGCTGCCGGCAGGCCAGGCCGGAGCCCTCCCCGGGACTACCGGGAGCAGGACTCGGTATTCCAAGAGGCCGCTGCCGAGTGCTCTTACACAGTGACGGGCGAGGAGGAAGCACCGAAGGCGCATGGCAGGCGGCCGGTGCCTCACGCCCGTACAGCCGCTCCCCACAGCGGCAGCTGCGCCCGTGGGGCCCACGGGAAGGCCCGAGCAGCGGCCTCAGCACGCAGGAGGAAGGGCCCACCCGCCGCTACCAACGATGCTCGCCCGGCTCGTTCTCCGGGTACGGGAACCGCCATGGGCGCCCGTGACCGACGGCTGAGGCCCCGGCTGGCGGGCGGGCCCGCCGCGCAGCACCCGCCCCGCTGCCTCTCCTCCCACCCGCAAGCAACTCCTCTGTGACACCCGGGAGCGGGCCCCTCAGCGCCGCCGGCCCCGAGACAAAGTGGGGACGCAGCAAGGGGTCCCCGCCCGCCTGTCTGCGGAACAGGTAAAGCTTCCCGCGGAGGCCGGCCGCCTCTCCTCCCTCCCGAGATGGCGGAGGCCGCAGCGAGCGGCGCAGGCCCCGCGCCCTATCGGGAGCAGGGGGAGGGAGAGGCTCCTCCCCGGTCCCGCCGCTTCGCGCCAGACCCCTACGGCCTTTACCTCCCGCCGCTCGGCTCGATCGCTTCCGCCGGCGGCGGATGCAGGGACTGCGGGGCTGCTCGGCGGCTGCCGGGGAGAAGGGGAGGCTCCGGCCGAGAGTGCGCCGCGGGAACACAGTGCCGCTCTCTGTCCGGCCGGGGAAGAACAGCCCGGGAGGAGGCTCCACGCCCCACTGCTCTCCTCACCCCTTGCCCGGGCGGCTCCCGACTCGACACGTCTTGAGAGGCCGCCTGGGCTGCTGGGCTCGCAGTGGGCGTGGGCAGCGCCTTCTCCCGGCTTCAGGTGTGCAGACAGCTAGGCCGGACAGGACCGGACCGCCGGCGTCCTCCGAGAGTTCACCAGCACTTGCCCTCCTGCCAAGGGATCGTTTCAGAAGGAAAGAGGCTTGGGAGGATGGGAGGAGCCGCCTCCTGCCAGCTATGGGCCGGTTCGGCCCGGCTTAGGGTAGCTCGCCTCCTCAGCGTCGGCCCTCGCCACTTTTTCCAGTGGTTACGGATAAACGTGGCTGCCGGTGCGGCCTCGCGTGTTCACCGGTGGAAGGGGTGACGGTGCGCTCTACCGGTACGGGAAAAACAAACAGTGCGAAAAGACAAACCTTGCCTGTACAGGCCATACTGCTGGCTACGGGGCCCCAGGTGAGTTCAGAGAAAAGTATAGCTACATCTATGAGCCGTGTGGTGAGGCGTTTCACATTTGTGCCAAAAAGGATGATTAACGCCCGGTGCTGCTGCCCGGTGCTACCGAGCTGTTTGTAACGTGGCAAGAGGAGAGAAAGCTGCAGACCAGAATGGAGCAGTGGATCTCCGGGCTGATGTTAAGAGAAGAAACAGCGTTGTCAGCGGCAGACGAGAGAGATCAAGAGTTAAGGAAGCTGAGGAGAGTCTGGTGGAATCTGGCATCAGTAACAGCGGTGATTTTGGGAAGAGGAAAGGGAAGAGAGACGTGCTGCTCAGAGGCTGAGATGAGGGCAGGCAGCTCTTAAATCAGAACCTGTGTGAAGCCACCACGAAGGGAACTAGGCGCCTGAAGTAGAGTTTTGAACTTACCAACACAAGAAAGGGGGCAGAGCTCTTAAAATTAAAAAAAAAAAAAAAAGAATTCAAACCAAACGCCAGCACTCTGACAACTTGAGATGAGGAGATTCTTCTGGGAAACTTTCCCATAATTTTATAAAAGTTTATTGATCTGAGATATTTTAGGGTCAACAAACAGGCATTAAAATATAACTGGAAAATTTCTGATGTTGACCCTTTACTGATTTCTAAGAATAGGACTTAATTACATGGCCATGGGCATCCTTGCCAGCTCATCCTTGTCTCCTTGCCTGTCTGAGCAAGATTACAAGCAGCATCTTCACTTCTTCCACCTTATTCGTCTGATTCCCAGGAGGAGATGGGTGCTTTCTCACCTTTCATTGTCTTTAGATACCTCCCTGCCATCTGTATTCAACCACTTCCCATCAGGACACAAAGCTTCAGGAGGACGTTGGTTGTGATTTTCCCACTGTGATTTTCCCAGGGAACAGAAGGAATGAGATTCCTTTAAAAGGGGGGAATTACCGCCCTCCCCCCGCCCAGGGGACTAAGGTTGTCTCCCAGCCTAGAGGTCCCCTCACATTGTCATTCATCACATTCAATGACGAGGTGGCATCCTCGGGCCTCATTTGTCCTTCGTTTTCCTCCAAAGGGAGAAAGAAGATGCCTGTAGCAGAGTCCTGAATCTCCACTTATTTAGCACCGAATCTTATTAACATGTTTCTCGAGAAAGACCGTGAAGCCACAGTGAGCTTGATGTTCCAGTAACTCGAACTCATATTGCTGTTTCCTTCTGGAGCCTGAAGACCACCATAACATCTAATTTTACAGTGAACTAACCCTGCACAGGTAGCTCACTGTAACTGTCTTGAGAAAACTGCAGAAAATTGCTCAGAGTAATTTCTCTTGTGGAGATCGCAGTCCTGGAGTGCTGCACATCAACTGAAAAGTAAATCGTTTTTATATGTAGGCTTGTATATATTTTGCAATAAAAATAATATTAGACAATTTGAAATTAATATTGAAAGCATTTAATAGTTTAGGAATTAAACTGATTTAAGCGTTGTTAATTTGCCTGTCACTTTGCTATTTCAGTGCTTATCTTGTAGTTACATAGTGTGCAATATTTAAATAAACAAGGACAAACATTTACATTTCTAATACAATCCATAAAGCATATGCATACTCATCCACAGGACATGCTATTAAGTTTCAAGAGACATGCTGTCATGTGACTCATGAAAGGAAAAAAAAATATATTCAGTACCCTGATACGGTACATGTCCCTAAATCTGGAAGAAAATCCTTGATCAGAATCGGTGTGTGCATGTAGCGTCAAGTCACAGCTTTGTGCATGTAACAGGAACTGCTTCCTTACTTCATGTTCAGTGTCTGAACAAGCATCAAAACCAAAATCGTTTTTCTTTAAGGGTATGATGCTGGTAATGTCTTAATCATATGTTTGGAAAAATAGGTCATGTAAATTTCAGAATAATGACTGTGTCTTTATATAAGGTTGCCAAAAAAAAAAAAAAAAAAAAGAGGAAGAGAGAAGTTTTCAGACAGTCGAACCTGATAGCCTCTCTTAAACTGCACTGCTGGAGGAGTGTTCCTGTTGGCACACGATGTGTGAAACTATTTTGTTCTTTGCCAGTTGTAGATCTTACATTATTTGACACCATGAAAATGCCAGACTAATTCGGGTTCTGGCAGATTTCTCACTACCACAGTTAACATTTTAAATAGGGATTTCAGTATCTAGATAATTATAACCACTGTAATAGAGGTTCTTTCATGTGAAATATGTGTGTCCATTTTTTTTTAATTTTCACACAGCTATCAAACAGAACACAATAATTACAGGTTATCTGCTATTGTTTTGTTGCTTGTTTTAGTTTTGTTGTTTGTTCTGTTGTGTGCTTTTTTTTTTTTAATTCCTTTATTTCTCTTTATGTCTACAGTTGGCTTGTTTTTACTTGGAGTGCCTTGAACATACAACATGTAATCTGTGCCGTTTGGCTGAAGTGTTTAGTCTGGTCTTTCACTGAATGCTTTAGCAACAGATTTGCAATTTCACTTTCTACAATGCTTCTTAGCATGTAAATGTCTTCTTAGAGTAAAAATACTCGGTATGTTCTTGCTTTTGTTGTTATAAGCCATACTAAAATAGCATTATTACCAGAATGGGCCATAAAACCAAGGAAATGTCAGTCTCTTAATATTTCTGATTATATACAGCCTAAGTCTACTCCATAAATTATGATTTGCTTTCTTCTACATCCAAATTGTCTTTGAAGGTCTATAGTTAAAAAAGATTAGATCAGTTTTTGATTTGCAAGAACAATTTGCAGCTAAATTTTTGGTTTGAAGAACATTCTGGTGTGGCAAGGAAGGCATGTTTAATTTTGTCAATTTTTAAGACTTACTTCTGCTTCCAGTAACATTTTAAATATACAACAATAAATACTGTAGAAAAATGTTGGAAAAATTTGGGTGAATTAAAAATTCATGCCTACCTGCAGTAAATATGAAATAAGTTATGTCTCCAGGAACTTAAGGTATAGTTTTTATCATTATTCAGAATTTTACTTTGTACCATTAATATATGCAATTATACCCCTGAATTATTTTTCCATCCTTCTGGGAAAAGAAATTAAAAGAGCTCTCATCTAGTTCCTGCAGAAAACAGGAAAAGTTGATTCAGTTCCCCCATGCTATAACCCTTCCTTTTCCAAAGAAGCTTTCACATTCTGTTGCTGGCTTTAGGTTTCAGTTACCATCAAGGGAAATAAAAATTGTTAGCTTTTACTATTTTTTTTCCCTAATGGATTTACCATTATGCTGACTTAAGATGCATAACTTGGTTTCTTAGAATGTCTGTGTTTCCAGTTAATATTACTTCATCCATGTTCTTGGAGTTTGTGTCCCTACAAAAGATTAACTCTTCCCTCAGTCAGAATATGATTTCCAAAGCAGAAATTTAATTACTTGAATCAAATATGAAAAAAAAAAAAAAAAGAGGGGGTGTGGGGAAGAAGGACAGGTATTTATAAAATAAATGTTTGCAGAGTAAGTCATATTGTGGTGTTTTAGGTCTCCAAAGGAACTCCACATGTGCCTTCTATACTTGGAAATATACTGATCTTCTGTTCCATGTAGGTAATGTCTCGGGTAGTTACCGGTAGGAACTGTCCGGTCGAGTATCACTGCAGTAATGTTAATTCACATATATAATTTTTAATTCCAAATTGTACATTTTTACTACATTTACATTAAAATAATGTTTTAATTCCCTTCATACAGTATTCTATTTTTATCATTATTTTAAATGGGGAAAACATAGCATGCAGAAGAAGCAAAAATCTAGATTAAGACGAGCGAAATTTCTGCTGGTTTCAATAGGATCACATTTTAGGGACCAGATCACACTAACTCCAGCATTACCACCACTGAATTGAGAAGTTATTTAACAAATTAGTACTTAGGTTTGATCAGGACTTAATAAACTATCACAGTAGTTTATAAGGTTACTGCTGAAAGTTAATAGTTGTACATTTTCAAATTTTCGTTTAATGGCATTCTAAAGCAGCATATTACTTGTCTCCATAAACTACTTGTATGCTTCATAAATATAGCAGAACAGAAATAAAATTTGCTTACTATACCTGATATGCTGAACATCACCAGAACATACAAAGATGCTTAGATTTTTGGAAAGGAGATGCAGAAACATGATGACACAAAATGCTGTAATCCAAGAAGTAATGGATTACACTTAATTGCATCTTCTCTGCAAGCAAAGAATGAGGTCATGCTTCTATAGCTGATGGAAGCCTCACTGCTACAAGAAACTTCTGAATTTGAAATAAGCTCACACTTCAGTTTTGATTTGTGGTGAATGTGATTCCTGTATTGGATGTTCTCCACTATGCTGCTTTTATCAATCTGATATGTCAGATTTAATGGATATCAAAAATCCATCCCCATCGGTTTAAAATGCAGAAGGGAAAAACAAATAATGTCTAATATGTCCCCTTGGCATGTGATAAAAAGCAATAAGCTGATTTTCATTGTAAATATCATGTTTTAGATATATATCTGTTGAATAGATATCTGTTGAATATCACTGCCTTTATTTTTAAAAACTGCATTGATCCTACCCCATAGCAAATTTAATAGCAGAGAACTTAGAGGTCAGTGTATTTAAGATATGGTCTAAGAACAAGACTAGCAGTAAAACTACATACCTGTGTAACTTTTAAAAATTAGAATTCATTTATATCACTGCAGTAATTAGGCCAAGCTTAATATTAGGGGGAAAAAAAAGTTTGACACTTCTTTAGAATCCCCAAAGCATCTTGCAAAAAACCCCAACCCTTGGGAATCCACTTTATACATGATTTTGCTGTGGCCACCTCTCAAACCAAATGCAGCAGCTGTTTCACTACACCATGCAATACCACAGAACAGGTTAGCAGACATCAATATGCTAAACAGAACTGTAGAACTCTAAGCAAGGTGATGTTACCTGACCTGGGATTTGAGTAGTAAGTGAAAGTTTACTTACTGTTTTTTTTACAAAACTGTTTTTATATGCTGATCAAGAAAGAGGATGTTTCCAAGGAACAGTATCATTAATGGCCTCCATTCATTGGTAATGCCAGAACTGTAAAAAAACAAAGGTGTCCCAGGCAGAAATCTGTCTTCAGGCATTTGTTACCACAGATGCAGAAGAAACTGGTTTTGAACAGGGCTAAATTTTTCTAGTATAACTCAAGAATTTGCATTGAGCCTTGAACATCTTATTTTCTGATTATTTTATTCAAAGTCCCCATCACAGGCAATAATTACTGAATCCAAATCACCCCATATTGGGCTTTGTCTTCACTTAGTTAAAAACGGGGCAGAGGCCCAAAGGGAAAGAGGTTTGTTTCTTTTAGTTAAAACAATATCATATCAAATGTATTAGAGGTTTAAAATTGTCTTATATTCCTACCCGTTTACCTTCACTGTGATAGCACGTAAAAACTACAAACTACTTTGTATTTGGGTTTTATCACATTAAGGTATTCCGTATCACCTAAGGTAACTGTTTTCCTTAGGGCAAATCAAATGCATTTCCTCAAACTTATTAATGCCCAAGTCACTAATTTCACTAAGTCATGCTGTGATGTAGAATTAAACACTTGAAAGCAAACCATTAATCAGAAAAGTAATTTATCAGAATTTGACATTATCAAGAAAAGTAAAAAAACCCCAACTTTATTATTGTTTTCTTTTGCCTATTTGGCTTCTTCTAGTTTATACATTTTTGTATTATATGGTTTTTGTGATGTCATAGGTTATCAATAAATTTCACCTTACTAAAATATTGGGGGGAAAAAATCAATAAAAATGTTCAGTGATTGTAAATAAAACCAATGGTGTCATTCTAGTGTATTGTTTGCTGCAATTCAGAAATTTTTAAATGTTAAAACATTGGACCTTGCTGCAGAACGGAATTTCTAAGTAGACCTAGTGTTAAGTATAAGCCTGAATTTCGGGCTACGTTCAGTCATCTATTATTGTCACTTGAATGAACAAATGCTTTTACCTGTCAAGATAGACTACTCCACTGTCTCTGTAATTCATTTACCAGAAGTTAGTTGCTTGCCAATCATAAATGATTCATAAATCCTTTTACCTCACAGTAACTGACCTTCAATAAACAGAGGATTAAAACAATATAAACATCTATATTATTTCTTTACCCAAAGAGTTTCACAGAGGCCTTATTTCCAAGTACAGATCCTACCCAGACCTGTGTATTTTACAAATTTGACTGACACCACAACTCAATGACTTAAAATTTCCATGATATGTAAGTTTCTTGCAGATAACTATGGTTAGGGTCCATTTTACTTACTCATCATTTGTTATACAAAAAGTGGCTACCTACAGCAACCCCTGTGCTTGACCTCTGTCTCAAATGTCTGAAAATTACTCCAACTGCTTACAAAAATAAATCAGGGAACTTGCTATGGTCTAAACCCGCTAGCATTCCTTTATGAATTAAATTTCACTAACTAGTTTCTAAACTTGAATAACTTGTATGCTGCGTTTATGCTGAAACAAGCCAAGAGATGGGGGAAGGGAATAGGGAGTGATGTGCCTTTAAAAACAGCTGTACTTTTCTTTAAGGAAATCCTTTGCTCCTTTGCTAGAAATGTCATTCTTTGTAGCTGTCACATGATTCAATCTAATTATTTAGACAGGAAATGGACTCCATGGCTATTTGGTTGGCCTCTGCTGAATTAGGAATAGGGCCTTCTCTTGCTTTCCTCCAAATTCTGACCTCTTTTTATTTTTTGGTCCCTTTAAAATCCACCTACCTCTTCTACTTTTTTAACATTTCACACCCTCAGTCACTGGAAATGGGGCCACATTCTTTCCCAGTGATAAAGACCAGCAACAAAAGAAACTCAAATTTAGAAAGTTGCAGGCAGCTAAGGACCACCTTAGGGTTTCAGAGACATAAAAGTCACTCCTTGTAGCACGACCTTCTACAGTTTCCAAGTTATTTGAGGACTAGGAAAAAATAAGTTACCTCGGACCTGCCAAATTCATGCCACTTCCAAGTCCAGAGAATGAAGGAGTCAGATTGTAAGACAAGCTCCACTTCACCCTGCCCAAGCTCATCATATTCAGATTGGTATCTGTAACCAGATTTAGTTCACAAACAATTCAGGATGGAGGAGAGGTGGTATCATTTGGATCTGGGCCCATCTGTAATAGATAACTTATTTTAAAAAATCCAAAACAAACAAACCAGCAACAAACTCGTTGTTTGTTTGTAAAACCAGCATGAAAGCACATTTAAGCTTTCTTCAAAAAGATGATCAAACACTGAACTCTTCCAATTACTTCATTTCTCTGTTTATATTCTCCAAAACCTGGAAGAAAGAACACACTACCTTAAAAGAACATGGAAGCATGAATAGTTTATATTTTCTATGTAGTTCTTCAGTTTCTGAGCTATGGTTTCTTTTTCTGTGCATGGTGATGGTTAGGAGTGATCAATGCATACCTCAAAACCAAGTACCAATTTTGTCTTTACATCAGCATTATGAACTTACTTGTTTTCCAAATACAAAACATATATATACCACTGAAGTACTGAAGAGAAGAAAGTGAAAAGGTTAAATACTCATCACAAGAATAAATTGCCAATTTTCCCTTCATCTATATATAGGTGGCTATTTTCCTCAGCACCATTATGCAGTTTGTGACTATGATGACTATGACTCTCCAAATGTTCTGGGACTCTCCAAATTGTTGCTGGTTATACACCTACTTTTCAAATTCCGCAGTGATCAAAGGCACATACAAATAAAACCCTATCAGGATTATATTTAAATCTATTATTAGGATTGAAACAGAAAACAAACAACACTTCCATAACTGAACCACATTTCATTTACCTGTCAACACTCCACACTGTCAGGTTCACCTCTTAGTGGATGCCAGGTTGCATCACTCCCAAGTCCAACTGTAGCTACTGTCACACATATGTTCTACCCCAGCCTCAGCAAGAAGGTAGTTACTAACCATGGCAGCAGCAAAACAGCAGGCAGGACACAGACATACAGAAACAAAATCTCCCAATATATTTTGATGCAGCTCTCCAGTTGACCTGAAACTGCCTCATACGTAGACAAGAGGCAAAAGAAATCCACACAATCTTTTGGAGTTTTAATAGTATACTCTGGCTTGTTTTGGTTTTGATTTCGTTTTTTAAATCTTGCAAGCTTGTTCAGCTACTTTTAGAAAATATTATTTTTATAGCTTCCAAATACAGAAAGCCAAAATCTTAACTCAAAAGGAGCTATTATATCAAGTAAATATGAAGTGCAGGTGTAATTAGTTTTAAGATATATACCAGAACATTTAATCGTACTGGTCTCAGAATCTCGCTTCTCCAATTCAGCTTGAATTCAGCAAAATTATATTTACTGATCACAAATAATGATATTTAAGATATGTTTGCTATTCACTCAGGACTACTTATTTAATCTTTTATGTCTGCATTCTTTGTTTGCTCTCAAGAAACTCCCTAATGCTTGGCTAGCTGCAGATTCTCTACCACGTGTGTTCATCTTTCTCCTTTCAATTTCTCCTGTTCATCCATACCCTTTCTTTCATTCCCATTTCTCATAGCCAGCAATGGGTCAAAGGACAAACCTTTTAGGAAGGAACACTGAGAAAAATAAGGGTTTGGTAAAACAGACTAAATGTTACTGCAAATTTGCTTAAATTCAGGAAAGTATAAAGTCCCTTTTTTTTTTCTATTAATAGATTATGCCAGCATCTGTGTATTTCCTTTAGTGTTACTTCTTTCTTGCTATATGAAGCTGCTTCCTTAGGGGGTTTAAGGATCTATTGCTATAGAAGTTTTCCTCCCCTTGAAGTTATTGTTTTGCTCTCTTATCAGAATCTGATAGACTTGTCAATGTATTTTTTCATTTAATTTAAATCTTTTTTAATAGTAACTGTGTGAGAGGATGCTTTGTCACAGTTTTTGAAGCAAGGATACAAGACTTGTAGGCAGAGTCAAGCTAAAAGATACTAAAAATGGATGAAAAAAAATAGTTCACTCAAGTCTTCTTCTCTATGTGCTGGATTAGAGATGGCTGCTGAGCAGATTTTGAAAGAAGTTTTAAAAATACTGATTAAATAGAGATCAATGGCATTCCATAAGCAAAAACTGCGTACACCTAAAGTGGCGACTTAAATGTTCACATGCTGGCTAAAACCTCTTTGTCTGCCTTTTTAATGGTCTCAGATAAAGAAGTTTACAATTTTTGCATGTGGTTCCCTGGAAGTATAAATTATTAGGTGCAAGTATGCAGTGTCTGGAAGATAAAAAAAACCGTACATAGATATACTTAAAAAAGCAAGTGTTTATGTGCTTGATACAGTGTAGGTCTATTACACAGAGTACACATGAGCTGCCTTGCCAAATTCAGATAGGATATAAATAGTGGTTTTAGATGTTAGCAAAATTGTAAGTGGATACATATCAGTCTACTTTACAAGCAGTAATCCCTCTGTGGCATTTAATATCATCACTTTCAGCAATCACTCTACAATTGTGGACTTTCTTATGTTCTGTCATGGAAAATTTTTTGTTTAGAAATCTGACTATTGTGAACACAGCTTTTGTATTACAAAGCATTTGTCAAGATTATGCTTTTCTCATTTCTATATTTGCTTTTGCCTTGTCGAGCCTACTTCTGGCTTTGTTTACTCAATATCTGATATTCTGTCCTCTCTTAGGCACCAATTCATTGTCTGCTTTGTTAAATACCCATTCAAGTACTGGATCAAATAACCTTCCCTGCTGCAACATATCCTGAATTTAGGAAAACATTCTGCCACTGATACTCAGTATAAGCTGCTGCTGCTGCTGCTTGATCACTGTGTTGTCAGTGAGCTCCCCTACCTGATGGCCTGTGTGGATGCAAACCTGCAGTGTGTTTACTGAAGCTGAATCATAAGGATGAAGTGGACAGAGCTACACAATCCAAAGAAGTGATTTTATTTTGTTAATTCAAATGCAAATTGCTCTTTACAAGGGTTTGAAATTCCAACCTTCATATTCAAGTTCCCAAATGGTGTAGTGGTGTAACATTTTAATGATTGTCCCCCCAAGCTGTTCACAAAACACATTGATTAAATCATCATTAGTTGCTTTCCTAGCAGCATAAACCTGTATATCAATATATTTCCTGACTTTGTTCAAAGGCAAATTGTGATGGTTCTATTGTTCAGAGTCATACCCAACCACTTTGATGTTTCCCTGAGTTTGATAAATGCAACCCCTTTTTAAGCCTTTGAATAGTACACCAGATACTATCCATCATCATGAAATGACCCCATCATTATAGTACAGCTCTGAGATTGCACATCCATTCATCAAACATCTTTCTTTGACCATAATGGTAAATTCCAAGTTCATATTCATTTGTAAAGTCTCATAAAATTCTCTTCTTTACTGCAAGCAGACATTGTATCTGTGAAAGAATCAGAAGCATCAGCATTACAAATACAGTCAATACTTTTCACAAAGGAGCCTCTTCATCAGAATTTGTCAGCACACACACGTTCTTTTTTACCAGATCATAGGACAGTTCTCATCTCCCAGGGCAGACGAAAGACTCCACTCACATTGTCTTCTCTTCAGTAGATAGCTACCATGGGCTAAATATATTAACAAACTTTCTTTTTCCTCAGTGGTACTTCTTCTAAGCAGACAAATACATGCAGAAACTTCCCTGATCTGCCTTATTCAAAATAATACCAAGCAAACATAATGAGCCCTATGCTACTATTACAGCTGCAGGTAACTGTAGATTTCCTTGCAGTCTGGGTCAGGAAAAAAAACAATCTGGGAAGGACTTTTCAGAATGGAAAAGCTAAATTTTAAATAGACTCTTTTTAAGTGATCTTTGGCTGATGACACAATGGTCTTTGTTACAACTGCTTATGCTGTGCAGTGTTGGAGAGCCAATAAAAGGCTAATGAAAAATACAAGCTGTTCTTGATTGTGCTAAAAATTAATAAAAATTGAATTTAAGGCTAACTTCATGGTTAATGGTCTAGCTACACACTGTTTATAAATTCAGTTACAAGATAAAATTTATCCAATCAGAACCTGTCCAACTGGAAAAATTTGAAGAATAGCTGGTCTATTCCTGGCTTTCCTTATAAAATCCTGAAAAAAACCAAAGACATTTCACTTCAAAAAGTAGAAAGATTTGACTGGTGAAATGCTTAATTTTCTTGCTGCAGCAGCTTATGAATGTGACTTCTAAGAAATTATTGATAGTGACTGAAAGAAAATTGAAGCTTTTGAGATGTGGTGCAAGCAAAGACTCTAGCATATCTCCTGGACAGAAAAGAAGATAAATGCTCGTATTAAATGTATTATTGGGCAAAAGTAGACTTGGTTGTCAGAAATGAATACGTGTAAATTTATGTGCCTTGGACACATCAGAAGTAGAGATGGAAATAACCTTGAGAATGTAATTACGGAGTGAATGGTGACAAGTCATCATAATAAGAGAGTAGCTAGAAAGGAGGTAGATAGATGATGCAGTAGGCTTCTGTGACTTCAGTTTCTGAATGCTCAAAACTAGCAAAGGATCAACAAGGCTTCTAAAAATTATCCTACAAAATTACCAGTATGCAGTGCCAATAAATTGATTTTACTTCACTGGCAAGCAAAGGAAATTGTTCTGTCAGGACAGTATTTTGTAAATTATAAGTATTCACAAGTACACATTTTTTCACAATGGCTTAAATATACTGACAATTACAATCTTTGTAATTTCTGAGCGTGCCTTGGTACCACATAAGTCCAGCGGCAAGGATAACTGCCTGGTCTCCAAGTATGACTCCGAATAAGGACATTTACAGCACAGGAGAAAGACCTTCTCACCAAAACAAAAAAACATTTAGACAGATTATGGGTAGGAATCAGTTTCAAAGGTGTATATCAACCATGCAGTACTTGGTCCTTGCCTTTATTCAGAACTGGTGGTACTACTCCAAAAATCATAGTTTTTTGGGGTTTTTTTTTGAGTTCTTCCATTATGGCAGCACACACTGTGAAGAAACCCACCTTTGACTCACGTGTGTGTGACCCCTCAGTTCACAGTAGATGTAAAAAACCATCAATCCTCTTATAAAAATAGGTATTTAAAACAATTAAGTGCTGTTATCAAGGATATGTTACACTGCAAAGGTTAATCAGAAACCTCAGGGATATCTCTGAAGATCCAGTGCAGCATTAAATGCTATGATTTTAATAGGACAAGCTGTGTGCAACTGTGTGTGTGTGACAGAATTAACAGGTGGACCATGACAAAGGCAACCATAAAGGATTACTATGAAAGTAAAAAAGCTAATAAAGGAAGCTTCTGTGTTATACTGAAGAAAAAGTATTTCCCAGGGTTTGAAAAGCAAATTTGCTTTCCATTGTATTTGAAAACTTGTGGCAGTCTGGTGAAGTTCCCACTAATTGCAGACGGGGAAATACAGCCCCCATTTTCAAAAAGGGAAAAAAGGAAGACCCAGGGAAATTCTGCCTGGCAAGATCACGGAGCAGATCCTCCTGAAGGCTCTGCTGAGGCATGTGGAAAATCTGGAGGTTGCTGGTGGCAACCAGTATGGCCTCACCAAGGGCGAATATTGCCTGACCAGTTTGGTGGTCTCTTACAATGGGGTCACAGCATCAGTGGGCAAGGGAAGTGCAAATGACATCATCTACCTGAACTTGCACAAAGTGTTGGACACTGTCTCTCCTGACATCCTGGTCTCTAAGTTGGAAAGAGATGTATTCAATGGGTGTACCAGGGAAGTTGTGGCTGCCCCTCCCTGAACTGATCAAGGCCAGGCTGGATGGGGCCTGGAGCAACCTGATCTGGTGGGAGGTGGCACATGAAGGAGGGGGGGTGGAAGCAGATGATCTTGAAGGTCCCTTCCAACCCAAACCATTCTATGATTCTACATTTACTGAGTTCAGAGGAACTGGTGCATTGCAGGAAAATGTGTCATTGAAAAAATAAATAGCCTTTCATAAAGCAGAGCAGAAGCCATCAATGTGCATTTGCAGTCCAGAAAGCCAATCAGGTTCTGGGCTGCATCAAAAGAAGCATAAACAGCAGGTTGAGGGAGGTGATTCTCCCCCTCTACTCTTGTGAAACCACATCTGGAGTGCTGTGTCCAGTTCTGAGTCCCCATCATAAGAAGGGCATAGACCTCCTGGAACGTGTCCACAGGAGATCCACTAAAATGCTCAGAGATCTGGAGCACCTCCCGTATGAAGCCAGGCTGAGGAAGTTGGGGTTGTTCAGCCTGGAGATGAGGAGGCTCTGAGGTGATCTTATAGCAGCCTTCCAATATCTGAAGGGGGGGTACAAGAAAGCTGGGGTGGGTCTTTTTACATGGGTGTGTAGTGAGAGGACAACAATAAATGGCTTCAGACTTGAGATGAGATTTAGGTTAGACATTAGGTAGAAACTCTTTGAGGTTGCTGGGACATCAGAACAGGTTGCCCAAGGAAGTTTTGGCAGCCCCCTCCCTGGAAGTGTTCAAGGCCAGGGTGGATGGGGCCTTGAGCAACCTGGTCTGGTGGGAGGTGTCCCTGCCCATGCAGGGGGGTTGGAACCAGATGATCTTTAAGGCCTCTTTCAACCCAAATCATTCTGTGATTCTAAGGCAGGAGTGTAGGGAGCAAGGGGAGGAAGCACTCATGACTAGGAAACAACCTGCCAGAAAGCAACCTGTTTGACAGCAAAAACTGGCTAAATGCTCTGAAGTTGAAAACAAACAATTCAGCTTTTTTGTTTGTTTTTTTTTCACTCTACCTATTTGAGCATGACTTAAAATATTTATTACTGAAGGTCCATACTCCACTACCTGGTTCTGCACAAAGCAGGAGCTTTCAAGAGCATAGCTATTATTAGAAGACAAGTGTTTTAGTCCTTTTCTAACCCACCAGATGGGGTTTCTTACTTGTTTGCTCAGTAGACTGACAAAAAAAGACTTTTTCTGCAGTTCATGACACACTGTGTCTTCATACAACTAGTTTTTGGTCATGATTTCTATCCACACTTACTGTACTAACAAAGACCTGAGGACAACCATTAAGCTGTTTCTGGAAACATGTGCATAGTTTAATTTCATCAACGTGAATTAAGGGGGTTTCTGTACTTAAAGCAACCACTCTATACTCTTTTCTGTTTCAACGGAAAGCCATTTTGTTCTGAAAAATCTTGTGCTGCATTACTTTCTCCACCAATGAAACCTCTACATTCCTCTTTTCTTGGTACTTTCCTCTAACCTCTCCTGGCATGACCCAGATAAAGAAGCATCCAACAAGACTGCCCCACATATTCAGCACCTAAATTACACTTGCAGTGGTACTGTAAAACATCTTAAACAAACAACTAACAGACTGGAGTAAATTAATTCCAATAAAAATAATGGGTACAAAAGTAAAATTCCAACATAAATCTGTCTATGTAGGGACTCCATAAAATGTGGGTAAATACTGAAGGATTTGGTATTATTAGACAGGACCACCCATTAAAACACAGGGGATCATGTGAACATGGCTACAGCTGTACAAGAAGCATAGTCCAAGTCAGATTTCAGCTGCTTGCTGAAATTAGAAGGGTGAAGGTCAAACAAGTGAAGGCAACAAACCAGACACTAGCAGCTACAAACATATCTGCAAGCAGATTTCAGGACTACTGAGATTAAGAGTGCTACAGGTCAGATTATACAAAGCTTTTATGTCTGCACAATGTGAAAATGCCATGCATATATTCAAGCTACTTAGCATCCAAGTGTTCATTTATGCCTTCCTCAATTGGGTGTGACATCAGAACCACTCACTTCATTTTAGCCTTTCAGAATTTCAAACAGTGAAGTACAAATCCTGCTGCTTCTCTTCTGAGAAAAGATGGACCATTGCCTAATCATCCCATGATTACAGAATTTGCACCTACTCTTCTCTCAACCACTTTGCTGATCATGATTTGTCTAAGACCCCCTTCAAAACATCACAGAGCTCTCTAACCGCATCTACATTAATGGTGATCCTAAGTGTGCTGTGACAGCTTCACACTAGCATGATGGCAGAATGCTCCAGCTGTGGACACGGGCTTTATCAGCAAGGCTGCACTCATACCAGAACCTACAATCACATAGCAAGCTATACCAGGAATGGAGTAATCTACCAGTAGAAACTGCACCTTCTTTCAATAGCTATGGACTCCAACACTGAAGCTGAGGAGGGGTCAGTTTTCATACTACTGACATGTGAAGGCAAAAATCTAGTGTGAACCTCTCCCAGATACTCAGCTTTCTACTTTCTACTGATGTATTTCAGGACTTCTTCTGTGTTATACCAAAAATATTTGAAAGTCACTATCTAGTAATTGCTAACTTCACTATCTTAACTCTGCAAGAGGACAGAGACATCTTGGTCTTCAACCAAGAGAACTCCAGTGGAGGGCTTCACAAACAACTTGCTCAAGATGAAATGAAATAACATTTTAATTAAATGAGCAACATATGCTTGGCACTTTCAAGTGAAATCTTTGAACTGCCACATGTAGCTATCAGTTACAGTGTACATACACCTTAGAATGCAAGAGTTTATCTTATTCTCCACTGGGAAATAAAAGTGATGAGAAGTGCACTCTAGAAACTCCACACTGCATTTGTCACTAGCTTGCAGTTAAAACAAGTTGTGGGACCTTTTCATTCTTATCCCTACTTCATGACCATGCTATATAAAAATTTCTAAAGATTGTGTTAATGTATGAAAAACTTGTAACCACAAGATGATAAGAAAAAGTTGTGACACTAGGTCACGTTAATGATATACATAAAATAACTGTTCTTCAGCAACAATAAAACAATAGTTGAAAATAAACATTAAAACCCAGGAAATTCAGAAACTTAGGTGAAATTTCTAGAATATGACACACATACTTCCATTCTGCAGAAACACAAGCTAACATCTTAGCTTTATGCCTGGGCCGTTAAAAAAACCTCAGGAAAAGTCACTTCAAATTTATATCTTGCATAATTTTTAACTAACTTACAGTATCCATTTTCTATTGCAAGACGAACCTCTCTTAGGGCACGGCGCTCTGAGGTCCAACAGGTGTTGCAGCAGAAGTTCACAAATGGTGCTCTGAGTCTATTGCCCTCAGGATTGATTAGCCTGGCTCAGTGCTACTGCTCCAGATTCGACCAACCTCTCTGCTAGCTTGCTCAGGACTGAGCTGAGCCTGTGTCTCAGGCCTCACCTTTTATTGGCCCCCTAATCCTGCTCATGCGCAGTGGGGGCCCGCCCTAATCAGGCACAGGTGGGCTTAACACAAGCTCATGCCACTACCTGGTAATTAGTGGCACCTGGTTGCCTCATTGCCTCATTTCACTACAGTTTTCTATTTAAATTGAAGACAGTTCATACAGGGTCTGGATATATACTTTATTAGTTATAGAATAATCTTCTAGGATTTGTTTCTGACTTATTGTATTAATACAAGTGTATTAAAATAAGGAATCTGCCCCAAATTAATTGTGTGTACTAGTAATTTGATTTGGGGAAACCAAATATCTAACATAGCAAATGTAAGGATAAAAAAAACCCTATTTGTTAAAAGTACAATAGTTCTTGACAGTATTCTACTTAATTGACAACAATTAAGAATTGATAGCTAGTTTGGGTTCTTCAGCTCAAAGGCAAATCAAACTGGCCACAAGTTTGGTTTAGAAAAAGAGATTAAATGCTTGGTGTTGGCCTCATTTGTTTATTAAATCAGTACAACCTTGCTAAAACTGAAACATGTATCCCACTCTTAGGGTCCGCTGTCCCTTGTGAGTGCCCCAAACCATCCATCCTTAAGCCTGGAGAGAATAATCTTACCCAAGCCTGGAAATCACAGTCAGATTCACAAGCCTTGTCTGGCAGCACACTTCTAGATTTCTAAATCATTGCCTGGTATCTCCTAAGCATTCCTTCCAGTTCTCAGACATTTTTACTATAACCCTTCTGAGATGATTTCATAGAGCCTATGGAAATTCAAGACATTAACTCCCCTAGGAACAGCACAGCAGGGAGGCAAGTAACACAGGTGTAGGTGTTACCAACATGCTATTACACCAGAAGTACCTGAGAGCTCCTCAGTCTTTGTACGTTTTCCTCCCACCCCTTGAAAATCTGGAATCTGGCATATTGCACTATAATCCACTTACCCCCTCCCCACCCCCTCACCCTCCCGTATCTCCTGCATGACAAGCAGCCCATCTCAGCCACATGCACAGCCTCTGGGGCCCCTAGACCCCCCGGGGCATGCACACAATCACATCCCTCCCCACTAGCCTGGTCCCAGTTTACCTTCCTTTAGTTTGCTCTACAGAGAATGCATTCGAGATTTTCAAAACTGGAAAGAACGATACCTCTACCTAATTCAAGTACCCAAGAATAGTCAGTCGAAGACCCCAAATTAGTTTTGATCAGTTAAATGTCATCTTTGCAGCTGTCACGCACCTTTTCTGAGCAGGGCAGGCATCTGGAAAATGCTTTCTAGCCACCTATATTTAAGACTTGCAGGGTACATAATGGAGATTCAAAACAGATATATCCCAGTTTGCTACTGACTTTCCAGACATATCCCATCTCTTGGAAACATTAAAGAATATTAAATTACGAAGACATTTTGCACTGAAGGACTTCCTGAGTTGGCTGGCAAAGGCTCCATTGGTCTGCATATTCAGGTTTCCCCTTCAGATGTCTAACAAAATCAACGCTTAAGAAACCCATCTGCCAATAAGGTGTATGGAAAATTTGGACTTGGATGCGTGGGTGCTCTTCCCCATGTGCCCAAGGAAGGGGTTTTTACTCCTGCCCACCCCAGCATTCTCCATGCCACCACACAAACCGTTTCCCCTCTTCATATTTCTCATGCCGAGCAGGCCCCAGCACCGGTCACTGGACAGACGAGACCGCGTAACCACGACCAGCCCGGTTTCCTGAGGAAGCACAAACATGTCTCTCCCCATCCCGCGCACGGCCCTGCAGCCGGGAACCCGCCGGCCCCCCTCCCCGGCAACCCCGGCAGCCGGCCCCACGCCGCCCGGGCCTTTCCCTCGGAGCCGGCGGTTGCCTCACGCCGCCCAGGAGAGGACCCCCGCGGCGCCGGGGCCCGGCCGGAGAGCTGCCCTCAAGCCACGGACCCGCCGCTCCGAGCGTTTTGGCGCCAAGCGGGAGGTACCGCCGCGGCTTCCGCACCCATCCCTACACGGGGCTGGAAGGGCTGCGAGACTTACTGGCCGGCCGCGCCCCTGCCCCGGGGCTGGGGCTGGGGGATCCTGGCTGGGCGGCGCTGCGGGCCCGGCCCCAGGCCCGAGGGCGGGCGGACAGGCGGAGGGGGGCGGCGCGGAGCCTCCTCCCGGGCTGTTCTTCCCCGGCCGGACGGAGAGCGGCACTGTGTCCCCGCGGCGCACGCTCCGCCGGAGCCTCCCCCTCTCCCCAGCAGCCGCCGCCGCTGCCGCCACCGAGCAGCCTCCCCCTCCCCCCACCCCTCCCCGAGCAGGAGCCGCCGCCGCACCGCGGAGCAGGGAGGCGGCGGGAGCGAAGCAGGGCAGCGGCCGGCGGGGGTGGCGGCGGAGCGGCGAGGACCACCCGGCACGGAGGCTACTCAATGCTGCACCTTCCGGAGCTGCATGAGGTAAAGGCGGCTCCGGGTCCCGCTTCTCTCGGTCCCCGCTCCCCCGCTCCCTGTCTCCCGCGGCCGGCGGGGGTGTATGCGCGGAGCCGGGGGGTGGGGGGAGCGCTTTGTGGGCCCGGCCGGGTGTGGGGCGGAGGTGCGAGGAGGGGCTGCGGGGTGAGGGGCTGAGGGGACATGAAGTTGCGGGAACAAATGGAAAGTGGAGAGTGGCCGGGCCCCCTCCCCGGAGGGGCTCCCGCCGCCGCGGGGGGGGCGGGTAGGGGGCTCGGCCCCGGGCGGGGGGGTCGGCGGGGGTGTGTTGTTTGTGCTCGCCGCCGCCTGCCTGCCTCCCTCCTTCCCTCCCCCTCTCCTGTTGGTTTCTCTGCCTCCTGATAGTTTTGAGGCCTAACTGTTTAGGCCTCGTCTCCCGGCTCCGGGGCTGGTGTACGGGCTCCGAAGCCCCTCCTGGGGACGGGAATTGCACACGCACCCCACCTCGGGCCGTGGCGGACCCTCGGCCCCGGGGCATCCTTCGATCGAGCCCGAAATTTCATTGTAAAACCGTCGGCTCCGAACTAAGAGTGTTGGGCTGGAGCAGCCCCGCAATGAAAGGAGGTGCCGGAGGGGAATGGAGGGGCCGGAGTTGTGAGGAGCGGCGGCGGGGCCGGGACTCGCCCCAGCGGCGGCCGGGGCAGGGGGGAGCGGCGGGGGCAGCAGCGAGGGGCGCAGCCGGCGGGGGGCTAGCCGGGGCCTTCTGCGAATTGAGGGTGAGAAATGGAAAAAGAGGGTTAGAAAGTCGTTTCTATTCCGCTGAACTTTTGTTTTCTGACCGATAGAGGCCGGTAGAGGACTGTGGAGAAGGAAAGTTTATAACCAGCAGCACCAGGATGGACTTCCCTGCTACCCAACCAAAACCTGCTGCCGACGGTAAAATCATCTACTATCCTCCTGGAGTGAAGGAGATTACGGACAAAATTACCAACGATGAAGTGGTTAAACGGTTAAAGGTGAGCAGTCCTGACCACCACCATCCCCTTCCCTGCAACTTTAGCTTCTGAAGGTAAACATTTCATCGTGGGAGAAAACTTCCCCAGTTTCTGTATAATAGATGAAATGTTTTCTTCTTGCCTCAAGACCTTTGTGGGTGTACAGCTTCCTTTCTTTTCCTCAAAAAAAGAAGTAATTTTTGTAATTCATGACTCTTCTCTTGCAAGTTCTCTGAAAGGCAAGAGTTGAAAACTTGAACAGCTAATTTGTATGTGGAATCCATCCACAGTATGGGGCAGAGACCTGAAGTGAAATCATAAATCTTAATTGTAGGATATGTTACTGAAAATTGTTGTTGGGAAGCTAGAAAGTTTTTTTTCTGGTTCCAGCACTTTGGTCAAGCTCAGCTGAGTGGAAGAAACAAGAAGATCTAGTTAAAGATACTCTTGATTGGAAAGATAGCACAGTGAAGATGAATGTCTGGACTTTGTAGATAGAATTTTAAATTTTTTCATATGTAAACCTGCCTCAGATGTTGCAATTTGATATAATTCATATTGTTTCCTTCCTTTTTGGTGTAACTGGTGCTTGGCAAAGTTGCTGGATTTTCATAAGCAAAAAGCACTCACAAACATCTCAGGTTGTTTGAGAGCTTTCTAGGAGAGTGCGGGCTCATCTTTTTAGTGTTTTAATCTGTTTTTCCACTGGAAACATGAAATTCTGCTGTGATACAGGACTATTATTTCTTACCTCCATACTGAAAATAGAGAATGAAGTTGTGCATTGATCAGACATTGGCACAGTTCATTTGGTAATGGCATGGTCTTTGGACTAGAAAGTTGTCGTAACCTGGGATTTGGTCCTGTGCCCAGGGTGGACATGTAGTAATAGTTTTTAGAAATCAGAAATATTCTCACATCTGATGATCTGTTTCCTGTAACAGTAGTGTCCTCACAAAGGCTGAAAAATAAAAATCATGGTCTTGGCTAGTCAGTTAATTAATACATTGGAAAATGTCTTACATATAAATGTGAAGAGAATGTAGGCTTTGTGATCTGCTTCCAAAGCAGCAAGGCACATGTTTGCAAACGAGCCTTATTGTCCCATTACAGTTTAGAAAATTATTGAACGGACAATCCCAGCCTAGCTTTTTCAGAATTCTGGGGGAATATTGCCAGTTCCAGGGAATGAGAGTTCAGAGTTTTTGGACAGAGGACTTTTAGCAGTCTGTATAGAATGTAGAGGGGGACAGTTTTGAGGTGCTTGTCAAAATGGGTATTTTGTCCCAGATGGACGATGAGAAATGTTGAACTGTGCCATTCCTACATAATAAGAATAATAGAATTTTGAAGTAATGCATGTATGTCTTGCTGAATTCACATGTGTGTTGGCCATAATTTTCAGGCTAAGAGCAAGTTTTTTTTGCAGTAATTTTAAAATGAATGTGTATGTAAACTGTTAAGGACTTCAGATGACCTCAGGAGTGTAGACTATCTTTAAATGGGAACCAGTACTTTGCCAGTGGATTTACCATTACTGAAACAACAGAACAAGATTTTTTTATATTATTGGTACTGCTTAAGCTGTGTTTGAGGCATTTTTTTGCCTTTACTGAAGCATCAAAAAAACCAGAAGTACTTTTCACTTTAGAACTATACTAACAAGTATTTTTTCTTTGTTTTTTTTAATAGACATTATATATAATGTTTATTAAATCCATGCTTCTTGGTACCAACTTAATTTATAAAAAGTTCTCTTTGGTATGTGGAATACTATGATGATGCAGTGCTTAGAATAGAAATGCTTGAAAAAGTTGCGGTCAGTTGAAAGATAACTTTCCATAACTTCAAATAATGGATTAATGCTAAAAGCCAGCTTTGCAGAATGTACAAATTCAGGCATGAATAAATCCTTGAAACTATTTTTTATACCTTCATGATGTGTGATCCAAAGATGCTCTGTGTGTCTCTTGCAGAAGGTGCATGTGTAATTCAGTGTTCTGTACAGCAGGCTTTGAGTCAGTTTCTGCAAATTTGCCTTCTCTTAGCTTATTGGAGTCACAGTGAAGTTAATTGGTTACAAATTTGTGCCCTTATTAGCAACATTTCTGATATCACATCTGTATTTTTGTGTCCAGACCTCTTCTTGTAATGAAGGCTTTTCTTATTATTTGAACTTGAGACGTTCTGGGCACCTGTCCAGCAGCTTTTGTGCCAAGGACTTTGTAAAAGAGTGTTTTTCTATCCTTTCCCTCCTTCTGCTTGGGGTTGTGGGTAATAGAATGTAGGCCAGATTCATTTACAGTGTTTTGATAGATCTGTATGATAACATTATCACTGTCCTGAAAATGGAAGGGTTGAGGGTTTTAAAATCAGCATGTACTTTCTGAGCAATGTAGAAAGGAAAAGCATCTGGATTGCATATGTGTAATGAATGAAACACCCGTTCAGGTGCTTAACGGAGTCATCAGTGTTCTTTAGTGTGTAAGGTTACATTGATGGGTCAGTGCCTTCTTGGAGTAGGGACAGAATGCCATAATTTCAGCTACTGAAGAGCTGATTTTAACTGTCATATACTCTGGGGGACAATTGTACATTTAATAGATTAAATTAATTTAAACCAAAATAACTCTGCATGTAGAGTTGTGGCTTTACTGTACTTTACTTACAAACTTTTTTTTTTTTTTTTTTTTTGCTAAGGTTCCTCTTTACAGTGTCTCTCTTCACATTATATAATGATTTGTTTCAGGACTGAAAGTTAAATGTTCGTCCATTTACTATGGCTTATGGGGAGAGGTGATAACTTTTATTTAGCCAAGCAATAAAGAGACTTGGAAAACAGTAAACAATTACAAGGCACTCAAGCAGTCCTTCTTCAGTTCCAAAATCAGGCTAGCAACTAAATAAAAGTTGAGAAGAATTGTACTAGTAATATTATATTTTTTCCCATAAGATAATGAAGGTTGAAAGAAGTTTTAGAAACTCAGCATCTTCTTTGCCATAGAGCTTCACAGCTATTGTATTTTTTTCAAAATTACTGTATTTTACTGCTTTGTCAAACTCTGCACTTGTGTATTGTTGTCAGTAAACTCTTAAATCTCAGATACAACTTTCTTTGGTCACAAGTGAGTATTTTCATGTAACTTTATATGTAAACCTTATTCATAATGATGACAAGATCAATAGTAGTGTGCTTAGTTGTCAGTTACACTAAAAATAGCCCCATCAATTTGAAATGCATAGAGTTTCTCAGAGACTGGTTTAAGCAGCCTTTGTAGGCAAAGCCAGAACTGCCACTGAAGGAACTGGCTTTCTCTGCTGTGTGTCTGTCTCAACCTCAGTACTGTACAGGCATTTTGTTTTGCTGCATGCCAAAATGGATGGGTGAACAGTTCTGGGCTGAAACTTAGAAGGAAGAAAAAAACAAACCTGTGTTAATTTTAGCCTGTACCATTTTCTTGTTTTATGTTGGAAGCTTATAAATGCTTGTGCTGGCATAGGGTAAAAAGCAACTACTTTCTGTGGCTATCCTGCCTTAAAATGGCACAGAAAGTCGACTTGAATGTGAAAGTTTGCAAGTGTTATCTTTTGAGGTAGTTTTGCAGAAATAATGCAAAAGCCCTCATCTCCATACTGCGTGCTTTTTTTAAGTAAAAGAAATTAATGATGACAACTTCAGATACGGCTTTGCACCAACCACTGTACAGTGTGGTGAAGTTTATGGCCACTCTTTAGAAAAAAGAAAAACACTTGGAGTGCAGTGTTCTATTTGAGGGATAGGTATCAGTGTAAGCAATGTTAATTTCTAAAATCTGTACTAAAATCTGTAAAAAGCACACTTAATCAAACTAAAAAGATACAAAATTTTTTTTAAAAAGTAGTTTCTCAAACCTTCCAAAGGAAAAGGAATGATAAATTACTTTCAACATAGAGATTTTTAACAAAGGTTCAAGGCAGTTTAAAAAACCTGTCTTAGTGAAATTAAGAGATTTATAGCTTAGAATTTATTGAGGGCGATGTAGTTTTCCTTTATCATAGCTTGAGTTAGTATTCTGTTTTCTGGGGGTTGCTTGTTTGTTTGGGGGTTTTTCCTTTTATTTTTCTATCAGTGCAGTAGTCTTGTTGCTTCTCCCATGGTGGCAGTCTGGTAGGACATTTTCTCTGAAAGTTTCTTTTGATTTCCACAAATCCACCCCCTCCCATTCCACCTCTCATAAGTTCTCCTCCTACCAGCTCACTCCAAGGCACACCTAGTGATCATCTGGAGAAGTTAGTTGTGCCTTGAAGTCGTCCTTATCTTATGGCATTTCTTAGTTATCTGATATGTATTTGTGCCAGAGTGAAACAAACACTGCCTCTCCTTCCCATTGTATTTCTGCATGTTCCTCTGCAGGTTATTAGGTGTTGACCTCTTTGTAGTTGTGCTTGTCATGTCTTTATCTTTGGAAGATTATCCTCATATCACTAGAAATAGTTAACGCTAATAATTTGTCATATTACCCACAGGCATTTTTTAGGCATCTCTTACATGTTAAAATTGAAAAAGGTTGCTTTTTTGCTACTTAAATGTTTTGGTGTAGGCTGGAGGTATGCAAGAGGGGAAAAAAATTAGTCTTTACTCACCTATTTCACTTATTTCTGCATAAGTTAATGAGCTCTTTCTAAGATTGTGTGGTTATATGGACCTTTGATTTGACCTACCTGATCCTAGATGATTAATTTTAAGGAAGCTAGGAAAATACAAAATAGAATATCATCTGGGGTAAGAAAATGCACTAGAATTTGGTTAGTTTGGGCAGGGAAAGGTGTACGAATGAAGTATATTAGATTGTATTAGTAGACACTATTTGATGACAAGATTTAGATGATAGGCATTTTTGTGACTTAGACCTCTGACTTCCATGTACTTACTTTTAGGAGTTATAAATAGTTTTGTGGAGGTCATATAGTGAGGTTAAAGAAATTATATACTCTTAATTATTCAAACAGTTTAAAAACTTCCATTAATGGCATTTAACTGCAGACAGCAGTTTCCAATGTTCTTGAGCTACTGCTGGCCACATAAGCCTAAAGCCAAATTTCTAATTTGATTTTGTTCATAGTTTAATTTTTTAATTAGTTTGACTCTTGTAACAATCAAGTTTATCATTAACTAGGACAGGCCACTAGTCAGAGAAGAAATCTTGTTCTGTTTTTTTTTTTCCAGTAGAATATTAGCTGTTTGCATTGTAAATGTCCCAATTTTATAAGTCCTTAGAGAAACAGACTGTGTAGGCTCACCCAGTTCACCCAGATGTTACTTAATTTCAGACTGATTGATGATGAGACCCTTTGTTTTTTAATCTGATAACTTTCTTTTGTTACAAGTGCATCAGTAATTAATGGCAATTTCACATGTACAATATTATTCTAATGGTTTCCTGGCAACAAGAAGATAATATATTTGTGAAAGAAAAGAAGCTCTAATTGGAAAGTGGGGGAGAAAAGAGCTTGCTGAATTAGGAATGATAGCTTCTGATGATTGACCACCAAAAAGGACATAGTAATTCAGAAGTCCTCATTTCCCCATATATTCTAGTATAAACCTTGAAGAATTATTCATTTTATTCTTTTGCTAATGCTTTTTTGTGAGGTGAAGACATGATGTTAATCATTATTTAAAAATGGGGAACTGAAGAGGTACTGAGTGGGGAAAAAAACAGAACCCAAAGAGAGGAAAGACAAACTGGCTTCCTATGCCTGATTTGGCATTTCTGAAATGTGACTTACGAAGAGACTGTGAATTCCATTGCACTGCACATGTTCAGACCAGAAGTTTTTGATTTCAGTGAAATTTGAGTGCCTAGGAGTTCTGTAAACCAGGTTTCATGGTCTCTGCTTAAGAACCCAGAAAATGATAATCGTTTTCTGTCCAAAACTAGTTATAGGCTTTTTAACAGGCATCATATAGAAACTTTGTAATAAGTGGGAGGCTAACATGCAAGTTTTCATGCTTAACTGTTTTAAAACATAGCATAGAATATTTCTTTCCTGCAATATTTTCCTTCAGTTACAGTCTTCCAGCTTCAATAAATAAGAAAGTTGGCCTTTGGGAACTATGCTCTTCTACCAAACAACCTTGATTAACTCCAGACTACGTCCTTTGTGTGGACTGAATGAAATAATGTCTTCAGGTTTGGTTGGTTGGTTCTAGGTTGTGAGTATGTCTTGTTTGGAGTTTTTTTGTTTGTTTTAAGGCAAAAAAAAGTATGTAGTCATATACCAAATACTATATTAACAGTAGGATTAAGGAGACTGTCTAGAGGTTTGCTAAGTATAGGATTACTTACCTTGGAAAAGAGGTGAATAAGAGTTGTGATACAAACATACACACATTGAACGACAGGTAGTAAATTAGGAATTTCTAGGTTTGCCCCCCTTTCCTGGAGAAAATGTATTCATTTAAATTGCAACCTAAAAAATTCTTGATGGCTAAATATTTGTTAGGGTCATACTGAAAGATTGTGGAGCTGAACTGATGTAGTCTTCAGTCACTTATAGTGACATTCTTTAATTGTATAAATCAGTTCCTTTAGATGGGTGTGCCTGTCAGTATGTATTTTTGTGGTATAATGGGGGAGACTTCTTGGGTATTCAAGTATTTTAAAGTTTGGACACAATAATCCTTGTCATGTCACTGCATTTTTACAAGGAGTTTCTATGCATAAGTTTGCACAACAGCAGGAGGCTTAGGTATGTTCAAAATCATAAGCGAAGTGATAATCTCGCAACAGAGCTATGAAGTGGAAGAAGAACTATCCTTGGGCTTGCAGATAGTATGGAGATGACTGATAGGAAGACAAATCAACATCATCTGAAGTTATTTTTCTTCCTTGTCTACTTGAATCAATTCACATTATCTTGTCTGCTTGATGCCTGTGTGCATCTTTTGCTCCCCAAAAGAGAAAAACAACAGACAAAATAATGAGCAAAACATTTGTTCACTGTATGTATTATAGTTATTTTGGTAGTTAAAGAAAGTGAACTTTTGTGTAGCCCTCAATCTGTGTTAAACATTGTTCATATATTTTTTTCCAGACTGTAATATCTTCTTAATCTCTATTGTTACCTAGAAATCTAAAACACATGCTTATTATTGATGTCACTCAAAGCAATGTGTGTTTGCTGGCTCTACAGCTGCAGTAAACTAATGAACAGCATTCCCACTGCTGTGCTGACATCAGAATTCGGCTGTTGCAAAGATGTCTTAAGCATGGTGAAGTACTGTTAAAGGTAAACAAAGATAAAGTTGGCACAAAGTATGTTACTGCTTAGAAAGGAAGGCTGAAAACTTTGTGGTGCCTAGATAGCAAGGAATAACGTAAATGTATGTTTTATTTACGTGAGACAGGTGATCCATACTTATCTGATGGAGATGTCAGCTGCAGTGTTAGGATCAGTTTTGCATCCACGGAAAAATCCATCCAAATTTACTGTGAAGCCTCGTCAGCCTTTTTAATGTCTTAGTCATTCCCAAGTGAGTTCCCATTTCTTCCTAATTGTTAGGTAATAATACCTTATCTTAAAAATTCTGTCATCTTCCATGAATAGAGCCTATCACCTTTTACTGAAACAGTATTTCGTGTAGTGGTTAGCAGTTTTAGGCCTTAGATTGTGTTTTCAGTCTTGTATTTTGATACCTTATGGTAATAATTCCTACATCTATCTCCAGGAGATTTATCAAAACTTTCCAAACTGTTGAAGCAGAGAAAAAGGTTTTTTTACTGGCAAAATGCATTCATATGCATTAGTCATAAGTCTTCCCTATTTACAAGTATTTTTTGGAACTGATACAGGCATTGAAGATGAGAGAGAAGAAGAAACAACATTTTAAAGGAGTTTGGAGAAATCAAATATTCCTGGAGTTTTTACCTTGCTTGCTGACTACAGCACCTGAAAAATGCAGACACAATGAGGAGTTCTATTTAGTTCTGGTTACTTCTGGTTAATTTACTAGTATTAGCATTTGCTTACAGTCATTAAAGAATTCTCTTTTTCTCTGCAATTGTAGTCTCTGTCTTGAGGCTTTGTATGGGTAACCTGATTAACCGTCAGAGAATAACTTAAGACCTGCAGGTTACCTTTTTTTATATATTATTTTTTAGTATTGTGTAACTTAATGATCCTTAAAATATTATCACTGCATCTAATGTGACAGTGCATTGAAGGACCAACTTCAAGCTTGAACTTACGAAAATCTTATGAAAATCTTATTGCTGTAGTTTGAAGTGCTCAAGAATTACTCTCTGGAAATCCTAAAGAAAACTTATTTGTGTTTTTCACAAATGTGATAGTGCTTTGCCTGTTCAGCTTGTTTTTCTAATGAAAAGTTTGTAATTTGTTCATACAGTCTAATTTCTTTGTTACCAATCTTCCCTGAAGTTAGTTCAAAACTTATTGGCCATTAAGTAGAGGTTTCAGAGGTGCAAAATTTGTCTAGTTGGACCTCAGCCCAATAGAGACATCCAAATTCTGTTTATACAAAGTGAAAGTGGACCAGCACTGTTAAACATTTCAAAAGCAAACAGCCTGCATGCCAGCTGAAATAAATTAATTGATCAGCTAAATCTCAGGTAGGTGTTTCAGACGTTGTAGGGGATGTGCTGCCCCCTCCTCATGAGGCTCTCCAAGCACAGCACCTGGAGTAGGATGGGCAGGGAGTGCAGGATGAGTTGGCAGTGGCCTGGGAGGAGAGTGATGGGGAACAGATCTGTGGGAAACCATCTGTCATTAATTTTGCTGCTTATGGTAAAACTCATTTCATACAGCAGCAGTAAAGGAGAGAAACAGCTAAAACAAATCACAGACTTTTTAGTACTTTCTTACCACAGAGACTGGTAGAGGGTTCTGCATGTTGTTTGAAAAATATTAATAGATTTTAACTTAGTGATGATTTTTAACAACTGAAAATGATACCTGCATTCTTTCGTTGTCCTGATGAAAACTGCTTATGCAAAATGCTGTTACAGAAAGGGAAAGACAAGAGATGGAAAAAGAAACCAAACAACTCAAAAGTAGCTAAAAATCTCCAAGGACTATCATCGAGTTTTTTAGTTAATGTTTTATATTTTTCTTACATAATTTGTTTTTCTGTTTATTTTGGCTTCTTAGAATCATGGTGGTGGTGCAAATGCTGAAGCAAAACGAATGTTGTGAAAGTCGAGTTGGACTTAAGAATAGCTTAATATAAAGAAAATTTGCAGTTTGAGCCTTACGATAATGCTGTAATGTGTATGTGAAAAGAAGTCTGTTAAAACAAGTTATTCTTTTTTTAAAAAAAAGCTGATTAACCTTATTTTTGTTATCAGTTTATTAAAAGGAAAATGCTGTTGCATATTTCTCTTTAAAGTTTTTACTCCACCTTCAAGTAGAGCAGTCAAAGTAGGCTAAATCCTGTTATTTTAATACGATTTGGTGTTTCAAATGTGTTACACTGTCAGTATTTGAAAATATATGCATGAACTTTTTTATCCAAAATTCACTGATGGTTGTCCATGCTAAAATCATTATTGAAATTTAATGAAACCATAGTAATAATTTAGTAGAAAATTATTTTAAATTAAATTTTCATAAATACAAAAATGTTCTTGTGATATAAAAGAGTAAAATCTCATACTTGGTCTCTTAACTGTCACTGACTGCAGTGCCTTCACGTGGGCTTTAATCCTAGTCAGAAATAATTTTTCTTTAAAAACTTAATTTACATTAAGCAGTGAAGAGGAATCATTCAGAAATTATGCTCCTTTGTTCATGCAATGGCATAGTGTATTGTGAAGGGAAGTGAATTCTTAAGCTATTGTAGTAGTAGGCATGAAAAAAAGTAAATTCAGTACTTATGTTTTTCATGTTAGAAATAGAATTCAGAATTCTGGGGGGAGATAGAAAAGGTACCCCTGAATGGTTTTGATCAGTGTTGATTTCTCAGCAGTGAATTGCAGTTAACATTCATTCATTTGCAAGCAAAACAAAGAAAGTAAAGGCAACATTAAAGCATTTTGCTGAAAATACATGTTTATTTAAATACCTTATTCAGTCATCCTTTGTAAATGTAGCTGGTATATGTGTCACTATTTCTGAAAAACTTCTAATCCATCTCTTTTTGAAAGCTCCCACTTCGGCTATTGCCAGTAAAATTCCAGTGGCAAGAAAAGAAGTACTATTTTTGCTTGTGTGAAATGAGTAAATGAAGGTCTAGGAGTTGCATTCGTGAGCTGTTAGTGACATTTTTTCTTAGAAAATATATGTAGAATACAAAAGTAGGCAAGGCTAAAACAGCTAAAGGGTGTTTCTGAACTTCAGCTGAGAAAGCAGGGCTGGTGTGTAACGTTTTAGTCTTAGCTTTTGTTGCCTTTTAAAGGTTAAAACCCCTTCAGTCAGATTGCAAAGTAATAAGGCTGCCATTTACTTTTGTTTTTATTTTGACATCTTTGCCTATTGTTTTTAGTTCAGGTTCTTAGGCAAATTGGAGCATTCTACTTTCTATCTAGCGATTATACTGGTTTAAGAGACATCTTCAGGGACTCTCCTACTGGCTCTGCCTCCTGAGAGATCATACTATGGAGCTGCACACCTGATTTACAAACCATTTTGAGACTCAACGGAGTCACTCCAACTTCAGTCAGTATGGTGGGCTGTGCTGAGTTTAGGTTTCTGTGTACTATCTGATTTAAACACCTGTCAGCAATTTTGTGAAAAAGCCTGGCACCATGCAACATCCCCATAAAATAAATTTTAAAACTATCCAATCACCTCAAACATCTATAAATGAAGGAAAATGTTAATTTGCTAGCATTTTTAGAGGCCTTTGTGGAGGGTTTTCCCCACTGAATTGCATAAATCTTTACCAGTCTTCTGCTCCAAAACAAAACTATGGGCAAAAGTAATGTCATCAAAAGGTGAAAAGTTGTAAGGGCAAGTAATGACAGGTTAGTTCTGCCAGTTTTGTGAGTCAGTTTAGTAATCTGAGCTGACCTGCATAGCAAGTATTTTAACATAGTCAAAAAGCAAGATAGTTTATCTTAAAAAGACTTGCATTTTAATATCTTTTTTCACAGAGTGGCAGAACTGTGTTTTGGAAGCTCCTTCATCCTGACACTGTTTTGCCTGAGGCCGAGTACTCCTTCAGTAGCAGCATCACTTCAGAGTTACTCATTCTCACTTCTGCTGCCATTGCCTGTTCATGGGGAGAAATGACTCAAAGGTTGTTTTGAGTCAGCAAGCACTCTCACAGTCGTAGAAACAAAGTTTTTTTGAAGATGAAGAGGAGAAAAGTAAAAAATAGAGGAACATAGTGACTGTAGGCAGGGAGGGAGGAAGTGTAGTTGGAAAAGGATGGTGTTGCTACACCAGTAGCTTGGAGAATTGCCTTGTGTTAAACCCTGGGATACTTCACCATTGGCATGTGTGGAAGTACAGACACTGAAGCCATCACTTTGAGCTGTGAAGTACTCTTTTTCCTTGTGGGACATCCTTTTCCAGCCCAGGAGTGTATGTGACCTGCAGGATACTGGAGTGTGGAAGTGATCCTATTAAAAACCACTTTTTCCAGGTTAATTTGTCATTTGGATCAGTATGACTTAACACAGTCACATACTACACCCTCCTTTGCTGGCAAAAGCTCTATGACAATTTGGGGTGGCAGAACTGTTACTTGGAGCGACAGCTTAATTTGCAACACTGTGTTCATTGGCTTTGACCTTATTAAATCAAGTTAGAGTTTCATTAAGATGCACTCTGAGATTGGACTGAAGCAAGTCCCACCCTCTCCTGTGCATTTTCCCCAGCTATGGAGTGAGCTGGTTCAAGAAGTAAGCTCTATCGAAAATTAACCCTGGCCAGACAAAGGGATTTTTCAGTAGTGTCACTCAATCAGTGAAATGTGTGCTGCAGTAATGGAGGGATGGGTCTGGCAGATTTGGGTTGACTCACACTGCTGTAAAAATGCACCCTAAGAAATTCTTCAGACATCCCCACCCCCCTCCAATTTGGTGAGGCAGTGTCTATATGAAGAGTATCCCTCGTTCCCAGTGCTGCAAGTACAAATGCTGTGAATGATGCACTACCCTTCCCACATATGAAAAAGAAAACTAATATATAGAGGAGAATGTTCTTTTCTTAGAAACAGTTGAAGTCAGTGCAGTGTTTTAATGTGCAAATGTGTGGATTGTGCTGGTGCCAGTAACTTTGAGCTAACCTGAATGTTGTGGAATCCACAATGACTTTTCTAATGTTTTAGCTGACAGGCTACATGATCATACTATTCATGCTACTACTTGATTGCTTTAAAAATAGATTGATTTTATATTGAAGTTTGGAATTAGTGTAGTAATGCTTAGTGAGTGGCACTTTTTTTTTAGCAATGTTTCATTTTCTCTATTTACCCCTCATTGTTTTTCCCATTGCTTAAAAAAAAAAAAAGAGATATTTCAATGTTTGTCAGGCCTCCCTAAGCCCATTCATTCACAGTTCTGCACCAGTATTATGATCATGAAATGTGGTCTTTGCTGTTCAGACTGGTCTTTTCCTGTTCCACAGTCCAAACTGCAAGAATCTTGGACTGGTACAGGCCAGTGCTTGCAAACTGATTTGTCTTTATGCCAGCCCCTTTTTTTTTTCCCTGCCTCCTAATGCCTACTGTATTTGATTGTTCTTTAAAAAAGGACTTGTACTAACTTACAGGAGGTGTATCTGTCTGTAGGGTCACATGTGTGTGCATAAATACACAGAAATTAATCTTTCATTTCCAGATAATCACACATTCACAAACAAATTGTACTACCCAACAGATAGGCACCATAAATAGCTTTCACCCCCCCAAGCATGAAATAATAAAATGCAAGTAGTAGAATCTTTCCTTGTGTCATCCCAAAGCCAGTATTAACACTCCACAGGGCTCACAGAAGGGACAGACCATGATTTTAGTGTTGCATATGTTGCATTATGAAGCCCTTCCAGAATTATTAATAGAAAGTGAAAAGCCTTCTTTAAAAGTTACTCATTAACTCGTTTCTTACTCTTCAGGGCCTGAGAGTTGTGCAGAAGAAAATGCTAAGGACTCCTTGATAGGCTAGAAAACCTGCTTCTGTTGAAAAATGTTTGAATGTAGTTTTGTTTATTCTCTAAAGAGAGAAGTGTTTACAAAGAGCTTATACTTTTGTGGAGGTGTATTGAAATTCTGTATGCATTGAAAATCTGTAGTTGCCAAACTTTAGCCAACTTTAGAACTGCATTTCACCTGGTTTTCTAGTACTTATTTGTATATAGGAGCTTCTGTGAAAAGAGCTTCATGAGAATGTTGCCAAAAACTGCTCAACAAAGTAGTGTGGATAACTTTGATTATACAGATCCTTATTTTGAAATAATTTGATGTCATCTCATGTTACTGAGTGGCTTTGTGGGTTGTTGGTTTTAGTTGTTTCATTTTGTGGTATTATTAAAGCAAGTAGTTATTTGTAAACTTCAGTTTAGAAAGCTTCAAAAGAATGCATGAGAAATGAATGTGAATATACTTTGCATGTATTTACTCATCAGTAGTCTCCTGTGAATTCGGGGTTGAGTCTTTCTGTTTTTAAATACATTCTGGAGACTTTAAATGGGTCTTGATTCAGTATCTCTAATTACCTTTCAAATCCTTGATACATTAAAAAAATGATGACTGATACTGTTAATGACCAATGGATGAAATGTTTAGAGGCTTGACCAGCACAGAGAAATTTGGGTACATTGATTCTACATGCTAATCATGTTGCAAAGGAAAGCTAGGTGGAAGCTATAGTATCAATTTCACTAGAAGCTGACTTTGTGCTGTCTTCATTTAGACCAGCATGCATAAAAAACCTGTCATACCAAAAATGAAGGGCGAGATGCTCTGGTTTTCCTGGGCTGCTCTGAAATTGCTGACTGGGCGATACTGCTCTCTTACCCAAGAGGGGCAGTAAGCATGCAGGATGCAAAATGCTTAAGTTGGAGGAGTATATTCAGTGATGGGAAACTACTTTTCTACCTCTTGGCCTCTCAATACCTGGCTCACAAAGAATCAGCTGTGTTCTTTACTGTGTCCAGTTTTGGGTTCCTCAGAACAAGACAAGGGGCTGCTGGTGAGAGTCCAGCTGAGAGCTGCAAAAGATTATTAAGGGGCTGGAGCATCTCTCTTATGAGGAAAAGTTGAGAAACTTGGGTCTGTCTAACCTGGAGAAGACTGAGAGGGGGTATTACCAATGCTAATAAATACCTAAAGGGTGGGTGTCAATAGGATGGGGCAGAACTCTTTTAAGTGGTGCCCAGCAACAGGATGAGGGGCATTGGACACAAACTGGAACACGGGAAGTTCCATCTGAACATTAAGAAAAACGTACTTTGAGGGTGACAGAGCACTGGAATAGAATGCCCAGAGAAGTTGTGAACCCTGAAGTCTTCCTTTTGACATCTGAAAGCAGCTCCTAAACAAATTCAAAACAAATGTTGTAGATCTAGTGTCAGCCACATGTAGATGGCCACTGTGATTTTTGTTACCCCGTGATTTTAGCACTATCCAGATAATGGCTGTGTGTGAGCAGTCAGAGCGCTGGCAAAAGACAGACACTTAAAAGCTGAGCAAGGCAGTTAGTTTCAGGTAGTTTCAAGGAGGCATTTTTCTTCATCCTTCAGATTTTTTTTGCTGGATGTTTCCCTTTAGTACTAAGATTTTTGGTCCATGGTACAGGACAGAACTTGCCACCAGTGAGGACACTCCCAACAGCACCTTCTGGCCTCTGTGCTTTGCTAGGAATTTCAGCCCTGTCCAGGTGGCAGCTATTTACTCTCAACATCTGGAAGAGAATTCTGTAATTATTCTCATAATGAATTTATCAGTATTTTGGGACTGATAGAAATACTGAAGCATTTTCCTCAGTGTAAGTTACCGGGGCAGCAACTTGTCTTCTCCTGTGCTAATTTCCCATAAATTTAACAGTCAATTATTACATCCCAGCCTTCCCTTTAACTTGCTAAATGGCCTAATGCCTGAGTTTTAGGCACTAAAGATTATAGTTCACAGCTTTCGTTTCCTAATCATAAATCTCAGCCAACAGCATGTTTAGGATGTTAAGTAAACTCCTGGAGCTATTAAAGGCTGATGCAAACCCCAATGATCTGTAGGCCAAAGTGCACTTCTGAAGTCTTCCTTTCTGGCTATGAAGATAAATTGCAGAGTGTTTTGAACTTCCTTTTTGTTTGTTATTTTAAGCAAACAAACAAACAAAAACCACAAACCACACCCCCAAAACAACACAAATTAATTCACGATAAAATAATACACTGTTGCCTTTTTATTTTCAGGATGGAAATGTGAGAAAACAAGCATAGCAAGATACATTCCTCACTCAGTTTGGTATGACATTTCAGTATGATACTGACCTGCATGTTATGATCATGAGGGTCATTTAAAAAGAAAATAAAACACAAAACCAGCAGAAAAACAACCTACAGAACATGACTGAAACTGAGTTTTGTTCTGTTTTGTCCTTCAAAGGGTAAAAGCAATGGAAGTTCCTGTATTTTAAGTCTTGTATAAGCCAAGATTAAGACAAACGTAAGAACTTTATATGGGATTCAGGACCTGAAGGCAATAACTATCCAGTTTGGAGTATTCCTAGGTTAGAAAAGTTAGATTTTGTGCTTATGTATGCTTATGAAAGATCAAATGGTTTATTTGACAATCACCTGGTCAGCTAGTTGTCATTGCAGAGTTCCTATGTGGGAGATCTGCTGTGTACTTTCCTAAGTAAGATTTCTCCTCCTTTTTTGACTCTCACAATCATTGTTTTTTGAAGTATTTTTTTATGTTCCAGCTCTTTTTAAAATCTTCAGCACATGCATGTGAACTGCTGTTGTGAGGTCACTGCAGCTGAGCAAGTGAAGTTGCATCTGTGTTCCATTTTTTTTTTGAGTCAGAGAAACAAAAGCAAAGATGAATTTTAAACAATGAGGCATTATTTTTGCACGTGGCTTCAGGCCACTTTAGTCCCAGTACTCTTGATGCAGTGTGTGCTGTCTTGTATGTCCTGGGCAATCATAATTACTTAGTCCAAGGCTTTCTGCCTTCTCTATAAGCTTCTCAGATGTCCCTTTGGTACTGTCTCACAGCAGATGCAGGCATTTATCAGATGACCATATCCTCTGCCAGTGGGTACTTAGAATATGTTGGGCTTGGGATACAGGTTAGTTGTTTCAGATGTCTAATCTTATAAAAGAAATAAGTTGTATATTCGAGCTATTTTAAGTGAAGGCAAAAATTACAGTGCCATGTAGGCACTGTCTTGAGATAGTTGTGTTGTATTGGTAAGACTTACTGAATAAGTTTTAAATAACTCTACTATGAGAGTCTTAGAACAGTAAAAATCAGTGGGTAATAAAATAATAAAATACTCATAAATAAAATACTCTTAAAATAGTTGTGAAAGAGATTTGGGAGGCATAGCCTTAAGAAATGGATTGACTTACGTTGGTTTGCACTTTTGGGTTTGAAATTTCTCGAGATTTTTCATAGACAGGGTAAGTGATTTTCTGGATGAACATGACAGGGTTCTCAAATACAGAGCTACCATATTTCAAGTGCTTTAAATATGTCCCACCTTGAGAAATTTGTATGATTCATGTTTTCAGCAGTCTTTATAAGAGTGTTGCTGGCAGCTATTTAAATTATATTTAGTAAAGTGATGTAATTAAATATATCAATTTATACATTAAAATATAAACAGTATATTTTAAAAGTAAAAGTTAGATACATTGACTTTTCAGCCTTTAACTTTGACAAGTCTGCCTGATTTGAGGTCTTCCCTTAATAGTTACATGGGGTGGTTTTGGTTTGATTTTTTTTTCAAAAAATACAGTATTTTCGCTTATAAAATTGAATTTTTATACTAACTGGAGAGTTTCATAGTAAAGCAGAAGTGAATGTAGAGGTTAAAATGGGAAAACACTTCATGATGCAGGCGATGGGATTTGACTTAGCAAGAGTGGTGTGGGGAATCTAATGGTGTCTGATATCTGTAGCTGGAATGGTCATAGCATGAAGTCTTAATCTGAAGTCTTTTTCTAGCAAAGAAAGGAAATTGCAGTGCTCTCTATGATTTTTGTGACATCTTTGTTCTTTACTTTTAAAAAAGTCAGATGTGTTTTGAAAACAAAAAAAAAGTCTTAGCAATAGCACTTCATATCTGATTGCCTGTTTCTTATCTGGGCAAAATCAGTAGCTATAAAACTGATTACACATGAGGAATGTTGAGGGACAGGTACAGAAGTTACAGGCATATTCTAGCTATCCGCAAGGCAAGATTTAGATGGAACTGATAGGCAAAATGGTTGCAGAACTCTTGCAAAGGAAATCGGGAGTTACTTAAAGTTCTCAAAATATTAGAGAATTCCTGTCCAAGACTGTATTAGCCTGAAATGAAAATAACTGTAGAAAAGTAACAAACTCACCACAACTCAGTAAGGTGACATACTGTTTTTTAAAATAGCACTGCTACTTTAGAAAGGTATGGTAGAGCTCTGAAAAAGCAGTAGTTTGTTTTTCTTAAGCAAAAAAAAGTCTAAATTTTGGAAATAGTACGTATCTTGGATAGGGAATAGTTTTTTCAATAAGCTTGCTGTATATATAGAGCTTGAAAATACTATTAAAATGCTTAGCAAAGTTATAGCAAAGTGAAAACCTATGACTGGTGTTTGGATGTAACATCAAGATTAATCAAAGAAAACCAGATATGAGATAAGGGACATGAATGGGCAAAACTGCTTTTTCCTGTCTTTCTTTTCCTCATTCTCCTGTCTTTGTATTTTCTTTTTTAAATTTTCCTTTTCTTTTTGACATAGGACTGCTCTTTACTTCCATATCCAAAATGGAAAAGTCTACATTCTTGTGTGAAATACTGCACCATAAAATGAACAGTAAAATAGTAAAAATAACATCTTAAATACTGTCACATAAAGTCCTCCAGAATTATTTCTGTAAGTAAATATTCAATCTGAAGTATTTCCACACTTTTAATATTGAAAATTATGATGGTGATATTGCAAGTTGAATTTACTGAAGACTTTTCATACTATTTTTTGCTACCTACATTGCAGTAAAATATATGGTCTTGTCATGTTAATTTTCCAGACTTAGTTCTGAGAAACCAAGTGTCCTCCATATGATCACTGTGTCTTCAACATCAATTCTGTTGCTGAGCACTGTGGATTTGACTTTCATGTCCTTATTTCAGCAATATTGGGAGTCTCTTTTTTTTTTTCTTTTAGTCTCCCGCCCCACTTTAAATGTTTTTTTTAAATGGAAATTTTAATTTTTTTTAATTATAATTATTAGTATTTTAACATGTATGAGAAGTCAGTCTTTTAATTTTTTGTCATTCAGAGTAAAATTATTTAAACTTACTGAAGGAATTCTACCAATACAATACTTTTCATGCAGTAATTATACATAATTTTCTTGTTCCTTATTAAAGAATTAAGTAAGCCTTACAGCCAGGAAACCACTGTAGATACGTTTCAGATCCAATTTTTAATGCACCGTTTCCCCCTTTGCTTTAAGAATTTCCAAAAGCTTTATTTTTAATGGAGCTGCTTAAAAATAAAATGTAACACCAGCCTCACACAGCGTAAGCAATTTTCTGCATTTTGATGTCAGTCCATTCTAGAGTGACCTATTTTGGGGCTTGTTAGCTGCTTAAAGAGAAAATATTTTTTTCTGTAAATAATGTATATAATAGTGCTCAACAGGTAGCAAAATTCCCTGGTGAATTAGTGCTTCATTGGAGAAAGCTATTCTGTCTGAACTGAAATTTTTTGCAGAGTGTGTCTGATTTGGTAGGTGCAGTAGCTGGTAGCACCCCCAGCTGCTGGATGACTTTTGCTACAGTGAGATGAACAAAAATGTCCATGGCATCCAGTGCATTTTGGGGAGCTGTCTCTGGTTTGATGTTTCATTGGTTAGGGATTTTTTGTTGTCAATGCTGGTTGTTAGTGACAGTTTTATTGTGAAAGATCAAAAACTTTTTATAGTTTGAGGGTTCTGATTTTTTCCCAGCCTTTCACATGGGAGTGGATACCCATGTCTTCTGCATTCCAGATAATGGCTGTTAGTGTGACAGCTCAACTAAAGCTCCTGTAAATGACAGACTGTGGTGGGTTGGCTCTGGCTGGATGCCAGGTTCCCACCAAAGCCACTCCTATCACTCACCTCCTCATCTGGCTGAGGGAAAGAAAATACAACAAAAGGCTTATGGGTGCAGATAAGGACAGGGAGATCACTCTCCAGTTACTGACATGAGCAAAACAGACTGGACTTGGGAAAAATTAGTTTAATTTATTACCAATCAAACTGGAGCAGGATAATAAGGAATAAAACCCAAATTTCAAAATACCTTCCCCACCCCTCCCTTTCTCCTGGGCTCACCTTCACTCCTGATTTCTCTGCCATCCCTCCCCAGCAGCACAGGAGAATGGGAATGGGGCTTGCAATTAGTCAGTCAGTCAGAGGTTGTGTTTGCTGCTCCTTACTCCTCAGGGGCAGGATTCCCTGCATTCTTCCTCAATCTAGTATGAGGTCCCTCTCATGGGGTACAGTCTTCACAAACTTTGTGAGTGTGAGTCCTTGCCATGGGCTGCAGTTCTTCATGAACTGTTCCAATATGAGTCCCTTCCATGGGGTGCAGTCTTTCAGGAACAGACTACTCCAGCATGGGTCCCTCGTAGGGTCACAAGTCCTGCCAGCAAAACTGATCCAGTGTGGGTTTCGCTCTTCATGAGTCCACAAGTCCTTCCAGGAGCTTGCTCCAGCATGAGGTCCTCCAGAGGCTGCAGGTGGGTGTCTGCTCTGCCATTCATCTCCGTGGGCTGCAGGGAAACAGTCTGCCTCATCATGGATTTCACCACATGCCTCGGAGGACTTTCAGCTCCAACACCTGGAGCACTTCCTTCTTCTTCACTGACCTTGATGTGTGCAGAGTTGTTTCTCCCACATCTTCTCACTCCTCTCTTCAGCAGCAGTTGCAGTTTTCTCTTCCCCCTTTCTTAAATATGTTACCATAGAGGTGCTGCCACTGTCACTGATGGGTTTTGCCTTGGCCAGTGGCAGGTCTGTCTTTGATCCAATTGGCGTTGACCCCATTGGACACGGGTGAAGCTTCTGTCAGCTTCAGTCGTCCCTGTAGTTCTGCTACCAAAACCTTGCCCCACAAACCCAGTACACAGGAACCCAGACAAAATTCCTCAGTGCCATTTCATCATTAGGTATGGGTTCATGCTGGGGTTTCACATGAATTGCCTCAAGAAACCAAAAACCAGTGCTATGGCTGAAGGTGTTTTCTTGTTCAGCTTGTTAGCTTGTGCTACTGAGCGCTATGACGGTATTGCATGTAATTGCCAGTGACTGAACAAGTTCAATGAAAGAAACTTTAATTTCTTTCTTATGTCACAATCTGTGCAATCAGAGCTGAAGATCAAAGTGCAAATATTTTGCAGAATTTTCTGCTTCAGTAGAGGTTTTCAGCTCACCATAATTTACAAGATTGCTGAAAAAGAAAAGCTGTGTTTTCTTAGGAAAAATATTCCTATTTTTGGTCTCATTTATTGGCTGTGTTGGAACAAGCAGAAGGAGAGCATGATGTGCTTTATACACCTTCCCTTCTGGATGACTGAATCTGGGAGACTGTATGATGTACCATGGAGGCACCTACTGCGGTGAAATAGACGTGGATGTAGTATTCCTCAATTGCTGAGCCCAACAGCTTAGGTGGATTAAAGTGAAACTCACACATTATTTTGTTAGGAGAATTGACCATTCACTTTCAAAATGAACTTCCTCATAGTAGAAAAAGAGAATGTCATGCTTTTCCAGCACCACCTTCTCTTTGGAAGAATTATGACACAGCAGTGAGCTGCTAAAGAATCCTCTCTCTCATCTGGAGGCTATTATCAAAGTACTTCATATGGAAATAGAAACTCCTTCACTGTGGGGAATATGCTTTTAAGAATTTTTTCGGCTTGCCCCAGCCATATATAACACTTGCTAGTATACCTAGGGAAAAGTACTATTTAATGAAATGCTTCTAACTGATGATGTCTTGAATTATCATTAGAATGTTTAAAGAATAGGTTCTTTTTAGTCCCTCTGCAAATGCTTTTTCTTATATCTATATATGTGGAAGCAGTTTCTGGAAACTTAGAAGGCTTTCAGTGTTTTAATTTATGAACCTTCTTTAGAGTACTTAAACAATCATTGGATTTTGGCAGGAAAATTGGAAAGAATTCTTCTATAAGACTTTCCATTAATAAAGACTAGATACTACCAAAGACTAGATTGCTTTTAAAATAAAAATTGGTGCTGTTGCACCACACTCAAATAATGGATGTATAAGAGGTGATGAGTAACATGAATATGAAGAGATAATGTGCTGATACGTAGGTGCACTGTCTCCTCTCGTTATGTGAGAAGAAATATACACACATTGTTAGAACAAACTGTTTGATCCACAATATTATAGCTTGTGTAAAACTAGGGTAACAGAATACCTGGAGGATTTCAATATGACCAAACTAACTATGTATCTTAACATTTCTTATATTGAAATGACTTCAAAATGTCTTGGGTTGAGTAGCCAAGTATTGTCATGCATCAAAATAAGAGTGCGAACAAAAAGTAGATGTAAACAAATAATTTTTATTTAGCAACGACCCATACAGTCACTCTGCACTCCTGGAAACCTTTTAGCTGTTTAGGAAACAGGAAACACAATGAGGTGATTTGGTTTGGTTGGTCATGACCAAGGAGGATTTTACAGAATTCCCATCAAGTCAAATAATTTAAGTGAATGGAGTGAATCCTTAGCTTACTGTCATAAAAGCAAGGTGAGGTATAGTGAGAGAAAGGAAAACTCCTTGCTGACTTTATGAACTTTTAAAGGACTTAATCAGGGAAGGTTGATGCACCAGTCTAGACCACTCTGTGAAATCTTTCACTGAATAGTTTCTCTCAAAAAATCTAATTGAACTTAATGGTGCATAAGGAGCCAAATGGTAAACACTGAATATTATGCTTCTCTTCTATAAATTAGGCATGTGTGCTCATTTGAATAGTGTGCTCTGTGCAGTACTCCAGTTCTAATGAACATTTGCCTTCAAAGGTATAGGATAAGGATGTGGTGAGAATTGTAAGAATCTGGAAGACAGTGTAGAAGTGATAGTCTAACAAGGTAAATGGGGAATCTCTGCTGTTTCGGGTCATGATATTAACCCAGGAAATATGTAATTAACTTTAAAATAATACATCAGATACAGGTTTTACAAGTGACCATAACAGCATGCTTTAGAGACCTCTAATGGAAAATGATCAGTGATCACGTTATGCTTATGCCAATTTCTAAAGAATAGAGGTAAAGGTACATTTCCTGGGGGAATAGTAGGATTTGGAAATAGCTGCCTGTTTCAGGCATGATGTACATGCCACTAGTAAGGTTGAATTCATGTCACTAAGTTGTCTTTTAAGAGATTATATCCCAGAAGGCTAAATTAAATTGTTCTTCTCTCCCTGGCCTTTGCCACTGAATTCTGTCTACCTTCCTTTCTCCTGGTTCTGGAACATATCAGATCTGTCCACGGTCTAACTATACCTTTCAGAAAACTATCCATGACTTTTTCTGAGGAGTTTTTCAACAAGATGAGTAAGTTGAATTGACTCATGGAGTTATTTAACAAGTGTTGGGACCACTGCAAAATACACAGTGGCACTTCATGGCCAGAAGCAAGGAAGGATCAGTAATGGGGAAGGGAAAAGGAGATGGTGGCATCAGCAAGTTGTTAAACTAGATGTCCATCATCGTGTGGAAAGAAAGCCATAGCTACTGGGAAGGGGATTTGAATAGTGTACTGCTATGACTCCTGGCTGGCAAGCAGGTCTGAGTTTCTCTCTATGCTCCATCTTCCTTTGTTATTTTTTTACCCTATCAAATATGTATGGAACTGTAGCAAGATCTCCAACCAGTCAGTTAAATTAATGACAACAACAAGACTTCACAACAATCCATCACCTCCTTTCCAGTTCATTGTTTTTATTGTTCACATGTACCTCCTGCTTAATTTGTGCAACTGCTTCTGTCTAGCTACAACACTGAAAAATGTGAACCCTGAAAAGTAATTGTTTGCCATAAAGGGAAATCCTGTGAGAGGACAGTGCTTCAGAGCATGTGCTTCTGTGGTTAGAAAGTAGCCCCAGTTCTCAGGCTGGAGATGCTGCTGGCTTGTTTCTACTTACTTCTACTTGTAGTCTTTTTCCAGTGCATAAATGGTACTCCTGTGTTTATGACATATTGAGAGAGAGGAATTTGGCTGTTGTCTTGGTAGTCTAAGCAAACCACTCTCCTAGTGTCCCCTTTTGAGACTCCTTTAGTAGCCACCTTCTGTATCTTTTTTGTTTTGAAATTATTATTTTTTTTTTTAAATCAGCGGGGGTAATCAAACCTAAGTGATGTGTTTCAAATCAACTTTTAGTATTTTTAGCATTTAATGAGTTGTATTGCTGTTTTTTCCTTTCCTTGACTGGAAATACTTCTTTTGTCATATCCTGCAATTGCATTTTCATTGTTTTCATGCACATAGCTTGTTGGCTCATGATCTCTTTACAATTGCTTAATAAATGTCCATCTTTCTCTTCTCCTGTTTTTTCTAATTGATAAGCACTCAATAGCACAAGTTTTAAGCATATGACCACTGGGCAATTATTAATTTGGGTATTTCTGTTCTCATATAGTATCCTGTCCTCTATTGCCAGTCCCTAACTGTTGTCATTCCGCTCCATTACAGTTTCTTGTACTACAGTCTAACAAGGTTCTCCACCAATAAATTGATTTTTAAGATTAATTAACATTTCTTACACATAGTTTAAAGGTTTAGGAAGGGACTAAGGAGGCAATGTTGTGTTAAGCTTAATCTCCTCCAAAATCCTCAATTTTCGTGTGGCTCAGTGTGGTGCAGTTCTTGACAGTCAGACAAATTGCCTGTCCTGTTCTTCCTTGTCTGAAGAGCTGATTATCAGAGGAAGTGTGTCGGGTTAGCAAAGTAATTACTTTTTTTTACTCTTACCCTGTTTTTCTTATGTGTTTGTTCAGCCTTTCCCAGTTAGATTTGTGTTATAAAATTCTGTTAATGTCAGCCTGTTGGGTATCTTGGCAGGATTCTCTTTCTTGGTTATGAGGTTAACAGTTGCTAATTTTTGGCCAGTTGGTATCCTTGTTTGGGTGTTTATTGGTGTCGTGTTGATCTTTTATTTTTGTTTCTAATTTTCATTTTGCCTTTTCTGGTGATTGTGGCTGATGGACAGGATTGTATCTAAGGGAGACCAAGACTCTAATTTTTCATGATTTAGAGGTATTTTTTTACAAATACCTGAACATTTTGCTGTTTTGCATTTAGGTCTTAGTGAAAGAACATAATTTATTGTTAATAGCTAATGGCAAAGGTCACACATAATGCTGCTTAAATCTTGCAAGGAAAAACTGTAAAAACGCTGATGGCAGAGCTGAAAACTGGAGAATTTGTGTGTATTTTCAGTTTTCTCAATGTCTTTCTCTGTGCTCTGGATAAGTCATCTGGGCTCATTTCAATTTGGGGAAGTTTTACCACCAAATATTTTTTGTATTTAATCTTAATATTGAAATTAACTTCTAATGCAAATGGTATCAAATTCTCTAACCTGTTAAATTTATTAATTTGGTGATTGCAAGGTTAATTTCAGATTACTCCGTATCCTTTGCTGGTCTGTTTTCAGGTCAAGGTTGGTTAAATGTTGCTTCAGTGGAATACTATATGAACAAGCTGTTGTAAGAACAGCAGAACAACTGCAACCTGCACACACCTTCCATGCTGTTGTAACTAGCTTGGAGGTTTGTGGTTGTCCTGCCAGCTGCAGTAAAGCTTTCCTACCTCTGCCTGCTTCTTCCTCTCTGCAAGCACTGTTTGGGGCTTTTCTCTATCTACACCGATTACTCTGTCCACTCCTTGTGTTTATGTAGCTCTCCACCCTATACTGCTGGATTCATCAGTGTATTTCCTGGTTCAGAAACCACTCACCTAAAACTACGTGGTCAATAACCACAAACCAGGATCTGAACAGCAGAAGTTAGTGTTCCTGTCTGAGGCACAGGTCTTGCACAAGCGCTGCATGTGTCTGAGTCACGTAAGGGCAAGCTACCCTGCTAATTTACTGTCTGAAAACAGACTGCAGAGAAACCGTATATGAGGTGTAAACAGACTGTGAACAGCACTTTGGTAACATCTGGACTGTGTTTCAATGCAATGCAAAGGCTGACAGTCTCAGAAGAAGCTGCAGGTAAAATTGATCTTGCCTCGTTTCAGGCACCTGGTCACCCTGAGATGCTTTCATGGTCAGCGTAAAGAGTTCCAGAGAAAAACTGAGTTAACTTCTATAGATGTCATGAAAGGCTTTGGTGCTTAAATTCGGAGGCAGTCTGTGCGTTTCTTTCCAATGGATGAGCCCACAGTGACTGACTTGTACAGTGCATGATTTTATGCAGTCAAATGAACACATCCCTGAAAGCTTTAAATTGTTCAATTTTCAGTATGTCCATAATGTGCTAAGAGTGACTTGTTCTCTACTCTTTGAATTAAGACAGTTTTCTGCCATCTCCAATGTTATAATCAGAGGATTTCACTTAAATGTCTGCAGAGCCTGGGAGGGTAAAATGTTGGACTGGTAATTGGAATGTCAAGGTATTGTGGTAAAATGGCAACAATGAAAATTTCTAGAATAGTTATAACACTTTAATTTTGGCAAGGGAACTGAAGTACCAGGATAAGTGATAACTTAATGGAGATGCATTAAATCAAAAGCAATGCAGAATGACTTTAATTGTAAATGTCAGTAGCTGTGTTTTGTTTAAGTTTACTAGCAATTAGTGTTTAAATTGAGGGCTTAATTGTTTGGAAAAGAATGGATGATGTTACATTATATTTTTAAATAATACTGTTCTGTCCTTTTTGCACAGAAGACTGTAACAGTTTTCTGTGGTGGAAGCTAAGAGTCTGTGGGGGTTAGTGTCAACAAATATTAGTGCTCCAGCTAGGGTTGTTTTGACTGTACAGCAACACTTCAGTTAGACAATAGTGCTGTAATTTGAAAAAGTAGTGAGTTCCTGTCACAGCTGAATCACTTTTTCCTGGAATAAAAATTGGCTTAGCATGATAGTAATTAATAACTAACTCTGAAATAACTGCTTCGTTCTGCTGGAGAAATATTTATGTAATTGTTCAATCAAAACTTTGGGAAATTGAGACTCCTTTTAGACCTAAAATGAAAACCTTAATATAAAGAGGAATTGGGATGGAAGGTTGGTTGTTTTGGGGTTTTGTTTTTCCCCAAGTAGAAAAAGGGTAGTTAAAATGGACATGTTGGTTACAATTTGCTATAATAAAGTACCTATAATATGAGTAATTTTAGTAACGGGTTTTCTTAACATGCAGATTCATATAAAAAAAAATGAATCTACTATAGTACTATATATAGTACTATTGTACTATAATCTGTCTGGCAGTAGCACTTCATGTCTCTTCTCTGCAGTTGTATTTTTTTCTTCCCTGTGATGCTATGAAATACTAAGCACAATCTTGAATTTTTGGGGGCTTGTTTCCTTTGTCATATTCCCTCATTTGTTGCATTTGTATATATCATTAGTTACAAAAGTGGTTTCCAGTTTGGGTTTAAAAATCAATGAACTTGAAATTATTTGGACACTTAATATACTGTATATATAGTTTTTCAGTTTCATTAGCAGATTGTTTTAATAGTTCAATTTATATCTGTCTCAATTAGAACCAGTATTGCAGTGGTATGGCTAAAAAAATTTAACTGTGAAAATCTTTCTGAACCAATAGTGAGCAGCTCTTTACAAGATAATTTATTCATAAGATGTTACCAAGATTTCTTAGACATCCAGACTGCTGCATTTTTAAATTTTTCTCTGTATTTTTTTAAAATTTCTCTGCGGAAGCCCGTAATTTGTAAGAGAACATGTATAGAGGAAAAAAAAATGTACAGTGAGTGGGAACTATGACTACAATAAACTTTAAGAAAGATCTTTGGGAAAGGCTATGTAAGTATGCTTAACTTTATATGTTAATATTTCTATCAGTTCTATGTATCCCAAGTAATACCAGTCCCAGGTGATAGAAGTAACTAGCCCTCTGTATCTTGTTTATGTATTACTTTCATTAGTCATATTATAGTGTATATTTTGTGTACCCCATACATATTATTACTTGTATAGCTTGGTATCTGGGATCTGAGGTAAGGACCAGTGCAGTATTCTGTTCATGGTTTTGTGTACACTGTAAACAGAATGTCATGCACCAGAGATCTCAGTATAAAACAAAAAAGACAGCACACAAGTACAAGCAGATATGGGACTATAAAGAAACAATGGAGGAAACATAACATCAGTATATTAAATAACATATGCAGTTTGCCAGAAGCCCAATTACTGCCCAGTTTTTGTTTTCTAATAGAAAAGAAATTTCAAGGAATGCTTTGCAGGGAAATAGAAGGAGGTTTTATGGATGTTTCCTGCCAGTTCCTTCTGAATGCCTAGGAAAGGCTGTAAGGCTGGTGTATTTTCAAAGAGGCCAAAGACTAGTTTGATTACTATAATACCTTAATATTGTAATGTTTTGTTAACAAAGGGGAAAGCTACGTGAATTTTCACAGTACCATGCTGCCTTGTCTTGTCTGGTTTTGACATTCTTGTCGCATGAGCTTGAGAACCCAAAGAGAGTTCTGAATCTAGGAGAGTATTCTGGTTCTGAAGTTTACAGTATGCATAGGGAGAAAGGAGATGGGGCTTACAGGAAAGAGGAAAAGTTCATTTATACAGATTATCTATACAGTAAAAACACTGGAAAAAATTTTAGTAGGACAAGTTTATATGGTACAGATGCATTTATCATCTCCAGATGATATCGTCTCCAGATCCACAGATATTTTAGTTCTTTCTTTGCAGTTTTTAAAGCTTTCAGTAATAGTTATCTGAATTCCATGCTGCAATCAAGGCCATTATTCCTTGTCCTGCTGCCAGCAGCAGAGTGTGGTGTGATTTTTTGGTTTTGCATCATGATGGTTTTCGGTGTGTGGTTGTTTGCTTGTTTTATTCCTTTTTTTATTATTCTTCTTTTTTAAGCCTTCTGTATTGAAAGATTCTGCTAGGTTTTGAAGTCTATGTTGGGTTTTTTTGTTTGCTTGTTTGTTTCTACCTTCCTATTAAAAGGGAAGGAGAGGTGCATCTGTGCACTATGAAAGAACATACCTATGCTGTCAATAGAAATGTTTGTCCTGTCAGCTAAGGCTTCCAAAATACAGCTTAAGAGTAATTTTAAGGAAAACAGCTAATCGCAGGTGGAATCTGGATTCTTATCGGGCTGTGACATATAAAGTATCTCATATTCTGGGTTGATTCCCTTCTCTCCCTACCCACCCCCACCCCCTCTACTGAGTTTTTTGTTTTGCTAGTGAGTTGCTTCCTTAAGGAATGCACTTTACCTTACAGAAGTTGAAGCAGATTTTAATAGCATATGGTGTGAAAAGTTCCTGTCGAATGTTAAGACTACTAATTTTTAAGATCTGGAGTTTAAAACTGGGTTTCAAAAATTGAAGGAGGTGGTAAAGACTTAAAGCTGTGGTTTTATGCTGGGGGCAAGGACATACTATATCACAGAGGAGCAACCTTGTATCATTAGAATAGCAGAAGAACGTGTGAAAAAGGTGTGATTATTAGCTAAATGGGCTCACTCTCCCTGTGTGTTCTACTGTTAATATTCTAAAGGAAAATTTGATTTACCAGTCTGTGTTTTCTCTGTACCTCTTTAATGCGTATACTGTGCATGTAATGGGTGTAGTAAGTCCTCCTGGAATGCAATATTGCTTTCCTTCATAGTATTTATTGTAAGGATGCTCAAGTGACATGGAAGTATGGGACACAAGGACTGGTTTGACAAAGGTCATATTAAGAATGTGAGGCACATCTCCCAGTTCTGTGTTAATATCCAATCTGTATGCTTTAATAAACCTTATTCCAAAAGTAAGTGCATCTTATTTCTTCAGGCTTTTGCTTTCAGCTTTGGCAATGATTATTATTGAGAGATGTTTCCATTAACTGGGGTTGTAGAATGCTTAATTTTGGTGGCATTTAGTAGATCTGAGCTGCACTAGAGGAAAGAAGGAAACCATGTATTTGATATTTTTCATTATATAGATAAGGCTATAGATACAGTTTTCAGTGTGCAGAAACAACGCATATCTGCAGTGTTACACATTTTACATAAGGGATTAAGTTCTTATCTGATATCTTCTCTGGTACCCAGCAATTCTTGATTTCTGTGCCTTGACACAGTCAGGATAAGACTGGCCTCTTAAGTCCTCTTAGTGTGGCATAGCTCTTAAGAGATCTGCATTATGCTGTGGGCCCTGTATATGCTAGGCCAATTGCCTTGTAGCCCCCTTGTGCTGTCCCTGCTGAAGCAAACCCACAATATGAGGTGCTCTGGTGATGAGATGCTGCCATCTCCCACTTCACCAGTGTGCAGCAGTTTCTGTGCTGCCCCTCAGGTTAAGATTGCCAAAATAATCAGAAGCTGCAAAGCATTTTTCATTGTTTAGCTGTAGAATAGCAAGTCCAATAGGGCCTTCAAGTATCAGACTAACTTTTTTTTCTCTGTCATGTTGTCCTAGAGGAAAATTAATAAACAATAATTGTAGTAGAAAATGTGATTATGTAGTGGGACATGTATTGGTAGCTTTGCATCTTTTAAAAATAATTGTTTAGTAGTTAGAAGGGACTCAAATGGGTGTTTTTTCCTGCTTTTCAGATGGTGGTAAAAACCTTCATGATATGGACCAGGACTCGGAGGATGAGAAGCAGCAGTATCTCCCATTAGCCTTGCACCTTGCATCTGAATTCTTCCTCAGGAATCCTAATAAAGATGTGCGCCTCCTTGTAGCATGTTGCTTGGCTGATATATTTCGTATCTATGCTCCTGAAGCTCCATATACTTCCCATGACAAACTAAAGGTAAAAATGCTCTATGAAATAAAGACTTTCTTCCTACCTCATTTTTCTAGAGAGGAAAAAGTATCCACCACTACCCCCCCACCCTAAAAAAAAAAAACACCACCAAAAAAAAGTGGTTTGCTCACATTTATACTAACGCTTAATCTTATTAAAGAGATGCTGGTTTAGTCCTGTGACTCAGTGTATTGCTTTAAGTTCCAGAGATGTGTAAAAGGAACACTAGATAACCAGTGTCTGTGTTGGTGATAGCCTTCTGCCAGTGCCTGGAAAGGACAAAAAGATTTTCTTATATCATGAATTTTGTAAATGTGGGTGGTTGTCACTGCTGAAGGGGCTGTGTTTTTACTCCTGCGGAATCAAGCTTGTAACTGCTTAATCATCTTTTTGACAGGACATATTCTTGTTTATTACAAGACAACTAAAAGGCTTGGAGGACACGAAGAGCCCCCAATTTAACAGATACTTTTACTTGTTAGAGGTAACACGTTATTTGTAACTTTTAGTAGATGATGTTTGCTTTGTAAGTCTAAGAAATGTAATCAGTCTTTTTCCAGTGTGCCAGTATGCCTGGAAATTTCTTTAATGAGTCAGAATAAAAAGTTCAATGAATTGCTTCTTTTAGCAGTTAAAAATTCTGTTTGTATTTAGGAAATTCATGCAGCCTGTGATTAAGAACATATGATTGTAGATGATTGGTATTTTTTAACATTCGGGCCTTTATCTTATGATTCTATGCATTTATTTTTTTTTTATCTTGCACTCTTACTTCTTGTACTACCTCATCAATAATTTGAAGTGCTGAAATGCATTTACATTAAAATGCAAATCTGCTTATATTTGTGATGTCAAGAAATACTACAAGATTTTGGTTTAAAAACATTAGAAAAGGCCTACACTTGTCAAGAAATGTGTATTTCGAAGCAGTATCTTGTTTGTAAACCTTTATTGATGTTTAAAACTGTATTGTTTCATAGCACAAAGAGAAAAGCCAAGAATCATGGACTTAACATATCAACAATTTATGTCAATCTGCTTTTATTCGTAAGAAATCAGATGATGCTATATTTAGGTTTTCTCTGGATGTATGTTGTAAAAGCTCCTTTTGTCAAGAGCTCTTTATATGCAAAGCAAATACCGTCTCTTTCCCCAAAGGGTTTACAATCTATTGTAGTATTTTTCCTTAAATAGGAAAAATGTATCTACCATTGTTATGTTTATGTGACTTAATGTCAAGTTGTAATATCCTGAATATTCTATTTTTGTTTTAGAATTTAGCTTGGGTTAAATCTTACAACATCTGCTTTGAGTTGGAAGATTGCAATGAAATTTTTATTCAGCTTTTTAGGACTCTTTTTTCAGTTATCAAGTAAGTAGAATTACTTCAATTATATTAAACTGTCAAAATATCATCAGTTTTGGGGGGAAGACTGAATCCTTGCATAGTCTACAAATGAGTATGCCTGCAAAGATCAAGTTGTTTGTTTCTCCAAATGGGGAGGTAAAGGAAAACCAAATGAATGCAGATTACTGACACTATGAAGTGGTGTGTGTCTAAAAGCAGCATCTAAATTAAAATTTCATCTCCATTTGAATCATTTATCTACATCTGTAGTCATTTCTTTTTTGTTTCACTTCTTAAAGAAAAGGTAGGGCCTCCCACGTTTTTGAAAATTCCTGTAAGCATGGAAAGGCATGTCAAAGTTGTTTTGAGATACAAGGAGTGTAAAGAAGGGGAAGCTGGAGAGTGTTTGACATTGTTTCTTAGCAGTACTGTTAATATTTGTCAGGGTCAGAAAATTTTAATATTGTTAATATGCTTTTTCAATCTTAGTAATAGCCACAACCAGAAGGTACAATGCATATGCTGGATTTGATGAGTTCTATCATCATGGAAGGCGATGGAGTACTCAGGAGCTGCTGGACTCCATTTTGATTAACCTCATTCCTGCACACAAGGTCTGCAAATTAAAATACTATAGTATTATAACATTATAACAATTTTTATTTCCCTCTTGTTTATCTCTCCACACACTTTAGCCATCATGACTGCTTTTTTTTTTACCTAGCCTTATAACAATGGATTTAAAATTTCCTTTGGAAATTATTTGGTACTGTTCATTATGTTCATTAGCTGTGTCCGGATTATTCAGAATAAGGACATTCTGCCTACTTGCTACCTCAGGAACTCTGTATTGAAACAAAAATAAAGTGTTTTCAAGCAAATGTAATAGGAAAACATACTATCTTAAAGGTGGTGGGTCCTAGTTTTTGCATTTATTGTTTTGGTGTTGTTTATCCATTGGAAAGATGTGAAGTTTGGGAGATTTTTGGTTTGGTTTTGTTGCGATTTTTTTCCCTTTGAATTCTTTTGTTTGTTTGTTTGTTTGAAATTTAATAAGGAAAAGAGGGAAAGGGAAATTACTTCCACAAGTCTTCTGTGGTGACTTGCTGCTCACCTTAGGTTGACCATCAGGCATCCCTCTACCTCCCTTGTGGTTTGGGTTCTTCCCCCCCCCCCCCCCCCGTGTCTTTTCCCTTTTTATTATCTTTCCCTGATTATTATCTGAAGTGTAGTACTTTTTTTTTCTTTTGCAGTTAGTGAGTAGGTTGTTTTGCTGCCCCATATATTCTTCTATGAGTTCCATAAACTTTCTGCCCTCCAGAGAGTTCAGCATCCCTTTAACTCACTCACAAGGAACACATTCCCACTCACATGCCCCAGGCCCTCTTTCTAGAGGAGTCTTATGAGAGCCCCTCTTACCAGACTGCTGCTGTCACACGGATGTTGTCTTAGCCCAGCTACACAGCTACTTCAACAGGTTTTTCAGAGACTCCCACTTCACACTGAGCTTCATGAACTGTGACTGATGCTGTCCTTCTGGATTCATTGTGTGGTTTATAATCTGGTCATTGGGTCTGCAGCTGAGCTTTTGAAGTGCCTTTACCTTAATGGCTAAATGTAGTTTAAAGGAGAATAAACACAGCTCCTTTAGCCATGAAATCTAGGATTTGAGGTGCAGACTGGTGTTGCCTTGCACTGACGGAGAATATTCCCTTGCTGAAATGCTTGTGCTTCTTACTGGAAATTGTATTTATTAATTTAAAATAATGACAAAATAAAAACAGCTCCATCCATGACTACATAATTAAAGCTAAATTAACACTTGAAAGCAGGGATTATTCCATTGGTTACCTAAAGAGGGAAAATTCATGGAAATGTAAAGCATAGAAATGTGGCCATTGTCATTTACCTGTGAAATCTCAGCAAGAGGTGTATAAAAGTATCATCTGAGATCAGTTTACATTCCTTCTGTCATGACCATGAGATGGGAAAATCATATTGTCACCTAGTTTTTAATGACAGCAAGGACATGATGTCTTATTAAAACTGCTAACAGGAAGGGAGGCCTCTCATTCATAACAACAGAAGGAGAGTATTTTGAAAATATGCTGTTCTTAGTAAAACTAGTATAGTATACTATATAGTATACTAATTTTAGTATAAACAACTTAGTAAGTTGTTTAGAATAAATTACAGGCAGTAGAGCTCATGAGTGGAAATTGAGTAGGGGGGATATGTATGTCAGGTTTTGGGTGGTGCTAGCATGTCTCTGAGGATTCAAAGATCCAGTAAACCTTGTACCTCTTAACAATGTGTTGTGAATTGATGTAGGCAAAGTAAAAGTGAGTGTTATCCTTTAAGATGAACATTGCTAGGTTGATCATATAATTTTGCTGAATGAGGGAAATTCTTGAGGAAGGCTATGATAAAGAGGGAAGTAAACAACATAACTATTGGATGTGTCGCTTTAGTGGACTGATGGCCAGTCCTTACTGGCTCTTGGCTATCATGACTGAGCAAATAATACACTGTAGTCAGTGTTTAGTATCATTTGTGTCAGTATTTTGGCCTATCTAGTTTGTGTCCTATAACACAGAACTTCAGCTACTAATTTTCCATGATATTTAAAATACAAAAAAAAAAGCAGAAAATTTTTCTGTCTGTTCTACCGAGCAGAGTTTGACTGTGGTAATTATGTTCTCCATTCATGAACACATGTCCTAGAAAAATCTGTGATTATATTAATTGTATATCCTTTGGTGTGTGAAACAGAAGCATCCTCACTTGAAAAGCACAGTTTAATTTTCTTGTGGAGAGCTAATAATAACAATACTTTTTTGTCCCTGAAAAGCAATTGAACACTAGTCATTCTCTGCTATGACATGATAGAAGTATCAGTTTGACAAGACTGTTTAAGCTTAGTGGAAGTTTGTCCTTGGAAAGGATCTGAAATATGTGGTTTGGATAAGGTATTGCATTCCTCACGGGGTTTTGAGTAGGTTTTGTGTTGTCTTGTTTTTGTTTGTTTGCTTGAATTGTGTTTGTTGGTGTTGGGGTTTTTTTTTGTTTTGTTTTTTTAAGATGCCTTACATTGCATAACAGTACTGCAATAAAAAGATAAATATGCAAGTACCTAGACAAGAAATAGTCTACCTCAGCATCTAAGTTACATTCATTTGTACCTCTGTTATCAATAAAGTGGCTTTACTATACATTACGGTATGGTATTTCACATTTTGCTCAGACCAGCTATGGCATCAAGCTGTAGTCCTTTTTATTAACTTTAAAACTGGTGCTATTTAGTGAATATTTTTTTTTTATACTCTCCATGTCAGGGTTATTTTTTAGAAACATATTTCATGGATTTAACATGAGTATTTTCCTCTGTATCCTCTGCATCACGGTAGATCGAAACTGTCAGGGTTTTTCTTCTAACAGATTGATTATTTGTTTTTTATTATTATTTATTAATAGTTGTTTATTTTATCAATATATATATATTTACTTTTTAGACTGTTTTGGTGTTTGGTTTTTTGGAGGTTTGTATTGTTGTTTTGGTTTCTGTTAAATGTTTTCAGTTTTTTTTATCTGAGTTGTTGAATTTTTATGTTTGTTGGTTTTTTGTTTTGTTTTTGTTTGGGTTAGTTGTTTGGTATTTTAAGCTCTGGTGTACCTCTTCCAGGAGTAGATTGGAGGAAATCTTGTATGTTCTATTGAAGATCCAAATAAAACATACTGTCTGTATAAGGCTGGCAGTCCTTTAGTTTAATACAGACATACCTGCCAATAAGATTTTAATCATGGTCTGGTTTGGAGAGAAACTGTTTTGTTCTGAATTTAAGAGCTTATACATATCTCTGTTCTATAATGAGACATCAGTTTAGTGCCATGGTGACTGAGGAGGTATTTAAGCCTTTGGCTGTTTGTTTCTCTTTACTATCAGTTGATGAACTGTCTTTTGGTTTGTCATCTCATCAACTGAAAGAACACAAGGGAGTCATTCTCAACATAGACTTGCCAAATACTGCCTTTCCAAGAATCAGTCATCCTTAGGGTTTATGTGTATTTTGTCTGCAGTCATTTGTAATTTTCAGGGCAGTCAGCTAATCCACCTTACTTTTTTTTTTCTTTCTTGAAAACCCTGCCTCCAAACTGCATTAATCCGTCAATGAGATGAGATGTTTCATCTTGGATTTGTGCAAATTTGGATAGTCACATTTTTCAGACTGTGCAGTTATATTCCTTATCTTGCTCAAGACTTGGAGAAACTATGTTCAGATTTGTTATGTTGCAATCAAATATTTATTTGGAAAGTTTGCAGCTCACTCTGCAGAAGAGCAGGTGATTTCTGTGAGCTATCTCAGAGCATACAGTGCAGTTCATGCAAAAGTTAGCATGCAGATTTTCCCTCTAGACAAAACTGAACTTTGCTACAGGTTGTAGTTTCAGTGAATATGTGAGGGGGAAACAAAAGCATGTTTAAATAGGACGTTCATTTTTCAGTGCCAAAGTTCAGTGCATGTTAATTATGCAAGTATGCAGGTGTGGTAATGTTTCTTCAAAAATTTTTATGTGATTGCATGTGAAAACTTCTCGTAGACATGAATGTAAAGCTAAAGGTAACAACTGAAGTGCAGAAAATGATGGGTTTTGGGGTAGATTTCTTTTATGTGTGTGAAAAACTAGTTTTAAGATTTTCCTGATTCTGTAGTTGTGGATTTAGCATAACTGAATTAAGATAGCTTTCAGAACAATTAGCTTTGTTGTAACATATTTTCCTTAAGTCATGATCTTCTGAGGCTGTGAGAGAAAAGTAAATAAGCTAAAATAGTTTGTCTCTTTAATTTTTTTCTTTCAGAACCTTAATAAACAAGCATTTGATCTTGCAAAAGTCCTGTTGAAAAGGACCGTCCAGACCATTGAACCCTGTATTGCCAATGTATGTGAACAAATTAATTCATGTTATCTAGAAGTAATAAGTGGTCTTGTTACTGCCTTGATTATTAGAGATTTGTTTTTTAAAAAATATTGTTTGTAAAAGTAACATTTTGTAATACAGCTCCAAGAATACCATTTTCCAAATAGGATATTATTAGCTTGGTTATTAAATGAGTATCTGAGGTGATTCAAGTAAGTGAAGAGGAAATTAATTTTTACTCGTTAGCTAATAATATGTAGATCAAGCATATTAAAATTTAATTTCAAAAATCATTCATATTTTAGGCTACTTTATTTTTTTCTTGTTAGATCAGTAGCAGTCATACAATCTTAGCCCTTTCAGGGTTGGAAGGGATCTTTGAGATCATCCAGTTCCAAGCCCCCTGCCACAGGCAGGGACATCTCCCCCTAGATAAGGCTGCTTAGAGCCCTGTCCAGCCTGGCCTTAAAAACTTTCAGGGATGGGGCTTCCTCTGGGCAACCTTCTCCAGTGTCTCACCGCCCTCAGGGTGAAGAACTTTCTCCTAACATCTAATCTTTCCATCTAAGAAAATTAAATAGAAGATGCTAAAATTTTTTTCTCTACTTCCACTGGATAATTATGCATTTTAGAATAAAAATTGTTCTGTTAACTGTTAATTTTGCTGGGGAGATGGTTATTGATATTTTAAATTGTCAATTTACTATGAATTAGTTGATCCTGATGGAACTAATAGAACTATGAAGTATGTTTGTTTATAACTTGCTTGAGCTAAAACTGTAAAGGAAAAATGCTTTGATAGACTGAAAAAAGTGTATTGAATACCTTCCATTAGAATTAAAGTATTAGTGATATTACATTAGAAAAATACTTAAATTAGTACTTACATTAGTGAATGAAGATATGCTAAATAATGTTGTTTATATTTCAGTTTTTTAACCAGGTTCTGGTACTGGGAAAGTCTTCAGTAAGTGATTTATCAGAACATGTGTTTGACTTGATACAAGAGCTTTTTGCCATAGATCCTCACCTACTGCTTTCTGTCATGCCACAGCTTGAATTCAAGCTAAAGGTAGGTTACAGTGTAGCTTTGGACAAGTAATAAAAATTGTGTGAATAGTAAAGAGTGCAGAGCTCTTGACTTACCAAGTGTTCTGCTGAGGGATAAAAAATTTATATCGCTTGCAAGATATTTGTATTTATCAGACTTAAAGATTAATGTAGTATAAAAGCACAGACACTGAGAAGTTGTATCCGATTATGTGCTTTCTGTGCTTGTGAATGTGTATTATGCAGAGAAAATATATATTAATTATAGTGATAAATTCATATGACTTACTGCAAAAGTTATATATATCTAATCTTTGCATTTGACTTGAAATTTATAAAGTAGTTAGGCTTTAGTTGGCTTATCTCATAAAATGAAAGTGCATTAACTTGAATATTGATTAGCAGAAGTTTCTTTTGTGAAATAATGTTTTAATAATAGACATAGTATATGCAAGTATTTTCTCAGATTTGTCATAGCCAGCTAATAAGTCAGCTGACTGATTTTGAAACTTTGGAAAGTATTTATCCTTATTTAGGGGATTGGGTTTTTTAATATCAAAGCTCTCTGTCCTTCATGTGATTGTAAATGGCAAGAGAAGTAATTTCATGCATTTGCATGTACATAAAGGGTGTGGTGGCAACAAACAAAAATAACTAAGAAACAGATATCTGGTGAAAATATATAAATCTTTTATTAGTGCACATCTACTTCCAACGTCTTAATTGGTATTTTTTCCACACACAAAATAATGTCAAAGTATGAAAAGCAAAATAAGATTATCTCTCTTTGGAACTGTTAGGAATATATATTATTCACACTACTGTGTGGGGGACTTTTTTTCTTCTCTGAAAGAGAAGAAATTTTCAAAGCACAGCCATCTATTCAGTGGCATCTATTCGGGGGCTGTAGTATGTTAACTCAATATGTATGTATTTTTATATATACATATATACATACACATATATATATTGCTTTTGTTCACCTAATAATCCAGTTAGGGAGACTGAGGATTATCAGAAATTATTTCAAAATCACTTTTTAATGTTACTTAAAATAGAAAGAAAAGGAAGCCAGAAATTATTAAGATATTACAGGTAATGATTTACAGTTCCTTTTTCATATTTTGATTTTTAGAGCAATGATGGAGAAGAGCGTTTGGCTGTTGTTCGACTTCTGGCTAAACTCTTTGGTTCCAAAGATTCTGATCTGGCCACCCAGAATCGTCCTCTTTGGCAGTGTTTTCTTGGGCGGTAAGAGAAACAGGGATTCTAAATTTCTATTATTTTTATTTTGAATTTTCTGATAGTATATTGTCTCTCATTGTGTTGATGTAACTGTATTTGAACAGGTTTTGTTAAATCTTTGAAGCATAGAGTTGCATACAGTTACATTTTAGAACAAAGAAGCCTGAAAGACTGCTCCTATATTGCTTTCAGCCATGGGAATATAAGTTAGATAGATAACACATTACATACATAGCAGAAATTACACAATAAGTATCCCAGCACTGTCTGAAATTTCATATTGTTGAACTGTATCTGCAACTGTATCTGTCCTATATACCTTTTTGAGTGAAGAGATGTTTCCTTTGCAGTAAATGGAGGAATATTTTTGTTTTTAAAAAGTGCATGTTTTCAAATGGAATATGTTATAAGCAATTTGTATTTTTATAATTTCATGTGTGTATACACACACAAACACATTACTGACAGCATGTGGAGAATTATGTTCAGAAGTGAAGGGATGAAATCTGTTGGGTCAACATTTCATCTACCTACAGCATAGTCATCCTTTAATTTTAGTCCTGACTTAATTTCACAACAGCATAAAAATTTGTATGATGTGTACATTATGGAGATAAATTCAAAACATTTCTAATGTGTTGAGGAATATGCTATCCACACATGTTATTACATAGAGAGTAATCTTGATTTGCAAGGCTAATTAAAAATTAACATTCATAATCTTCTATCCCTCTAGGTTCAATGATATCCATGTCCCTGTGAGATTAGAGAGTGTGAAATTCGCCAGTCATTGTTTAATGAACCATCCAGACTTAGCAAAAGACCTCACTGGTGAGATGCTTATTCGGGGCTTAGAATAACTTAAGGAATGAGCAAGGAAGAATGCCATTATCTTTATGTGGCAGTGTGGTTATAAAATATATAAAGTCCAGTGCTTGATGCTGGGTGGAAGAGCTAACTACACTAAGAGCTAATTGAGTAATTACTTTCTGCTGAAGACAAGCACTAGTTACTAGAAAACAAGAAGTATGTGACACTGTGTGACTCTGTCAGGGTGAATCTTTAAGAAGCTAACCACTGCAGAATGAGTTTTAAAGTAACTTCAGATTCTAATGAAATTTTTGGCAAGTCAAGCAAATTTTGGTGCAGCATCTTGTTTTATTTTCATTAAGTCAGTGCATTCCTCAGTGCTCTCTTCCACTGAGTTTAGAAAATGCTAACTATGCAGTTTCCTCCTTCACTTCAGCATCAGTTTAACAATGACCAGAATTTCAGGCACAAATGAAAATACTGTTCTTTTTTGATACAAGCTAACCTGCAACAATTGTCAGTATTTTTCATTTAGTATTTACTTCTCTAGCTCTTTGAAAATAAGTCTGTGCTATTTTGATTTCTTCTCACTCTGTCACCCACCTTTATTTTCTGTATATTTTAATCAGCTTTTTTTCCACTTCATTGCTTTTTGCAAATGAGGTTATTGTAAAAGCTATTTACTTTTGTATTATTCTTATTTTTGCAGATGCATAATTGCTTTATATTTAAGAAAGAAAATGCTGGAACAGATGTTTCCTCTGGGCAGTTGCATGTTTAGTAGACTATATGGTTCTGATATGTGACTGACGTTTAATTTTTTTAACATTATCAATGAACTGGAATACGTCTTAATCTACATTTGAAAGCCAAGCTTTTAATTGTTTCTGCTCATAACAGAATATTTGAAGGTTAGATCACACGACCCAGAAGAAGCCATTCGACATGATGTTATTGTTACAATTATCACTGCTGGCAAGAGAGATCTCTCTTTAGTCAATGACCAACTGCTGGGCTTTGTAAGGGAGAGGACGCTAGACAAACGGGTGAGTGGCAATAAAATAGCTTCTTTTCATAAATATCTGCTTCTAATATAGTTTTGTAAAAGTAAAACAAACACAAAAACCCAAAGCCCCAGAAACAGTGTTGTCAAGTAAATGAGATCATTGAGTTATGTGGAATACAGTCATATTGTAAGAACATAAGAATGTTCACATATGCTTAAGCCAAAGGTCCCTCTAGCCCCATATAATTCTCCTAGTGGTCAGTTTTGGCTTCCAGCAATCTGTGAGTTAAGGATTTCTTTGATCTGTTTCATCATGTTCATCATAGCTTTCAATGAACTTTGTTCCATTAATTTATCAGATTCTTTCTTGAGCTTACTTGGTAACTTTAAAAGCATCCATGGCATTTGCATCAGTAAATTGTTTCAGTATATGTGTGGAAAAAGTAACTTGTTCATTTTTAAATTTATCAGATAATTTCACTGAGTATCTTGTAGTGTTTATATTAAGTAAAATAAAAAATATTTTTTGGTCCAGTTACGATTAATAAAAGCATATAGCATTATCTTCTCCACTTCTCTGCTTTCCAAGCTAAAGAATCACCTGAATAACTTCCACACAAATTGATTATTGCACACATCTGGTCCTTCTTGTCTGGTGGTTCTCTGTCCTGTTGGAACCAAGGTGGCCAGACTCAGCCACAGTATTCAAGGTGTGCACTGTATTGTTTACATGCTTCATGATAGTGTGCTGGGGTTTTTTTATTGCTTTCTTTTGGTTGTTTTTTGTTTTGTTTTTCTTTAATATTGTGTTTGTCTTTTATGCTGTTTCTGAGCACTGAGACCACAATTTTGGAAAACATCCATGTTGACTTATTGAGCTTTCCTGAACAATATCAGATGATATGTTGCCTGATACTGTACATGCAGAGTTAATGCAGCTGAGAAAGCCTGCATTTCTGTAATTTCATATTGTAACAATTCAGTAGCATGAGATTTGCCTGAAGTTCTTTATTAGGATGTTAGATCTGACTATCTCAGTTAATTTGATACACACTGTTCATCTTGTTTTCTAATAATTTTTCATATTTTAAGTGTCTCAGACTTCCTGTTAATTTTTGATAGGGCTTATCCTTTCTATGACCTATGTAATTCTAGGTAATAACTTTAATTCTTTTAAACTAATTTTCTTTTTATGGTCTCCTTTTTAAATGAAGACATTACTGTAACAGAATTTGAGCAAAGGGTCTTGGTTTTGCACCATGAGAAATCCTAATTTTGAGTATGTTTAGTATTTTAAAGTAACTCTTCAATTAGTTGTGTCTGCAGCTTGACCTTGCATTTCTCAGGATGATTTAAAACCACTTTCTTTCTTCTCAGCCATTAAACATACACATCCAAAAATCATATATGAGATCTAAAATCTTTAAGTATAAGCACCACTTCCACTGGGACTTCCATCTAGTCATGGGATGGTTGGTACTGTGTCTTGCACAGAGTGCCTCTGTTCTCTTTTAGCATGTCCCCATCAGTAGAGAGGCAGTCACTTGGATAGCTGCAATACTCATTTCTGAGGAGATACAGCTTTTCAGTTCGTGTAGCCTTAAACCCAGTGTGGTACTTATGTTACTATCTTTCACTCCTTTGATGGCTTGTTACATTTCAAGGTTAGGTGCCTTTTCAGGCTCTCATTAGCGAAAAGTAACTTTCCTTCTAGATTATATTTCTCTTCTAAAAATCTCTGAAGCAAGCTATAATGAAAATACATCCCATGGAGAAATTAAAATTGAGAAGTGACTAGAGATGAGTACAACAAATACTTAACATTTGAAGTAGACCTTAGCAAATAGCATGTCTTTGTAAATATAATTAGTGTTATAAAGTGAATATTAAGGACTTGTAATTTTTTTTTCTTTTTTGGAGGAAGGGAACAATGGCATTGATATGTCCATGTAATTTACTTTATATTTTTTGTGAAGGTTTTTTTACCATTCAGATACCTGAGTTATACCTATTTTAATGACTGTTTTGCTTTAATTCTGTTCTTCTGTGTTGACGGCATTTAGCCTTTGTAGCCATTTACCCTTTGCTAGCCAAATCTGCAGACTCCTAAGTGCATCAATTTGACTTCGTCTAATTCTTCTGAGGACTGCAAATGAGTATGGTGATGACTATAAAAATAACAGCTGTCCAGTAGACTGAAGTAAAATGCTTATTCTTTAAATACACTAATCTGTCATTTCAGTTCTGCGTTTTTTCTTTATAAATCAAAGTGAAATCAAGAAGACTTTAAAATCATGCTGTTTTGCTGTTTATGTCAACTGTTTGGGGTTTTTTTTTGTTTCTGACCATATTTTTATTGGTCCACACTATTGGGAGAGAACCTTTTTATGAGTAAAAGTTTTTGGCTAGTAGACACTACTTTGGTTTTTTAAAAAGCATCCTTAGCTAACTGTGTATGTATGGGCATTTGTACAATTATTACAGCTATTAAAAAATTAAAAAAAATCCCAAGCAACCCCCTCTCCCACCTATAGTTCTCACATCTATTCCTATTGGTCCAGTTGGAAATCTCTGAGTACAGATGCTTCTTAGCAAAACTTGGGTAAGAATTGTGAGGAATTTTCCATTGGAGCACTGTCTGTAGGGTGTTTCCAGTTCTTCACATTTCAGAATAATTAGATTCAGGAAACATTTAAAAATATTTTTTAAAAAGAGTTTTTGAAAGTAGTTCAGGTACTTCTAACTTTCCCGTTATGCTGGGACCTGAAAAGTTAGAGGAGAAGCTTTTTTTATAGTGTTTTTTCCAGATGAAGGTAAAGGATTTTAAGATTTTAATATTCTTAATTCTGTGGAAGAAATAGGTTAGCTATTCCAGCAGGTAAGAGATTGGCTTGAGCGTTCAATAACAGTTGTTTTTTTTTTAAACTCAGCTCAGCAGTCTTCCCTGAAGGAGGTTAATTATGCTGGTTAGACAAGGAAGCTAAGACTGTCAAAATTCTTTTCTTAATTAAATCAGGGTAGTAATTCTGTTAGCTGTGTTTATTGATCGCCCTTTAAAACGCATTATTACATTCTCCTTCATTTTCATTTGCCTTCGTCTTTTGCCCTGCTGTTGAACTTTAATTCTCAGTGCCACTCTCTGCTCTCTACCTGCTGTTCTGTGACTTGCTGCCATGGTCTCTCAAAGCATTCTCTGAGGGATTCTGTCCAGTGTCTCCCATCATCTCCCTGAAACTGCCTTTCTGCACATGCTCTGACATGACTACACCAATTTCAGTCATCAGAAATCTATCAAAAATGTAAACCTCCTTTCCTTGTAATCTTGTTAAGTGCTCTGTTTTCATTTTAGATTACATTTTCTAGAATACTTCCTTGCAATCCTTCTCTGTTCTCTTCTGACAATAGATGCTGTCTTGCCTGTCTGAGGAAGCTGGCACTTATATTGGAAGGATATATCTGAATGCAGAAAAATATTAATACTTTTCTGAAAATGTTTCTCTTTCAGACTTTTATTCTCTTTAGAATGTGCTTTAGATCACAGTGGATGTGAAAAAATGTCTATTTATATGTAAAATTTTTCTCTCCTAGCAAAACAAAATATTATACTGTATACTGTCAAAGACATTACTATCTTGAGCTGTTACTTGTGTATTTAATATTTAAGAAATATGTAAAAAAATACATGTTTGTGGTTTTTTCCATCTTCTTTATGTAACTTAGTCCAATAGCTAGTGGTGTCCAAGGCTGTTGTGTTGACATAAACCTTATTATCTTCAAGATTTTTCTTTTCTTTGCCTGTCAGAAAAAGGAAGACACTGAGTAAATCCATTAAGAAATTAAATGTTCGCTATCTCGCTTAGTGTTACTAAAACAAGCCTTTAGTTTTACAAGACTGAAGTGTCAAACATAGTATTTATATTTATGCTTCATATGGTGAAATGTTAATCTGTAGGATTCAAGGTCAAAATGAGGGAAAACAAATTTGTTTTGAGGTTTTCTGTGTAAATCATCAAGTTGGAGAGACTATTATATAAATTAATCTTCAGTCTGTCCTGGTATCATTCCTTTTACAAGTCAGTGTAGAAGAGGGTACAGATCTTGCCTGTTGAACTGTTTAATAATGGGACACTTCGTGAGGGGATAAAGCAGTGGCCACTAAAGCAGGGATGAGAACCTAGGAACTCCATCTGTGGATATTGTAGTCTGTTTTTTTCCTGGATCCCTGATGTCTTAAAACAATTCTTGCAAAGCTTCAGCAAAAACAGCCTCTGCTGCTGCCTAGGAAGGTGGCCTAAGAGTTCAAACCCTAGCAGGTTTTGCTAGGCCTGAGCTCCCTGTCTCCACACGTGTGCTGTAAAATAGCATAAGGTTATGGGGAGAAAGATTGGTGTTTGTCTTAATAGATAAGTCTTCCAAATCCTGGCTCAAGACAGCAGTTATTCAGGCATATATGTTAAGTTTATACTCATGATTTTTCTACTGACTTGCTCCCAGGTTTTCCTTGCTCAGCCCACTGCTGGGTTCCTTTGTACAGACAATACATAGTCTGCATAGTACAAGGAAGAAACCTCTGATGTAAGCTATACAAATTCTAATCTTGAGGCTCTAAACAGCATTTTCCAGCTTTTGAAGCATTTAAATATATGAGGTCAGAATGTGGCTGTTTATGTCTTTCATGCTTCTACATCTTTACTGTATTTTGTATGCTTGATATTTATTTATATAAAATATTCTTTACCTACTTTTTGTTTCTTCCCCCTCAAGTGGCGAGTCAGAAAAGAAGCAATGATGGGTCTTGCCCAGCTTTACAAGAAGTATTGTCTTCATGCTGAGGCTGGAAAAGATGCTGCAGAGAAAGTGAGCTGGATAAAGGATAAACTTTTGCACATATATTATCAAAATAGCATTGATGACAAGTGAGTCAATCTAAGCCTTCCTAATTTTAATTGTGTAGTGATAAGAGAGACACTGAAAATACGTGCTTATCCTGGGATACATTCTGTGTATGTGGCTTTAAGTATGATGTATTTAATTATAGTTATTGAGACATCTACTAAGATATTCAGGATGGTTGCATTATCTGTTCATGTATTCATTTTATTTACTGACGGAACTAGATCTGTGGTGATAGTAGATTGTCATTAACTAACAATTGTGTGGAAAAAAAAATACAAAATTTTGTGTTTACCCAGTTCTTGTTTGCTTTACTGCTTTCCAGGGGCTAGCATGTTAAAATCCATTATTTGAATACATCATGTGTGTACACACCACAGTACATGTACAGACATCTCCTTTTGATAGGTTGAGTGGAAAAGGACCCTCTTGGTAGAAGAAAAGCTGAAGAACTATCAAGAGTGTTTTCCCTGTTCCCTAGTCTGTCCTGCTTTGTCATTCAGTCCCTTTGATTTTTTTAAACACCATTTTTGCATAGGGAAAAATATTTTGGCCAAGTGAAAGGTAGTTTTCAACTCTCACTATTATTCTTTGTCTTTAACAAGGAGAGCCAAACTGTGAGATCACACAAAGATAGAATTTCAGCCTAGATATTTAATACAGCAGACTTGCAAATTTCTTTATAGTGCTTCTTACCATCTTGCATGTATCAGGCTGCTGCCTCAATAAGTTTTGTGATCTTAGTGACTCTGAATGAGCTAATACCTTCCTTCAGTTGCCACTTAAAATAGTGAATTCTTACTATTGCAGTGATGAGGGCTCTCACTTTGTTGATCATCAGTGGGCCAGAATTACATATTTGATCAGTTGCCGCTTTATTGGAAAAAAAAAAAAAAAAAAAAAAAAAAAAAGAGAAAATGATATGGTTATGAGATTGCACACTCAGAAATAGAAATGATAATGAAAGTCTGCTGAAATAGAAGTATCAAATAGTGAAAAATTAGGACATCCTCACATGTTTATACAAAACTAACTCTGCATATGTATGTGCATCAAATACACTTTAATTTGCTCTGAGAGGTTTGTGTTTTTTCTAGCATGTTCATGTCTTGCTTTCAGTAGACAGGCTTGTTAGTGAGCAGAGAATGAATCAAAGTTTGATAATCAATGGGGCAGATGTTTTCGCTGTTCCTGCTCACAGGAAATGCAGAACACTGTGGGAAATGATGCAAGGAATCTTTAAGGAAAGACTGTTCCATCAAACTGTGTTTCTCTGTCATGATTTCTTCTGAAAGTCTGATTAGGCCAATGGAACTGGTGCTAGCATGAGTAGGGGTGGATTGTATATGGTTTATTTTCTGGAAATCCACACTGAAAGACTGATGTCTTGTTTTCTGGTGTTCTTCTAGTTCAGTTTGATACCCTCAATTTTAATTCAGATTCCACTCATTTTTAAGGCTGACAAGTTCTTGCTCAGTCACACCCTTGGGTTGGTTTCCTCTTCTCGGAGTAGAGAAATAAATGCATTTCAGTATTATCATTATTAGAATTAGAAAGTTAGTACTTTTACCACCTTAAGAGCTATAGAAATACTATGATCTTTTAAGACAGGATCCTCTCGTTTCTTTAAACATGGAAGCATAGCACAAAATTACGTGTCTCTGGCCTGTTTTCCTTCTGTAATGAGGGAAGAGGGAAAAAAAGTAGTAGTGAACAGCTGTCTGAGCCTTGGAGCATTATGCAGTTTGTGCAAGGGATAACATAGAATCACAGAATTGTCAGGGTTGGAAGGGACCTTCAAGATCATCCAGTTCCAACCCCCCTGCCATGGGCAGAGGTACCTCCCACTAGATCAGGTTGCTCAGAGCTCTGTCCAGCCTGGCTTAAGAAACTTCCACGGATGGGGCTTTGACCAGCTCTTGGGGCAACCTGTTCAGTGTTTCACTGCCCACATGATGTAGAACTTTTTCCTAATGTCTAATCTGAATCTACGTACCCCAAGGTTTAATCCATTCCCCCTAGTCCTCCCTCGACCTGCTGGCCGTGCTCCTCTTGATGCAGCCCAGGATACCATTGACTTTCTAGGCTGCAAGTGTACAGTGACAGCTCATGTTGTACCCCCAACTAAACAGTTCTTTCAAAAGATAATAGTGCAGTATGACACAGTATTCAGGCATGAAGTGAAATAGAAAAAATTTTCTCCATACATCCTTAATTCAGTCACTTTGTAATGTTTTTGTTTTAACTTTGATGACTATTGATGTGAATATCTACTCCAGACAGAACTGTAAGAACTGTCACCTGTGTGCTCAGAGCTGCTTTGTCTGACAACAAATGCTTAGTAAATGGAGCAAAGTAACCACATGCTAAACACTACCCCATTGCCCATTCCTGATATACTAGACAGTGACTTTCAGAGGAAAAAGATGTGTCCCAGAGGTATTTCCTGTTTGTAAATATTTACTCTGTCATGGGCCAGGGAGGGCATGATACAGTCTTGCTGTTTGTATTGACATCTTTTCTAGAACATGCATCTGAAGTATGATATTCATAAATTAGTAAGATAAACCTGATGCCCTCAGTCTCCTAGTATGTTAAACAGACATGGAGTCCCCCGAGATCTGAAGAGTCTTGCAGAAAATACTTGGCCTTATTAGTTATAAAATGTACAATGAAAGCAAGAAAGCCAAGTTTTCTTTAATACTAACAGAGGTCCTTGGGAGAGTTATATCCATGTTCATGATCATCCTCTGCCTTGCCATCATGTCTCTTGGATTTTCTTTGAGCTTGAAATACAGTGGATTTGACCTGTGTTGCCTTCTGTGGTCTTTGTAAGAGGCTCTCCCAGATCACTTATTAGGAATCATAGTGAGAGAGATTGTAAATTCAAACACACAAAGTTTTTATCCATAAATATCAAGTTTTATAGCTGAACATTGTGCAGAGCTACCATTGCAATGGATGAAATTAGTGTCTGAATGTTCTTTCATTTGGGGGAGGTGGACTGTAATTATATCAACTCTGTAGTCATGTTTTGTACTTCAAGTTTTGTATTTTATATAAACTTTAAATATGTATTACTGTCCTTTTAAAAAGATAACTGGAAAATGTTTTTGCTGGATGGGTTTGCTCTCACTTAATTTTCCTCTTCCTTCCTTTGTTGTGTTTTGGTGTTCCTTCTCCACCTTTTAACACCATTGTTTTGCTTCTTTTCTCAAACACTGCAATTTTATTTTAACTTTTCTCTTGATGTCACATGAGATATTTATTTCTCCTTTCCCTTCAGTAAATTTTTGAAATCTTTCTTTATTTGGGATTTTTACTGTCTGCGTCTCTTACCCTTATGTATGAGAGTGAACAAAGGGATATTCTCAAGAGCCTGGAGAAAAAGGAAAATTTGGATGGTTCCAAATAAATCAGTTACTCCCATTTACAGGTGAAAATGACAGTATGTGGAAAAGCTTTAGAGAAGCAGTTCTTGCTAATTTTTCTATCAACTGTTGAAGGGATCTTTACAGTTAAGGAGACCTACTCTTTTTTCCTCTCTGTTGGAATCTAGTTTCAAAGACTTTGAATACTTTTTGTTCTTTCAGCTTGTCTGAAAGGTATCACCACTTTTGGAAAGACAAATTTTGTCTTTTTTCTTCCTGCAGGTTACTGGTAGAGAAAATCTTTGCTCAGTATCTTGTCCCACACAATCTGGAAACGGAAGAGCGAATGAAGTGCTTGTACTATTTGTATGCTAGCTTGGATCCAAATGCTGTTAAGTGAGTATAGTTTGTGCTCAACAAATACTTGACTTTTCAGGCTTTTCCAACATCTATATAGACTTGTATTATCACAATTTAAATAGAGATATGAGTGAATTATACTTAGCATTATTTGCAACTGTATTTCAAAACATTTAATTTCTATTTTCAAATGCTATATGTCCATTAGAGAAAAAGTTAGTATGGTATTTGAGAAGAGTGGCTTAATGCATTTGTTTTCATCTACTGAGAGCAGTGAAAAGTTAAAAATGCTCAAGTCATGACTTCTGAATTTGGTCTATGTTATTAGGGCCTGTGATGAAGTTATCTATAACTGAAATCTGGTTGATAGTAGCCTGGTTTTTATGTTGAAAATGTTATTTTCAAGATAATGTGAGTGGGACATACTATGGCTGTCCCACTATGTGAAATTTTTCGAAGTACAATAATGAGAGAGGTGATGTTAAGTAGGAGAAGAAAATCAGTTCCACTTTGTGTGGAATGGTTATGTTTTAATACTTGGTAGGTTTATATTATATCCAGATGTTGCACTTTAAGATAAATAATTAAACAGTCTTGTTTACTATTACATCCAGCAAGCTCTTTTCAGGAGCAAATAGGTAAACTTTTCCAATTTTGCACTTTTCAGAGCACTGAATGAGATGTGGAAGTGCCAGAACATGCTAAGGAGTCATGTACGAGAACTACTGGACTTGCACAAGCAGCCCACTGTACGGTTATTAATGCTAATAGTTGATCCAATGGACCTGGTAGACTAAATACTGTGGTTTTTAATATTATTTTTTCAGTGTGACTGTATTACTGCTCTGTTGATTTTGCATATGTAGACAGTGTTCCATTCTGTATAAGTAAAGTTGCTTCCAATAATGCTTAAAGGTGGCCTCCTTATGTTGACCATTATTTTATATTATTCATCAATAACTTTGGAAAAAGTTAAAAAAAATTCTTAAGATTGTTTTTGTTTTCACAGACCTTTTTTGTTTCTCATTTGATTAACACATTTAATGAATTAATATGTTGTAACATAGCACATTAAGGGGTTTTGAAAACAAAAGTTTTAATAAATTTTTACTTCAAAACATAACTTCAAACTATGAGATACTTTAAAACCCTGAAGTAATGCCCTTCTAGTTAATGTGGAGGTGGGCTTGGGGGCTTTGGGATTTCTTCCAGGTCTTTTTCCAATAATTGTTTTTGGTCGGTTATGTGAATTAGTGAATTTCTGCAGTTCTTTGATGCAGCAAGATTTTTTTCCCGTTTTTCTGTGTGTAGTAGCCGCTAATGATACCATTACATTAGTCTGATGTTTGTTTTTAATACAAAAACACCAAACAGCTTAAAGGTATGTTTTATAAAGGAGAAGTTGCTGATATGTTTGTTTTGTTTGTTTTTTGCTTTTGTCCTCAGTCAGAAGCAAACAGTGCTGCCATGTTTGGAAAGCTGATGACCATAGCAAGTAAGTGTTACTAAGCTCTATAAACTGTTCCTACAGCATTCCTGAGTATTGCATTTCTTCGAATCTTGGCATACCAAAGTGGCAAATTATTTAATGTTAAATTGTGTTTAATCATACAGAAAACCTTCCAGATCCTGGAAAAGCACAAGATTTTGTGAAGAAATTCAATCAGGTTCTGGGTGATGATGAGAAACTTCGGTCCCAGCTTGAACTGTTAATTAGCCCTACCTGTTCTTGTAAACAGGCAGATGTCTGTGTGGTAAGGAAGTACAATAGCAAACTTCTATACCTTAAATATTTAAGCTTAAAGCAGTTACTCAGAGTTAATGATCTCTTTTGGTTTCTTAGCATGATTTTGATGTATTTCTAATTTTCATAAAATAGCTTTTTGGTTAACCTGTAGAGATTGTTGAAAATATAATTTATGGTAATGGTCTTGCTTCCTAAGGAAATATTAGCATTATTCCTTTCTAGGGTTACAAGCATCAAGCATAAAGTAGTTTAACTTTTTTCAAGTATTTGAAAAATATATTTTCTTTCAAGTATCTCCCTTATGGTAAGAGTTCTAAACTGTCTTCTGACACTGATGAAGATTCCTCTGAGTACAGTCAAGCCACATACTATAACATCTGCCTGTCATTATTTTTATTCCGAAAATGTAATTTTGAAATAAGTCTTTCTCCCTTCACTTGCTCATCTATTTAACCTCTATGATGAAAGTTCACCTCTTAATATTGAATTGGACTTTTCCAGAGATTTACTATCACAACAGACTTTTTTTCATTATGGTCCCAAAATAACAAGTGATTTAATTGACAGAAATCACAATAGAGAGCATCAACAAGCAAACAGGCTTCATGGGTTTTGTTGCACTGAAATTGTCTAGGGAGGACAACAAAATGACCTTGAGAATGATGTCCTAACCAGTTGATTTAGAGAGTATGTCTTCTAAACTAGTAGATTTTGCAATTTGGGAATGCGGTGATTCAAGTTCAAGAGAAAGATTTCTTCCCTCTTTGTCAAGATAATTCAGCACAGCAGGGCAATTTCCAATAAATTTCCAATAGTTTGTAGGGTCTGCAGCATCCAACATTTTAGGAGAAGAAAGATGAAGTCATTTTTTTTCAGAGATTTTTAGACTTCTGTTCAAAATAAGAGATCATCTTATTCACCTTCTGCTGGATTTGCAGCTGAATTTGATGTTCTTGATACTTGGGGCATTCAAAGGGGAAAAACAGATTTTTGGATGCAAAACAATTGTAGGCAAGTACATAGGGTCTGCTGGAGCCAAGGTAGTGTAGTGCTTCTGCACATCTGCAGTAGTGTAGCTTTTAGTGCTGTTTTTTTCATTGTTGCTTATGAAATCTCACACATGCAATGGATGACCTGCAGATCATGGATTACTCTTGCCAGCATGGACATTTAAGTTCTGTCTACATTGCACTTGGCTCCCCCTTCTCTTTTGTGTCTGTCCTGCAGTTCCTTAAAAAAAAGTCTGAAGAAGTCTTATTTGAAATCTAATGCAACTTATATTTGATTTCAACTTAATGTGGTAAAGAAATATTTGGAGATAACAGTAGCCACCTTTAAAATAACCTTCACTGTATTATGTAGTCAGTCTCAGTTAACTGAGAGGTCTTGTCAGTGTTAGGTTAGTGGTTGGATTTGATGATTCTGAAGGTCTTTTCCAATCAAGGTGATTTTGTTAAAATAAGTGGTTATATTTAGCTTATTCAACAGGTTAAGAAGCAACTAAAATGAATATAATTCTTGTGTGTATTTAACATCCTTGTAGAGAGAGATAGCTCGGAAACTTGCAAATCCGAAGCAGCCAACAAATCCTTTTCTGGAAATGGTCAAATTTCTTTTGGAAAGAATTGCCCCTGTACATATTGACTCAGAAGCCATTAGGTAAGTTTGAAAGATCATACTAATGCATTAATTATTTCAAAGATTACTTAAATGACCCCCCCCAAAAAAATATTTTCATGGGATTCAGACAAGTTTGTCATAGCAGGAAATAGGCTTTTTAAAAACAAAACATTTTATTTAGATGTCTTCATTTCCAGCAGCCTAGAGAATGCAATTTGTTTTCTTTTTTGCAGTGCTGTCTGGAAATTATTTTAAAAATATGGTAATTCCCAGTGAAACTGCTATTTGTGGGGCTTAAGGTGAAAATTATGGTCATAATTTTCATATGCTTAAGTGCCACACAGTCTTCCATATAGCAATGGAATTAATTAGCTTTTGTGGGATTGTGCAAGAGAGTGCTTGGATTCCTTTTGAGACTTGTTGGACAACATAATTGCATTCTGAAACTCATGCAGCTATGTGTTGATCTGAATGCTGCCAACATGATGGGGTGTTTTTGTTGCTGTTATGTTTTGGTTTTTTCCTGAATAATTAATTTTGCACAAAGCTAAGTCAGGAGGAAAACAAATAATGGAATAGCTTGGGTTTGTTTGTGTTTTTCCTTAATGATACAAAAACTAAAAGCCAAACACCACAACATCTCCCTCCCAATGGGCTATTGCCTTCCCAATGGGCTATTGCCTGCCTTCTGCTTATTGCCAAAAACAAATAATGTTGCTGGTATCTCAAGTCTTTTACGTTGTTCATAGTCCCATTAATTTGCTGCTTTTTGCTTTTTTTTTTTTTTTTTTTTTTTTTTTGTAACTTTTGTTTCAGTGCACTAGTAAAACTTATGAATAAATCCATAGAGGGGACAGCAGATGATGAAGAGGAGGGTGTAAGTCCTGATACTGCTATTCGTGCAGGACTTGAACTTCTCAAGGTAATCTACATTCATGCAGCTATAGTTTGTAATAGAAGGGACAAAAGTGGTAGGACTAATGAATTAATATTAGCATGGTTATAATATTAACATGGTTACTGTTTAGATAATATTTTAATGTATGAAAGTGTTTGGTTATTAGTATTCTCTGGGAAAATAATGAAAGAGAGGTTTTGGAAGAATTATGTTTTGAAAAAGGTGCCAACAGCCTGAGTACACATATTAAAGCAGAAATTGAAGCAGTTTCTGCTTAAGGAAGTCATACAGAAGAAGGTGAAGTAAAGTGAAAGGAAGAGAAATGGGGAAAGTGGGAGAGGCACATTGTTTGGGGCCTGTATGATACTGGAAGGAAAGCAAGCAATGAATGCAAGAGCCAAGTTGTGTAGAGGAAAAAAAGGGGGGGGGTGGGGGAACTTGTGTGGTTATGAGAAGTGGCTGGGGGAGAAAGAAGGATTTGAAATAGCTGGAAACATCTGTTATGGATTTGGCAGTTCACTAATGAGATTTTATTTTCAATATGTTATGAAGAGCAGTGCAAAACACAGGAGGGAACAGGTTACATAATCACTGAGACCTTTGAGAAGTTTGAGTGAATGAAGTGGAGTTTTTGAGACATATCAAACCAAATTTGGTAATGGCAACAATGGTAGAAAGAGTTATATAGAAGTATGCAAGGAAGTAATGTCTGTTAACTAATGTAGCTCAGAAGAGAAATCTCCAAGGTTGAATGTTTTGTTGCTGTGATGTGGATGTCTCTGAGAATGTTATTTCACCCATTGATACTTATGCAAGTAGGCCACTCTGATGGAAGAAACCAAGATAAGATAAATCCAAAGAATACACAAAATACATGCAAATTTTCATTGTTCTCCCTACCTTACTTTACTATTCTTGGTACAGTTTTGCTTTGGGATAGCCTTTTGTTCTCTTCTCTGCATGATTAGTTTCTTTTTTGATGTTTCTCCTACTTAACAGAATGTGTTATTTCATTAGATTTAGATTAAATGGACAGTAAATCTATGTATTCTTTGTAGCTATCTTAACCTTTTTGATTTCTTCTCAGCAACTTCTGTTTTTGGAGAAATCAAGATTTAAGTTAAGCGGAAAAAAAAGGCATTCTTAAGTGTGCTAGAATGAGTCTTGAGTATGTGTTCATTTTGATAAATGCTTACATTTTAAATAATGTGCTATATTATAAAATATTTGGAGAAGGGGAGGACCTAAAGAAAAAGCATAGATGAGTTAATTTGAAAATGCCTATATCACCTTCTCCAAAATGAACATAATTGAATGTCATAGTGTCACATGAAGATGTAATAGCTATTTATGCTGATGGTAATGCTCATAAGCAACCATAATTTTTATGATTCATTTACCATTAATAAATATACCTTTGTTTTAATGTGTAACTACAGGTTCTGTCCTTTACACATCCTACCTCGTTCCACTCTGCAGAGACCTATGAATCTCTGCTGCAGTGCCTCAGGATGGAAGATGATAAAGTAGCTGAGGCAGCCATACAGATTTTCAGAAACACGGGTCACAAAATAGAAACAGACTTGCCACAGATAAGATCGTGAGTGTATTTCTTTATGTGCAGTTTTTCCCACCTGGAATTCTGCATCTTGATAGTTTATTCAGTATTGCACCTAAAGTTACTTTATATTCTTGTAGATAAGAACAGCTTCTCTTTTTCCATTTTGTATTCCTTCACTACATTTCTGTCCCTTAATGTTTAAATTCTGCATTGTCACATTTTTTAGTATTTATTGAAGATGTTATGTACTTCTTAAAAATCTTATAATAGATGCATAGAATCCAGCATGTAGTATGTTTCCCAGGTTACAAAATAAGCAACAACAAAAATACAGCAACGATGTAATTGCCTGGCATAATTTCTACTCATGTCTGTCCTTCACACATTTTTTTTATCTTTGTAAGGAGTAAAAATATAATCTCTGATGGTTAACAGCTCTGTTTGTTGGGAAACAAGATCCAAAAGCAGGCATGAATTTCCAACAAAGCATAATTGTCTGTCTGTAGATTGTCATTGTGCAGTTCATGCTTTAACTGCTGATTAAAGCTGTGTAATCTACTAGGTATCCACAGACTATTTAAAACCTTGTGGGTAATATCTAAAACCTTAAAATTAGCCTGTTAGTAACTAACTAAGCATAAGTTTCAAGTTCTTATATATTGAAATAGTGTATTGGGTATTATTATACTAAAATGCATACCATTGTACACCTTAAGTTCTCAGTGAAGTTGAGATGTAACCTTAGTGATTGTCACAGATTTGAATCAGATTTTGGTCAAAACAGAATTGTTACGGTTTCATATGAGACACATTTTTAGACATCTGTAGAGGTGGGGAGAAGGAAGACCAGCAATCCCCATTGTCAGTATAGTTGCCAGTGTAGTCCCAACTGTCCGTAGTTCTCTACTAGAGTTCAGTCAAGACTGTGCATTGCTGGAGTGTGTCACCTTCTGTCACAGAAGCCTGGTATTGCTGACGTTTCTTTTGGCTTCATGCCTTAGCCAGGTATTGCTGAAGAGCAGTCTCAAATAGCCTGAAAATTTAAACTGACAAAACTGAGGTCTATCCCTTGGTATGGTTTGCAAGCAGGTCAGGTTAATGTTCTGAAAGTTTAATGTTCTGAAAGTTTACACTGATGCAAAGAAAAAGAAGTCTTAGGAACAATAGATGTTCAAAAATTCATGTATTCATAAATCTTTATCATAAATGAGGGATGTAGTAGAATCATAAAATGGTTTGGGTTGGAAAGGACTTTACAGATCATTTAGTTCCAATCCGCCTGCATGGACAGGGACACTTTCCACCAGACCAGTTTGCTTAAAGTCCCATCCAGCCTGGCCTTGAACACTTCCAGGGATGGAGCATCCACAACTTCTCCGGGCAACCTTTTCCAGTGTCTCACCACCCTCACAGTGAAGAATTTCCTGTGGGCCCCCTTCAGGTACTGGAAGTCTGCTTTAAGGTCTGCCTGGAGCCTTCTCTTCTCCAGGCTGAACAGCCCCAGCTCTCTCAGCCTGTCTTTATAGGAGAGGTGCTCCAGCACTCTGGTTACCTTTGTGGCCCTCCTCTGGACTTTTTCCAAGAACTCCATGTCCTTTTTATGGTGTGGGCCCCAGAACCGGACACGGTAGTCCAGGCTGGGTCTTACAAGCAGGAGCAGAGGGTGGGAATCACCTCCCTTGCCCTGCTGGCCGTGCTTCTTTGATGCACCCCAGAATACAGATGGCTTTTTGTGCTGCAAGTGCACGTTGCTGACTCCTAATCAGGAAGGTAGTTTGGTTCAAGTAGGTTAGCCTATGTAGGCTAACTGTAGGTTAGCCTATGAAGCTTATTTTAACTGTAGATTTTACTGAATTCTTCACTATTTTTGTTTTTATTTAATTCAGTTTGTGGAATCTTGGCAGAGTTGAGAGGAGACATTCTACTTTAGGATGTGTTATTATAGGGGTCTTCAGTTTTGGATTTTGTGTGGGTTTTGAGAAAAATGAGACTTCATTCTTTCAACCCTGTGAGCTCTCCTTCCACCTCATTGCCCATTTGGATTATGCAATGTGTCATTGAAGGATGAGTACTAAAAAATCCATGTGCTGAGTGCTGCATTGCTGCTGAGGCTTTCAAGAAAGGAATTTTTAAAATAGATTTGTGTCAGATGTTTTCTAGAGAATTATGTTTTCTTGTGTCAATTGCTGACTGAGTTCTGTGGTAAACCTCACAAGTTTCATGTGTCTCAGACAATGACTTCTCAGGGGACAGGTCTGTGTTCCAGCATGCTCTCAGGTGTGGAACCAGACAGTCCTACCAACCTTGATTTGGTCTCTCAAGTGGCCTGATCAGCAGAGAGATTCTGGGGAATTCAAACGTAAAAGCTCAGAACAAAGTAGTTCTCACTTGAGTATCCATTGCAATTAAGACCCCAGTTAAAGCAGTAAAGGCTTATAAATACACTGATGTTTAATGGTTTAATGGTTATTCCTGGCTTTTAATAAGGTTTTTTTTCCCTGCCCTGTCACATCCAAGCTTGGATAATATCCCAGGAGTTTACCCTAGCTGAACCTGTCAGCTTCCCCTCATCTTTCATTTTGTTTCCTAAACAGTCTTATTTTGATCTTTACTTTCTTTCATGTTTGGTTTTTTTCCCTGTGAGCTTTTTTATGCTTAAATATATAGAGTCAGATGTTCAAGTATTATTACTACAGTTCCGTCCTGCTTCTAACTTTATGGTTATGACTTTTCCTCAAAAAACTTACAAGGAATCCTTTATTTGTGAGATGGTGAGGTTAGATTTGTATAGGTGAAAAGCTTTATATTTTATAGATTGCAAATTGCATTTTGAAGTACTTTGTTTAATGTTCACAGAACACTAATTCCAATTCTGCATCAGAAAGCAAAAAGAGGCACTCCTCACCAGGCAAAACAAGCTGTTCACTGTATACATGCCATATTTTCAAATAAAGAAGTGCAACTTGCACAGATTTTTGAGGTATGTCTTCTTCATTATTAAGATTTGTTTCTGTTCTTAATTGATACTGGTCATAAATGTTAATTGAGTTCATACTGTCTATTAACAGATAATTTATGAGGTAGGTAGCCTACAGGTGCATGGTAGTAGAGAGAAGTCATTCATTTTACAATAGCAAATATTAATGTTTGTGTCTCAAAGTCATGGTTTTGTAATATTCTGATGTCTGATAGAGAAGATACTCCTTTTTGTCTACATAGAAGTTAAGGGGAAATAAGCTAAATATGCTGGAATGATCCACACTAAATCCCATGAGCAGATCGTAAATGAGATATAACATCCTCTCTTCAAACAATTTTAAATTATCATGCTTTTAAGTTCTTTGCACATACAGCACTTTCTCACTGGAGACGTTACTACTTGACTGTAAGTTCATTTAACTTAATGCTCACATAATTTATTAATTTAGAGAAGTTGTAAAACAAAAAGTCAAACAGAGCAGAGAGGTTATTATTTCTCACTGTAATCTCTTACATAATATTATTAATTTTAACTTGTAAAATATCTTAGGTTCTTAATCTTGGCTGTCTTTGAACCTTTGCATAATTCAAAGGTGTAAAAAGCTTTGAATTCAGCTTTTGGAGTTTGATGTCTACTTCAATTTATTTGAGACTTCATGTTCTCTCCCCAGTACCAGAATACAGTATGAGGATAATGGTCATACAGCAGCACAGATTTATCCTGGTGACCCTTACCTGTAAGGGAAATACTCATCACCAATGTCCCTAGTGGTTTCCAGGGTTTTCTTTAACCTACTGTTACATTGAAACTGCAATGGCAGAAAATAAGTTTTCACAACTTGTGAATAGAAATGAGAGGTTTTCCCATGTCTTCTACCTTGAACGTGTTTCACCATTAAAACAGGAAGATGATAAAAAATTTGTTTTGCCCTTACCTGGTGACATTTTTTGGTCACTGTTGTTAATTCAGACATACTAGCATTCTGTCTCCATCTTGATTTGCTAACTTTATTAATTCTTATGAAAAAACTGTGAAACGTAAAAGTAATCCATTGGTAAAATAAATTATTTTTAGGCATGCTAGCTTACTTTAGTTAAATCTTGATTTATTTTTTTTCCTTCCTCAGCCTCTTAGTAGAAGCTTGAATGCTGATGTACCAGAACAACTTATAACTCCATTAGTTTCATTGGGTCATATTTCTATGTTGGCTCCTGATCAGTTTGCTTCTCCAATGAAATCTGTTGTTGCAAATTTCATTGTGAAAGATCTCTTAATGAATGACAGGGTAAGATTTTCTTTTTTTTGCTAAACCCTTACTATTCAGTTTGCCTGTTGTTATCTCTGTGAGGAACTGAGCTTTTTTGGTAAATGAGTCACTAAGGGAATGTTCTATAAATTGCTAGTACAGTAATAATTGCATTATAAAATATCTTTTTGTTAAAGCAAGCTTAGTCTGTGACATTTTCCATTTTTACTTCTACATTTTCTGTATGGATTGAACTAGTTCTTAAACTTAGATGAATGTCTGTAGTCAACAGGTGAAAAAAATGGAAAATTGTGGTCTCCAGATGAAGAAGTTTCTCCAGAAGTACTAGCAAAGGTAAGTGATCTGCTGTCAGTAACAATGTGAATATCTGAGGTTAAAGATTTACTTTTTTTCCCAAATTGTGCAACTGAGGGTATTAATGTAAATCCCTTTGAGTACTTCTATATGAGTTTCCTTAGAATATGCAGTGTTTGAGAGTTTTTGTGGATTTTGCATGCAGTTATAGAACTGGTAGAAACTATGCATTTTGGTGTCTTCACTTACCAATATGAATTATGCTGAATCTTGAGAAAATGAAGATACTAAAAACTTTTAGTTTCCTTTGCAAGAAAGGTAATTTGACTTTCCTGACTGTAAAAAGATTTGATATAAATTGAGGCCCTGACGAATTTTATGCGTTCATCTTTTATAGGCTGTTTACTGTGAATCAAATTATGGCCACTTTTAGAAAACTTGATTTAGTTGCTCTTATTTTTAATCATGTAGCAAGTATCCTCCATCCTTTAGATGCTCTTGTGAGAAGGCACTGAACCATAGTTGAAATGTCCTTATGCCATAAGGACTGCTGCTTCCTTCTTCACGCTATAAATATTTACTGCTTCATTCTGTTGCTTAAAAAATGTATCTGTTTTAATAAATGGGAGTCTTTGGAAATGTCAGGTTGACAGAGTTAAGTTTCTAGTTCATTCTCAACTTTAGGAACTCAGTTCACGGTTGATTTTTTTCATTTTTGATAGGTGCAAGCAATTAAACTTTTGGTACGCTGGCTGTTGGGTATGAAAAACAACCAGTCAAAATCTGCAAATTCCACACTCCGGTTATTGTCAGCAATGCTTGTCAGTGAAGGAGACCTGACAGAACAGAAGCGAATCAGGTCAGATTTTGTTCCTTTCAGGCTTCCATCAATTTTGTTGCAGAATTTCAAGGAATATTAGTTGCTTTTGAGCTTTTTCAAAATTCTAAGGTGAGCACAGAGTTGGGTAATGGATGATGGAAAATGGATCTGATTAAGTTTAGTATTAGGAGTGGAATGGCAGTATAAATATATGCTCGATGCCTCCTCTTTGTTTTAATTTACTAATACTCATAACTCAGAATCCTGTTGGTATCTTGGTAGTAAACATACTAGAGAGTAAAAAACATGCAGGAATTTAAGGGTTGGACTTGATGATGTCAGAGGTCCTTTCCAACCAGCCTGATTCTGTGATTCTGTGAGTATCCTTGTGAGCATTGAGACATGAGGTTTAACACATGAATTGGGTGACCTTGGGTAGAGTTGTATGTAATTTTCATTCTGAGGGTGAGGGGAGGAAAGAGAAAATTGGTGTCAAAAACGTTTTTGTTTAGAAAGTGATGTGGAAACAACATGGACTTTTCTCATTTCACTGTTTTACTGGTATCAGTATTTTGGGGGGAAGCAGAGCACCTTATTTTCACGAATTTGGTTGTGTTAATGTAGCTTGACCTGAAGCTATAGAAATGTGATTTGATCTGACAGAAAAAAAACTTTGGTGGCTCATCAATTTCTGTGAAAGGAAGAAATACTGACATGCAAGTAATTTAAGGATAGTTGTGGTAGGTTGTGTTTTGTTCTGATTTTTTCCCTTCTCTCATGTTTGTACAGTAAATCAGACATGTCTCGACTGCGATTAGCTGCTGGTAGTGCAATAATGAAGCTTGCACAGGAACCCTGTTACCATGAAATAATTACCCCAGAACAGTTCCAGCTCTGTGCACTTGTCATTAATGTAAGTAACTGCATTTAAAATTAACTGACTCTTAATTGAATTCACAGTCCTTACATCTGAGCTTTTGTTGCTGCTGTATTTGAGTGTTTTCTATTCCTTACTGCAGCTTTCATAAGAGTTCATGAAATTTCAAATATTTGCTGTGCTGTACCTCTTCATATTTTTTAAATGTCTCCTCATAATTCCACCTTGGAGGCTTGCTTTCTTTTTTTTCTTTAAAGGCAGTTTTTTATGATTGTACTCTTTGTTTTATGTTGCTGTAGGATGAGTGCTACCAAGTGAGGCAGATATTTGCCCAGAAACTGCATAAGGCACTTGTGAAATTACTGCTCCCTTTGGAATATATGGCAATCTTTGCTTTGTGTGCCAAAGACCCTGTGAAAGAGAGAAGAGCACATGCCAGGCAGTGCTTGCTCAAAAACATCAGTATACGAAGAGAATATATTAAGCAGAATCCTATGGCTAATGGTTAGTATTTCAATAAAACTGTTACAAATACAGTCATCAAATACTAAATGGAAAAGAGTAATAATTAAAACTTGAGCAAATTGCTTTTTTAAAGAAACATTGGATAATAATTTGTTTCCATATCTTTATATTAGACACATTCAAATCTAAATTTACTTGAATTTAGCATAAGCATAAACCATAAAATACTTTTCTATACATTGCTGAGAATTATATGTGTAAAATACAATGCTGTTACTGTAGTAGTTGTTTTACTTTATAAAGATTTTTTTCCTGATAGTTTAGGCTTTAGGACTGTCTTCCTGAACTAAGATCAAGTAGTTCTGTAGTAATAAAATTTTTTTATTTATTTTTAATGATTCATTAAAAGTAACATTTGTAGGAAGAAAATTAAAGTTGAGGTTTTACATTCCATTAGTTGAGAAAGTTATATTTTTAAAAAGTGTTTCTTGTGATGCATGTGTCAGTAATAGGGAAGTTATTTATTTTTTTGTTACTGTAGAAAAACTTCTATCCTTGTTGCCCGAATATGTGGTACCATATATGATTCATTTACTGGCACATGATCCAGATTTCACAAAACCTCAGGATGTTGATCAGCTTCGTGATGTCAAAGAGTAAGTGCCATGATTCTAGAACTGTTATGCTTAGAATTTTTCTGTGCTTAGAATAAACTGATTAGGAAGAGAAACTCTTTGTTTTATCAACAGTAATCTTGCAAATGGAGAGCACTTTAACCAAGTGAAGAAGGCATCAACAACTGTTTGGCAGCATATTCTGAAAGCCTGTAGGTCACACCATAGTATACCAATTTTAGTGAGTTGTCAAGGCTTCTTTTAATGTGAGCTAGTGATTTTTGATTCTTTTTTTGTGCCTAGGAGTATCTGCAGACTTTATTAACAAATGCCAAGATGCCAAGTCATGTCAGTTTAGAAATTTTTGAATTTATAAAATACAGAGCTTCTCCAAGACTTAAAAATGCAATGCCACTTATAGTGAGTCAGATTCCTGCTTCACTGGAAAATTTTTCCTCCCCTTATGTTCAATCCTACTAGAATTCATGCTAAGCTTGCTGCTGAATTATTATTTGCACTGTTCATCTGCAGTGCAGTCTTGGTGCTTCTTAATTTATTCAGCACAGATTATTGTACACAAGCCTGTTATACAGAGGCTTGTTCTGTACTGTTTCCAGTCTGAGACCTTCTTGTATACCTCAAAAAAGCTTTCATACTCAAGTATAACTTTTCTGTTCCTTTGTGTGTTGAATTTTAAGAAACAGTTATATTTTAACACTTTTTAAAAATTCTTATATCATACCCTCCAGCTTTAGTTTTAGTGCTTTGGATTTGTCTTTTTTGTTTGTTTGGTTGGTTGGTTTTTTTGGTGGGGGTTTTTTTTCCTTTTTTTTTTCTTTTTTCTTTTTTTTTTTTTTTTTTCTTTTTTTCTTTTTTTTTTTTTGACTGTGAGCTGTTTTGGTATTACAAATAGACCAGTTCACATCTTTGTTCTTTTTGCACCTTTACCTAATAGAGTCCAAATCTGATTCTTTTGTTAAATGAAAAACTTCATTTATTCTGATTCCTGAGTTACTTGACACACACCTGATCAGAACCTGGATTTAGTGAAGATTTCTTACCTAATTAACAAGTGTGCATTTTGTCCCAGGACTCCCTGTTCCTGGCAGCATCTGAAAGCACTCTCCAGCATGTACTTCATCCAAAATGCATGGAACAACTTCTGATTTGTGGTTGTTAATGCTTTCTCTGAGAAGTGCTTTCTAGTGCACAGTGCTTTTTTGGACACCCCTTGTATAGCTGTCCTTTGTTGTCAAATTTCCTCCCATGTTTGTCACAGGCTGGCTGAACTAGCCAAGGGACTGCTCCAAACAAAGAAATACTCTGTACAGGAATTTTGGCAGGAGTACTTCTGTGAAGAGTCTTCTGAGATAAACCCAAAACATTTTTCTCATATAATATAATACAGTGTTTCTTTCACAAGTAGTGAGAGTCATAGTATTGACTCTAAAACATTAAATGTTTGTGAACTTGGAAAAGAAGACTCATAGGCTGTTCTGTAGTTGTCTCCCTGGTTCCTCTTGGTTTTATGTGGCCTAAATAAAGTCGCATAAGGAACTTGCTGAGCATGTATTTGCTTTAACAATGATCTGTGCTATTTCTTCTTAGACAGTTTTTTAGTCTTGTCCCGCAAAGGTATATTTGGGTTTGGTTGTTTGTTTGGTTTTTTTTTTAATCTTTAGACATTGTCTTTTTCTTCTGAATTTATATAAAAAAAAAAAACACAAAACTGAAATGGATAGAGTGATCTTGCTTTATGTGACTGTGTTGTTCTGGGTGCACATTTTTCTACGTTAAATCCCCCAGTTCTGGAAGCGTCTTGTTCAGGGTTGATAATGATTTGTTTACTTTCTTGATTTACTGAGGAAATCAAACTATTGAAGTTGACCTGTGTTAACTGGAATTAGGAGAGTAAAATTTGTTCTCAGTAGTAATCTTCAGATGACATGATGTTTTGGAGAGGCAGGGTCAGTGTGGTACATTATTAGTCCTGTATTCATCCCATTTAAGTTCTTTAGATTAGTGAATAGATAGTTGTACAGGTATCTAGCTGATTGCATTTGAGTTAGAATATAGATGTCTTATTTTGTTTGAACACAAACTATTTTAAGTGTTTTGATGGAATACAACCCTCTCTTTCAATTTTTGAGAGAAATGTTCCTTCATCTCTTGCATTACAATCTTTAATTTGTGTAATTTAAGAAGACTGAGGCTTTTGTGGACAGAAAATTCTAATGTTCAGTCATCCTGGTTTTCTAGTTTTTTATTAGCCTCTTTCTAGAATGTAAGCTTTCTTCCAGAGCTTCAGAATTCAATTAGCTAGTGGCAAAATTTGCATTTCTGTAATTCACCTATATGTCTTTACCAATTAAGTATTATTTTACCATACTATGACTATTGTTGACCCTCAAACCATGTGCAGCTCTGAAGCTTGATAGCAAATCATAGTGTAGATGGCCTAGTTGTACCTTATGTATCATACATGAAAAATTCTTAAAAAAACCTTTTAGTCAAAATATAGTGGGTTCTCCCTATAAATAAACTAGACTAAAAGAAAGAAAACTTGGAAAGCTTATTCCATGATGTTTGTCTGTAAGGTTTTATTTTCCTCTCATATGGAGCATTAGCAAGACTCTACTAACCTCTTCAGTTTTGGATCTCCCCTGCTGTGTGAGTGCCAGTGTTAAGCCATGCAGTGTGGGTAACTCTCTAGCAGCAGTATAATTTGTTTAAGCCTGATTTGAGTACAGTCATGGAAGAACATTGTTGATAAGGAACACAGACATAGCCCAAGGCAATCATTGCAGAATTCCATCTAGATGATGGTAACAACAGAATTTTTGCTTTTATTTATATTTGGAAATGAAAAAAGTTGATTGGTTGGCCACTGCTTACAAATATAGCAGAGAAGCACACTAATTTGTCAGATTTATTCCAGAGTACGATTAAGGCTCTGTGTGTGTTCAAGGTCTAGGCTCTCTCTGCATCTTTGGATGATGTTACCTGTTTATGATACCTTCAAATTGATTGTGGTTTCTTATGAAAAAACTAGTACAGCTGACATTTTTAAAGACATTGTTATATGAAGGAGCTGCTGTGGAAAAGCTGGAATGTAATTTCCTGCGGTTTTATGGTTTCTTAGGTGCCTGTGGTTCATGCTTGAAGTTTTAATGACAAAGAATGAGAACAATAGCCATGCCTTCATGAAAAAAATGGCAGAAAACATCAAGCTTACCCGAGATGCTCAGTCTCCTGATGAGCCGAAGGCCAATGAAGTAAGAAATGCAGTTCAGATAAGTGTTGGGTGATGGGCTGAGAGTTTCACAAGCAGTTGTTGAGCAGGATTTGCAGGAAATCTGAAAGCACTAGCTCAGACATTTTTATGGTCTTTTAGAGAGAGTGTTAATTGCAAGCATACTCTGTATGTTGCCAATCTCATTCTTTCAGAATCAATTCAGCACACAATACTTAATGAAGAATTTGTTAACTAGTCCTGTTTCTGCCTGCCTTATTTTAACTCCTGCTGCCTAGTTTCCCTACGTAAGTGTGTTCTGCTGTTGGAGAAAGTACTGTTATATGGCTACCATTAAACCTCTTAGTTTCTAGCAGAGATGAGGAACCATTTATTGTGACTTGATGGAGCAAGAGCTTCTGTTGTACAGCATAGGCATGTAAAGTATTTGTAGCTTTTATTAAATAGCATCATATGAAAAATGGGGACTACTGTATTTCTTTGAAGAGTCAGCAGTATGGTTAATGATGCAATTACAAAACATGTCCTAAGTGGTGGTTATTTTAACACAGAGATTAAATTCTTTAAAGAACTGTTTTCTCTGTACACTGTAAAAACAGTAATTAATTCCTAAAATATACTTTTCTTTTTCCTTCAGAAACTTTATACAGTATGTGATGTAGCGCTATGTGTAATAAACAGCAAAAGTGCTTTGTGCAATGCAGATTCACCAAAGGACCCTGTATTGCCAACCAAATTTTTTACACAGCCTGAAAAGGTAAATTTGTTAATATATTTCTGAAGTTATAAGAGGAAATACTTTGTTTTTTATAATTGAGAGCTGATTATCTCCATAACATAATAGCATGAGTGAGAAAATGTATATATTTTGTCCTTAACAATTGAGTTTTTAACATTGGCTGTATGCTATGTTATCTCTGCCTTATGAATGTGTGCCAGAAATGTTTGTAACCAGATGAAAGCTAATTAGAATAAATACTGATATGTTAGCATGTATTGCTTGATGATTTCATTAGTGTTCTACAAATGCATCTGAATATATGAGAATATATATATATATTATACTTGAGTATCTGAATTGGAATGCAAAGCATACAAAAAGGGAATTATTTTTTGTTGTTCATGGTATCTTTGTATCTGTCAGCAGCTGTTTGGCTGTTCTGCTTGCTGTGCAAGTTGGTCCTCTTATTGCATAGTAATAGTCTCGGGTAGGATAGTGCTATTGCTGGCTTCAAACTACTGTTCTTTAAAAGGTGTACTTCTAAAAAGTGTAAGTGGAACCAAAGTAATTCTCCAGACCAAACCTGATGTTTTGGTTTGTTTGTACAGAAGAACACATTTTTACATTTTTTCAGTGTCTTGTATTGTTAATTAACAGCCTTTCCAGTCTGTTTAATAAAAATTCAGTTTGTTTATTTAACTTTTAAAATGCCAGATGCCACCTTGACAAGGAGCTGCTGTCTGGGATAGCTGCCTGCATTCAGTTTATGTTTTGATCTGTGTAAATTGTACTCAAGAGTGACTAAGGTAGCAACTTTAAACTTGTTTAAAGAAAGCAGCACCTCTTTTCCTTTCTTTGGACTTCCTATTAAGAAGATGAAAGTGAAAAATAGGGCAGTTTTGTTTCACTTCAAATTACTCATGTCATTCAAGAAGAAGAAAAAAATTAATACCAACTTCAGGTATAGAATACTGCAAATCTTTAAAATGTTACTTTGACCTATCTTTATTAGATTCATTTGTCAGGTTGCATGGTGCAAAATATCTGCAGCACTTGATAGTAGCATCTAATTTGAGAAGTCAGTCCTGTATATATGTTTAAAACAACAACTGCAAGATTGAGACATCCAATAAAAACTTTTTTTAAAATTACTTTTATATAGGATTTCTGTAACGACAGGAATTACATTTCAGAAGAGACAAGGGTTCTTCTTTTGACAGGAAAGGTACTGTATTTTGACAATTTGCAATTCTTTACATGTTCCTTGTATGTTTCTTTTTGTTTTATTTTTAATGTCCTGGTATGCTGTATGAAGGGTTTGTGTACAATAATTTATAATTCTTCTCTTCGATGGCATAATTACTGCATTTAGCATACTACCTGGTGAGTAGGTAACACCAAGATCGTTGCCTGAACACTTACTGAGGCATAGCTTCTTGATTAACTACAGTTTTTCACAAAACTACAGGTTTTTCCTTCATTCTAGTTTCTGGTTAAATTATGTTGGAAAGCTTTGTAATCTAGCTCAAAAAATTAGCATTTTTTAGTGGAAGAATGCTGACAGACCTGTAAAATACAGTATAAATAATGGTTTTAATATAAAATTAATATTCATTTATCAATTTTCATGTTCTGTGTACCATGAGCTGTTACTGTATTAGTTTCTGAAGTCTTCAGCTGGAGCAGAACTGTGTGATAGTTGTTCACTGTAACAGTAGACAAAAATGGGCCCCTCTGTCCGTAGCCATTATAATTTAAAAATTGCTTCTTCTTACACTGGTTTTTCATTTATATTGAAAGTTTCTGCTATCAGAGCAGTTCACTTGGGTGAGGTTTGCTGAGCTGGCAGAATCCTGCCTCTCCTTGCTTCATGTTCCCTCTGACCCTTGCCTGGATGCTGCTCAGTGAGATGAGTTGGCAAGGTGTTAGGGAAGGAGGAGGCAGACAGAAGGTGACCTTAAGCAGCAGCCAGTACCAGAGGGGTGTTAAAAGTAACCTCAGAAGAGTGTGTGTCTGTACTGCTGTAATAGTTTCACCTTTGATAATATTCAAATGTAATCAGTGAAGCATTGGTAAGTTTGAAGCAGTTTTGTTTGGTTGTATGCACTTAATACATTTCTCTTCGTATAAGGCATTGAGCAATTTATGCAAAAGTTATGTTAACTAAAAAATCTTGCTTTTTGAGACAGCCTTCCAGAGAGGGACCAGAACAAATGTATTAGGGAGAGCGTGCAAGCCTAGCTGCTTTCTGCAGTGCCTTCCCCCTCACGCTCCCCCAACTTTCACAGTTTTTTATGATGGGAGACTGGAGTGCATCTATGGCTGTTGGTTTTGATGTCTGCTTAGGGACTTGTTCACGTATATAATCCCTTCTGGTTTTGGACATCCTAATGCTTTGCCTTCACAGTCTCTTGTGGCAGTAGGTGCCAGAACTTTGCAGCCTGTTGGTTGTGCAGAAACTCTTTCATTTCTCCCTTAAACGATTTCTCTCTCCTCTTAGTTGCACCAAATGCATCCTATTTTTTATAAAATACTCAGTAAAGCAAATAAAACATTCTAAGAGTAATATATTTAAGTAACTGCTATGCAGTATGAGCACTAGGATGATGCAGCTACTGAACATGTGCTTCAGTAACATTGTTCCTTAAGAGATTGTTGCCTTTTTTGCTGTCCAAATGTTTTCCAGCATCTGTGGTACCTTTCTCCTGCCTGCTCCCTCATAGCTTCAACACATGGGAGTTCATCTTAATTTATTAACATGGTCTCTGAGGAAATGTAAAGTAACATGAAGAATGTGCCATGCCAGTTATGAAAACTTCCATGACTTTTCTCCAGAGGCAAAATAAACTTCCTACTGCCTACCCAGCCTGGCCAAACCAGTCAGCATACACCAGTCAGATCTTAAATACTATATCCATCAGAGAACACCAGAACAGATAGATGATGTTAAACATTTTTACATTGGCTTTCTGTATACATTTTCTATTGTTGTAGTAAACCTAATTCTGCATTACATGTTGGAAAGTCTTTCCCAGAGGTGCTTTGCTTTGTAAATATGGGATGTTGACACACCTTTTCCTCTAATGCTGTCTAATATTATGGGATTTGTTAGGATTTCTTTACCTGCTATCCCTTCAAAGTGAGAGAAAGCAAGGCAATTGATGAAGTGCTGTTAAATGGTGAGAAATTCAACTAGATAGTGTTTTTTAAGTGAAGATGAGGTCTGTAGCTCTAAATTTATGGTATTGTGATTAAGACACTTAATCCAGAAGAAGTATTTTAAGATACTTAAGGAAATATTTTAAAAATTAAATATGTATCTGAAGTTCTCATTTTTAAGATTAAACATTTTCTTTTAGCCAAAACCAACTGCTGTATTAGGTACAGTAAACAAACCATTATCTGCAACTGGAAGGAGACCATATATTAGAACTACAGGATCAGAGACTGGAAGCAATATCAGTGTGAACTCTGAGCTGAGCTCTTCTGCAGGAAACAGATCAAGGTACAGGAGTTTGAAATTTTGTTCATAAACTGGTTTTAGTTCATGTTCTCTTGTTCTTCCATGTTTTAGAACAAGAGATGATTAGTTGTGTGTGCCTGTATGTTTGAAGAGTGCCTTGTATTTTGTTCAGTTTTTAAAGTTAGAATAATTCTCTATAAGTAAAATACCTGTCTACTTTATGGGGGGAGGGAGATTTAGCAGACAAAAATTCAGTACAGTGTTTAGGTGTGGCCTTGCAATAATTACATATAATACAAGAGAAGAGACACTATACTGTCTGAAATTTTGGTGGTTAGTATAATAATATTGTTAAATCAGAAAACATTAATTGAATTGAAACTCATAATTAATACTAAATAGATATGCAACTCACATTTTTTATGTATAAGTTAGGATTAATCCTGATTGGTAATAAGAAACATTTTTGATGTAGTTGAAATATTTTGACATATTTAAGTTTAAGAACAATTAAAAAGAGCTTGCTGAAGAGGACCGGGATCTCAGTGGAAAGATCCAACATAATACTCAGTCTTTCTTCTAGCAAGGGTTACTTTTATGTGGATCCAGAATTTTTAAGTATGTCCTAAAGCATACTTCAGCAGTTTACACTTTCAGATTTTAAGGTTGTTTCATTTGTTTTGGAATTTATTAACTGCCTAACATAAAGGGTTAAGGAGAGTAGAGAAAACCAACTCTAGTTGCTACATTTCATAAGGCCAAAGGAAATTACAACTCGGTTCAGAATTTGTTGTCTAAGTATGCATAATATATGTTGTAATAATCATTATTTTTTTAACTTTTGTTTTTAGAACTATTGTATGTTTGTGTAAATTAAACTGAAGTTTGAGCATTTCTGGTCTTTATTTTTCCTTGCTACCTGTGTCAGTATTGGCTTTTTCTATCTGGAAAAAGAACACTGTTTTTTTTAAAGCATTGGTTTGAAGTTTGCAGAAAGAATTACGTGGCATTGTATCTGTGATAAGGGGTTTGGCTCAGTTCCTAGCCAATCCCTTTCTGATCTTTTCCAGTTCTGGGAAAGAAAATACAAGTGTGAATGCAGGCAACTCTTTTTAAAACTTACTTAGCCTGGCTGCAATTAACTAATTAATTTATTTTTTAACTACTTGCAAAATTTTTCTTCTACTGTATTGTGTATTTTGTTTTTATTTTGTCTCAATTATGCTACCAGGGAACAAAGCTCGGATATATCAGAAACGGGGGTCAGTGAAAATGACGAAAATCCTGTGAGGATTATTTCAGTCACACCAGCGAAGACAGAACCTGTGAAAAACAAGGTGTGTCTGGGGAATTTATGAACTGTATCTCTATAACAAGCTTGGTATTGGGAGTTTATCCAGTACACATCACTGCAGGTGGTATCTGAGGAACTGGTAATGTCCAGTTTCATTTCATGGAGTTACATCACTTTCCTAGCTCAATAGAAGATTCCTTATTTTCAAAACTGTTCTTTATTTTATCCAGAGTAATAAATAGAGCTCATGTGCTCAAAAGCAACACAGGCAAATCAGGGACTTCATTCTTTTTTCTAAAATTCTCCAAAATTCCCACCTTTATTTTATGTTTTCCAGTATAACTAACAGTAAGGCTGTAATTCAGAGTCACAGTTGACACCTGTAGCTTTAATTTGAGATCTTGCCAGGAAAGTTCCAAGTGTTGTCCAGCATGAAACAAACATCTAACTTTTGGATTATGTCACAACTAAAATATTCCTTATACTTTGAGGATTTTTAATGCTCTCCCTGCCCTCTCCCCCTTCCAATAGAGGAAGAAGATGGTAAAAAACAAAAATGTTATAATGATTTTTTAATTTATAAAACATACAGTTGCATAAAGTTTAACAAAGGTCAGTGTGAAGTCCTGCACCTGGGATAGTTTTCACTCAAGCAGCAGTACAACAACAACAAAGGGGATCTGCCTGCCTGGCTGGGGGGTAGGTTGGCTGAGAAGGACCTGGGGAATCATCCTAGTGGAGACCCAGTGGAGCAGGAGTCAGCAGTCAGGGCAAGCTGGGTCCTGGGCTGCATCAGCAAGATTGCAACCTGCAGACTCGGGTATTCATTAGGCCACACCTGGACTACTGTACCCAGATTATTGTGTCCTCCCCAGTTCAACACAAATACTGGAAAACTGGAGAGAGCTTAGCAGAGGGCCACAAGGATGATACAGGCTTGGAGAAGTTGATGTATGAAGAAAGGTTGAAAGTATTCAGCCTAGAGTAGACAAGCTTTGGGAGCATCTAATCAGTCTTTTAGTATCTAAAATATATTTATGGAGAAGGTGCAAGCTCTCTTCCCAAGGCTGCATGGTGACAGGACAAAAGGCTACAGGTAAGCAGTGGCTGCAGGGGGAATTTTGTGGGGAAAATTTTAAAAACTGAAATAGCTTTCCCATAAAGGTAGTGGAAAGTCTCTGTTCATGGCTTGGCTTGTCAAGGACCCTAGGTAACTCCTGAGGTTCTGCTTTCAACAAGAGGTTTGATCAGATGATTTCCAGAGGTCACATTCAACTTAATGATTCTAAAATCCAAATAGATTTTTGTGATTATGTAGGAATACATAGGTGGTTCATGCTGTGCACAGTTTAAGAAGTTACACTCAGTCCCTTTTTTTATTAGATGAAATTGGAATAATAAGCAGGTGGTTTGGATTTGTGTCATCACATAGGTTAGTTTTTCCATATTTTTTTTAAATAATATCTATTCAAACCTATGAGCTAATGAAGAAATAAAAACCATTCTTAGATTTCTATGTATGGTTTCTTTTTTTCCTCTTTTGCCCCAGAATACAGTTTTTCTGAAAAATTAGAGAAAGCAAAGGATTTGTGAGATAAATCTTCAAAACTGAAGAAACTTGAAACATGACATGAGCTGAAATTTTCAGAGTGCCAGTCTGTAAAGTTCTTAAAATAGAAGTTGTAAATGTCTGCTGTGAAGCTGCTAGAACAGTAATGCAGATTACAGAGACCGCCTGACTTATTTAACATTTAAGAAATAGTGGAGAGTATTGAACAAAAAAGTTATTTATTCATACCTGGCACTTGTATGTGGCCCTAATTTGTGTGTTTGAAATTGTTCAGCCATCCAGCCAAACTTCTGCCCTTTTCTCGGCCCCTCCTCCTAAGTGTTTTGGAAGCCAGTGAAGGTCCATCATCCAGTTTCCTCCACTTTGTTTCCATGTGAATCCCATCTCTGTAGAGATGATGTACATTGCCACCACTTCGTTTCACATGTACAGACACCAATTCATGGAATTTAATCACTTTCCATTACCTCGTTCAGTGTAATGACAAAAACATGCATATAGCCCATACCTATTCAGACACAACAAAGAATGAACAAAGACAGCAACTTTCATTTGTGGCTAGATCTTACCTTTTATTCTCTGCAAGCCTTGTTTTTTTTCCTTTGGCTTGTATTTAAGGTTCAATAATCTGCACCTATACTGAAGATTGGTCTCAGAATTTGCATATTTTGAAGTAAATATCATTTGCTGTTCAGGAATCATTAGTCTTGCTCCTCAGTTCTCAGTTGACATTTCTCCTGTCAGTTGGCAAAGAGGGAGTGAAAGGAGTTTGTCCAAAAGAAACATGATAGAAGGAGCTGGGATTATTGGTCACACTGTAATCTCACTTTCAACCAGCTGAAAGATACGTTGTGTACATATGTTAACATTGCACACAGTCTAGAAAATATTTTTTAGAGGTTAATGTCCAAAATGCCATTTTAGTAGAAGTTTTCACTACATCTAAGCTCATGTCATGTGCTCTTATAAGAACACTTACTTTTTGTTTTATAAAGTCATGTTTCTGTCTGTGAGTTGCTATTTGAGTTTGCCTTTCAGAATCTTTGGGTTTTTTCATCACATTCGTGATTTTTATTTTCCAGGAGATTAATTCTGATCAGGCTACACAAGGAAACAGCACTGAACGTGGGAAAAAAAGAACAGCAACAGCATCTGGAACTGAGAATATTCATCAAAAACCAGAAGAAAAGAATGTAGATGAAACAGGACCATCACTCGCAGCAAAAACCAGAAGAGGGCGTCCAACCAAACCTGAACCTCAGGGTACCACTGCAAAAAATGAGGAAACAAATAAGCCACCTGTGAGGGGAAGGAAAAGGGGAGCAGTCAGTCAAGAAAGTCCAGGGAGTCTAGAGGCAGGTAATGCCAAAGCACCAAAACAGCAAGACACAGCAAAAAAGCCAGCAGCAGCACAGAGACAAATTGATCTACAAAGGTAAAAACAAACAAATGATAAAATACTTGGGTGGGGTCAGCCATCCTATCTCCAGGTAGACACAATTATTGCAGATCCAGCACAGTTAGAAGGCACAGCTAAACCTCAGTGATCTATAAACCCCATTCCCCATATCACGTCATGTTCCATTTTTCAGAGTAACTACCAGGGTAGCTGGAACTGGAGAAATTAATTTGGTCAGAACAGGATAATCCAACCTGTTCTTAGCAAATTTTAGTTTTTGTCTGTTGCAGCCTGGTTCCCCTTAGTAGCAGTTGTATGTGAAAAAACCTAGAAGTTGAGTGTGCTTCAGTGTATTCATCAGTGCCAGGCACACAGGAATTCAAGTGTTCTGCTTCAGTTCATTGATAACAAAAGCTTGGAAAAAGAAAAAATACCACCTTTAATGAACAGAACAAACTTAATTCTGACTATGATTCTTTTCTGATATTTTGGGTCTGTACTGGTTTAATTTACAGTATTTTAATATATAACTTAATTATATAGAAATCAGAATTTGAAACCATGTGAACTAGAAAACAGCTCTTGGATGATTATTTTTATATATATGTTCTAGTATTTAAATGTGTTGATTTGTCTTCCAATATAAGCAAAATAAATACATAAACAGTGAGAAATTTGTTTAGCTGCATCTCATAAAATAATAATTTTAATGCAAAAGTGTCCAAAAGTTGTAGAGTAATATGATAACCACCAGTGTACTGGAAGAAATCACAAATTAATCTAAAAGAAGAAAGAATCATTGGAGTGGTTTCTTTCTAAAGATTCTGTAAATTAAAGATCTTGCAGAGAACCTTGATCAAAAAGAATTGCTTTTCCCTCTCACAGCAAGGTTCATAACACCAGTAAATTGTTCAGTCCTTCAAGAGAGCAGTATTTGTGTACCACCTTGCAATGTGTGTTTTATACAAATTTCTAAGTCTTTGTAACAAATTGCACTATCCATAGTTTATAATAAGCCACTTGTATCAGATAGCTTCTTTAAAATGTGATACCTCAGTCTTTCTTGAAAAAAATACCAAAATATTGTTAACATTTTTCAGAAGCCAGGTGCTTGGAAGTGATGGAGATTCACTGTTGGAGCTAGACTCAAGTCCAGAGTATTCCCAAAATGCAATGGATCTTTTTAAGGCCTGTGGAAGCAGCCAGGAAGATACTGAGGATACAGAGATAGCAGAGGGAGGCTTCCTTAAGGTGTAGCAGGCATCTTATATAGGACAATTCTGTGGTTTTTAATTGTAGTTTTTACAGTAAGGAATCAAATCTGTCTTCTAGAAAAAATTATGTAAAAATAGCTGGGTCTGGTAGGGTTTTTTGCTTTTAAGTAGACATGTACAAGTTACTGTAAGTATTTGAAAAACATTTGTAGTGTGTTAAGACAGACTGTTTTTATGAACTTGGGTAATTAAATGTGATTAACTAGAAAAGGTTGCCATTCTTATTCTCTGATTCCAGTGAAAGCTGTGGATAAATGTATTTCTGTTTATGCTGAAAAACACAGCATAATATTATGCTCAGTTATGGAATGATTGTTATTCTCTTGGTGTATTTACAAGTTTATCAGTAAGGGAGTAAGGAAATTCAGTTGTATTCAATTAATTATGTAATTATGTATTGTGATACACAGAATCACAGTATAAAGAGTGTAAAAGCTGAAATGTAAACAATATAGGTAAGATTTTGATTCAGAATCAGTTGTAATTTCCATGTCCTTACAATTAACTTCTATTTCTTTTTCTCCCTCCACCCCCACAAGGTAAAAAGAAAACTTGCTCGAAAAGGGAGGAAATGAAGGCCAAATAAAGGCATGCTCCAAGCTTCTGCAAAAACTAGGATTCAGAAATTTCCTGCACAGGAACTGAAATTACTTCAAAACACACAGCTTTCAGCTCTGAAACAAGAAGGAAAACTATGCTTCCCTTTCACATGAAATTAATCCTTCTCAATGGAAATGTAAAGCAGAAACTCTTGAGAAAGAGGCTAAAAGCATCTGTACTTATTTCCCCAGAGACTTTTTTTATGAAAAGTCAATAATTAAGCAAATTGCTTAACACTTGGTTCCAGTTCCTGCATTCTGGAGTTTAAAAGTGTATTTACACCATTAATTTTCATGCTGCATTTTTTTTTAAAGAAAGTCAGAGGAGGTCCTTACACTGACATTGAAAATTCATGATCCTAGAACCAGGTATTCCCATGTTTCACAGAAAAAGTAGAAGTCTACTCAATGGATTTTAAACAAGACTAGAGGAGAAAAAAAAAATCAAAAAAATTTTTTTGCTTTACTTTTGGAGACTGTTTTATGTATAATTCTTTCTGCCTGCCTACTTTTCTGCAAAAATAAGATGTACAGATTTCAGTTCCCTGCTATGAAAAGTCATGTGGTGGCAATTTTATAAATGTTGCTTTCTGATTTTTATCAGAGTGGGAAAGTAATCACTTAAAAATTATTAATTTGCAAGTAGACATTTCATTTTTTTAATTTTCCCTCCATTTTAGTTTAATATAATTTGCAATAAATGTACATATTGATGTTTGTTTTATAAAAACATATATCACTTTTAAGTGTTTTTACTCCTGCGGTTCTGTTGGAATATTCTAAATTTTAAAGGAGTAAAGACAGTCCAGCATTTGATTTTATAATGTTTGTCACCAGATTTTTATTATTGATGTAAAGAAAAAAAAATCAATTTTTAAAATAGTTGGACTTCGGCAGCTTTGTAAGGAAAGTTGGAAATGTTTAGGATTGCTCTCAATTTTAAGCATTGTGCTGATTGGAAGTAAGTCTGTTTTGCATTTTGTCTTCCTGTCCAGGCTCATTTTTTAATGTTTATTTTAGAAGATTGTTGCATCAATACTATGTTTCCTGGCATTGTTCAGCATAGATACAGTGTACACTTTTATGTACACATGATCATATTTAAGTTTGTTGCATAAAATAAACGCTTCTAGGTGTCATGTGGCAGTCTTTTTTTTAATTCTGTTTTTTTTTATTTTTTTTTTCCACAGAAAACTATTTGCTCTATTTGTGCATGGTCTTGGATGTTCATAGAAATGCTGCATTGAGCAAAGGAGTTGCAATGCAGACAGTGAGGTATTTAAAAGGTAGCTTCTTGAGGTGAGGTTACAGTCTAAAGCTGTATGGGAAGAGTGGGGTTGGTCTCCAGAGTGGCAGCAAACACTTGGCTTTGTTCCCCTGTGCCTCAGTTCCGTTTCTCTTCTGCAGATTTTGAGATCTTTTGATGCACTGTAGAAGAGCTGGGTAACTGCTGATGTTATTTCAGGAGTACTTGCTCTCCTAAAATGGACAGGGCACTATTGTGTGCTGCCAAACACTTACCAGGGCTCTTACTGAATGTTTAACTGGTGCTTGATGTTTTTCATCTCTGACAAAGAAAATCAGTCTCTCTTCACAAAGCAGTATATGTAAGTCTTTTTCTAAAGCAATTTGCAATGCTTTGATTTGAAGGGTTTGAAATACTTCTGACAGGAGGTGACTGGGATATTTTAAAAAGTATTTATTAGACATCCATCAGGGGTTTGATTTCTAAAACTGATATAATTTCACAGGATCATAATGCAGTTTCACCTTAGTGCTCTGGTCAAATATTTCCCTCACTCAAAAGTTACGGTAATTTGGTTTAAATTAATTAAATAACTGATTAAAACATTAAATGAAATGTATGTGCTCAAGGTTTCTAGGCACTACCTGAAAAAAAACCCCCACCTCATCGAAATGAGCTGTGGTACCTAGTGGTGTGCAATGACTTGCAGTCTGGATTTGACTTGCAAATCTTGCAAATAATCAGAATTGTTTCCAAAAGCTTTAATTTTTGTGAGGCACGGCGAATTTTTAAGTGGTTTTCTGTTTTCTTTTTGGCTCAGTTTTTAATCAGTTCAAATACCAAGTTACTCAAGGAATCATAGAATAATTTAGGTTAGAAGGGGTTTCAGTGCCATGCTCGGTAGGCTCTTCAGTTGCCTTTCTACAGAATAAGGTAGAGTCTTCTCAGTTTTCTTCAGGGGGACATCTGAGTTACTTCCATAATTTAATTACCAGTGTAGTCAAAGAAAATTGGCATATTCTTGCAGTAAATTATGCCGGGCAGAATTGGCAGAGCAAAAATGCAGTATACAAACTATAGGAAAGATCATCTGCTTAATTCACTCGTTTCATTTCAGAACTTTTGCCAGAAAAGGACACATACAGAATTTCTCTGCCTTCTCCCTGCTGCTCCCTCACCAAACTTCTGGGAGGGACTTTCTGTCCCTCAGCAGTGGACATCTTTCTCTAGGAACAGTATCTCCTCAGGCCAGGGGTCATTATTTCAGTCTTGGTTGTGATAGGAAATAGTTGGAACCATCAGGACAGGTGTAATTTTCATACATATGTCATTTAAGCATTGCTAGCACTTCTTCCAGTGCTTTCAAAATAAAACCTATTAAAGGGTAATCAGTGTAAAACTCTGGATTTGAAGGCAAATTATTCCAAAGAAAGAGGTGGTGGGGCGTGTTGCCCTTGGCCATATCTGAGTTTTTAAATATTTTACATGAGAATGGGGATTCTCTCATTGTAATAAGAAACCTGATGCTCTGAGGTTTTCACTTGTTAACCTGTCAGTTACACAGTTAGAGCTAAGTTCTCATAGTCAATTTTAAGTTTCCATCTTCATACAAGTGTGGCTTTGTTTCTTAGCAGACATACATTTATTTCTGTTTCTTTGTGTCCTTTGCTGACTGGACTGTACAGCTTTCATAACAGGAAGGCTGTTCTGAGAATGTACTTTATAAACTACTAAATTAAGACTTTACTACTCAACAAAACTGAATTTGAATAGCTGTTTCAGAAGTTTTCTAGAGCAATCTTAAACAGGAAAAATACTTTATGTAACAAATCTTTTCTGCACATGCTGACAAGCCTTTAAGTTTTAGAACTGATAAATAAGAAATCCTTATCTAAAATGTACTTCCAGCCATTGGATACTTCACACAAGTTGTTGGACCATGTTCAACTGGCTCTTGAATTTCAAGTTAATGCTGGGGCTGTCATTGCTGAACTGTCTCCTTGTCACGATTTAACACTGGCCCGGCAATGAAACCGAATAACAGACGCTCTCTATTAATCTCTCTCTCCTTGATAGGGAGAGAGACTTATGGGTTGGAAACTAAACTACACAACTTTAATGAAACAGTAATGATAAATAGGTAAAATTACTAAATATATACAAATATACAGGAAAATGGAAACCACATTCCTCCCCCCTTTCTCCCAATAACTCTCACGTCACCACCGAGGCTGTAGGGCAGCCCTGGGAAAGTCCAGGCTGGACTCCTGGAGTCGGCAGCAGTCGGGAACTGGAGGCAGGAACACACAGATATGGGCTGGCACGGATCAGGACCACAGGCAGACGAACGGACAGGATCCTTCCAGGATGCCGGGTGAAGGAAGGGAAGCAGGAAATCAGGAAAAGATCTGGCTCGGCCCTCGTGATGCCTCAAATTTATACTGAGTGTGACGTATATGGGATGGAATACTCTGTTTTGTCAATTCTGGCATCTATCTTGTCTGTTCCTCCCTAAAGGAGGGCTCAGGTGGGACTTCTGTATCCTCCTGGACGGTAAAATGTTTTCCTCAGAGCTGAGCAGTGTCCTTGGCTCTGCATACCAGTCTCTAGCAGTAACTATAAACATCAAGTGTTATCAATCCTAGAAACACACACTGTCTGAGAAACTTGCTGTTAATTTCAACAAGTGCAACTACTTACAAGAGACTTAGCTAAAAGTAAAAGTACAAAACAGAAAATCACCTTTATCCTGGCCCAAACCAGGACACTCCTCTAAAGATCCAAAAAGATAGAGACCACCAAACATTTGCAATACACAGGAAACTTGCTGCTCCAAGAAATCATCCTTGTGGATCCTGGCTCCCTTGCACATGTGCCCCATGATGGTTTTCTCAGCAGTAAGAGGTTTGTTTGCACACAGAAATCGAGTCCCAAGTTGGTGCTCAAAGAATAAGAAGCTGGACTCTGGCAGTCTGCTTGCCAGCCAGGCTGCAGGTGTGCACAGCTGATAACCAAGCATTAGTCTCAGCCCAAGGATTGTACCTCAGTGCTGGAAACAAGTTTGGTTTGCATGGGGTATAGCAAGGTGTTAACAGCTATTTACAAAATCCTTCTCTACAGCAGCACTTGGTGTGCCCCTTGAAGCCTGCCCTTGCTTGAATTTCTGACAAGGAAAGGAGGGAGTTGTCCTGACATAACTGTCTCAGGTGCTCAGATGGTCAGAGGGAACATCAGATCACTATATAGCAATACCTTAGATACTGCTAAACTTCAGACACTAACAACAGCTTCCATTTATTAGAATTTTAAAGTCTGATATTCCCCAAACCAATTGACTTGGTTCCTAGAAGTCTGTAAACAAGACCAGATTTCTTCAGAAGCAGGACTTATATAAGATGGCTGACATCCTCTCCTTTCTCTGCTGCACAGCCTGAGTCAATTGAGTGAATCCAAAATTTCTTATTCCTACAGTTTTACCAAGAGAGACCAAAGGGGGTGAGTGACCCAGTTTCTTTCTTAGATCTCACACTTGCGTTTCTCACTGAAGGTGGCCAGTCCTGCAGCTCCAACAGAGATTCCTTAGCACAAAGTCACTGTGGTGACCCACATGATGACTACTTTCACAAATGTGACTCATTAGAAATGGTTTTAATTCAGAGTAGGAACATCTCTCACTCTTGGGCAATCTCACAGTCTTATTTTCTGCATTACAAAAGGAAATGAGCAAGTCTTGAGCATTCGCAGCTTATTGTAAAGAAATGAGTGGGACCACAGCAAGAGGTCTGTTCAAGCTGGTTCCATTTCAGACAAACTCCCCCTTGCTTGGGCTACAGAAGCTGAAGAAGCAGCTGTGCTTACTCCAGTAGCTGGTAGGAGCAGCATTGAAGGTGAACCCAGCATCACATTGTCCCTAAAGACATCCCTAAAGACAATGTGACCATTGGTGTCACTCACAGGTGCTTGACACAAACTGCAGGTGGAAAGCATCTGGAATTACTGCCCACAACAGGCAGAGTACAGTCATTGTACCATTGCCCTGGAAGAAGTTCTCCTCCTAACCTGATGGAAAGACATTTCTGACCTGCAAGAAAGTAACTTCTCTCTTTTAGCCTAGCAAAAGTCATAGCAAACTTTTATCAGGAAGCTGTCTGGCTGTGCAGTGCCCAGGTGTTGCAAACCAACAGGAGAAAAGCCAGCAAAGCCCTTAAGCTTTGGCAAGAACTGATTCTGTGATTTTAAGTTGTTCAGCATGGAACCTGGTGGATTCACCACTAACTGCACAGCTTAGGCCCATGATCAGCAGACCAGAGCCATCCATGGGCAACGCAGACCCCTGCTGAGGAGGGACAGCCATCAGGAGCCAGGTCTGCTCTTCAGGGGGAGCACAGAGGTTACCTGAGCAGATTTATAACTCAGTGGAGTTGTGCTGGCAGCAGGGTAGTGTCTGCTGCGTGTCAGCTGAGGCAAGGAGCATCACCCAACAGCTTTGCATGCACTGAGTGTCCTCCTACAACTGAAGTGTTACTTCAACAGCCACAAGAGCTCAGGTGTGTGTTCATAATGCTGCAAGGGGGGTGTGTCCCAGAACAAGAAATACACGTTTTGCTTCTGAGGTTCAGGTCTTTAATTCTCCTCTTGTCCTGGAAGCAGAGACTGATGTGTGTTGACCCTGATGCACCAAAGCTTCTGAAGCAAGAGGTGATGGGCAATTGTGGCAGTCCCAGGCATGAGCTGAGCTGCTGTGGTGTTGGGTCCAGTTGCTGCAGTGCAGGTGGGATATTGTTCTATGCTCTAGAAACTGCATAGGCAACAATCTGATTTCTTACCTCAGCCTGGCACAGTTGCAGCAGCCAACATCTGTCTGGGCAGTGGGTGCCTGGTCTGGCACTCTACCCCAAGGAAAGCTGGGAATATTTTTCCTTGCAGTACAAGTCAGGACTGAACAGGCCATTTGCTTTACTCAGCATTCAGGTGCCTCAGCCACATCCATCTCAGGATGAAATGGGGCAGAGGTCTGAGCCATCAGCCTCCTCCTCTAAAGAGGTTTATGGGCCTTCTCCACAGTGTGTGCAGGGAGTCCCTGCATGGACACCACACCTTGCTGCCCACCAAGTAATTCACATCTTGGCTGCTTCCATCCCTGAGTGTTCTCAGGATAGGAGAGAGCAATCTGTAGTCTGGATAAATTATTGTGGATGGTGGTAGCAGTGGTGATTGTTCATCCTTCCTCATGCTGTTACACCAGGACAGAATTTGGGCTGAAGCATGGACAAAGAAGCCACTCTGCAGACCCTGGGTGTGGACATGACCCCAGTGGCTCTGGACCTGAATGCCCTTTTCCCCATTCTCTTTTCTCAGCCTTCCTGCCACAGCATGTTGCTTCCCAGCTATTTTTCAAGGCCCTTTTTGCCAAATCCACCCATTGCTACTCATGGCATCTTCTGCATTACCCTCTCACTTTCCTCTACATCAGCCTAGCTTCTAAGCATAAAACGATTTGGGGCCAAGAGGACCCCATGCCATGATTCATTTCAGTTGCTTCTGGGGAGATGCATTCACAATTTATTAGGCTCTGCTTTACTAACAAGATTTTAAACTCCTCTTTTCCCACAAGGACTTCTCCACATGCTGAGAAGGTGCCCTTCCTTATTCAGCACAGGTTGCTCCTCTTACTCCCTGCCTTCAGCAGTCAGGGAGTTGTTTCTCACAGTGCACCTTCCATGCAGATTTTTGGCTCCAGTTACCATAATGTCACCCATGAGCCACATGTAGCCATCTCAGGAGGTGCCCCAGAGTCTGTCTTTGACATGCACTCAATGACCAAATCTCTAAATGCTTCAGGGACATTTTCTTGTCATCTGGACTATTACAAGCTATCCCAGGAAATCCAGCATCCCTCACCCAGAACCAGTGTGTGGTTTTAAACCTTTCAGTTCCACAGCTGTGTGAAACACCAGACCCTCACAGACTCTACATACCAGGTCCTGGTGGTAGTTACAGTCCTGCTGTGCTGGCCATGAGGCAGACATGGTCATCTCTGGGTTTTCAAGTTTCAAAGGCATCTTCCCATTAAGAATATCCCTGAGAGCATGACAGTGTCTGTAAATACCTAAATGCGAGCACTAAATCAAGTGCAGCCAGGCTCTTCTCAATGAACACACGTGGCTGGAGGTACATCACTAGAGAAATGATTGATTAATTTATTTATTTTAATAATCTGGCTGTGAGTTTTCTAAAACGATGATTGACTGTTCCCACTGAGCATTACTTGAGCTTGGTCTTCCATATCCAAAGCTGTGTCAGTAGCTTCAACTCACAGCAGGAGCTTTTCCCTCTCATTTTATTTTCCTGCTGATCTTGTTTTTTGTTTTGCCACAACATTGGCTCATAACACCAAGTTCAGCACCTCAGTGGCACTCAGGTCCAGTAAGGACAGGGTGTGGGAATAACACAAAGGGTTGTGTTTTTTTTTTTATAATCTCCTGCAGCCTTCAGGCACTGGTCCTGCCAATGCACTGACACAGCAGATGCTGCCAAAATCCTTCTAAGTAGGATAATGGAGGGAGCTTTGACCTACTTAAAAAAATAATTAAAACAATATGTTTATTTTATTACAGGTCAGGCTGGCAGCAACTTCTTTAGTGTCTAAGCAGTTGTGTGTAGAGGAAGCTGGTGCAATAGGAGAGCTGAGATGGCAGAACCCTGCTCTGGCCTGGCAAGAGTAGTGTATGGGTGCCAGGCTCAGCCTCTTGGTGGGCTCTTGCCTCTCTGTCTGGGCTGCTGGACTCTCAGGGCTTTTTTAGGCTTTCAGTCCAGCACTGCCTGGCATGGGGCAGGCTGGGCTTACACTGGACAAGACTGGTGGCCCACTTGGTCAGACCGCACAGAAGAAGAGCCCCATGTCACCTTCATGAGTGATTTGGGGCAGAGAAGCACCTCCCTCCCTCTGTGCACCTCTGTGTGCTTTTAAATGCATCCACAGGTCAGTGCTTATCCCCCAAGCCACAGATCCTCTCAGCACCCGTTCAGCATCACGGCCACTGCATGGCCAGTCCTGAGCATCTGCTGGGGCCACAAGCCTGACCCAACCCACAGCAGAAATGGGAAGAGGTGTCCCCTCTGAGGGAGCAGAGGGCTGGAAGGGACCTTAGGAAAACTTTTCCTGTTTCCAGACCAAACTTATTCCTCATCAGTGTCTTTGTGATCCTGAGACTGTCTCCTGTATGTGGTTATAGCAGAAAGCCCATGGGACTCTGTTCATCCACTTGAGTCACCCTCTCCTTGGGGTCTCTGCAGGCTGCTGCTCCCTGAGGCTTTTTGCTGTCCTTGGGACAGGAGGATGGGCACCACCAGTGCTGTGGCACCACCAGTGCTGTGGCACCCACCACCTTCACCCCCTCTGCTGCACTCCATCTCCTTATGCACTTTCTCCAAGCATGTTGAGTCTGACCAACACAACCCTTTCCCATGTAGCCATCAGCTTTTAGATACTTTCTGGCCATTTAGAGGGCAGCACTCCCCTGCCCTCAGAGCCACAGTCACAGGGGCAGCTGCCTTCCTATTAAATTTACCTAGGCAGACTCACCATCTTGTTTGGACCTCAGCAGCTCACAGCTGTGTATTACTTGGTCACTCTTCAGCCTTGAAATCCCTTAACAGCCTTGTCCATGTGCTCCTCCTCCAAAAGACCACTTGCCCTCCTCTGCCCAAGCCCTTTCCCACCTACCCTCTGTCCGGGGAGCTGCACCACACTGGGAGGACACTCATGGCCTCTGCCAGGGGCAGGAGGGAGGGTTTCTGGGCTTAGGCCTCAGCCTTGCACACATTTACCTTGAGAATGTTTTTGGAAGTTGCCCAAAGCAGTTAAGGAAGATACCAGAATTTCATTTTGCTCAGTATCATTGAGCTATGTCCATTCACAGCATCATTACTTTAAGCCAAAATGGTTTGTTGTTTTTTTACCCTTTTCCTACCAGTGTCAGTTCACATCTACAGGATGTGTCCCTTTCTCCCTTTTGTATCTGTCCATCTGCTTCTTTTGCAGACACCCTGCCAGATGCAGCCCCCCTGATGCCCCCAGGCTGCCTCCAGTCCATCAGACCTGGACACCCCTCCCCAACTTCACCTCTGTGGCCTCCCCAGTGCTGAGCAGCAGGGCAGAAGCAGCTCCCTGGAGCTGCTGGCAGCACTGCCTAATGCAGCCCAGGACACCACGTTCTGCCTTCCCCACACAGGCACATTGCTGCCTCATCTTTAACCTGGGGTCAAACAGGACCCCAGGTTCTTTTTTTGTCCAGCTGCTTTCCAGTTGCCCCAGCATGTACTGGTGCACAAAGTTGTTCCTTCCCAGGTGCAGGACACTGTGCTTCTCCTTGCTCAACTACCCACAGGTGGAGAGAAGGCCAAATAAACAAGACACAGAACCCTCTCCTTCTTTTTCTTGAGAAAACTTCAGTGTTTTCTTTCACCTCAGCAGCATCTGACTCAGTGAACCTTTTGTAACTACCCTGTTCATACATGTCTACTTCTGAAGAGCTCTCTCTTCTGACAAGTACAGCCTAGAGACACTTAACTCCTGGCATTTTTATTTTTTTTTATGTGGTGCAGAGTATTTAAAGGACTTGAATGTGGAAGATGTTCTAATGGGAAATGTGCATGTAAAGCAAAAGAAGGAAAACATCCCTCCCCTACACTCCCATCCCTGTGGGCTATTCACCTCTGGGAAGCTCACACATAGACTTCATTTCTTGGAGTTTGCCCCTTTACAGTAAAAGCCACAAACCTGAGGGGTTTTCATGCCATTTGACCTGACAGCTTCATTCACACTTTATTCACAGATAAACTTCATGTTCAACACAGCTTCTGGCAGTGCTGTGAGGAGGTGTTGGGCACCACTTGAAGGAACACCTGGGCCTCTCTCTGTATCTGATATTTGTTCTTGAACCCTTGCATTTAGAGAAATCTAAGCCTGTGGCAAGGGTATGACTTCCAGTGCTCTTGCTGTGTTACTGAACAGGCTCATCTGCCAGGCTGTTCCTGACTGCTGTGTGGAACAGGACCAGCCAGTTCTAGGTCTGCTTTTTGAACCAAACTCCACTTTGGAATATACCTGGCTCTTGGGTTTTGGGCTGTGATCACAGCAAGGCGTTCCTGCTTCAAGGAGGCCACCTCATAGCCAGCTCTCCACCCAGAGATGTTTAACATTGGGACAGGAAGCTTTGCCCTGATACACGCAAGGGCTGCTCCATGATCCAGTAACAACTCCATGCCTCAGCTATGGGGAACTTCCCAAGCCTCTCCAACAGGATCAGCAGGAGCCTTGACTGCTCACCAGCTATCATGTGCTTAACCTGCTGGCTGGGAGAAGTGCTGCTTGGGGAAAGATGGAAGATGGGAAGAGAGCAGGGCAGAGAAAGCAAGGGAATGGTCCCTTTTCCCACCCCCCCATAAGAGCAGGGGGGGGATGAGCCAATCCCCTGCCCCACACCTGTAAGCAAAGGCTGCTGCACACCAGGGACTCTGGGACTCAGTCAAGGCTCTGGCGGCTCACAGAACATCAGCACAAACCAGCTTCAATCCTACTTTCCCCCCAGCACCTCCAGACTTGTTTTTCCCTCACCATCCCAGACAATCAATCACCCTTTATTTTCCAGCAGGCTGTCACAAACCCTCCTGAAGACTTCACGTATTTCAACACAAAGCAGCCACTAAGTGAAGCAATGTAATTTATTTGACATTATACCAGACATGGATGCTCCAGATCCAGACTTGACCTTAAAACAATTAAAAGTCCTGGGTTTGCTGTACTGGCAGTGTCAGAGTTACCTGCCTGACAGCTCAACGTGTCAGTATTACAGCTACCAAAACAGAAAATGAAGCATGGGAGGCATTGAGCAGGTAAGCACTGTTAGTCCATTTCAGTTGTGAACTTACTTCATTTCAGGGTGCTGGAAGGAATGACAAGGCTGTAGGACAACTTTGCAAGTATTTCAGTAAAAAGGAGCTCTCAGTTACTCACATCAAGTAGTCTCTTAACTACCACAGAAGGGAATACAGATAAATGTGGGTTTTTTTAGTTTTTCTACATTAATGGGCAGGCTCAGAGAAGCAGACACCACCACCCCCCTGCAGTAGTAGAGGGAGCAGGTGAGTGCTCCCTCTCCCTTCCCCTTAATGAACAAGGTACCAAAATACATCATCTCTCCTCATGATAGTAAATTTAAACAAACAAACAAACAAACAAAAATCTCTTATACAGCTGCTTTAACATGATAAAACTGCAGCACTACCAGAGCTGGTAGAGCCTGCCTGGAAACCTGCAAAATTCACCCCACCCAGGGACACAAATACACCCAAGTATGGGACACAGACCAGAAGCAGAGCATTAAACCCAGCTTCACAGCTCTGCTCCCTGCTCACAGCTTCAGCTGGGCAGACACAAGTCTTTCAAACTGCTTTACTACATCTAACAACCATTGAACAATGCCAAAAAAAAGTGAACAGTATGTACCGGTGGCAAACCAAAATATTCACCCTCTCTACCAGGTTCTTCCCACTGCCAGAACCAGCAGTGTTCCCACCTAGCAGGCTGTCATCTCCCCCTGTTAAGAGCCCACTGTAGTTTGCAAGAAGTACATAGTTTAAAATGCACAAAGAAGAAATAAGCATGAGCAGTGCTGGAAAAATCCAAAAAAACCTTTTTTTATCCACAAGTTACTGACCAGGAGTTTCTGCAGACACAGCCTCTGGAAGGAGACACAAGGTGTTGTATATGTATATATATATATATTATATATATGTATATCACATGAGGCAGTCCTAGTGAAAATAACACACACTTTCATTACACAGCTTATTTACACAATTTTCTCCTTAAATTGTTTTCATGTGCATTGATCCTCCCTTTCTCTCATTACTGACAGAGGAAACATACCGTGTGAACTCAGAACAATTTCAAATACCAGAAATAAAATGAAAGCTGTTTTCAGGGAAACATGCATTTATTGTTAAGCATTCCCAGTGAAAATCAACATCTTTTAAAATGTGTGTTTATTAAAAAAATCATTTGTGTACAAAAGTGTTTGTGTAGTTTTTATTTTCAAGACAAAAAAAACACTGATGCTGCATTCCAGCCCACCCGCTCCTCCTGTACAGGAAGGCTCATGCTCAGGAACCAGCCTCCTGCAGTATAGTTTATTGGTAAATTTTCTTTTTTTTTTTTTTTTAATTAGAAAAGTCAATTTAGGATGGAAAAGGTAAGTGAAAAAGCAGGGTTCTTCAACAGTTGACATCAGCATTCATATGATGGCAGCCTCCTTCCGACACCACACCAGAGCACCAGCGGTTGCCGCAAATGGTAAACCAGACAAGTACAGCATTTTCACAGTACATTTCCTCATCTGTGGAGTCACATATTGTAACTTACATCATCCACGAATGGCTCAGCACCATATGTGACTGGCTATTTCGATGCCTACAAAGCAGGTAACAGCAGAGAAGGAACATCACACAGTACAGTGCAAATGATTTGATAAAGAGGTTCTCCAGTGAGAACAATCCGAGAAGTCAAGTTGCTACCTACATAGCACTGCAGCTGGATAACCAAGCAAGAAGCAAAATGCCTGAAGGACCAACTGGTCTTGAGTCTAATGATGAATCAGCTGATGACACCAACACCACAAGTGAGAAGAGCAAGCTACATGATTTACTGACAGGTTTGGAATAGCTTAGAAAACTACCAAGAAAGCTGTGACTGCCCCTTTGCCTTGCCACAGGAGAAAGCTGTGCCTGGAAAATGAGGATGGTAACAGTGAAAAAGATTCTATGTGGTCCTTAGTTCTGTGGCTCAACAGGCAGCATGATGGAATGCTCAAAACCTTAGAAAACCAACCACCTGATCACAAATCAGTGACCTTGCTCATTGAGATGCTTCTCATCAACTCCACCAACAAAACATCACACGAGAGGAGCGCTCATCATCTCATTGCATCTGCTCACAGGCAGACATGAAGTAAAACTTTCACTGCTAAATTATTTAACATTTCCCCCGTTGGGCAAGGCTCCAAGCCTAAGCTTGCTTTTCTTGGTATTGAGGAAGGAAGCAAGGGACACACACACAGTGAGGTTTCTCCCTGCACTGAAAATGGAACACTTCACAGTGTATGACCAGTGTGGTAAACAAGAACTCTTGCTTGAAACTGTGTTTTGGTATTTTCCCCCCTCCCTTTCTCCCTTCCCCCAATAAATAAGCAATCCATATTCTCTGAAGTGCTTGGTCTGATTCACAGCTGTTAAGCTTATATTTGCATAGTTTAAATGTTTGTTACCCACACCATATAATGCAGATTTGGTATTACAAAGTAAGCTTCCTTCTGGCTACTTATTTCCTCCTTTCAGACAACAACAACAAAGATCCTATATTCCTTATGTCAGTGTTCCAGTTTACTTGACACTTTACAATTTAATTGAAAAACAACAAAAAAGAACAATAATTTTAAGAAAAAAAAGAACAAAATGTATTCCTACATCATTAGTACCTACTTGTTCAGATAAACACTACCAAACCAATTATAGTCAAGGCCCCATGTACTCTGTGGCAGGCTTTTTTTAAAAGAAAATATCAACAATTTAAAAGTTTGGAATATGCAGAACGAATAGCACTAAGTGCAGCATCTTTCCAGAATAATACACTCCTAAGTTTCTGTCTCCAAAATGTACCAGTTTGTCATACTGAGAACACAGCTTGCTTGCAGGAGCAATGGGACGAAGCTGTGAAATTGGCGAGTGGGGGTGAGAACTGGTTGAGGCTTTTGGCACTCATGGGAAAACAGAGGCTACTGGCAACAGGAAAGGGCATTTCTCTATCTTCAGACAAAGCTGTTGTTTACATTTTTTTGAGGAACTGGACAAGAAAGGAGTTTCTTGTTCCCTACCAATGAAACAAAACAAGGAGTAAATCACTTTGCTCAATTCATGTTAAACGTTCAGCAGTGAAATCTGACGGATGTTATCAACTGGTGAGCATCATGGCCAATACCTTGTTTGGAAAAACAGGGGCATTTAGACTTCAAAACTAGACTCAAGCTGTCTTCTGGTATGATAGAGGAAGACAACGCATGATTTATTTGTTGTTGGAAAGCAACTGTACCCACGTTTTATGTTCTTGTTGTAAGAAAGTGGTAACTGCAGCCTGAGCCTGCAGCTGCAGAGAACTGCATGGCAACTCCAGGTCTGCAAATGCTCAGGGCCCTGAATATTGTGATGTTCAGTCACACAGAAAACAGAACTACCATTTTGTATGTACAAACTCACAATGATAAACTGAACACTAACAGCAAAATTCCTAGGGCTCAGCCCTAGCTGCAGAAACTAACCTCAGACAACATTATCCCTATACTCAACTCTGATAATTACCAAGAATACAAAAACATTCCTTATAAAGGACTTGCGTGTCAAAATTCAGAGGGACTTAAGACACAGAGGTCTCCTTAATGCTGGGTCATGCTTCTTCCCAGTTCTTGAGAAACTTTCCTCCTCCCAGTGCCTGAGCTCGCATCAAGATCTCTTTACTACCAAGCACATGGATGGGAGGCAAAACCCAGTATCCAACATTGATACATGAGGGGAAAGGGGAAGATGAGTGCTCTGCCATAGAGAAGAAAATGAGGTAACTTCATGAGAGAAGTAAAAATGAACAGGGCATTGTTTCAGAGGTGACCATGCTCACCTAAAGCCATTTCCTCTTTCCTCCCCCTCCCCCTTTCCATGGCTTCCTTCATCCCTTTACATACCGGTGTAAAAACCCATGCTCCTCTCTTACCAAAAGACACCTTCAGGAGCCTGTAACTGAAGTTTTATGTTCCCAACAATGATTTCCAAGTTTTTTTGATAAATAGCAGCGAAGAACAAGGGAAAGTAGTCAGCAATTTATAATTACCACCAGGGTAAAAAAAAAAAAAAAGTGTTGATGTAATCAAGAAAATCTTAGCCTGTATAACAGAAAAGACAGCAACTTGATATTAACACAAGTGGCATTTTGCCATAGTTTCCTACTGCCCCTGGTTTTCACCTAGTAAACCAGCTGAACAGCAGCAGCTTCTTGTTAAAAAAAATAAATAAATACAAGGAAGGACAACACATCTCATTTCCTTTGGCATAACTGTAAATGATTTAACTCAAGAAACTGTTCACTGACTACACATTAAAAATAGCACGTATAAAGACTAAGCAAATGCATTTAGTATTGCACTGATACGAATTCAAAGTATTTACTGTCTGTGCCCTGAAACATTTTAAGTGTGGACACATCAGACAGAACAGTACAGGGAACATCCCTGAACTAGCTAGGTCTCTACAGCTCTGTTTTCTGGTTCTGTTCCCCTACCACTATGCTCCAAATATTTAACAGATACAATAATGTTCCTGATTTATTCTAACATGATTTATAAACAGACTGTCTATGAAGTGTGAAACTATTTCAACTTGTACTTCATATTTCCAGAAAAACCCAGACATATTCCCCCACCCCATTAATCCACAGTTCAGGAGAAAAAACATGTCATGGAAAAGGTGACTTATACAGTACTCCATTATCCACAATCCTCACTCTCTAGTCTCAGGATTTTTCTGACCTTCCTTGTCAGATAAGTTAGCATCATATTCACAAAGACATTATGACTCTCTTTAAATAGATGTACTAGTGTTTGAAGTTGCAAAACTAATAATTTTCAAGCTTTTGCACTCAGGATGAAATGTCCATTTTAATACGAATCAAAAGACTGACTGTATGTACACGCCAAGGTAAGATTTCAGTTCTCGTTTATCAGAAACATCAATCCAAAAGAAAGCTAAAATTGAAAACACACTTCTACTTCTATGTGCATTTGAAGTATGTACAGTAAAAACACCAACACAGCCTCCATGTGTCAACTAGAGAAAAAATGCAAGCAAGGATGTATTTTAATGTACCTGGTAAGCAATCCTTATATTGAAGCCCAAAATAAAGCTATAAAGTGGCTGCAAAAAACAGCTGATTGCATCATGTCAAGTACTCAAAGAAAAACTTTTAATTCTCAGTATGCTAGAGAATCAGCTTTTTCCTCCTTCAAACCCAGTCAAATCATATGATCCAGAATGTTCTGAAGAACATTTTACATCTACTTATGACCAAAAAACAAAAAGGAAAGAAAACCAGCTCCATCTTTTTGTGCTACATGAAGGCACACTCCTTACGAGATTGTGTAGAAAACACGATGGATGAAAATCATTACTGATAATCCAAAATATTTTTTTAAAGGGGAACCTAGACTACTGTAAATGGCACGCATAATACCCATAGATGATGAAACATAATCTAGTGAGGATTTTCAGCTGTATGCTGTAAGGGACAGGAGAATCAGGTTTCCCAATTAATAAGATAGAAAGAAACTGGTTCTGAACAGGTCACCATTTGGAACTTTGGGTATGTCTTCAAAGTCTTTCAGGAAAAAAGTTGCAAGAACACTCAAGTATTTCAATGGTGCTCTCTTCAGCGACCCTACCTAATATGTCTATTAAGTACAAGCATGCAAACATAGGTCAATCCACAGGCACATAGGATCTGTGTTAAAAACAGTAAGATAGCTGTGATGAGTGGCACCAAAAATTTTGATGACCAACACTCAAAAATGTTGCTTTCTGAATTACTAGATCAAAATCCTGAAGCAAGTTCCTGCTAGTCTTCGTCACACTGCTAAACACTAAAGTAGGCATGGTTTTCCCCCATTATTTTAGCTGAGCTCAAAGAATTTTTACAATATTTAGTAAGAAAAAAAATTAAAGTATTTCCCCTTTTTAAATTTACACAGACGTTTAATTAGCTTTATTTACAGAGCGGTTTGTTTTTTTTTCAGTCTCCAATAGTGCCTAGATAGCATCATCAGGCAAGAGTGCCAGTTTTAAAAGAGAATCTATATAGAATCCTAAAAATAACAGATGGTGATGCTCCTCCAGAAGGGGCAAGCTGGACTACTGAAGCAGCTCTCTCTACATGGCTCAGTTACTCAGGAGTAATTCTGTTGCAGTCTCTACATCCCATGATTTTGAAGACAAGGCCACTATTACTGCATTCTGCAATGAGAGAAAAAAAAAAAGCAATATTTTCAGTGTGTGAACCTGCAGCTGCAGTGGACCGAAAAGTTCAGATTAATCATAACACATCAGTTTAGCATTTGTTAAATCCCAACTAATAATTTATAGAAAAAGTGTTTAAAAAAAGGCAGGGTTAGCAAGATTTACTAATAAGGCAGTAGTTTAAAACTCCGATTCTTAAAAAAATAATTAGCAAAACAGAATCTACAAAAAGTCATGGAAGCATTGAGTCTACTTTAATTTAATAATGATTCCCTGTGTTTATATACATATACTTGTCCTGCCCCTCCTGAAAAAATTTTTAAGTTACATATACTTACCCTATCAAAGCCCATAGCACAAAGGTTTTCTATTTTTTTGGTGTATTCTGGACTAGAAACTGGTGCTCCAGCATACACATGTGCCCAAAGCCGAGCTGTCTGTTTAAACATTTCTGGATTTTGTTTGTACTACACAAAAGAGAAAGGGGGGGAGAAAGGGAAAGTTAAATCAACTCGGCAATCCAACCGAAAAGCAAACGGATACGGCCGGTTCCAATCCATCACTACTTTACCATCATCTTCAGCAGTGTTCACACTGATCATGCTGCTGTTTCTTAAATGAAATTTGGAGGTGAGGATTACAGAGTAAACCTATGCAAGCACTTGATTTAATGTGGCTGCCTTTAGGTTAAATTACACACTATAGGTATTTTATGTGTAGAATCAGGTACTGCTTGCTCTTAATTGCAGTGATCACAAGCAAGCAGCTGTATTTTGCACAGCTACTGAAAAATGATACTCAGTGTGGCAGAGCACAAATTATCTCTGTATTAACATCGTGTACATACCACACACTAATGCATTTCTCTGCTCACGTTAAAAATATGCCTGGTTTTATCCACTCCAGTTTTTCAGGCAGGACTGACATTTTACTACCAGGCTTCCCCCTGAGAACAAGGATATTGGTAGCATGTGTGACAAAAGAAGGGATGGAAAATGGGTATGAGCAAAAAGCTAGGAAGTTAGGAACTTTTCATGCAAGCTATAATTTATCAGGAAAAAAATTGTGCAGGGTATGGAAATATTATTTAGCACTACCAAGTTTCCTAATAAACAACAAAATGGACCTAAGAGAGTTTTCAGCCTGCGCCAAGAACTCAAAAACCAAGGAAGGCAAATTATACTCAGCAAACCAAGATGAGTTTCCTATTTTAGCAACTTTTGTGTGTAATGTTTTCTGTAAAAAAAAAACAACAACAACAAAAACCTACCTCAAAATAAACACCACCAAAACCCACAACTCTCCATTAATTATTACACTTCTAAAAATAAGGTACTCCTATTTTAAGATATATGTTTTAGCATCAAATAGTAAGAAAAGATATTAGAAAAAATATTGAAATATTGTTCAATTACTGAATACCCAGGGAAGTTGTGGTTCCTCCCTCCCTGGAAGAGTTCAAGGCCAGGTTGGATGGGGTTTGGAGCAACCTGGTCTGGTGGGAGGTGTCCCTGCCCATGGTAGGGGGGTGGAATAAGATGACATTTAAGGGCCCTTCCAACACAAACCATTCTAGGATCTTGTGATTTAGATGTATCTTAGGAACAAAACCATGGTTGATTATCATTCTAAGCATTTTGTTCATACATAAAACCAACAATTAAATCTATACCACTGTAAAAGCCCATACAATACTTTTTACTGCTGCACATTTCATTTTACCTCTCCTCCAGCAACATGCACCAACTACACTTCATTGGGTGCTTTGGACCTCTCCTACTAATTCTGCTCCACATGAAGTGGGTTATTTATTATCTGATTATTAATGGCATTAAAACAAACATAGAAGACAATCTACTACAACAGTAGAGAAACAACTCACTATGTTATAAATACACTGGTCTGTAATAAATTTCTTTGGCTGTAATGACAGAAGGAAGGATTAAGTCAAGCATCAGTAGCATCCTGAAGAATTATAGTCTTCTGCTCTTAAAATTTCCCCCATTTTTTAAAATATTTTTGAGAACACTACAAAAACTAGAAAGCTACTAGCTGATATGCAAAGGATTTGTCATAACTGCATAGCTGCATTCAGAACATTAAAGTAGTAGCTTTCAGTGTTCTATAAATAAAATTCCTTTACTTAGGTATCCATAAATAATCTACCTTCTCAGTGAATTCAGAAAAGCTTAAAGGCATCTTTTGCTGATGTCTCTATATCAGGAATCTGAGGCAGTTAATGTTGCTGTACTAAAAAACAAACAAAAAAACCCAAAACAAAACCAAAAAAACCCCAACCAACCAAACAAAAAAACCACCCTCCAAAATACCCAAAACGAACCAATAAAACCAGCAGCTAGCTGAAGTGGTTTTGACACCAGACAGCTGGTAGCTGAAAACACAGCCATGATTCAAACAGGACTTCTCCCTGGAATTCTGCTCCAGAGCTTGTAGGACACTGTCATTTACCTGAACAGTTGTGTAGTCTCACACGTAGTTTAGTAAAATAACATGAGAAGTATGAATGTGGAGAATAATTGCAGGTGAATTTTTGCTATGGAAAAACAAAAAATCAACCAAACAAAAAAACCCCAAACAAACTAAAAGAGATTCCATCACCAAATAAAACTCATGAAGGAATGTGGTGTTTATCACATCTCTCAAAGATGTTATAATCACTTTCTTTTTACATACACATGCTTGCAACCCAAGGACAAACTCCAGAGTTTTTGCACAGGTATTTGCATGGAACAGGAGGAACTGAATTCTCCCTGCAACAGCCATGCCATGGTCCCATCAGACATATGCCCAACAAAGACCTGAGAGCAGCCTGAAGGACTGCTCTTCACAATCTAGGAAGTTTCATGAAGTGGGTTTTTTGCCTGGAAAAAACCCTCTTTCCAGCTCAAGTACTTCTATGAGACTGTTACAATTCCCACACAAAATTCTACCAAGAAGGTCAAGATGGGAAACACTATTCTTGCCCATTGTAGGAGAGGTAATGGTGGTTTTGTTTAATAAAGAGAGTGTGACAGCAAGGGCATGCACCTGACAAGAAAAACCAGGGACTTGCCTGATGGCCTTGCTGGCCTCTGCAATAATTCTCCCTCCATAGAGCAATTCAGTCTGACAGAAACATTTGGGGACAATTAATCAGAGCAGCCTTACAGTGTAGCAGGATCCCAGGAGCAAGCCTGCTGGACTTACTGAGTATGGTAGCAGCAAACATCTCTCCCCCACCCAGCAGTGCAGTGGGCTACCTCTGATCTCCATGCTTCCCTTCAAATCCTGACAGGTTACAAACACTGCTAAGCAATCACCCTACAAGGGTTTTTAGAGGGAGGAAGTAAACACTTTGTCACCCTACCCTGGAGAGTACTCACTTGCAAGAGATAGTGCTGAAGTATCTTCTTGCTTTGCTATTTTGTTATAAACCCTTCCTACCAGTCACTGGGAAAGCCAGGCTTTCCCTCTCTTTCCTCAGGGCAAAAAGGAAAGCAACACGCCCAGACTTGGGACTTTGTTGAAAACTGTCAGACTATTTAAAGTTAAGGAATGACTGTTCCTATCTTTCATTGAGACCTGAAATAGAACCATGTCAGCACTGGTCTGGCATAAGATCCACCTGACATTTTATTGCTCCTGCTTTTTAAAAGCTATTGCTACTGTTGGAAGTACAAACCCTGCTCATTACAAAATTCTACTGATATCAATTCAAAAAGTGACTAAAATAATTATTCCAAATACTTGCAAAAGTAAAATACATAGGATGTTTCATTCAGATAAATTGCTCCTCAGCGTTAAATGCAAAAGGAATTAATCTGAAGTCATGATTCATAAAATTTTGAGATTGAACAAATACAATGCTCAACAACATCCATTCTTACCTGGAAAAGGAGCTACATATCAAGCCAGATCCAGCGAACATCAAATTAAAACCAACCCAACACTGCCATTCTCCTAAGGTTTCTAGTATATTTTAAAAATCAAGTTATACCAGAACTCATTTTACTACACTGTTATCTTCTGACATACTGACAAGCTAAATAAGGAACTAAGATTAAAAAAAAACAAAAAAAAACAACTCCTGACACTGTAAAATAATTGCTACCTACTCTGGAATCCGAAGAGTAAAAAAAACCACAAAACACCATAGTAACTCACACTTGATGTAAGGCAATTTTCCAATATATTTTCCAAAAATCTCCAAAATTTGTGTCTTAGCCAAGATTACAGAAATATTTCACATTGACAGCCAACTGAGTGTCTTACCTGGTTTGCCACTACTGCATCTTGTGGATCATCTGGTTCTGCAGCTGCCAACAATGCTTGCAGTGATAACAACACTGTCCTTAGAGTCATTGCTGCTGCCCTAAAATTAAAATTTTGAAAATTACTTTATCAAATTTCATGACTGTACTCACCTTTACTACTGTACTAGTATCACAGAAGATACAAGAGTACAAATACAGATTGTAAGTCAAAAATTGTGATTTTAAACTGCTACAGCATTTAGGTATTAGAATACCCTTCAACATAATTCTTTAAATAGGGTTTTACATGTGAACTTTGTTATTAACAATGCTTTCTTAAGGATATGGAAAATACAGTCTTTCACTAATACATTTCACCCACTTAACAGAATTCATGTAATCTGAAAAAAAAAATTAGAAAAAGGCAAATTTGAAGTTTGATTCATCCTTTCTTTCATCCTTTTCTTCTTCATGCTTTCTTACAGCACCTTGCATAAGGTCTAGGTACTGAGCTGGTAGCCAATATGTGCTCCCTCTGCTGGCACTCTTCATACCAAAACAGCACAGACATATGACCTATATTTTAAAAACTTGTAACAGACATGAAATTTTTTACATTAGCTATCTTTTGCATTGCATCAGTTTTAATGATATTTTTCAATAAAATTTGACAATTCACATAATTACTACTGCAATTTAAAAAGGTTTGGCAGTTACAGAATGCACAGCTGGAAACAATCTCAGCTTCCTCTCATTCCAATCAGACACCTCTGTTGGAAGAAGGAAAGCATGCTGTCATCATGGTGATGTAAAGTCACTCTTTTGCCCCTATGAAAGAACCTTGTCAAAGGTAGCATACTTCTAGAGTCATAACTTCTAAGTATATTCTCATAATTTATCTTGTTCTCAAAGTACATCTAGAGTAAGAGACTTCAGCAGTTTAGTAAGGGAAAACATCAAGTATGTTCATAAAAGTCAAACAGAAAAGTCAAAGTATGAAATTGTTACACATATAGAGTTGGAAAATACATAGTTAAATTTGATTTTGATCTTGCATAGCATCTCTGATCTACCATTTCAGCTGTCACACACTGGAAACCAAACAAAGACTCCAAAGAACGTGTGAAAGTTCAGTATTTCATCTGATTTGAAGAGGTAAGTAGACTCCTAAATGTTGTGACAAAGGCACAAGCAGATGTCCAGGCTAAAACATGTAGCTGCTTATTCTACTTAAGTATTACTGAAAAGGTCAGTGGGGAAAATGTCACATGATTATGGCACATGACATGCCAGAGGAAAGTTATGAAACACAGGCATCCAAACACAGAAAACTGCTCAATTTTCAAATCAACAGAAAATAGTTTTTTCTTTTCAGAAGACTGCAAGTAAATGCAGAGTCTGCTGGAGTGGGTGGGGGAGAGTTTGACGTGATGGTCTAGATACAAAGGCAATAAGCTTGCAAGTCTATTACCAGTCTCAGATTTCAAAAATTAATGCATTTTCCAGTACCAAGGCGCTGAACTGAGGGACAGTAGCAGAGACACTTGAATATTGTATTCCTAGATGCTTACAACTTTCCTGCTAGGTCACTAACCATTCAAATATGGCATTCTTCTCTAATTGTTTCTAATTCTGGAAGATTTTTCCTAGAAACGTACCTTTTTTTTTTTTTTTTAGCTTGCTAATCATCACTGAGCTTTCACAGTGCAGTGTTCTCTACATCAAAAAGCTAGTGAGAAACATCCCAAGTGACAAAGATTTTAATTAGCACATCTTGTCTCATTCCAACTGCTTCATCAGCTTAAAGTCCCTCAAGCTGAACTTAAAAATAAAAAACTCATGCTTTTAGGTCTGAATTCTAACAAATCACAAAGCCTTCACAACACATTTCTTTTCCAAATCTATTCCTCAGTAACAAAATAATCATCTTTTTAAAAAAAAATTCAGATTCTCTAACAGTTAAAGTTATGTATGTTAGGTCCCAAGCTGAACGCTTCTTCCAAGTCAAACATCATTTCTTTAAATTCCAAAGCAAGCTAGAAATTAACTAGTAAGATTTAATCAGATAAAGAACTCTTAGTTACTCAAACACACCCTCAGTTGCATGAAGAGAGCCTGGCTAACACAGTACACTCATGAGTACAAAGATTCTTGTTTTTCCACACCTCAATCACACACACAAACACCTCAGTGAAAAACAGAAATATTTTTGCTTTACATGTACCTATGCTATTTTTCTCTTACAATTTCCTGTTATTTGTAATCTCTATTGGTTTACACTGTGTTGAAACTAATCTATTTTATTTAAACATTGATGATCGAGTGGTATCTGCCAGCATTAAATGAATATAATGTGTCTACTCTTCCAGCATTCAGGTGTCAAAGAATGCAAGGTCTTTCAGGCCTTGCTATGCTCAAATAGATTTAGCATTTTTATTTTTGTGCAGGGAACCTCAGAAATTACCAGACCTACCACACATGCTAAAAAAACCCAAATACTTTTGTCCCAGTTAAGTAATTTTTATGCTACTTAGTGTATTTTTAAAGGTAGATATGAAATATCTATCAACTGTAACTGATACTGTAGTTATATTCACCAAATAAAAGCTGTTCTGCACTTTCCTTTATAGAAACCTTTCTACTTTAGGGGAATCTGAAAATACTGCCATTATTTAAAGCAGACACAAAAGGAGTTAGGGCCACATTTACACAACACCTTCTAGGAGTGAAAAACATACCTTGGGGACCTGGTGTCATTAACAAGAACCAAAGGTGCTATTGACACCTAGAATTCAAGTTCTGTGCTGGCTTCAGCTGTCTCTGACTTTCAAGACTGCCAGGCCCTTCCAGCCCCTGCTCCTCTGAAATGTATGAAGATTTTTATATAAGGAATACTGGGACTTAATGCCTTGTTCTGACATTCCTGTTTCTAAAGGTCCATTTGGATATGCAAATGCAAAAATCATTTATAGACGGGACTATTTCAGCTATGTATGGAAAAAGGTTTTAAAATTTAGCTTAGAATTTATTTTCAAGCCTCATGTCTCAAAATGCCTGTCACACCTCATGCATAAGAGTTTCCACTGGACACAAACATTTAAATAACAGAAAATCCTAACAGAAAACCAGCTACAGCATCAGCTGTTGTTTGTATTTACAAAGTTAATTCCAGTTTGTGATTAAGGGTAAAGAAAATCTGACACATTTCATATAAATGTTGTATACTCATGTAATATCTTCTATCTTTAGGACACCAATTATCTTTCCTGATCAAAGAAAGTAAAAAAGCCTAGTTATCTGCTATGTAACTTAGCCTCAATTTTCCAGACATAAATTAAGATTCCCAGAAGAACTGGAGGCATAGCTAAAAATAGATTCTTATTTCCCACGCACCTTAAAAAGCTCCTCTTCCTTTCCAGTACCTCCTTCTGGGAGAATAAACTGAATGGAGATGACTGCCCAGAACTATATTTACAGACATCAGGTAAAGCAGGATCCAATCCTCATCAGCAAAGAGCAGAAACAATTCCCATCACCAGTTCTGGAGGAAAATCTATGCTGATAGTGGCACAAACACTAGAAAACCAACATACACCCCACATGACATCCCCACAAGCTAGAGATTAATGTGCTGCAAAGAAAGAATTGTATTTCCATTACAATGAGCTTCCAGTGGAAAGATAAATGGTCTTCTGCACTTTCCAGTGCTCTTCAAGGGTTCATTTTTCCAAAATAGAACCCTGAAATAAAATAAGTATTTCCAACTCTTCTTATACATGAAGTTTATTTCTAGGTGTGGACTTAACACGCAACATTTCATGGAGTTCAAGCAATTCCCTTTGGTAGCTCAAGCTGGCTTAAATGCTTGGGGTTTAGGTTTTTTCTTTGCTCCTTGCCAAGGGCAAGGTTTTGATTTACTCCTGACAGACTTCTGCCTAATCTGTTCTTAACTGGAGCCTCACAAGTTTCTCAGAAAATCTACTTTACACTATATTCTGCACATTCAAAAGGCTTTCCAATCTATTTGCTTAGACTATCATTCTTGTTATTTTACTCTGTATTCTTCGTACAATTTCTTGGCATACAACACTCAAAGTGAGAACACTACTCCAAGTAAAGCCTGAACAGTCTTAAAGGAAAAGCAGGCAGTTTGGATCATGAGTTTTGCTAGTAAAACCTCCAACATCCCAGCATCCTATTTGCCTCACACATGACATTACTGGCTTCTGTGTTCTTCTAAAACTTACAATAACCCTTGATTAACACTCCCATCTCAAAGAGCTGCTTGGCCACTACGCAAGCTTGGAAGTTTGACATCCACAAAATGGGAGAAAAGGCCAGCAACAGGAGTGAGTTGCAGAGAGCTCACTACAGGGAAACACTGTCCCTCTGAGAGCTTCAAACTAAAAGCTTTCTTTCTGTGACTCCTAAGCAAAAAACAGGCTGTCTATAGGCATTGCATTTGTTAAGTAGCAAGGGAAACCTGAAGTGAATCACAAGAAAGCTGATTTTATATATGTATATAATTTTTTTTTCTTAAGGTGATATCTTGGGGCATTTCCATTTTAAAAAGCAATATTTAAAAGCCCAGCAAGCCAGCTGTGCCCAGCACGCCTGAGGTAAGGAATCTCTTACCTTTCCATGAGCTGAAAGAGTCCTAACAGGATTATGAAACAGTGCCAGATTTCCTTTTTCTTCTTCATTTTTAAAGGCTGAGTATTCTTCCACTTAGGAAGTTTTTACTTATGTTCTGTATATTTGTCTCTGGAAACACTCGCTCTAGTTACACTGAAAGGTAGCCCAGCAGAACAACAGCAAAAGCTGCAGCCAGCAGACTGCTGCTTCTCTCTATTTCTCTATCAAATAAACATTGGTCCACTAAAAAAAAAATCTGCAAAATTTATTCTATTTGTGAAATAACTAAGCTTGTTAATTGAAGAGAGAAGCTCTGGGAATTTGAACCAAGAGCTTACAGAATCTGGAAGGAGGGAGACAATGAACAAGGCCTTTGAGTGGAAGCCTGTTGTACAGTCACTATTTAGAGGAGAAATACAACACTGGGCACCCAGTAATGGAAAAAAAAATAAATAGAATAACAGAATAGCTTTCACATAGCACAAGGGGGAAAGATAGTCTGCTTGCTGAAGGGTTCCCTCAAAAAAATGTTAATATTCTCTGCATTTTTCTGAAAGCTTTATAGGCTCAGTGGGAGGCTCCCCAAACACCCTGAGCAAACCCAGCATTCTAGATATCCAAGACAATGATTAGTAAGAGCTGGCTGTTGTTTATGTATTTATTACAATTGTATTGTCTTGTATAATAAGGATTATTATCTTATATAATAAGGATCTCTGCATCTCAACTAGAACAGAGTGTGAATCCTCTAGTACATCCATAATTTTTCCATTATGAAAAAATTATTATTCATTTTTATTTTCAGAGTCAAAACCACAACAGCCAAGGGGTTTTGCAGACCTATGCACAGCTATAACACATTCACTCAATAATCACTGCTCAAGGGATTTATGCAGAACAGCTTTCAAGTAATTTAGTTGTCAGGTTTCAATGAATAGTAGATAAATTTAAGAATAGAATTTTGAGACAGAGTACTAGCCTGGAAGATAAATATAGGCTACAGTAGGCAAAGCCACATAATAAATATCAGATCAGCATAAAAACTATTCCTTCTACAAAAATCACACCCCCATTTTAATTCTACCAGCAAAGAGTAGCTGTTTTGCAAACAAACTGGCCTGATGTATTTACAAATCTAAACATGATGAAAATCCACAGCTGCAAAGCATTTCAGTATCAAGCATAAACTGTGGAGAAAGAATTAAAGTAATTTAAAAAATCATTTAAAGACATTACTTTGCAAAATGATAAAACCTCCTGCCACTATGTAGAAGAATATCTCAACTATGCTCATTAGAATAGAAAATCATTATAATGGGATGGGTGAGTGGAGACTTTAAACTACACAAACACATTCAAATCTTTGTATTTGTATAAAACTCATTTACATGTGGTGAATATCAGTTTATTAACTCTTTAAAAAACCCTACTAAGTCCCACAGGCCCAAATTCAGCCCTTCAGCTCCTACTAGGCTCACTGAAAAACCTCACAGGCATTGGAATTTGAGTTACGATTAAACACAGCAACAAGAGCAGCATTATTCAGTTAAGAGCATTACATGCCAATGAAGTGGCACTCCAGAAACAGCTTGTTACTAAAAGATTTGACGAGAGAGACTGCGGAACTAAATACATTTACTAAAAGACAGCTATTAGAATATTTCCAAATTACATTTGTCTCACTTACCTCTGAATACCTAGTAAAATCCATTAAACACTAAATTATAAAGGTTGGTGGGGTGTTGCTTGCTTTCTAATGAAGCTATAATTTTATTCAAATCATTGTTCAACCTAAACATGCAGAAGACTTAAACATGGTGATGTGGGCATTACTCAATTTAAATAGCTAAAGCAGCATACACTGAAGAACGAAAAGCAACTAATTTAAACAGTACCTAACCATTCATTTGGCTTAAAAAGTTTTAAGAAGCTACTCAGAAAAAATATCTGAAAAAATACTGAAACCTTTCAAATGAGAAAGCACAGAGGTAAGCCACAACAGTTTCCTCTTCTCCAAAGGACAAGATGCTTTGATACGCACTTCAACAATGCTCAGGCAATTTTCATTTACCATTTCATGATTAAAAAAAAACAACTTGTAGCATCACTAGAAAATGAAGGGATCATTACATAAAGAATCATTTGTAATGCGTTTATAGTCTATAGGAAGCCTTCCCACCTCCACACCTGCCAAGTTCTGTGACATTTTTTCCTTAGTGATTCCAAAAAAGTATTTCAAAGGAGGAGTTTAACAGTATAAAAGTGGCATAACACTGGTACTCCTTGTGTGAGCCCAATTAAATACACAGAAGATAAATTTTTGTTCCAATATTTCTATTTTGTGTAAATCTTGGTGAAGGAAGGTACTAATTCATTGGTTTGGGTTTTTTTGTCAGGCAGTACTAAACACACAGATTAGATCTGTGCAGGATCTAATTTTCCAAGATTACATGAACACAAGCCAAATCACCTCTCCTGTTCTTCCTTTTCACATCTCAATGGTTTTGACTAAAAAAAAGAAATAATTAAGTTGAAGCTTATTACTTCTTAATTCACAATGTTTGGCAGTGCTGAAATACTGTAAGACAACCTGTTCTGGGGTTGAAAAACTCTGGATAAATTATTCCAAGGCGAGTATTAATTACACTGGGATAAAGTTCCACATTAAGTACCTTTGCTTCTAGAAATAATTTTTCCCTTCCCAAATCATCATTACTTTAACCTTGTCCTGAGTAAAATTAGCCTAGCTGGGAAAGCAGGTTTGTGTGTCCTAGTAAAGTGATCCCTGTTGAAAACACTCTCTGAAATCCGTTTTGCCAAAAAACCTGGATAACCCAAAACCAACCCACAAAAACACCCCAAACAAAACCCAATGCACAAACCAGCCACACTCATGTGTATTTCACAATTTGGAGTATGGTCTCCCAGGAATCTGAACTCCTCCTCACATTGTTAGTCATTAAGTTTCAGTATAATTGTAAGATGGTAGGAGTAACTAGGTGCAGGTACAAAATTTAATTGACTTCACTAATAGAAAATGTATACCATGTACCATACACATGTATGTTGCAAGATTTCACTACCTGAGAAAAAAACAAGTGCTCTGAGACCGTAAGAAAAAATACGCAATTTCAAAAATGAAAAAAGACAACAGATTATTAGGATTCCATTTTAGTAATTTACGCTGCTTTGTGCTACACAATTCCAAAATCTTCTCATCCTGCAAAAGATTAACAAAGTGGAACAGACATAAAGGAAAATAACAAAAATTAATTCCACCTATGTTAGATATCACGTCTAACATACAATTGATGCGTATGATCTTCAACCCACAGGAAATGTGGGGAGAAAAAAAAGAAAACAGTTTAGCTGTTAAGAATCTATTCCACAGGTTTTGGCTATTAAAACTTTTTCAACAGCACTACGTAATCAAAAGTCAGCAGCTGAATAGCAACCAATAGGCAAAAGGTTTATAGAGGTGCAAATTATAAATATCATCTACTGATTCTGTCACACAGTTATCACAGTCAGTCTCTTCTCCCTTTCCTCTTGCTGACCTGTTAACTTTTATACTCCCAGGATAACCTCACACAATTGTTTTAGCTCTATTTTAAGTAACTTCTACTGGAAGTAGAAGTCAAGAATCAGAACAAAAGTAAATACCTCGGTTTTTTCTGCTTACACTTCAGGTGGCAGAAAGAACAAAAATTCAGGAGGCAATAGGTAGCATTTGCTAATGGAAAAGAACTAAATAAATTAAAAAAAAACAAAAACAAAAACAAAAAACCATCAACAGCCATGAAACATTCACATTAACCCTACTGTAGAATTTTTGGAAAAGCACTCTGTATAATATTTTGATACTTTCCAAAATTGCCACCTCATAATTTCATTTGCATCTTTTCAACTCAAAATACTATACTAAAACATTGTAAGCTTTAAGGACATCTCAAACTACAAGTGCAAAGTGAAAAGCAACATGAGCTGTTGCCTCCTATCCAACATACTGGTATATTTGATTCTGTGCATTTAAATCAACGCAGAAACTTACCACTGATCTTTCAGAATATCCAAACAAATGGCCCCAGTGACTGAGCTAATATTAGGATGCCATATTTTGGTAATAAACCGCACCTAGAAGACAAGACAATTTTAAAAACCCAAAAGGGTTATTAAATGCAGTATATTAAAGTAAGCATTTTAAATCCACAATTTCTAATCATATCACAAAGAAACACTAATTTAGGAAATATCAAGCTAGAAAAACAGAGCTAGAATGAGATACCACTCATTTTAGGAGGCTTCCAATTTACAAGGCCGTTTATTAGACAGAGCCTCGTTACTTAAAAGCAGACTACTGCTCAGCTCAGGACACCAAACTCATCCCCAACTTCTTCCACTATTATATATGCACATCCCTGCACCATACAAAGACTTTTAGAAATGTCCTCCAGCAGTACCAGTGTTTCAACATAAGCAGATGATCAAATCCAGACTTAAAAATTACAACATTGTAAATACCAGAAAGTCTACTTTTAATAAAGTTAAATAGTCCCTCAATGCTTAATGCAGTCACTGGATCTCTGTTAAGCTAAACTGTAGGTAGCTATAGAAGTATAAAAATTTCCTTGGTGGATACTATTACTTCTATAACTATTCAGTCTCATTACCCATCTGCAGAAAGCTTTTCAACAAAGAAAAAATTAGATTACTGTTATTTTTCTTTGCTGTTGAAAGGATCAAGTCCTGGCATTCATTCATTGATCATGTTCATATTTTTCCAATAAAATAAAGTGTATTCATGGTCACAAAGTATGAATAAAACCAAGTTTGTTTTGGTGTTTTTTTTAAGACACAGAGAGTTAAAAGGATTTTCTTTCAAAAGACTCAAAACCCAAAGCTGGCCTCTGAAAGGAATAAATAAATGACTTTAAAAACTTCTTCTTCATTTTCTTCAACCCCCTTATTTGAGGTTGCACTTTAACTGCCTTCTAGTGACTTTGACCTATCTCTTTGTTTTTCATCTCTACCTCTTCAGCAAAAACTCCTGACAAACATTTTACATGTAGCATAGACCTTTCAACTTTTGCCCCAATCTGCAAGCAAATGAGTGCAAAAGACATATTATTTGTCAAGCACTACAGCTAAAGACAGTGCTTATAAGGCTTTAATAAAATCAGTGCAATCATGGTGTATAAATACACAAGACCATAACAGTTTTGCTTTCCAGGACAGAAAATAAGAGATCATGTCAGCTGTGTCACTTATTAACTAACCCAACTGCCTAAATCTCTTGGAAAATGTAAAAAGCCATGTAAATACTAGGTAATTTTTCACAGTGAAAGAAGGCTAACAATAGCTGTCAAAGCACATCCTGAATAAGATAAAGAAATCTTTCAGATGAAAGGCAGAGCTAGACACAAGCAAGAAGACTACAGGCTCCAGAATAAGCAGTACCATGCTACAGTGCAGCTGTCTATAGGCTTTGGAAAGGGAAACCACCAAGCCCTAAAGCATCAATTAAACCATGGTCCATAGATTCATCTTGCCATGTCTATGACCTGTTTCAGCCCTCCTTATTTTAGCTCCTGCCAGAGCACATGCTGATGAAATAAGTGAAACAAAACATTTCATTAAGACCTTGCGTTTTTCACTCCAGCTTCTACAAAGTTATTCAAAAGATACAAGCCAAGGAGCTGTGAGCTACTGGCACCTCTCCATTCCTCCTCTTCCCAGTTCTTTCCCAGCATTACATACCAGGGTGAAAATAATCAGGATCTAAGACCTATTCTTAGTTCAAAGACACCTTTCAGACAAAAAGAAAGCCAATCAAGAAGTGAGTCAGACAACTCAGGAGTCTGCTGATTCATCAGAATCCACTAAAGCAGGACACAGGAATAGAGAGTACCAGTTGCACATGGCTGGGAAAAACACTATCCAGACTGATCCAGTTAGGACAGAAGCAGCAAAGTCACAAATTTAAAGTACTAGAAAGATACAGTGAAGTCAAAAGGGCAGTAAGTTGCTAAAGATGTGTAAGTGACAAAGCCACAGCCACTTCTCATCTCTCATCCACATGCACATTTTATGAAGTCCTTCAATAGAGCTGCAATAAGCCCATAATACTTCTGCATTGGTTCTTCATGTCTCAAACACCTTTACACCTTTTGATTTTATTATAGCAGAAACCAGAAACTTGGCAGGTTAGACCCAAGACTCTACTAAGCATAGGTTATGAAGCCCAAGAAATCAAAAGAAACAACAATTACCTATTACAGCGTTTCTTTAATGATATTTAATGGGAAGGAACATAGCCATACTGTCTACATTACATAAAATCATCTTAATAATTATATTGCCAAAAAGAAATCTATATAAAGGGTCCATAATAAGGCACAAGGTCCCATGGAGAATTTACTGGTTTGTACTTTAAGAAATAATCAGAGTGTACTTTTGATTAGATCCAGCTATGCATCCTACATTATCTCTACCGAAATATGACAGCTCTAATGAGAAGAATGAAAAAAATTGTAAAACAGGTACTGCAAAGAGACTGCACATGAAAACAAATAAATAAGAATACTCAAAACCAACTTCGTAGCTAATTTATTTTATCAAAAAAAGTGTTTACAGTACCTTAGGAGGATTAAATGGATATGTTTCTGGAATTTTTATTTCTAGCTGATACCGTCCACCTGTGAAAGACAAGAACATATTAGAAATTAAACAAAAAAAACTTCACCCAAGCTTAGCATTTCATTAAATAAAGCTTGTTTCTAAATGGACAATTTTTTTTCCGCTATGTTGTACACTACTGCCTGAAGTAATTACTTTTATTTCAGTTCTGCAAACACTTTGGCATACTAGTACTGTTAGCAAAGTTTGCAGGATTACAGCATGCAATAAAGGATACTATGAGCTTGGCAGACAGAACCACCTCTTACTGCCCTTTTCTAAATATTTGTTTTCTCTCCCTGTTTTAATATCTTTATCTATGTATATTTCAAATACAGTTTTGTTAACGTTCAAGTATACCATCAATACTTATGTCTTCTGGAGCAATCTGAAGCTACCTCTGCCTGCCCGCTGAAGATCACCTGCCTGGAATTTAATGACAAAAAGAACTGCATATAAAAAAAACCCCCATATATACCAGTTTAGGCATTTAGAGACACTGGAAGCATTTCTCCACACATGCAATTTTTGTCCTCATCCTACTGTTTTTCTTTCATAAAGAAACCTTCTCCCTCCCTCAATATACTTTGTTACAATTTATAAATTTCCTTGAATTAAAGTCAAACTACCTGCAATCTATTTTCTCTGGGATTTCAAGAGTTATTTACTCTATTCCCAAAGCACTCTATAACAAACCAGCACTCAAGTAGTCTCAACACAGACAGCAAAATTCACATGCAGGGAAAAACAACCAACCAACCCTCAAAAGGAATACCCTGAAGAGTTACAGCCTATGGCACCTTTATCTGTGCCAAAATGCATCTCAGCACCTACTAACAGCTCACTTTCAAAATGTAATTTAGTCTAATTCACTCCAAAATTATAATGGTTAATGTCTAAGCTGATTGCTTGTCTGTTTACAGGACAGTACACAAATATATCTGAAGACATGCATTGAAACCAGACCTTCAGTAAGTTTGTTTTTCATTTTGCCTAAACTGAAGCATAATTCAGAAGCAATTTTTCCTAAGAAACAAAGTAATTACCTGTTTCCCAGATTCCAAAAGTTCCTCAGTTCTTGTATGATGTTACTGACATAACATCTTGTAAGGTATTACAAAACCTGTCCTAGTTATTACTACTTCTGTTTACCACTAGAACTTGCCTTTAAAAGACAGACTGTTACAGCCTTCTGCATTACAGGCTGTTCAGTCAGAAATTTTTTCCAGCTGGAAAGTACAAGTCCAAATTTTTTTAAAACTGCAGCTACTGGTAATATTATTCATACAGTGTTGTTGTGCACTGAAGTTTACAGTTAAAAATAAAGACTTGAAGACTTAAACTGAACAAATCTAGATATTAAACTCCTTTATACTACATTGGAAATGCAAATGACTAACATACTATCTTTTGCATGCCAATATTTGTGACTTTTTTAAAAGAAGTATGCATATGTATGGCTTCTTCATAGCTATTTAATCCTTGAGATCTAACTATACAGTAATGGCAGAATATTTATTCTGTACTCTTACTGTAGCATATATTAGAGCAAGTTTTAACAGCCTCTCAAAGAAATATCCTATTATAAATTTAAAGTAACTGCAGCTCATGTGCAAACATGGCGTGAAATTAATATCATGATTACACACTGTTTAAAAAACAAACAAACAAACAAAAGCAATTAAAAAACTGCAGCCTATCTGTTGAAAAGCTCTTGAATCAAGTAAAACTCAGCAGCCATTAATCTAGATATACATGTTTTATCACAGGATGTAAATGTGTTTCAACTGAAATTTTGTCTTGGAATATTCTGATAATTGATCAATATGAGTTGACACTACCGACAAAAAAAAAAAAAAGCATGCTGTAAAATTTGACAACAGGTGATATTCTTCCGCTCATTCATACTTCACATTTCCCAGCATCACCTATGAAAGATTTTTTGCATCTGCAATTTGCTTTCAGATACCTTTCTAAGTGTGGCCAACAATAAAAATTACTGTTACTTTGCTTTACTATAGCCCTAGAATTCCCTCTTGTATCACAGAATTGTCTCACTTGAACTACTGCATTAATTAGCTTTTCTTCATAAAACACTTCTTAGGATCATAGAATGGCTCAGGTTGGAGGGGACCTTCAAGATCATCCAGTTCCACCCCCCTGGCATGGGCAGGGACACCTCCCACAAGACCAGGATGCTCAAGGCCCCATCCAATCTGGCCTTGAACACTTCCAGGGAGGGGGCAGCCGCAACTCCCCTGGGCAACCTGTGCCAGTGTCTCACCACCCTCACAGGAAAGAATTTCTTCCTAATGCCTAACCTAAATTTCCCCTCTTCAAGTTTTAAAACATTTCCCCTACCCCAGCTTTCTTGCTGTGTCACTGTTCAGACTGTAGATGACAGATCAGTCAGTAATTATGCAGCATGCATTACTGCATTAGTCATGAAATGTAAAGTACACACACTAGCAAACCCTTCATAATTATGTAATGGAATAAATGCCTAAAAATATGTTACCAGAATATTAACATTACAAAGTAAATTTATCAAGAGTCAGGAAATCCCAGAAATAGGGCTGCCAGTAACTTTGATTTTGCTCCTTGGTGCATATGCCTACTAGGTAAAAGTAAGCATAGGATCAAATTACTTGCCCATGAGATCCCTGCTATAATCAGAACAGATAATAGTTTTATCTCCCTAAAATGGATATTTAATACATCCTTATTGTTTAGTATACTTATTTGTATGTAGGTTTGTATACATGCATTTCACATCATCAAATTCTGCACTAAGCACATACTGCTGATTTTCACTAGCTGTATATGCTGATTATGTGAATACACAGTGCTTAGCTTTTGAAATTTTGTCTAGCTGGATTATCCAGTGCCACACAGAACCCAGTTCTGTAGACAGGCTTTCAATTCTTCTTTTACCCTCTTCATGAACTGCTATAAAGTTTTTAACTTCTGTGACACATGAATACATCTTTCATTTCAAATAACACTCAACACATACTTTAAAAAAGGTCCATTTTATAAACTGAGGTTTATAAAACTGAGGTTTGTAACTGAGGCCGTGCTGGCCTGGAGGGAAAAAAAAATTGCAAGCCATGACAAACCAACTCACCCGAGCAGGATTAATAGTTTGAATGGGAAAAAAAAAACAAAACACAAAACAATACTCAAAAATCTTTCAAAACAACACCCTCCCCACATCATTCAGACCAACTATACCTGCAAAAGAACTATTACACAAAACAGAATGATGCCCTTCCAAAGAGGTCACCAGCATGACTGTGTATTTTAGGTCCACAGCACAGTTACCTTTTTAAAGTGAAGGCACACGTCATGAAGATAAGAAACTACCTTCTTTGCAGACAATGTCTTCTGTCAATTAAACACTAGTGGCTGATGAGATGATACACAAGGGGGAAGAGAGGGAGGAACTCTGGGACTCAAGTTCTAGAAGGGAGCACCCCTACCATTACAGATGCCTCTATTCTACTCTCTTCTTTCCAGGCTCATTTAATTCCTGCTCAGCTTCTGAAACCACCGTCAACCTCTGTTAATCTTATTTCCCTCATCCTTTATCTGCCCTGGGCCCCAGTATGGGAAGGGGTGGAGGGGTAGGGTGCCATCGAGAAGACTTCCCATGCTCTCAACTCCAATGCTGCTGCACCAGCAAGCAGCTCCTAGCCTGGAGAAGCAATCACAAGAGATGTCCTCCTAAGCACAGGATTCAACAACCACATTTTCAGCAGCAGCCACTGACACTTTCAAATGCTTGTACACTCATACCTGCAAAACAATACTCAGGTATTTTTCCCCATCTGCTGACAATTTATTTTTCAAAATAGTGACAAACAGCATGTGTCTGGTCTCTGGACAATACTCAAGTCACACTGATAGCTCCAAGGCATGGAGCAACTAAAGCAACTGAAAGCTTGGAAGAATTTCCAACAAAACAATTTATTTTCCCTAAGATATTTTTTTGCTTACTGGAAGTTCAAATTCAAACAAAATATCCGGCATGGAAACTTGGAATAAAAGACCATTTTAAAGTAACCATTTTTTAAAAAAACAATTTAAAAATTACTTAAAAATAGTCCTCATCATTAAGGAACTTTAATAGAAGGTTCATCTAGTAACTCCATGTATACTACACACAAAAAAAGTTTACAACTACGGGCACTATTGAGTGATTTGGTATCTCTGATGAAGTATGCTGTATAAGCTTCTGTTAAAGCTTCTACATTTAATAAGTTATCTTTTCCAGTCTGGAGAGATGCACAATTACCTAATCAGCTTTAATAAACAAGAAAGCCAGTAAGGTGTAACTTCTAAGCAGGGCTAGAAACAAAGTTCTACTACATAGTCCCCCATTCAAGTATAAATTAAGTACTGAGACCTATGGATTAATGCCCAAGATTAATCACAAATTTCACTTGCAATGACACCTCTCCTTGACAAAGAAAAATATTTTTTTAACAACCACTACATTAGATCACAAAAATGCGTGTACAGTTACGTTAGATTCTGAAACTCAGTTTCTTGATGCTTAATGGCTAAGGAGCTTAAACTGTCAAGACTCCAAACAAAGAACTAAAAGTCAGCATTGTATCAATTATACTGCAGAGCTTGTGTGTGTAAATTAACCTTTGGTTTGGGATAGCCTGCGATACTCAGAGAAAAGATCTGTCTTCCAGCAACAGAGGTTCAACTGTTCAATCTTAAAATTATTTTTAAATAAATAGATAAATAAATCACGCTACTTCAAAACACATAGTTCTACATTTTTATGCTATACATTAACCTTACAAATTATCTCAAGACACATGATCTGAAGTGTACAATGATTGCATACACAAAAATATTACTTGCCTTCATATGGTGTGTCCGGAGGTCCTGCTATTTCTCCTCTTAATTCTGTAAAATTCTCATCTACAAGATCTACTTTAATTTGATTTTTGCTCGTCTTAAAAATAAAGAGAGAAACAAAGAGTCATAAATAAGCATTTGACATACAGATTTCCCCAAAAATACAGTATTCTATATTTTTGGAAGAGTTGTTCTTTAAAAAATATAGAAACAAAAATTTTAAAAATACAGTAACCTAAAGTTGAATAGCAGTCTTCCAGTTGGAATTCTACTTCATTAAAAATATACTACTTGTGAAGCATTAGAAATTTCAGTATTATTTATATCGTCACCAAAATAAGCCAAGCAACCCAGCAATGTAACAGCAAAAGTTCTGTTTTTAAGTTGATCACATTTAAAAAGACTGTGATCCTACAAATCAGTTATTGATTCTATGCATCTTTAACTATAAAATTAAATTGACCAAGTTACACATTGTGGGTTGTTTCCTTTTAGAGCAATTTAATTAGTAATAGACATGATTGTAACCTTTACTGGAATACAGAAAGACTTCCCCAAATGGAGTGTTCACTGGTTTTAAGCCATATCTGAAGCATGATCTGAATAGAATACAGTAGCCTTGTTTAAGATCATGTTTATCTTTAATATTTAGGCATGAGGTGCCATTTATTTTTACACTGGCATTTCATTGTCACCTCCTCAACAGTTGCACACACCACAGCAACTTGCCTACAAAATAAAAACTGTATTTTGATAACAAAAAACCCCATATGTTTTCCAGAAACTGATTCTCTGAAGCCTTCGCCAGAGCTACTCATTCCATTTAATTTGTTTTCCAAGTCCTGAGAGCAACATTTGTAAAATTCATACAAATACTCCACCTTGTAGCTTTTTTCCTGGGGGTATTGCAAAACAGAATCTCCTTTTGAAAAAATATACCATGAGGTTTTTAGAGGTAAGTAATTACAGGTTTGTCCATTCTGCCACTTCTGTACACCATGCACTCACTGGCTGCAATGCAGATTTCCCATGTTATTATTTTCAAGAACTCGCATCATCTTGCCAGATCCAACTATTACCACCATTCTTACTTCATGGTGTTAAGAATACACCATGAACCTCCAAAATCAAATGCCAGTTAAAAACTAAATGTGATGGTTCTGCTTACTAAGTTATATCTATAAACTACCTTTTTGTTTTCAGTTCAGCATCAGATCTTGTGTTGTCTTCCAAGACCTCAGGTAAGATATCAGGGCAAGGAAGTTACTAATAGAGGTTATAAAATTATGGTTTTGAACATATTTCAGATTTATTTTCTTTCCTGCCTGACCAGAGAGCAACCAAGACAATTATCTTTCACAGTTTTGTTTCCATAATACTGAGACAGAGAAGGACAGACAGTCCCAATGAGACAGCCCTCCTGACAGCCAGGCTGGTAATAAACTCTCTCTCTGTATCCAAACTCAATCATAGACAACACATTCCTCTTGCAAGTGGCAGCTCGTTCCACAAACTCATAATTGTTAAAAGCTTTCCAAGCTACAACTTAGGTCAAGTTATAATCTATTTACACCCACTTGTGATAGCATTGTTGCCCACTTGTGACAGCATCGTTTTTGAGCTTCAACAAATTTCTTTGCATCCCTAGTATTTATTCCCTTTGCATATAAGTGGTATCTGTGCAACTTCCACTTTCCAGATTCAATTTTGCTCTAAAGAAGCCGAAATTTTAAACTCACCATAATGTTTTTTTCTGAATCTCTCCACTCTATATCCATCCCACGATGACTTAACTAGCCCTACATAAACGAATCTAGATGAAAGCTCAAGAAGTATCACAGACCTGCTGTTCTACTCACTGAAAATACATCACCACCAGCATAACCTGAGATCAAATTTGCCCCCTTCCACAGCAGCGTGACACATGGCTCAGAACAAGTGACAGAGCCCCAGGAAAGTCTCCTATGGAAGCTTATGTCAACTTCAGGAGCCCCAGGAAAGTCTCCTATGGAAGCCTATGTCCACTTCAGAGACTGCACTGTGCTTTCTCAAAAGCACTGCACCTGTGCATTACCTCTTAGTTCACAATGCAACACATCAGCTTAAATAACCAATACAGCTAACGAGTGATCAAAACTACTGCTTGGGTAACAGTCATTCTAAGGTATTCAGGTTCTTCTGCTCTCCTTCTGTCACCTATTAAGTTGCCAACTCCACCTGGTAAGCTCCAAGTTGATGGCAGTTCTTGCTCTTTGCAAATAAACCTGCAACTTTCCATCTTAAGGACTTGAGCAATGACAAAAAGGATGAAATTCAATGATTGACCCATGCTGCAGCTTAACTTTCTGCAAAGCATTTTACTTTTCCTCAGTGCACTGTACAGTATTATAGCAGTGCTAACATTCGCCTTCACAATCAATTTCAAGTAGCTCCACACACTAGTTATTTTCACAACAAATCCTTCCTGACTGGATACATTTGGTAAAAACACAACAAATCAAACAAAAACCCTGCTGCTAAGCTCCGTTTCTTTCAAGAGTCAATGATCCTGGTTCCCCCAACTGAGATGACTGCTTTTAGTACTACAGCTGAAGCTCTCTCCAGAGCTTTATTTCCTTTGTAAAGCACCTTGAGGAAGAATGGCAGGCAGAATTATCCTGTTTCACTGTAAAGATCCTGTAAAGATTAAATTAATATCATCTTCATGCTTAAATTCTATCATGGCCTTCCTACAAACACATTTTTTTATTTACATAGCTGAGGAACCTTTTCAGTGCTTTTCAAGGTAGAATTAAGCTTGACCATGCCAATTCTTACTTTTTTCTTCATCCCTGGAGCAATAACAAATATTTAACAGTACTTAAGTGATTATTCGTCCAATTAAATCTGGAGTATATTCCCTTTAACGAGGATCATATAGGATAAAATCACTTCATTTTAGCAGCTCTAACAGAGTAATACTCTGGCTTCCACAGTAACCATCTTGACTGCCACTAACATGTTACCAACAGCACAGTTCTTCAAAAGCATGCCTCTGACATCAACCATCTTAGCACAGAACTTGTGAATCAACTTGTGATCTCACAACACAAGTTGATTTTCCAGAAGCAGTTCTTCCACAAATATCTCATTACATTTCCATACCAAGTCTAAAATAGCATCACCTCCTGTTGATTCAGTGACAATTTGGTGACTAAATCACTGGGTTAGCAATTCCCGAAATATGAGCCACGCCATCACTAGCAACATTTATTTCCACAATCTCAAAGTTAAATTCTGTAACAACACAATTCCCACTAGCATTTCTTGCCAATATAAAAACACTCTGCTAACAGCAAAATCCTTTTACAGGAATCTATAAATCCAACACTACAACATCAGAACTTCCCATCATCACACCTGAAAATTATTTTGATCAAGACTGACACACAAAGAAAAAAAAAAGTGTTAATGCAATGTATTACACAATGCATGATGCCATTCCTTCATCTTGTTTTTCTCCATATTCTAGTTGGATCATGCATAGACTTTTTTTTCTTTTCAAATGCATCCCCTGCTTCACACTAGGCCTCTAGTCAAAATTTTTTCATTTTGTAGACCATCCCAAATGCTGAGACTCTTTATGCACTGTTATAGCTATGCTTACCCAATTTTATTCTGCTGTGTTAAACCCAAGCGTGGATACTATAGAGGCAGAAAAGTTGGGCAGGTTTCTTTCAAGGCACTTTCAAGGAGAAAGCCTTTTCTCTAAAAAGAAACCTGAAGGACTGCAATAAAAGCAGCTAAGTATTAAAACTGGAGCCATTTAGTGCTTTAAGACTAGCAACTTACACATTAAGGAAAAAGTTTTAAGGAGGGCCAGAAATATTCAAGAATATACATGCCAAGATTTCCAAAAAGATTAAGGAAAAAAAAACTGAAAAATTGCTCCAAAATTTTGTCAACCAAGAACGAAGTCTTCTACCTGTACCTTGAGGGAGTGTGCATTTAAAAGAAAGTTTTCTATCACTAATTACCTGGCAATTGCACCAACAGTAAAACGCTATCCTTCAGACAGATTTAAGTATTGTTTGACTCCTCTATGAGATAAATTGATAATAAGCACTTTTTAACCTACCTAAGAATCTAAAATTTAGTTACTTTAATGAAGCTATGACTTGCAAATATAAAGTATGTGCATTTGAACATACAAACATTTTACACTGACATTATACAGATCAATATTTAATAAGCCAAAGTAAGAAAAAAGTAGTTCACCCTACTCTGAAGTTGTGCCAGCAAAACTAATCTATGGTACTATAAAATTAACAGTGTTTTATGAAGATTCTTTTTATCCTCCTCCTTCCCATTTTATATTCTACCACAATAGCCCCACTCTACATCAAATTCTGATATGAACATACCTCAGAGTTACAGAAAAAGATCATGTGATTGACTATCATACACCACTATTTTTGCAAAACTCCATGAGCACTCCAGGTCAACACCAGCACTGAGCAGAAAACTCCAACCTCTCAAATGCAGTTTACCCCATTAAACAATTATCTAAATGAATAATCTAAAAAACAGAAGCAATTTCATTCTTACCCTATTTACCAACCTCTTGCAAATCTGTGATATTCAAAGTGGGAAATACAGGCAAAAGAATTTCCTTATATTCTTTTGTTATGAAAACTTTAACTTTCTCAATTTAGTCCAAATCATTCAGCTCTCTCTATTCTACTACTATGCCAGAAAGGGAGGATCCTACCAAAAGCTCACTTCTTATGCTGCTGTCTAAGAAGTCAACTACCACCCTCTCCTCACCTCCATGGGCTTACTTCTTTTCAAACCAAAGACTCTTTCTTCTTAACCCTTTGCTGCTCCAGCACAGCTCAGGATTAGTACCTTGCATCCGCTTAGTTCACTCTTTTTGCAAGAAATGGGAAAACAGCAAAAAGGCAGGATACTTCACTGTACTAGGAAGTGAAGGGTGGGGACACTTCTGCAGCAAAATGCCAAATTCAACATCAAAAATATTGTTGTTACAATAATACTGTTCTAGGTTTTTTGGGTTGTTGGGTTAAGGGAGTTGTGCAATACTCTGGAAGTATTCCTTCAGACTCACACCAGCTTAAGAGTATCTCCAGAGCTTGAGCTTATTATTATTAAAAAGAAAAGCAGAGACATCACATAATTAACACAGTCAGGGCTATGAAGTACACACACCCAGGCACTGCACTATCAGTTCAATCAGTTCAGATACAGGGATCATATTTACATTCCCAGAGAGAGCCCTTGCTGACCTTCAAAGCACAGAGCAACACTCACTGGTGAAACAATCAAATATTTGGGGCAGAGTTAAGAGAGGAAACAAGTCTGCCTAAAGCACACTTAAGTACATTGTACAAGAGAAGATACAGTCTATATAAAGTAAAGCATTTTCTCAAAAGCACCACACTCTTTGACCCTACTATCAATTTTGGTCTTAAAGATCTTCCACATTTCACATTCTATTTCATCTCACTATAGTAAGACATATTTTCTAGAGTTACAATTTTTTGAGTAAAACCATGACTTATCTTTGCATTCCATATTATTAATTTTTTAGTTTACCAATTAATTTATGGTGTTACTATTAGGGACCTTGTACTTTAATATATCTAAGGAGTTACAAATTTGAACACTGTGAATTCCACAGTACTGGTAATAGACTCAAACAATTTTTTTCATTTCTCAGTTTTACTTATTAAACACATGCTTATAAGATTCTTTAATAAAATGTCCTAAGAGAATAAACCTGTGCCATGCTTAAAATTCTGTATTATTACCTGTGTTTATATACAAGAACAATACTGAGATTTCCTTTTTTTATTCCTGTCAGAACACAAAACATCTCAATTTTTTAAAATGTCCTAATTTTGCACAGCAAACATCTGAATTAAAACTGCCTCAGTAGCAAAGTTCTCCCATTTTAACCTAACTCCCTGATTTGATTCACCACAAACATCGCAACTAAGAGAAGGAGCAGAGAAGTGGGAAGAGGAGACCAGGCTCCAGGAGGAATGTGACACTGCTGCTTAGGACAACTTCAAAGAATTATGAAACTTCAGCTCTTGAGTCTAAACTATTTCTGATAAAATCATTGCAACAGTCACGCACACGCAGAGGTGTAACTGACACAGCTATGCTGGCATAAGCCCTAGGTGGTTATACAATCATTGCTTGTCTCACTAAGGGACAGTGTGATTAAACTAGTGATGCTACAACTCTGAAAGCTGTGCACAAAGCAGCATACTTAGTCTCATACTGGTGTACAAGCTCCTACACAGTCATAGGCTATGACTAACTACAAAAACTATTTACAGAACCTAGGTGCATTAATCATGGGCAAAAATTGCCCAAACCTGAAGTGCCACAGAGATATTCAACATCATAATGGGCACAGTGCAAGGGATTCCTGTTCCGGGGAACTGTTAAGAAAAGCCTAAGTGAACAACCAATTTTTCAGGGATGCAAGATGCATTTTCCTTATCTTTTCCTGCACAGTTCTGCCTTTGATGCAAAACAACTGAAAAACCCTGCAGATAAAGTATACTCTAATAATCAGTTTGAGCCATACTTGGAGTTGGGCATTCTAGAAACACACAAAATCATCTGATGCAGATTCTGCAGTCAATTCCCTAAGTCTACCCTACTTAGGTTGCTAGTAAATCCACATATAAAGGAATCACAGTATTCAGCTAATGTTAAATTGATTATGCTGACTCACAGTCGAAAAGCTTGAAGACTTGCTGATGTAGCTCAGACCAGTTTTTCTGTGCTCCCTTCCCATATGCACACCCTTATTCCATAGTGGAAGAGCGTACCTAAACACCATGAAGGCTCTAAGAGGTAGGGAGCAAATACAAGACAGCTGCATGATTTCCCTTTTGTAAAGGCTACTTTATTACTTTATTTACTTAGGATGTGTAGTTAAACACATCCTAACACAGCAAAAACTTTAGACGGCTTTCTCAGAGTTCACTTTCAGCAAAAATTATAATGCAATATAAACTAGGTTTGAATTAAACTAAGTAAACACGGACTAATACATTTGTGGGTTTGGTGGGGATTTTTTCCCCTTTATAAAACACTGTAAAAATATGTTTTAAAATCCAAAGACATGTCACCTTAAACTTTGATTTTCTTAAGTAACTAGACTTATACAATCACTAGTCTTTCCTTTCCCAGTGAACTGTAGATCTTGCTGGCTAATAATGAATAGGAAGGATGAAATAATAAACACAAATTAGCTTCCTATGTGTCTTGTGACAACAGACAAACGTAGACAGGATAATCCCAATTAGCATTCCAACAGAAGAATGACACACAGTATGAGCTCAGCTCTCTTAGACATTGCCAAACTGGAGTTATACTGATGTATGATTGAGTTTTCTAGTGTTCAATACAGTTTAAGGGCTGAATGAAGTTTCTTCTGTTGCCAGTGTTCCTCACATTGCTCTCCCATGCAGACACTTTGAAGACTAGAGAAGGAATCCACAGCCTTAGTACAGTTTGGCTACAACATAGCAGATTAACACTTACATATCTAGTCCTAAAATAAGATTATTTTTTGCTGCTCACAGAGGTATTTTATTTAGAATGTAGATAGTATCTTATCAAAATATTCCTGGTGAGTATTTAAGTGCTCCCAATTCAAATATTACAAGTATTAACACTGACATAATCTGAAGGGAAAATGCTACATCAATCAGGAGTGCAAAAGTGGACTATAAGCCTAGAGCACCTTACAGAATACTGTTTCTCAAAATATACTCTCCTTGCCACAAAAAAAAGAAATCACTTATTTTCCTATCTTAATAGCATTAAAGTTTTACCTAGTCAGAGACAAAATGATAGTCTACACATTAATGACAAAGTTTAAACAAACATATTTTCTCAATTTAATAGCAGCAGCAGTTATTAGTGTAAAAGTGATGTAGTAATGACAACAATCCTGCCTAAGATTATGATACCAGTTAGATACAATTTATAAAAGAAGAATAATTTAAGAACTACTTTAAGTACTTGCACTAGTTTAACAAGTTCAATGCAGAAAGAAAAAACTTGGGATTGGACAGTTAACCAGGACTTTCTTGGAGTTTATAGTTACACAGATTTGCTACAACAAAACGTTAACTTTATTTTAATTTCATACTGAGTAAAGTGAACTAACCTTAGGACTCGTACACTTCTTTCCTATTAAAGCCAAACTCCTGGAAACAAGCACAGAAAAATGAATGGGAGACTGAGAAAGTTAACGGATTTGCTAATTCCCACTACCCCTTAGCTCCATGAAGAGTTGTGGTCAGAGGGTCTCGTAGTGGCAGCCTAAACCCTAATCCTAAACTGACCAACCCAGTCCTGTATCCAGTGATTGCTCTCTTTCCTCTGTATAAGAGATTACCAAAGACAACTAAATGAGGAAAGTGGTAAGGGTAGAACATTCACTAGAAACCTGGACTCAACAGGATACATGTTAACATGAAAAAATGCCACTAACTGAACACAGGAATGTGCAACAGATCTTGCCTTTCCTGCACAAATAATTCTGACTATCTGTACTTGGCTAACTCATAGGTCTGGTCAAACAATCACTAACATTGAATCACAGACTTAATTCATAATACTAGTGCTTATTAGTACCCATGTAATACTACAAAACAGCTGCACTATTGAGATTTCATAGAACTTGAAAAACTACATAGTTTAAATTAGCAGGTGTAAAACTACAAGTAAAATAACAATTCAGAAAAAGACCTCAGAAGTGAGAATAGTAAGATGTTTTCTGAAAGCATCCTAGTAAATGCATTTTTGTTTGAGTCAATTATTGCTTAATTACCAAAAAAGTGACTTAGAGACAAATTCATTTGAATGCAAAGATCTACAGATCCATGCTGAACTATTTTCCAAAACAAACTGTAAGATATGACCAAACACACCATAGATAAAATTAAGAAAACCAAAGATGCACAGTCATGGCATTTCGGTATCCTTTTTACATAATTATAGGAAACAGCTATAAACCTTGCCTTGCCTAAAATACAGGCATGGCTTGAAATATGTAGTAGACAAAATTCTTACGGGCAATCTACAAAGGATCTCACAAACAACTACTTTAAAGTTAAGATTATCTTCACATTTCAGAGAAATGCAGCTTAAATAGGCATTATAGATCTAACATCTATTCTACCTTCAGGGTTCCAGCACAAAACTTTTTCAACCTAAAAACCCTGACAGCTTTGCATCCACCAGAAAAACCCAGCCTCTTATTTAAAGAGGATTGATTACTGTCTTCCAATAGTGGGAACTTCTTAACTAAACAGTCTACTTCAAAATTCTTCAACTTGTTTACAGGGGTAAGTTTTATCAGGTGTGGCAACAGAGTTGGAGACTTGTCTGTGAGTTTTCTCTCACAATCAGGAAAAAAACCCCAACACAGTCATTAAAAGAAATCTTATCCTAGAAATAGAGAATGTAGGAAAAGACACTTGGATGGCCTCTAGTCCTATGTCCTGCTCAAAGAGGGTACAAGGAGAGCAGGCTGCTCAACAATTTGTTGAGATTTGAACACCTCTAAGGATAGATTCCACAAGCTTACTGCTCCATCTGTTTAAATGTTTGACTACTATCGTGGTAATTTTTTCCCCAGTGTCTAGTCTGAATTTCCCATAATTCAGCTTGTGTCTGTTGCCTCTCATCCCCATGCACTTCTGAGAGTACTCTGGCTTTTCTCCAGAGCTTTTCATTAGGTATTGTGGATGACAGGAATATGTCCCTTTGAACAGTTCTCATAATAACACCAGTTCTTTCCTCACTTATCCTGTGCTCCAGCCTTCTAACCACTTTGGTAGTACTGTGATAGGCTTACTCCAGTATACCAATGTCCTACCACTGGACACAATGTCCACCAATCCCAAAACTGGACACAGTACACCAGATACAGTCTCACAACCATGGAATAGAGGTTAAGAATCAGTTCCCTGCAACTCACAGACCACATTTTTGCTAATGCAACCCTACATGTGGTTGGGCTTCTTTGCCACAAGAGCACTGCTGAATAATGTTCAACTTGCTCTCTACTAGGTCATGCAGATGCTTTTCTGCCAGCCTGCTTTGTTTCCAGTCTCCAGTCTGTATGTACTAGTGGTGGTACTTCCCCACAGATGCAGGACTTCGTACCCACCTCTGTTCAACAGGTTTCTGTCAGGCATTTCTCCAGCTTAAGATGCACTAAAAACCCCACCATCACCAGTTTTTTAGCCTATGCAAGCCTTCCGAGAGGTGGTACCAGTATAATAATGTCAGTTTAAAAGTCTGCATCTTTATCAGGTTTTTATCTTTAAGCCTTTTAATTATCTAGGCACACTCCAGCTTTATTCCCACAAACAGTCCCACTGCACTCAATCTCTACTGACTTCAATGGGACTATTCTTATTCATCAAAAGTTAAGCATATTTATTAGCAGAAAATGGACACTGCTTAAAAAAAACATGCTGCCAATTCAGAAGCCATAATAGAAGACATCTCATTCTTATATATCCGCATTGTTTCTACATGATTAATGGAAAGAGTAGATGCTTGCTTTTCTTCCTAATAGGCTTTTCCAGTAACACTAAAGCACAATAGCTACTAAAAGTTTCAGTATCAGTGAATTCAACTTCCACATGGATATAAACAAAGTAATGATGTTCCTCTGAGCCTGAAGATCAAATACTTATGGCTTTTTCAAATAGCAAAAAAAATTCAGAGATGTCACTTAGCACCTTACTATGAACTGACAAATCACAAAACCACTACTGGCAATGATAGAAGCAGACACCACAGCGACTCACTAGAATTTTTAAAAGCCTAAGAAAAATGGTATGGCAGACTACCATTACCTTTGCCTTCTCCCTTTCTCCTGTAAATAACAAAAACTCCTACTCCAAAACAAGTAACCACTTTCTTCTTGAAAATTAAGTGCTTCAAATTTTGCCATTAACCTACTGCCTTCACTTGAATGCTATTTTGGATCTGAGCAATTTACAAATTTTAACTGTTACTTCAGATACCTGTTCATACAGACATTCACATACCATAACAGCAACTGAGTTTAATTTATTCTCAGCTCTATCTAGGCTTACTTCCCATGCAGATAAACCCCCGCTTCTTGATATCTGTAAGAGAAAAGCGTATTGTGTTAGAGATACCAGCAACTCCCTTCTTGCTAGGATGAAGCTCTGTTTCTCAGTGGGTTACCTTTTGTACCAAAGCTGTAAGGTACATATTTTCCTCTGACTTTTAAAGATGGCCAGGAAACACCTTACATTTCTACATTAGAAAAGAAACTAGAGGGTAAATTAAACATTGACTCCTTCAGTGATAGAATAATATATTTAAGGCTGTATTAAAATATGAAAACAAGTCACACATTTTTAACATATCTGATGAACTAGAAGCACTGCTCAGCAGTCTTCAAATGACGAGATTTTAAACATTTCTCTTCATTGTTAAATGACAGGTTCTCCCTCTCAAAAGACAGATGTTTATAAACAGAGTAGCTAAGTATATGGCTACCCACTGCAGCATTCCAGTAACTCTTATTCTGAAATATCAGCTAACCTTAACCCAGGCCTTCTCCCACCTACCAAAAGTGGGATACTATTCTCACCACCTACTTATTGGTTTCATTATCATGCTGCAATCTTCTACTTTAGTTCAAAAAAACCACTCTGCAGCTTTAAAATTTCAGACCATAAAACCAACCAGACAACAGAATAATTAAATGACAGAACAAGAAAGGAGATAAAGTTGAGCTACCTATGACTTGCCTAGACTAGGATATGGAATATGATGACTTAATGTACTGTTTACTCATTTTGGAATTTTCATACAAGCATAGTGCAGTACCTTTAACACATATTTAAACATTAAAGTTATTAACTAGACTAACTTAACAGCTTCAACTTTGTTAAAGATGCAGTACCTCATCTAGCTTTGAAAATCCAAAGCTTTCTTCGCTCACAAAGCTACGTTTTATTTAAATCATACTCTGGAGAACACTTCTGAGAAATTTATGTTAGAATTAAATAGATGAGTAAACACTGAATTTGCAAGGATCTCTTTTAAATATACAATATATCACTTATTAGGGTAATGTGTAAGGGTCATAAAAAACTTAGAAAAGGGTAAAGCAAGCGCAGAAGAAAACTTCTGTTGCTCAAGTGAGAAAAGACTAAATGCTTTTTGAAAATATGCAGAATCCAAAACCCAATATTAAAAACTTAAATTTTTTTCATCTGTAAACCAGGAAGTAAGACAAGTCTAAAATTCACATTTTAGTGATTTCCCAGAAATGCCATTTAAGTCAAGGAAACAGCACTAAGTAATATGAAAGGTGTATTTGCTATGAACAGCAAAGATCCATATGGATCCATAAGGATCCATAGCATCCTTATCCAAGGATCCATAGATTCTTATCCATAGCAAGGACAAAACCATTTTTCAGAACTCTTTCTTCACTGGTATTTAGAAACGAAATTTGGTGCTTCCAACACACACTTCAAATGCAGAAGGAATTAATTGCTATCCAGCTGCTCCCTTTTAAAAACATTTCTGGTTCTGCCACTCCATTTCAGCCCAAAGGCAAGTACTAGAAGACAAGAAACCAAACTTCCTATTTATCTTTTCCAAGTGTGCCTGCCCCCTCCTCCAAGCACCTGTGCTCATACTGCATCTTCAAGGAAACAAGGGGGCTGCTCTTCACATTTAAGTGAAAGTCAAAGCATCGAAAAAAAAAAATTGTGCAGATAATGTGAGCCATTGTCTTCAGAAAGGGACTTAAAACTTCTAAAAGATAAATTTAGCAACTTCATTTATTAAAGTTTTCCTTTTTAAAAAAAAAAAGAAACCAGGTTGAACAATTATTTTAGAACACAAATCGCACAGAAAAACACATTTTCCCCCTGTGATTTGCAGTATGTAATTGCATACCTCCATTCACCATCTCACTCCATGTTTTCATTCTCAGTTGTACTGACACTATAGTTTGACTGCCCTTGAATGTACAAACATTCACAAAACAATTTGCTTTCAACTTTGACAACCAGAGTAATGCTGAAATTTTGCATTCAAGATGGGGGAGTTAGTATATTCTGTGAACAGCAATTCTATACATACTGCTGTACCAGTATAATACTCACGCATAGCTTGGGAGTGACAGAAATAAGACTTACCAAACTTTTCTGTATTATAATTTTTAAATTCCATAATTTTAGTTTCACAATAATTATTTCTGTGAAGCTTCAGGCAGCTTAAAGCTCTTTTGAAACATTATTTACCTCTAACATTTTGTACTTCAATGCACAGCCTAAACAAACAAGAATACTGAAAAATGTGCTTAGTAGATCCAATCATTAGAGTAAGAAAATTTAGCATGGATCTTCCCCAAATGCTTATATAAGTTAATGTTTCTTTTTTTCTACACAAAGCAAAGCAAAAGGGGCTTGAAGCATTTTAAAACACTTTGAAATAAAGACTTCTTTGTTCCCACAATATCAGCTACTTATATGTGGCGCGAGGTGTAGATTTTCTAACTCTGATATAAAGGTATCCACCTAGAAATTTCTCTTAGTTTGCATGCAATTCTGTATTTGCTGTGCAACAGCTTGGCAAAATCATCCTGGGCTTTGAAGGCATCTGTAAAACAAGGCCCTTATATTTTCTAGGGGCTAGTTCAAGCTGCATAGCAACAATGCTGTTAGCACACACTTAAATTTAAAAGCACATCAAATACTGCTACCCTAAACATGCTTTCCTTAAACCATAAGTATCTTTCAAAATTTATCCTCCCCATTTTTCCACTGTGAATACGTTCAGATTACCAGAACACCAGCTGCAAGAGTTACATACTCACATATTTCACAAGCATCTAACCTGCAACATCATCCCAAGTAGAACGACAGTGACGACACAGCCATTAAAATCTCTCTGGCTGACGTCCACCAACTCAGACACAGACACAGCAAAAGCTGGACTGAAGGAACCCTGCAAATGCTGCTGTGTGCTCCCCCACACTGATCAGAACTTCTTTCATGTCCCCCTGAAAGCACTCAGCCTCTCTTACTGACCACCACATCCCTCAGAACATACTGTTCAGGAAACATGAACGAAATTAGTGAGGCTTTAAAAGCATCCACCTGAAGGTGAGTAAGCATGCAGTAGGATAAACGAAGTTCTGTATAAAGTAACCTAAATAAACACGGGTTTACTTGCATCCTTTAAAAAGGGAAAAAAAAAAAAAAAAAAGAAAGCAGTAATCAAAACCACACTCCGCAGCCTCAGGCACTGGCTGACCAGAGGGGTGAGCTATAGGGGATGTGTGAGACCACATACCCCCTTCTCGGCCTCACCGATCCGCTCCATCACCTCCCGGCCCGCACAGAGCGGCCTCCCCCAGTCCCCCCACCACCGGAGGGGCGCGGAGCATCAGGCGGGTGCAGAGAAGGGGGGGGAGCGCAGGCTGGGGGCGGCGGGCGCCCCGCAACGGGCAGGCCCCACCCCGCCTCGCACCCTTCGGGCATCGGCCGCCCGACGCGGCGACCCCCGTCGGGGTCCGGCCTGCCTGCCTGCCTCCCCGGCCTTCTCGGCCCGCATCCCCCCCCACCGCCACACTTCCTGGGCCCAGGCCGCCGGCCCCGCTCCCCGTAGGCCACCGGAGGCTCCCGCTGCCCGCTGGGGGAGGGGCTCCGCGGCCCCCTCCTCCCTCCTCCCCCCTCCCGGCGGCTGGCGGGTCCCGTCTCCCCGGGAATCGCCATTCCCCTCCCCGAGGCCGTGGGACGGGCCCACCCCCAGCGCGGGGAGGTGGGGCCGAGGGGGAAGCGGGGTCCCCGCGCAGGCCGGCGGGGCGCCCGCACCTTCCCCCGCTGCCCACACTCAGATACATACACACGGGGGAGGGTAGCGCGGCACGCAGGGGGTGGGGGGATAGGCTCTGACCTCCTCGCTCTTCAGCACCTCCTTGAACTCCCGCTTGATCCTCTGCACCGCGATGTTGGCCATCTCCGCGGCAGGCACCCACTCACCACTGCCTCCGCGCCGGGCCCAGCGAGCTCCGCCGCCGCTCGCACTGATAACCCCGGCCCCACCAAAATGGCGTCCGCCACGAGCATGCGCGCTAGGGCGGTCGGGTCTGCCGCGGCCGCTGCTGCTGCTCAGGAGGGGCCGTCGTGTGCGCGGAGCGGAGCGGGCACCGGGGTTCCCGATGGGAGGGGGAGCGGGTCGAGTGCTGGCTGGCGCGGGCGGCTGCGGTACGCGGTCTCAACCGCCTCTCGGCCTTCTCGCCCCTGCCCTCGAGGGAAAGACTGTCGCCGCCTCCTCCTCCTAAGGAGGCACGGGGGGTTCGTCCCGCTCGCTGCTTGCCCCGGGAGACACCCGCCTGCAGCTGCCGCTCACCGTGGCACGGTCTAGGCGGGTCCCCGGCAGCGCCTGGGGAAAGCCTGAGGAGAAACGCCCGGAGGCAGAGCCCTGCCGCTGCCCCCCGCCACTGACAGGCCCCGGGGCAGGGTTGAGGCCCTTGTGTTGTCAGGCGGGCGGCGCGGCCCGCCCGGCCCGGCTCGGCCTTGTGCTTGCAGAGCGTAGCACCTTGGAGGCCTGAGGCATCGGCTGAGGAAGGGGTGACCGAGTGCCCTCAGGAGGTGTGAGCCAGTAGCTGGGCTGGGCCGGGGTGCTCCGAGGTAGCAGAGGAAGTCTGAGGTGTCCCTGAGGAAACAGCTGGCTCAAGGAGCAGTCTGGTGAAGCCCCTGAGCGAAAATAGCCAGCAGACCTCTCACATGCCTTAGGAACTTGATCAACCCGACCATACAACAGTTCCCCTTTATCATTTTCCTCCTTTATGCTCACTGGTGAAAACCGCAGTTCCTTACTGTCCTGGCCCAGCTCTTTGTCCTCTTTACACCCTTGTCCTTCCCCTGGAGATGCTGCTGTGTCCTTACACAGGACAGGGCCTGGCAGGGTAAGGAACTGTTTCTTTGTATGCATTCTGCTACAAGATTTTAAAAGGTAAACAGCAGTTCTGTCTTATAGACTGTTATATTTTATTACAGAAGCAAACATGGCAAGCCACAGATGTTCGCTATAGAAAACCGAAGGAGGATACCAATAACCATCCCAGCTATCCTGAGGTGCACAAAACACAGTATGGTATGGAAGAGTTTAGATGCATTTTCACAGGGGACTGTGAGATTGCATTTACAGCTGCTGTTTATGCAGGAAGAGAGAGGGTTTCAAGATGTTAAGATCCACGGAAAGATTTTATAGTGCCTCCTCTTAATGATGCAGCGCAGGACTATGCATGACATAGACATTTATCTCAACAAATGTATGGCTGTCATCTGCAAGTGTTGTTTATTTATGTCCATTAGTATGCACACAATTTTGACTGCCATATACACAGTAAAGAAAGTATAGGCCCAACTGAAAAAAAAACCAATCTGTCAACCAGATACAGATGCGAATGTGTGTTTACTTTCCCCCTGTGGTTTGAGTAGAAAAAGTTAATCTTTGTGTAAGAATGTTGTATCGTGTGCATCTGTTCATCAACTCAGATCTTCAGTCTAAAACTTTTAAATGCAACACACAGTGCAGGTTTTCTGCTGAGGTTTTTAGTACCTTTTTGAGAAGGATCATTTTGCATTAGGCCTTATTTCTTTTTAATGCCTTATAGTGTCATCTTGGGCCTTCATCTTCAGAATAACTTAGACATCTAAGTCCCACGTGTATGTCTTAAGTTCCTTTTGAGAAGGTAGGCCATAGCTTCTCTGTGCCTTAGGCCATCACCTGTAAAATAAGGGTAATAACTCTCTTCTCTTCCTCTTAGAGCTCACAGATGGAAGTTAGTTTTATGGTGTGATGAACTCCTATTGAGTACTAACGACAAAAATTACAAAGGCAGCACATAAAATCTCCACACCAAATGCCTCATGTCTGTTCAGACAGCTCATAGAAAGAAGCTGAACTAATAATACTCAGATTTTGCTCTGGCTGGAGTAGAAAGCTTGAAAATAAGTGTCAGAATCCTTTGTGTTCCTGTGAGTGTGCTTGTATATTATAGGTAGTACACATTCAGTAATAGCCATAGTAAAGGGCAATTATTTTGCCTGGTTTCTCTCTAGGTTAATTTTCATGTGCTCATTTGGATTACAAATGTCAGAGTCTGTTACTGCAAAAAGCAAAGAAAATTAATATGAATTACTGTATCTGTTTTTCTTAGTATACCCCACTCTTTTCCCTTGTCCTTAAATAGGCATCTTTCACTTATCTCACAGCTGCTCCATATTCACCATATGCTGTGTTAATTTTCTCCTTGGTAAAACATAGAGCATGTAGAAAGGCTTTTTGAGGGTAGAACAGAGTAATCACAAGTTTTACAAGGATTAAAATACTACATAAAATCAGTACCTCATCAGCATGCTGGGGTTATCAATGTATACCTCATATGCTGCTTTATGCTTTACTATAATTTCCTGTTTTACAGAAGACTCTACAGGGATTTAGGCCAAAACAGGACCAATCTTTGAATAGATGTTTTGGGGGTTGGTTTTGGTTTGCTTTAGGGTTTGTTTTAGTTGTTTTTTTGTGAAATACAAAAATGCTTGGAAAAATAAAAGAACGTATCTGCTGTGTGATTCCAGCAACTTCCGTGTCTGACTTCATAATATATTTTATAGTACGTTTTACTTATGGTACAGTCACCACGTGCATGGTTCATCTACCTTAGAATACAGATGCCCCTCTGCCCTGGTAATACTGCCCAGGGACTCTAAGATACTTATTAACAGCAGTAAATATGATTATATTTCTGTTCCTGAAGTTAAGATTCATCATGATCTTTTGTCTTTTCCATATTTTCCTAATTTTATGTTGTTCATATAGGAAATTTTTCTGGTACAGTTACTGGAGAGAATTTGAAATCACTGAGATTGTTCCCTGGCATTAGAAGAAAATGCTATTTTTGAAACCGTAAGTTTCCAGCATGCAACATTCTGTTCCTCTTTTGCTACTTTGTGTCTTGTGTAACAAGACTTTCCCCCTCCTCATATTGGCCTCCTTAAATTAGAGAAAATAAAAAATGTCATGCTTGATCTTCTTCCATTATTGCTGGAGAATTCCTTACTGGAGAGAAGTCTCACGGGATCTACATATTGATTTAAAACACTCTAGAAGTAGGGGCTGAACCTGTAACATTTTTAATTCTTATTTTATTTAGTTCATGAGGCATCCATACAAGGATTGACTTTACAGATGGTATTAGGAATAGATAGTATGTATGCACTTTGCATTTGAATCTTCATATGCTCATTTATAATAATGCTTTATTTTTAACAAGTCAGGAAGAAATAATATTCATAAAACCAAGTTATTTTAACGTTCACCCTAATTTTTCCACCAAACTTACACCTACAGCTCTCTTTCTGTCATCCCAGCTTTTAATGGAGAGGCCTACATGCCTGAAGTTGTCTTTTTTATCTGCATATCATTTAGCAAATTTCAGAGACTACCAAAATAGATTTAGCCTGCACGTTTGTTGCCTGTCATTTTGTATTCCTGTTGTGGCAGCATCTGGATGACTCAACTCATTCCGAAGATTAGCACTATCATAAAAATGAGTAACTGGTTGTGCAAGTTGACCGAGTGTTTAATTGCCACCTAACTTTCCTGTTCCTCCCCATCCATGTCCGCGTCCGGTTGCGTGGACAGGTGTCAGAGTGCCCTCTCCTGGGTGGAACCGGGCAGATTGGCTTCCCCTGCCAGGCGGATCCCTCTTGTTGGGGAGCGCTTCGCTTTACAAAGAGTGCACGGGATTGCTAGGTCCTGGTCCAAGCTTTCCTCTAGAGGCGTGGAGGAAGAACTTGTAGGAGTTCTGGAGCCAGAAATGCCTAACACAGCAGGACAGAAATTGTTGGCTGTTCTGGTAGAGAGGGGAGGTGTTCACTCATCATATCTGTACTTCCCAAGTCTCATTTTTTAATGTCACTGGCAGCTTCAGTACATATGCTAAAAAAGGAAGTAAGCATACTAAGTAAACATCAGAGTTATCTGAAGTCATTGAGTTTGAATTCATGTGATGAAATTCATCTGACTTAGTGGAGTTAGATCAGAAATTAATTCAGTTATTGATTTTTACATAGCTTTAAACAAGATTTAGCAAAGTTTTCATTCAACAATGTATGTGCTTAAATTTTTGATAGTTTAATAATAACACCATGTTGTTCTTCACTTACTGAAGGCTTTTATTAGAAATTGATGGTACACCATGGACTTTTCATCAATTTGGCATGGCAGTATCTCCTAAAATAATGTTACATTTGAACCTGATGTTTTTGCTAGGGAAACCTAGATACAAACAGCTCCAATGCTGTTGAGTCTGTTAGCAAAATTATTGTTTGGGTTTTTTAAAAACTGCTTCATGGTGGAGGAGTGATTTTCCACTGGTGGTACATATACCTTGGGGTGTAGGGGTTGAAGCTGGTTAAGCTGTGAGACAGTTCTTGTAAATTCTGCAGGGGGTCCCAACTTTACTAATACTCTTAATGAGTGGGCATCTGCCTTGAAAAATCTGGCATCATCGGACTGACAAGTTGATTACAAGTTGATTAGGAAACTAAAATAATTCCTTCTAAAGGAAAAGGTATAAAGCTATGCTCCTTTCTTTCTATTACAAAAAGAAGATAGCAATTTTTCTGAGGGTACTTTCAAAAGGAAAGCAAGCTGGAAATACCAAAATAAATATAACAATCTAATATGGCTATTATTAGTAGTTTTGTGCGCATTAAAGTGATAAGGGAAGAGATTTGGCCAATAATATAAAGCATATAATCACCATGTTACACTGCTGACATATTGCTTTCCACTCAGAAACATTTTCTGCCAGAAGTGTTTTTACCACATTAAGCATTTTGTATTACCATCTATTAATGTAATAACTTTTAATACATGTAATCTATGTAACTTTAATTAAATATGGCAGCCTTGCTTTCATAGACAGGTAGAAAAGGGACTTTGAGCTGCCTTAAAAGGGCAGCTGGTCAGCTTTTCATGGCCAGCTGGACATGATTTTCTTCTCTTGTCCTTAGGATTTATGACTGAATAACAATCCCTGCTATTTTAATGACTATAGGAGCTGAAATCAGACTCAGGCTGATTCTCAGAAAATCTCTGCTTCATAAATGTCGTCAGGGCCAAAGTATATAAGACCTTAAAGCTAGAAGATTAACTTTGTTGTTCAGTGTAGTGGTAGCCAGGGAAGTACCTAAATGCAGTGAGTAAGGGAGAAGATAAAGCAGCATCCATATTTTGGAACAATTGCTTGGGGGTAGACTTAGGGTCTGTCATTATGAGAGTTTAGTTCAGAATTAGAACTGGAACAGCAAATTATTGTGAAGTTTGCATTGGAATTAATATAGAAATTCAGAAGAAATAAAAAATAAACCCATTTTATTTTAGAGGAAAAGTAAATGCAGTCACAGCCTAATTGCATAGCATTGATAGTGGTCTTTAATTGCCAAAATATTCTTGTATTCCTACAAGTGTAGATAACTAGCTGCTGGAATGCTCAAAGTGGTCAAACTAACAGCTTGTTGGTCAAACTAACAGATTGAATCTAGGTCTCCAGGATGCTTCCACTTGACTTCCTGTCTTCTTTGAGAAGAAAGACAACATTTACTCAGGGAGTGGGTGTTGCAGACTGCCCTCCTACATCACTGCTAGGTCTTGTCAGGAGAAAGGGATGTGACTCGACACCTTTTCCTCTTCATGTATGTAACCTGAGACATACAGCCATCAAATGTAGGCTGCAAACAGATAGATGCAAGCTCAAACTCCTGGCAGGCAATAGGATTTACAGTAAATGTGGTCCCAACTCAAAAAAGTTTGCCATCCCTAAGATAATATAGATTAAAAATGTATGAATAACCACAGTATAATACAATAATATAAGCAGTAAAATCAGAAATTTACTAGAAGCCAAACCACAGAGAGAACATAGTGAAATGTACTTGGCATCATCAGTTGTCATGAATCCCTTTAATGGTCTGTGTTTTGTAAAGTGCAAGAGTTTTTAGAGATCTCAGCTGAGAGGTAGGAAAATACAATTCCTTTTAATAAAACAGAAATCTAGAGGTCTTGAATTCAGCTATTACTGCTTGATCTAGCTATTTTGGGATTCTGGGGATTTTTAAAGTTCAAATGCTGGTTAGAATTTTATTTCTAATTATGGCTGTCTTGCTAAACTGCAGTATAACCTGTCACAACGGACACCAAATGCACAATTGGTGGAAGTATTTTGGAACTATCTACTCTAACAATTTCCAAAACAGTGAAGTTTGTCAGAGATCATCTAGAAAGAACTCAACCATGACAGCTGGGTAATTTATCAAGCTGTAGTGCTGTTTATACCATCCTAAAATATCTGCATTTCAGAGACTAGAACAATTTTGTATTAAGAAAAAAACCCACTTTTCTATTGATCTTACTACAGCAGAATAATAATTTAGGGGAAAAATCATTAAGTTTAAATCATTAGTCACTGTTTAGACAACACATGTAAAAAAATTATTGAACTGCATTTCATGTCATATAAACTAGTAAGGACCAGTTGAAGAATATGAATGAAGACAAGCTGATTTTGTTGGTTTTCTAGCTTGACTGTGTCCAGTTTGACCATATAGGCTGCAAGATCTGGCAAGTTATTAGATTTAAATGTTGAGGATAAAGTCAGATTAAACAAGGCTCTATTAGTGTTCTGCTAGTATATCAAGTAATGTACAACTTCCCTAAATGCAGCAGAAATAAGCAATTTCTCTGGCCTTTTGATCTCTGTCAGGCACACAATGTTTCACAGAACAGTATCTAGAAAAATTATATTGTTTTGTGTGTCTTTTCAGTAGTAGAGTATGTCTTTTTTTGAGGTGGAAAATCTAGTTTAGATGTAGGGAGCTTTTTGTCTTGCATATTTTTCTCAAACAAGGAGCTGTTAGAGGTTTCACGTCTTCCTGACAGAGTTCAAAAAGATCACATGGTAAATTGGAAGCTCTCAGCTTTTAAAAGGCAGTATTCTAAACTGCATCTTTCTTTCCCCAGCTAGAGGTTAGTCATGCAGGGAGATACTCAGCCAAACCGTATGATGGTCTCTCAGGATTTTGTATACCCTAAGTCTCAGTTGTAGGAATGTTTTGATGTTACATTGTTAGTCTCCTCCAAACAAACATTAAACACAGAAGATCTTAACACTGAATAGTCTGTATATATATAAATAGTGTCTTCCCACAGAAATATTTCTAGGTATCTTACTATCCCTCTATTTTAATATCACCCATCCCAAATAATTTCACTCACACTGAAATTGTGGTGACAGTGCTCTGCAATGTGCTTCCTCCTGGCTTCCCCTTTGAGTGGCACAGTAGCACAGAGCCACAGCGTGGCTGATGTTCAAAGGGACTTCTAAACATGATGTAGTCCATCCCCTGCTGTTAAGCACAGTCAACCATTCCAGGTTGCTCAGAAGGAACATGTCCATTTAGGTTTTGAATATCTCTAAGGATGGAGACATCACAGCCTTTCTGGGCAGCCTCTGCCAGTGTTCAGCCACTCACAGTAAAGAAACATTTTCTCATGTTCAGCTGGAATGTTGTGTGTTTCAGTTTGTGCCCGTCCATGCTCTTGCCCTGTCACTGGGCGCCACTGTGGAGAATCTGGTTTGTTTGGTAGTTTTTCTACATAGGAGTTGGACTTCTGTTATAATATGGCACTGGCTTCAAATCTTACTGTCTTTCAGTAATTACCTCTAGTTTTAGAGACAACATCTGTGCCCAATTTTATCCTTAGTAGCTTAACATAATAACATAATTTAACCACTAGAAACTATTTAGACACTGAAAATGTAAATTCACACTCCTGAGCACTGAAATGTTTTCCTTTAGTCTGTGCAGTGTTTTTGCAAAAATTTTAAACCGTGACATGTGAGATGAGTACTTTACAATTTTTTTTTCCCCCTAACAGAAAGTGTTATCAAGTTCTGTAAATCCTAAGGTTGTTTCTTATACCAAACCACTTGTAAGGTTTACAGTTCCTGCTCAACAGGTCTGACATATTGTAGCAACCATTTAGCTGCATCATACCACATCCTCAAACAGCAAATACACACTAGCTAAACTCCTTGTACTATGTTCACACGGATCCTGGCCAGCTGAGAAAGCAATTTCTAGTTCACTTGTAAATACTCATGTTCTAAAATCCAAAATGGAAAGCATGGTTGAATGTGCTACAGCAGCCAAAGTGTTAACTTACAATGATAATAGATCAGCTTCTTTTCCAACGGTTTGATGTAGTTCTTTGTAGTCCATACAGAAATGATGCCATGTTTTATGTGATAGAATACTGATCTCCAAGGACTGATTGGCAGAGTTATGCCTTTTGATAAACCTCCTCAGTGATGCATGATATGTGTTCTCTCTTTGTTTGCTCTTTCTTCTTGGCAAATGATGCCTAGGATTTAATGGATGGTTACTCTTAAATTTCAGCCAGCAGTGGTTAATACCAACTGCAAAATTGCACATATCCATTTCGGATCATAGTAATTCCCAGTTCCTGAGCTGAAAAGTTTGAGTCTTTGCTGATTTTTTGTAGTAAAGTGCTCCAAAAAAATCCCTTGGGATCTTATTTTCATCTCCTTCTCTCTCATTCTCTCCTGGACTAACATTCATCAAATCTACTGGCTTGCACTTTGTGCCTTTGGTTTGTCTATTAAATATGGCTTCTTCTATTAGATGTTCACTTGGAAAATGAACAGGGATTAATTTTTTTTTCAAGTCTGTGAGAACTGTAACGGCTGAGGGCTCTGATTCATGTTGAGAGGCAGCTTCAGACTGAATGCTGAAACGTCTCTGAACACAGAGAGAGAGGGTGACTTGAGATGTGTTTTTCCCAAATGCCAGCAATTTTCAGATGAATATAGCAATGTTAGCTGCTGGTAAGTTTGTGGCTGCTGATAGCTTATGGCTGTGAACTACAGTTGCTTAAGAAGCAGTTCACACTGTTTCTCATCTTTTTTTTTTTTTTTTTTTTTTTTTTTCTAAGAAAGCCACCACAATCATCTAATCATCCAGCTGCTATTATGGATTCTCTCCCAGAGGAGAAAACAATTTGTTAAGGTTGTACCACTACTGGCTCTCTTAAACCACATTTTTAGAGAGAATTTCCCTGAGTATTTGCAAAATATGTTCCTGATACTGATTGCATAATTATCAATCACAATGAAAATTAGTGGACTGTTGTCTTATTAACTTATGTGGTTCCTGAGAAATTACTGTTCTAATTCTACAGATCCATTTCATTCTACTTCAGGTAGAATATCTTTACCAGTGAGCGTTATCATTAACAAGTGAGTGTTATCATTAACAGTTTGGTGGTTCAGATCTTTATTTTCTCTCTTTAAATATTTTTTGCAAGCTTGATCTTGTAAGCGTCCCAGTTGGCATTCTTGCATTTCATGTTTTACTCTAAGTTACTATTGATACTCTAGTTAAGTGTGAAATACTGCTTGCTGTCCTCCCCTGAACTTCAGACTTCCTTCCTTCATTTCCTAGGTTGGAAAGCTGCATTGGACAGTTGTGATCTGGCAGCATTGCAGCAGTCCTTTGTGATCATTTCTCCTGGACTGTGGCTAATTATCTAAAAGTCTTTGTTGGTGTGTTTGTGCTTCAGGATCACAACAGCTTTCCATAGATCCTCTGACAATTACAGTGGAGTTACTTCTTTCCACTAAGCCATACTTTCTCTGTGAGTCATGACAGCTTAGGATGTTAAGATTGTATCTGTATATTGAGAGAAAATCTGGCAGTGTAAATTTTGTTCAGTGGTGATCATGGGTCTATCTAAATTTCTGTTAAATTATCCTAAGTACACAGTACAGTCTTTGTGCCACCTAATTCACAGGCTTGCTGCCTAGGATCCCAAAGTACTTTGCAATTCTTCAGTGAGTGTTTTGTGAGATGCCAACATAGCTGAATTCTAGGAATGTTTGTGAGCAACTTTTCTAAGGACTTGGCTTCTTTTTCCCAAATTAGGTCCCTCTTTCCAAAATCCCAGCATTGCTACCAAAAGGCCACTCCTACCTTGCTTCTGCAAGGGTACTGTATTATCCTTCCCCTTCCACTTCCTGGATGCCATTTTCAGACCATTCTGCAGATGTCTTCCAAGTGGCTGTACAGTATCAAAATCTGCATTAGAATTTCATGTAGATTCCTTCTGGGAGTAGAATTATCTACTTATTATGGACTGCATACAAGTAAAAAGGGAGTCGAGGGAAAGGGAGTTACAGTAAGAGGATTTGCCCCATTTCTAGGTCATTTTTAATATCTGATGAAACTACATGCATTGCAGGTGAAAAATTTCCTCTTCACCAAGTGTCTGGATGTCAGACAATAATAATAATAATAATAATGTCAGACAATAATAATAATAATACAATGCCTGGTGGCATGAGTTATGCAGCATAGTTGAGAAGAACATCAGCAGAGAGAGAACGGGAGTTTTCAATTCAGAATAGAAAAAGTCATACTCTTGGGTATCTGTAAAGAAGCTCATCCATTATTTGGCAAGGTGGATCAACATGACTCCTGCTTCTTGATTGCCTATCAGGGCAGAGGAGTTGAAAGCTAGCACTAGGATGTGGAATGTGACATCTGCCTGTTGCTTTACAAAGTGCCCAATCCAAACTGCTTTCTTATGACAGATGTAGAAAACGTCATGGTAAATTTTGCTCAGCTCCCACCCTTCTCCATTGCACAGTGTTATTGGTGGAATGTTATCTTCTTCTGTCCTTCAAGCAGAGTTGCTTTCATAGTTCTAGTTTGCAGTGGGGCAGCACAGTTCTTTTTAATGTGCCAAAATCAATGGATTTACACTTCTGTTCTTGTTACTAGCCAATTGTGAATGTATCTCATGCCTTTGTTCATAAAGCAGACTAAGCCATCACTGTTTTCATTGTAGTTTGATTGTCACAAAGGAGACTTCATAGAATGAGTCTGTAAGCAGCCTCCATATCAGGATCTCATTTTGCTGCTGTATTGTGCACTAAATTTGTGAGTGTAAGGGGAGCAGATGGCTGAAGCCTGGGAGTGGGAAGCTGAGATAGCATCAGTGCCTGCTATGGCTTGTTCATTTGCCCGTGGGAACCAGGAGGGCCAAATTCTGAGGGATGCTCTGGCAGAACATTTTATGCAAATTACCTAGCTACTTTCTGCTTACATATATGTACTTGCTGATATGAAAGCATTAAGTTTATGCATTGTTTGTCTTCCTCGTGGTCTTTACTTCTGCAGCTCCTATTGCCTACCCCTCTTCCTTGACAGTTCATACTCTTCAGTTTCATCGATGAGAGTCACCCTTTCACTAGGCCTCCCATATTTCCTTAGGATGCAAATGGAAATGTAGGTCCAACAATAAAAAGTTATCAGAAAAACAATTGGTATTATGCTGTCAAAAAGGCACTACAAACAATGGAGAATACAATACTGGAAAGAAAAAAAAAAGAGAGAGAGAAACATAGCTTTTTACTGAGGTAATTTATGTAAAACTGTTTACAGATATGAGAAACTTTGCAGTAATAGGGGTAAAGAACGAGGGTAGGGAAGGGGAGCTCTCTGGGGTGAGTGCCTGCATCTCACACAGAGAGCTGGCGAGCTGGCTGGCCAGCCAGATAGTGTGGCTTGCAGACCTCATCAAGAGACAATTTCAAGACATCACCAGACATGATGTGAGTTCCTGGATTGGGCAGTAAAAGAAATGACCCAGAAAGATGTGATGTGCTGAGTTTTGAGGAGGCTGCATTTGATCCAAAATCAGAGAGGAAGATGTCAGAGCTTTAGCTGAACGTGCCATCACTGCATACTGCTTTCTTGTAGATCACTCAGTCATCATTCCCATCAGCTCCTGCCTCTTCTTTACAGACTCATATAGTCTGATATGGCCAGCATATGAGAACAACCTGGGTTATTGTCTTAGCTATGAATCGTTTTGGCTGGAAAAGACCTTTAAAATCAAGTCTAACCTAAGACCACCACTAAACCATGTCCCCAAGCACCCTATCTACATGTCTTAAATACCTCTGGAAATGGAAACCACTTCCCTAGGCAGCCTGTTCCAATGCTTGACAACCCTTCTGGTGAATTTTTTTTCTGATATGCAATCTAAACCTCCTTGGCACAACTTGAGGCCATTTCCTCTTGTGCCACCTCTTGTTACTTGTGAGAGAAGACTGACACCCACCATGCTACAACCTCCTGTCAGGTACTTAATTGTAGAGAGCTGTAAGGTTTCTCCTTAGCCTCCATTCTTCCAGGTTAAACAACCCCAGTTCCCTTAGCCACTCCTTGTAAGGCTGTGCTCTAGACCTTTTGCCAGCTCTGTTGTCCTACTCCAGCACTTCAGTGTCTTTCTTTGGGTAACGGGCCAAAACTGAACACAGTATTCAAGGTGCTAATGAACTTCCTTCCTCTGTAACTGCAGCATCTTTGTTGTTTTCTGGCTTGGAGGAGGTTAACACACCCTTGTGAATACTGGATCACAAGATTTTCTTCCCTGTGCAATCCCCGCTGCCTGATGTGAGGTGTCAGTGTTCCCAGGACAGTATGTGGTCCATCTTTTTGTACTGGACAGTGACACACCAGCTCCTTGGCTGATCACAAGTACACCCCGCTGCCTGATGGGTTAAACCATGCTCTGAAATTTTCCCTTCTAACTTCATTCTACAGCATCTAAATGCGTATTTTGAGGGATGCTTTAATTTTAGGGAACCCTCATAAGTCATGAGCTCCTAAACTAGCTTTAGGTTTCAAGGTGAGGAACTACACTGAAAATTCCCTCATACCTGGGAGGTGGTGGCTGGGGGACAAGCAGAGTGCTTGTGTTTCTGACAGGGGAGCAGAGCCCCGACCGCGGGGACCGTGGCAGATACACCCGCACACCAGGCCCCACAGGAGCGGAGCTACTTCCCTTGTGCCTTCTCAGCGCTGACTTACTCGGGGCTTTATTTTAAGGCCGAGCCATTGCTTGAAAATGACGCCGCCCGGTGTCCGCCTCTCCTCCCGCCCGCCTAGCGCCCAAGCCTGCCTCAGCGGGCTGGCGAAGGTCGGCACACGGCTGCCCAGCCAGGGGCCTGGAGGCGGCGGGGTGCGGCCAGCCCCAGGGCCGCCTTCGTAAGGTGGCAGCCACCCAGGCAGAGAACCGGGCCGGGCCCGGTCGGGCCGCGGAGGGGCGTGCGCGGGAGGCGGGAGCCGCTCGGCACCGCCCCGGCACCGCCGGCAGCCGGCAGATCCGGGTCTCGTGGCGCGGGCTGACGTGTGAGCCGGCCCGAAGCAGCGGGGCCGAGCCGCGGGGCCGCCCCTGCCAGCCCGGCCGCCCTGCCCCTGCCCCCGTCACCGCCCCGGCCGCGCACCCCGCCGCAGCCCTCCGCGGACACAGCACGGTGAGCGGGGGCGGGGGGCGGCGCGGCCGGGGGCGCCGCGGCGGGGAATGGGGGAGGTGCGGGCCGGCAGTCACCAGGCAGAGCCGGGAGGGTTTCCACGGGTACCCCCGCTCGTATCTCCCTCCGTCCGCCGGGCGCGGAGCCTGGGGAGAGCCTGGTGGGGGTGCGGGGATAACTTCAAGCCTGTTGAAGTGCTGAAACGACCCCGCTGCCGGGAGGTAAACACCCGGAGAGCCGGAGCCGTTCCCCTCGCTATTGGGCAGCACTCCTGTTCGAACCAGCGAAACGTCCACTTGTCTTCCGTACAGCTGCTCTGATTCGGGTTTTTCTGGTAGTTGCGGTTTTTAGTGCCGAATGACACGCTTCTGGTTTTTGTTTGTTTGTGTGGTTTTTTTTTTTTAAAGGGTCTCAGTCTGATACTTTGAGCCAAAGGGATTTAGTTTTCTTTTCTTTAAAGAAGCTGGAAGTGGCATGCTGACACCAGAGTATGTGCTCCCAGGCCGCTCCCAACTCTTTGGAAAGCTTGTGCAAATAAAGTGGGAGAAATCCGACAGTGTATTGTGAGCGATAATCTCAGGAAATCAGGACAGCGTCACACTGCCATTAATTTATTGAAGGATAGGATTCCTGCCAGGAACTCTTCATATGCGTGCTCCAAGATGTTATTCGTAGGGAAGGGAGTATATCGGCCTTGGAGACCACAAGCCTCCAAGTCCACGGTCATTCCTCTGCAGCTGTCACGGTGCCTGGTTCGCAGATGTCCTGCCCTGCAGCTCAGCTCCTGCCTTCCGTGGCAGTTCTGAGGCCTCAGCTCACCACCCCCTCTATGTGAATGCGGTGTACGACCTACATCAAAACTTTTGTTTCCTGGCAGACACCTGTTTGTCTGATCAGTCCTCAGGGTTGTCTTTTAGATTATAGATTTGCTGACCTAGGTACTGTTTTTTGTCGTATACTGGCTTGAACGTTCATCTCTATGCATGCAGATAGGTTCTCAGAATAATCTCCAGTTTTTAGAAGGGAGGACATAAAATTTTTTTGATGTAAATAGCTTATTATGGTAATGTTATTAATGTGCCTGCTGGGGAAGGTACATATCTGCAGAGAGCATTACTATGTTGTGTCTTAGCCTTTGCATGCTTAGCTGTTAGAAAATATCAAGATTAGTAAAAAGAAGGAATCAGTCTTACTTTTGATCTCTTTCTAGTGAGAGAATAAGTCCTTGATAGTTGCATCTAGTTATGACATGTCAAGATGAAAGAAATCAAGCTATTGTTGTCAAACAGTGATTTTTAAAAGTGATCCTGGCTCTCACAGTGTGCTTTGAAATGGTAGAAGCAGTTGGCAAAATGAAAGTGATTGTAATTTTAGCAATTTGTATATTTAGTCAGTTCAGTCCTGAGCAATGTCTGCTACTGAGGTGAGTGAACACCTGCTTCCTTCAGAAGGTTAGTATTTGGTTTTAGAGAAAGTTAGTTTCTAACTGACTTCTTGTTTCATTATTACTTTACGATTTTCTACTTTCAAATATTTAGACTTCAGAATAACTGATGTGTGAATGTGGTTTGCATAACAGATGTGTAATGAAACAGAATGTAATATTCATGTTTCAGAATTTTCCCTCCTAGCTATTTTAGGTATTTGACATCCATTCTTAAAGAATAAATTTTGTCTCCACTGAAGCTTCTCATAGCAAAATTGGGCCTAGCAACATCATGAGTCTTCACAGAGGCAATACAACGAAAGTAGCAAGATGCTCTTTCTCTTCTTATAAGAAGTGGATATGAATGGAGAAGGTGTACAGTACCCTGACAATGCCAACTATCAAATTCTTACTCTGTATGTGTTAAACATTTGTGAGATTACTCATTCCAACAAATACAAAAATATTTTGACAGATGCATTGATACATAAAAATTATTGTCACGTGTCCACATTCTGCTTGGGAAGCAAATCAGGGAGCCTGTGAGTCTGCTTTGCCTGGCTGTTACATATACAAAGTTGCAGTTGATGTTAAGAATGTTTTTTGGTTTCCTTCCTAGGTTATGGATTCCTTTCATTAATACATAAAGTTCTATCTAGTTGTTAATTAGGCACATTCTGTAAGATGCTGAGTCCTCTGTAAGGACAGTGGGAGCTAAAAAAATATTTTAAGTTTCTACCACAGAGCTGAATCTTGCAGTCATTGTTCAGGTAAAAAAAAAGACAAAAGAAAAAGGATTATTTTCTCAGAGTAGCTCCTTCACCTTGTATGCCTTGACTCACCAACAGCTGACTTTCACAGTTCCCAAGGAGCCTCATTTGCAGAAAGACTCCTTAGCTCCTCATTATGAAGGAATATAGTCAGGTGTACAAGAGGGATCAGTCTGTGATAGCTGTGTTGAATCTTATTTCTGTTGTAGCAATACAATGGAAAAGTGTGGTCCTACCCTCTTCTTCCTATCTAATCACCTGTTCCATGGTATTGGTTGGGGCAAGAAAAAGTTCTCTCAGTGATGACTGATATGGCTTTTCATGAAAGATTTGAAGATGCTTCAGGAGCAACCTCTGGCATGATTGAGAGGTTGTACATTTTTATGGTTATTAATAAAGCAAATATGCTTCAGAGGCTTTTGTTGAAGTGCCTAGATGGTATTTTTACAGATAATGGAACAATTAGTCCCATTTGGGTGGGAACAGACAGAATTACACTTGATAAAAGTTTTCCTCATTAAGATTATTCTGATTCCTCTGCAGCTTTGCATGCATTAAACCCCATGGCTTTCTGGAGCTGAATATAGTTTCATTCTTACTTTATAAAACTCCTAAGCCAGTGTGAGATCCAAGCATGAGGTTCTCCTAGGTAAGAAAAGATTTTTATCTGAAAGATCAGAATAGCTGTACAAAAATGTAGCTTCAGCCCTTTATATGGTATAAGTACCTGCAATGCTTTATTTGTCAAATCTTTGTCAAATACAGATCTCTAGAATTAGAGCTTTGTTCTTATTTGTTCATACATTCACATGTATGTTTGTGTATTTCCTGCTAGTTAATCGTGACAGCTTTATTTTTAGCAAGGCAGTATTTTTAGACAACTTAACAAAATGGTTTGTGTTGGTTTTCCTAAATTAAAACATCAGTTTAGGGGAAAAAAACATCTGTCTGAATGAAATTATATGAAGATGTCAAGAAAAGTTGGGGGTTAACTCTTCAAATAATTGGATTAAGTCAAGCGTGAAACAAAGCTTCCTGGTATGAGTGGCCTTGGTTAAGAAGAATTCCCATGCAAGTGAATACAGTGTCATTAGGGGCTCAGCACTTTGATATCATGGGTGAGACTGATTAGATGGCATCTGTCATTAAACAGCCCTGTTTGAAGTTTACCAGAGAAAGCTTTTATCGCAGAGCTTCAGGAAGGACAGAAATATTCTTATACATAGACACTTCTTGAGCCATGGAGGCTGTTGGGTGCTTCAGTATTAAGTTAGTACATAGAACAAAAAGTGTCTAAAGATGAAAAAGTCCTTCAGTCCTGTTGGACAGCTGTGGAGCCAAAGGAGAGATGTGTGTTGCAAACTAATCCTTATGAAGTAGTACTGTAGATTCTCCTGCAAAATAATGTAATAGATTTAAAAATCTGTTGCTAGTAGGTGCAGAGGAGGCTTGTATAATTTGCATAGCACTTTCTTTTTGATAATCTGAGCTAGTATGTGAGTCTGCTGAATTAGATGGATGTTATTTCTCTGGTAAAAACTAGGTCATCTTTTAGCTAAACATATGTAAATAACCAAGCCTAGAAATCCTGTTAATTGCTACAGATTCCCTCTGGTATAAGTACTGATTAAAAATATTCTAATTGATAAGCTTTAAATTGTTTACTGCAGGTAGGTAGAAAACCTGATTCAACTTCCATTGAAGTCAAAGACAGGCACTCGCTAGCTTCAGATAAAATTTGATCTGGCCTAAGGGGGTTAGGAGCAGGGCTGCCAGGGAATAGAGCTGCTTTCATCTGGAAATTGAAAATCCTGCTATCTTCCTCAGCATGCTGCTACCCTGCTAAATCTGTTTGCACAGTGGCAAGTTATTAGAAACATATGTCATCCCTGGAGAAAAAACAAAATGAAAACATTCCAAAGAATTTCTGTATAATTTTGTGTTTGTATGTGATTGGAGTAACATTAAGGAATAGTATATTTTTACAGCTCTAAGGATTTAGTAAGGTATTTTGTAATCTAAACAATGGTAGTCTTCTTAATAAATGAGTCTCAAGAAACTTCATAGCTTATGGTTTAAGGCTGCACTTGCTGGCTCAATATGGTGGAAAAAAATTTATTGCTATTTGTTTTGAAACTATACATTTTTGTAAAGGGGTTAATATGAGAATTTTTTAATACTTTTTTTTTTCCCAGAGAGTTGAAATGTCTACACATCTCTGATTGATTTGCTTTCCATAGAAATTTCTTCAAAATAATGAATTCTTGCAGGCCACCTGAGCTGCAGTAGCTGTATGGGTGTGTTCATGGTTAGCTCAGAGCAGCTCTGAGGGGTCTCAGCTTAATTTTGCTCTCTTCCAGACTAAGCAGTCACATTTGCACACAGTTCCCATGGGCTAAGAGCATGTGCAGGGATCATTTGTGACACCAGTGTAATTTGCTTGTGAGTTTGAGTCCTGAGCCTCACAGGATGAACTTTAAAGTTTAATCCAATCCTAAGTTGCTTTGATATATTTGAACATCTAAATCATAGTCTTATCTTGATTCATGAATCTGGAACAAGAGCTGAGACATTTTATGGGTAAGTTACATGGTTTGTTACAGGAGCATATTCTTTTTCCATACTTAGTCTTTTCAAGTAAATTATTAGTTTTGTATTACAGATCTCAAAGGTTAAGTGCAAAACATCTCGTGGGTGAGGTAACCAATAGCACAGTCATTTTCCCTGTTGTACTCCCATGGGGAGGCTGGTGCAAGGTGCTCACCTCCACCCTTTATCTGGTTTCCCTGCAAAAGTCTGCCTCCTGGGAGGCCAGCTTATCCTTCATCTGTAGTCGCTTGTTCAGAATCAGGTTTGCCAAAAACTTGCATGAGCCCGCAGCACAATCTTGCAGCCCTGTTTGGCACAGGTGTTCTCTCAGTGCCAGTGCAGAAGCGCTCTCAGCAGGGGTTTAGATGCAATATGTGTTGCTTCCAGCCATACTGCATCACTTGTACAGCTGCAGGGGTGCTGAATTGAGAAAACTGGCAATTTTTACTGTGGAATGGGAAGAGGAATGTCAACATAAGCAGCGGGCCTATATGTAGTGCCAGAGACACTAACCAAAAGCGGAAGAGTAAGCAAATTTGCCTAGGAGCTGTCTGTTCTACCTACCACTCAAGCTGAAAATCCTGTTAAAGCCGATGAGAGTTCGAACACAACAAACAAACAAACGAAGACAACAGGAGATGGCTCCCAGTTTGCTCAGTAAACTCATTGAAATACAATGTGCTAGTAGTTTTACAGTGGATAGCCCACCCTTTTGCATTGACATATGTCAAACAAAATTATTAAATGGTCATTAGTAATTCAGTATAACAGAAATAATTTTTTTTTCCTAGACCATTGTCATAGTCTTCTACACTAGAAATAAATGTTAAAGTGAAAATGAAGCATTTACTTAGCAGAAAGAGGGTATTATTCTTGGATGATGTTCTGTGTTATTAACATATCTTAATTAGCTTGCATATTCCAAGAGATTTCTTTCAGAAAAATAACATTTTAACAAAGGGATGACCAAATGCTGACAGCTGGAGTTTGGCATTAACATTCTGTATCAAATATCAGCAAATGAATTCTAAAATAGCTGAAGTCCTTTTTTGGTCCGTGACTGGATGTGCGTAATTAACTCCTTTTCAAGTGTTTCACCCAGAAGAAATGTTAAGCAACCTGCATGGGAAATAGCTTTTTAAAATCTTAGTGGGTCTTTTTAGCTCCATTGGGGAATTCAGTTTTGATCACTGACATCAGTGATTTAAAGCCTGAAATGTCTGTCCTCTCACACTGGGGACTGGCCATGCAAAGGAAGGGGGGAATGGTGTTGGAACTGTTAGGGGGGCTTAATATATGGGGTTTTGCCCTCTGAGAGTTGTACTCGACACTGACAAACTTAATTAAAATGAAAGAAGCATCAATGTCCTCTTCTATGTTTGCCTGATACACTGTTCTGTGTTGAACCAACACACCTCAGCATATCTGTAACCTTGGTTAGCCTTGTCCACAAAAAGTATGTTTCCTACCAGGTCCCTACTAGATTCTTCCAATTTTTTAAAGTAATGTAAACTTTCTCACTTAATTCACTGAGAAAAGTGTTGTGATGCTCGGCTGTGAAAGGGCTTTGATCATAATTGTAAGTCTTTTAAGCTTTCATGCTCTGGCTCCTGCTTCACATCTCCGTGTGGTAGTGCTGTTGGCAGAGTTGCCAGAAGTTTCCTGAAGCACTCAAGGGAGTCCAGATGTCCACATCAGGGTGAAAGTGCAGCAGCACAGTGTTGTGGTGGTCAGATAGTGATGTACTCATGCTGTGGGAACAAGTGCTCCAGTAGTCTTGTGAGACCATCAGAAAAAACATCAGGAAGATTCTGAGCACTAATTTCTCAGTTCTGAGCCTGTCCCTGCTTGAAATCTTCTTCCCAGATTTCAGCATGTCTCTGTAGTATCCTTCAGTGGCTGGCTCAGCACTTCTTAGTTTCTTTGGCTTTACTTCTATTTTTAAGGAGTTGTTTTAAATCAGCATTTGTAAGAAGCACCAGATAGTTGACACCAGAAAATTAATTCATGATTTACTTACATCATAAGTGATTTGTGGGACAGTAGCAAAGCTACCCACTGTTGTGCCTTGAGCAGGATGTAGCTGAGTGGAATCTTTTCTGGAGCTCCTACTAGTCTGGATGTCCTTGTTAAAGACATCCAGAAGAACAGAAAGACAACAAGAAGAGCACTAGTGGCATACATCTGTGTTCATGGCTAAGGATTGAGTTATGAAGAAAGGAACTGGTTTAGCTTAAACTTTTAGCACTGAAAAGTTCATCTTAGATCTTGTTAATTATCCTAAGAATAGTTGCAGTGCAAAAATATACTTGCCAACTCATTAGGCTACAGTTGGAAGTTCAGGGAGACATGTTCATCCTTTCAAGTACAAAATCAGCTCCCCTTGCCTCCTGGAATTATAAGGAAATAGCGTGGAAAGTATTGCTTTGTTCTCTGAAAGTATTACCATGTCTAGAAACCTTCTTTGGCTGTTGTATCAGCCATCAAAATCATTGCAGCTCTTTTCCCAGAAAAGCCAAATTGATGAGCTGAACTGGGACAATTAGTTGGAGAAAGTGGTAATTTTAGCCACACTTTACTGTGGCAGAACTCCTGGCAGGACGCAAATTTATATCCTGCTGGTTTGCTTTTGCTGCCCAGCCAGCCAGTTGGTTTTCTTTCATCCTGAAAACTCAAATTTATTGCCCAGGAGGAGGCCTGGTAGAAAGAGATCATCAGGAGTCCCCTAGAGATCTGTGATCTTGCAGAGCTACTGGAACCTGGTTTTCTGGAGCCAATAGGAGTGCTGGTGTTTGCTTCAGTAGAAGCAGGATGGAGCTGTAAGCATGGAATAGGTGATAGGGGAGACCTTCTCTTGCATTGTTAATTAAAGGGATCATAAATTACCATTATAAAAAAGACATGTAATATGTTGCAGTGTTTCAGACTGAAGTTCTATGAGGGTATATTTACTTGAACTATTTAAGTTACACTAAGAGAGAAGAGCTAGTTCCTGAATGTTTTAATTAGTATATATTTGTATACAAGAAATCTGTTTTGTTTTCTTTTTCTTTTTTTTTTTTTTTTACAGAACGTATTTTTAGCCTTGTTTGAACAGAGGAAGTAGGTTTTCTAAAGGAAGTTTCCTTAGAAATCTTCAAGCTTTTTTTGACCAGTTCTATAACCCTGATTTAAATTTAAAACTCCTGCAAAAAAGTGCAGACCACCTCCACTGAATACTGGTGTCAGGCCCTTGACTTCTGGATTAATTTCTATTTAGTGCAATGTCCTGCTCTCTTGCCTGAGGAACCTGCATCCATTAACTTTAGGCAGAGTAGCATTTGTTTATTTTAAAGTACTATTGATTTTTCTCTTTACTTTCTCCCTATTTCTCTAGTTCCTTTTGTGATGTTTCTTCCCTATTCAACTACAAACACTGTTGTTTTCTTTGTCCATCCTGTAGTTTTATCCTGTGTTTAGTTATTCCCTTCCTTTGCTTCTTCAGTGGCACTGTTACCATTTCTGCCTTGTTCCTTCAAGGAACATTTGATGCAGAAATCAATGGATAAGATTCCCTAGACTTTCTTATACACAATTTTTAGCTGTATAACAGAAATAAAAGAAAATTAAATAATAGACTACTGAGCTGGATGAAGGCAGTTCATCATAAAAGTAACACCACCTGCAGGATTCTGGGGGGGGGTGGGTGTGAATGTGCATGGAGTACAAATGTTATAGAAGGTGGAAATCATCAGGAAAATGTGGTATATAGCAAATAAAGAAAAAAAAATCTGAGTTTGGCTGGATTTCACTGAATTTGAATGTGTAGGCTCCTCTTTGTTGACTGGTCACTAGTAAGCAATCTTGCCCTACTGAAGACACCTGTAGCTGTTCTTTTACTCTGTACCAAGTTGATGTGGAACTGGACTGTGTGATTCTGTGGGGTTCGTGAGTCCCGGTCCTTCCAAGAGGCAGGACTGGAACCAGATTTTGGAGTAGTCACTTGTACCAGAGGCATTTTGAAGGGCCCAGTAAGGAGTCAGCTGAGGTGTCAGCTGCCCTGATGGTAGCCAGGGGGACAGAGTGGCCAAGGTGAAGAAAGAGTCCTGTAAGACCAGTGATCAGGAGCTTTATGAGGATGTGATTCCTGCAGTCTCTTCTTGTGGAGCAATATTACCCCCCTTGGGTTAGTGGGTACTTTGGTTACTGCCAGGGGGTCACTGCCAGGCTGTTGCCCCTGTGCCTGGTAGTTTCTCTGGGACAAGACTTCATGTGCAGGATTGCAAAGGTGTTACACTACATGAAGCCAATATACAGGATGTTTTAGATGCCAGAAGAGAATACTTGGAGGTCTTTTGGATATGGATAAGATTATATGGGAAAAAACAAACTTTAGGCATGCTGTGAAGAAAGTAATTACAGAAAGGGTAAGATTTTGTAAGAAAACATGGGTATGAAGATGGCTTAAGTGCAAGTAAAAAGGAAAGAGACCAAATCATTTTTATTTGAACCTGGATCCTTTAGAAGATCATGGAGGAATATAGGAGAGAAGGTTTTTTCCTATGACAGCAAGATAAAAATGAACATTTTAAAATTTGGGGCAGTGAATTGTTCATGCTTTGTGTATCACATTTGCTAGTTTAGCCCTTTACCATTTTTCAGGATGTCTGCAGAGGCATAACAAGTCATTTGCTTTCTTTCTACATTTTTCTTTTGAATTTTATAGATATTTTAATTTGTTCTGCCACACCTCTCAAACTTAACTCAGAAGCAAAATTAACTTTATGGCTTGTTAGAGATATTTGACAACTGTGTTTTGAGTTGTTGCAGTTGTCTGAAAAACAGTCATGAGGAATTGAACAGGATTTTGTTTCTATTTAAAGTGATTTGAAAAGATTCTGTTACTTGTCTGCTGTACTGTGAGGTATTTTGCTCCCAGGGATTTCTTACTTTCAATGGTCAAGTAAACAGCAACACAGCAAAAGCAGTTCATAGCAGAAGAGATCTTCAGACATTATATGTACTTAGTGTGATATTCCACATTTTTAAAGTGCCTAGATCCAGGAAAGATAAGTCCAGGAAAGATAAGCTCTAAATGGGCTTAGAGTTTTGATGTGAAGATCCCAGGTTAGTCCATGACAAAATCTGCAGTGACTCTGATTTATGTATCTTAAAGAGTAGAGTGAGTGTTTCCTTGAATACTAGAATTATAGATATATTTACACAGTCTTTTATACCAAGGAGTAGAGATCACCAATATGTGCACTTTGACAATCTTGCATCATATTGGAGACACATTTGCGGGCATGCAGCATACAGAAAATTGACAAAACTTGTTTGTGTTCATGCTAGAAAGGAATCCAGTTTTGTAGTGATTAGGGTGGAGAGAGGCAGAGTATAATTTCTGTCTCCTAGAGCTCACCAGCTGCATGCTGTCTACCCAGGAGAGGTGGTGCTGAATTGAGAAATAACGTATAGGCATTGCAATACTTTAAAATACAGAGGAGTCTCCAGGTACAAAAAAAACCCAGTCAGATTGTAGCCATAGAAATGGCTTCTTTGATAGTAGGGTGTATAAAATATAATACACAGCTGTACAGTTGGGATTGGGGTATAAGATAAAAAAGAAGAAACAATTTACAATAAACACTATAACAGAGAATGCTATTTTTTTTTTTAAATCGTGAGACAATAGATATATTTTTCAATATGGCTTCAGCACCTACAATGTCAAATAGCTGCTCAAGTCAAAAGGTAAAGGTGGGCTTTTATTCCTGTCTTAAGTAATCAGAAACCATCTTCTATTTTGCTGCCAAATTACAGGAATTCTGGCTCTGACTACAGTATTTGCATTTCAGTTATACTGTTTATGGTTGCCTCTGTGGGCCCTTTTTCACTGTAAAGATTATGTTGGCTCTGATGGTACATCATATTTGTTCTAGTTTACTAATTCCTTTATTATGCTTTCTATTAGTTTTCTTAGTCTAGAGGCCATAACATATACCTTCTCAGCTGTTACCAGTCAGAGCTTTAGCATATTTACCAAATGTATCTTCCAGCTATTTGCAAACCCTGTGAATTAAATATAGTATAAGCAGTAATATGGCCAACCCAAAATCCAGTTATTTCAAGCAGAGTAAAAGTAATGCTTTCAGAGTACTTGCAGGGATTTGACATCATAGCCTGACCAATTGCTGTGATCTTACCAGCTGGTTACTCTGTAAATTCCAAGAAAAGGAAGGTAACAATAAACAGGAAAACAGACTGAAAAGCAAGTCAAGTAAAAGAAAAAAAGGCTGGCAACTTTTTTTCTTTCTTTCTCCAGGTCATGAGGAAAACAGTGGAGCACATTCTCCCTTTTTCTGTAATAGATTGTATATAGAGCTGTATTTGCAAAAGGTGGAGGGCTGGTGTGACTCAACAGCAAAGAGGTCAGAGCTGGGCAGAGCAAGTTCACAGCTGACGTGGGATCAGACAATTGGAAGTAGCAGGAGGCAGGCAGGAAGCACATTGCAATTCTGGAACAGGATTTTGATATCAACGGGCTGCCTAAGAGCATGCAGTGGAGCCAAGGAATCCTGCTCTCTGAGACATAAAAAACGCTAGCCTGTTATTATAAAATCTTACACAGGGTCACAAAACTTCAGGATCTGATTACAAATCTTAGTTGATATTTATTACTTTATGCATTTGAAGTGTGTTACAAGTAATACGGTTGTCAAGCTGAGAATATTTTAATGAGAAATACAGACATTAGAGTGATACTTTACAAGTGAAAATAATGATATAGTATAGTGTTCTCTCTTGTTTATGTGGGTGGCTGACATGGTTCTTTCTCTCTCATATAATGTTTCCTCCAGTTCCAGCAAACAATATTTGCATAAAGGGGGATTAGTTTGTTGTTTTGTTTTTGTGTTGTTTTTTTTTTTAGTAATGACCTAAGTGTGGCGTCTTTACCAGGGGAAAATCCAGCCCTGTTGCCAAAATATATGGTCCAGCTTCAGTCCTTTGGCAATGAAAGAGCTTGTTCTAAGCTTTGAGGAAGGAAATATATAGTTTGATTGCTTTCAGCATCATGTGAAGATGAGAAAGCTTGTAAGGGATCTTCTCATTGAAAGCTTGGATGACATTTTATTTGGTGACATGCGTTCTGCTTTATTTTAGGTCATTAAGATAATTGGTATTGTAAAATTCAGATGCCTTGGGGTAAATTCCTTCTAGTGCACTTTCGCTTAAATTTATCATGATACATGGCAGATTAATTTTCCACATTTATTGTTTAATATTATCTAATATTTTTCAGTTGTATACTCTATGAAGAATGTCAGGCTGGTTTGATTGGTGATGACTTATCTGGCATTTGATTTCTTTTAGTCATATATAGATTAACACTCCTCAGTTGGTGTGACATTACTGTGTGTTACTGACTCTTAAATTCGTTCAAGTTACAGTTAAATATTATTGTGCAACTTTGCTGTTTCAAATACCTGTTTGGTTTTTTTTTTCATTATGTCCAGAGAAACCGTTCTGGGCTGTTCAAGCAATCACTGCTTTTACATGTTCCTTGTGCTAAAACAGTTTTAGAAAGGCTGTTCTGTCTGACATGGCCTATCATCCAGGGACCTTGGGTAGTTAAAAAAATTCTTCTATTGCTGTTGTGTGGTTCTAGTGGTTCTGAGATAATTTCACATGAGCTAGTGTAGTAGCTTTATAATTAGCTCTCAGAAATAATTAAATAATATGCTGGGATGTCCTATATGTTGGAGAGCACTATATCCAAACTTGAATGCTTCTGTACTTTACTCAGTAACTTGTGTTTTGCTGACACACGTCTGAATACACTGAGATGGGAAATCCACCCCTTTGGAAGTTTGTTGCACTACTCAGTTACTTTGGTGGTGAAAATGTATGACTTGCTTCTCTTGTGAGCTTGGTTGATGACAGCTTCCAGTCCTTGCTTCTTGATCATCTCTTCACTGAAGAACTTCCCTGTACTCTGGTTTATTTTTCTATGCCAAGATACTTGCACATTATGTAATGCAGCAATCTCTCAGTCTTCCTATCCATACATTGCCAGATTACTCTTCCTTAGTGTCTAGGCAAAAAGACTTTCTACCATCCATTCAATTTATTAATTTTTTTTTTGCTCTTTTTCAGTTTTCAGTATTCTTTTTTAAAATTGGAGACCCTAGCAAGTTAAGGGCACTGATGTTCATAATCCATAATGAAGATCCAGATTTCTATTACCTTCTTTTACTGGCTCTCTTCATCATGGCAGAGGATGATACAGAAGAGTGGTAGGAATTGATAGAGATGCATTTTCGTTTTTCTATCTCTTTCTTCCCCAAAAGGGAAGAACTATTGTAATGATACAGTCTGTTGAATGAAGCTATGCTATAGCCATATAGGTTATTACTCTTTCTCCTAGTGAGGTTAAAACACTAAAATGCTTATGCGTGATCAAGGCTTGTAAGTTTTTGTAGATGATGGATGCAGAGCACATCTGTTGATTCAGCAAACCATTATCAAGTGTCTTGCACCTCCATGACTGACTTGTTTTAGGATTGAGAGGATGTATCTGCCCTATGCTGCTGCATTTATTAAGCTTGGCAGGTATCTCACACTAGGGCCCCAGTGTGTGCAACAGAAACACAGGCTGAACCAGCTTCATTGATGCCATGAATAAAAATATATTTTTTAAAGTATCATAATGCAGAACTGATCTAATGCATCATAAGAGTCCTCATCCAAGAGAAATCAGTACCTGATTTCACCGCAAAGGTAGGAATGACTTGCAATCTGCTACTTGTTTTGACCATCAATTGGTAAATAGTAAAAATAGCCTTGCATACACATGACATGTCTGTTGTAAATGGTTTTAGCAGGTGAATAACCTAAAATTGATTCCCTACCATGTTTATTACAGCTTCTTTGAACTTTGTGTATTGTTAAGTGAATTACCTACTTCTTTGATCTGAAATTATTGTGTATAGCTCCATTTTTCAAGTGTTTCCAAGTGTATCCACTTCCACACCTCTGTTTGCTTTCATTATACAAAAAGGATGATTTTCTCCCTGTGGGAAAGATTTTAAATTATTTTCCTTTACATTGATCCAGAGGGAGAATGCCAGCAGTTTGTTAAAGGGCTTAGGAGAACAAGTTGCTCTGAGTTTTCAAATTGTATTCATACACTGAAGAGTCCCACTGTGCAGACAAGTGACTAGAATTTAATCTTTGTAATTCTTGTTTGTTAGGATGTATTTCATAGTGGTATGTTGGACATCCCAGGGGAGACACACAAATTCTTGAAAAAAAACTATTTGGCTCTCTAAGAAAGCCCATGTGAGACACTGCTTTCAGCAACAACAAAATGTTACTGCACGTACCAGACTTCCTCATTCATGCTGCCAAAGGAATAATAGGATTACCCTGCTTTGTTTTGCTTTTTCACCCTGGCATTAAATGAACTGAAACTTGATATGTGAGCCTTTGGAAAATAAGGTCAGTTGAAAACGAGTTCATTATCCTTTTTTTCTTATTCTTCTTAGGTGTTCACAGGCAAGTTCAAGTTTATCCAGACAGCCATGGCAGAAGGTGGATTTGATCCTTGTGAATGTATTTGCTCACATGAACATGCAATGAGAAGACTGATTAATCTGGTAAGGATAACAGGAGGATATTTGGAAGGGTGATTATTCAGACATGACTTAAGCTCTTGCAGATTTGCAGTTACCAATGGTTTTGATTCTGCTTATTCATTGCATGCACTGTTAGAGTCTGTGTATCTGACTTTCTGATGAGCTTTTGAATAGTTAATAAAAATGATAGCTTTCTGTTTATTTTCCAAGGCAGCATTGACATTGTTTCTGTTGAAATGTTTATTTGTAACTCTTTTTTACTCTGCAAAAAACCAAGGATACTACCCAGCAAACTTTTTGAGATCAGAGTGATTTACATACTCATCTCACAAGATAACAATGTTTGAATTTTTAAAAGTAAGCTTCAAAAAAATTCTGAAGCTGAGAATCCTGTGATTTTTTTAGTTCCAAGTTTTGTTTCTTGAGATGTCATGGGTGTGGATGAGCAACTTCAACTTGACAATATAACTTGAAAGTTATATTACCTTTCTGTAACTGCAACTTGTAAAATAGAAATGATTCTTTGCTTCTATATGGATCATAGTTCACTGTTACTTAAAGAAAAAGCTACAAAGTACTACATTATTTTCTAAGCATTTATTTTTTTTAAATAACACAGTTGTTAACTGTGAGAAATTAGATGAACTTGGTTACAAGTTCGTTACAATAAACATTTTTAAGATCACATTGTACATCAAATTCATTTAATGTACTTCCCCTTGTTGATTTGTATAAATTTGTTTATATCCCATTTTCTTTCTTCGGGCCCAAATTAATGTCCTTTTAAGTTACTGGGTATATCAGCTGTTCAAGGCAGTATGTGTAAAGAGCATCCTCTCTAGGATCAGGCTCTACTTCAAGAGGTGTTTTATCAGTGTTTTAGGAAGGTTATCAGGCAAATATGGTCCCAATAACCTATCATAAGAGTAGGGCTAATGTGCAAGTGCCCAAAGATTGTATTTGTGGGAATAAAGAATCAGTTTGTGTGCTTGCCCTTAAAATAAAACCACTTTCACGTGCATACATCCACAAAACAAAAAACTTGTTTCAAATAGCACTTTGTAAGAAGTATATATAGGTTGTACATCCAAATGTATGGCTCATATAGCTCAACTTCACCCTGAACATAAAATCCTGAGTGTCCACACTTTCTTGGCCTTGGAGTGCATTGTTACACTAGCTCATCTGGTGTGCCAGGGGAAGAAGATAAAGCTAGGCAGATGCTGTACCTGTGCATGTTCTCAGGGGGCTTCAATGATCTTATTTTCATGAACTACTCTGCTCAGAGTGGGCAGAGTTCACCACCCATGTCCATAATGTGGCACTGCAGAACCTGTGCTGTTCTGTTCTCACACTGTGGCCCTGGGCCTGTGCACACAGAACACCTCCTCAAGAACACACAGGTCACACTGGAAGCCTCTGTCCTCTCCATAACCTCCTTGTCAGTACTGGGGCTCTGCTGCTAGATCCACCCAAAGCATTCTCTTCTGTAGGGGAGCCCAAGACTGGTGCAGTGCTCAGATAGGGGGTTTAAAGTGCTGGGTAGAGAGGTGTAATCCTTCAGTCTACTTATGCACTGATTAAAGGTCAGGGCTGTTGGCACAAAGGTGTAGAAAACAGAGGTTTCTGTGGAGAAGAGTTTCTCCTCTGTGGAGCCTTTTATGCCAGGGCCCATCATCATGTTCCCCAGTTAATTTAAGAAATACTCTGAGCTCTCCCTGCTGCCCCCGTATGGACGCTCATACACGTGTTCTTTCCCAAGAAGGATTTTCCTCTTGTCCTCAAAGTGGCATTTGTGCCATATCCCACATTTGTGCAGATTCTGGACACAAGCTACAGTGGTGACATAGAAACCCCCAGGACCAAGCTTCAGGAAGTTGGGAGGGGGAAAGGAGGATGTGTTTTGCCTTCCTTTCCTCTGAGGCTTGTGCAATGCAAATCTGAACCAGATTTTTGACCTCCATTCCTCATTTTGTATCTTTCCATTTTTTGCTACAAGAGAGTGACAGTAATAGCAGCAACCAGGCAGTCCTTTTTACATTGTGGCTGAAGGATTGTAGGTGTGAATGAGGTGGGTGGGTTGTGTCAGAAGCTAAAAAAAGTGCCACATGGGTCTGTGAGATTTTGTTCCTGGGCTGGTCCATGCAGGATAAAGTGGGTACAAATGGATCATCTGGAGGCACACTTGTCCCCGTAGTGTAAACAGAGCACATCATAGGTGCACCCTTTTCGGCAGTCATCAAGACCAGTCTAACAGTGTTCCTGTGTAGTTGCAGGAATGGAGTTTATTGCTCAGTGTCCAGCTTCCAAAAAGATCATAACAGTTAGTACTAGAAACTGTGAGAAGTGAGGAGAAATGCTAGATTTAATCTGTTCTAAAAAGCGAAACAGATGCTCCTAAATATTCATAAGAGCAAATCACCAACTGGGATAATTCAGCAGAATCTAGAAAGGAAAAGTCTCAGTCAGCAGCCAGACTGTCCTCAAGTAACCTGTTGCATGGTTTTAGCAGAAGACTTTAAACCTTCATTATCGCAGCTGTAACTCTTACTTTTCAGAAGGGTTTTGCTTTCTAAGCTGCTGCTTTGTCACTCAGTCTTGTGCAATATAAGCAAATTTTACTGTTTGTTTTAAGAGGAACCCTTGGACATCAGTTCTTAAAGTTGCTGAACCCCAAAAGTGTCAATGGAGACTGGGTGCCCACTATGTCTAGAAGCTGGATCCTCAAAACCTTTACTCCAAAACCATTATGATATCAGAAAGCTAGGCAAATTGTAGTTATCCAGCCTGTGGGGGGGGGAAATATCCAGACATATTGTATGTCCAGAATGGTTCCCTTTTCTTCCTTAAATATTGATCTTTTTTAAAAAACTAGATAGGTATAAAATACACCAGGGCACATTTGAATGTGGTTACAGCTGGGAGTGCGTGTCAGGATTTTGGAGCAAATTATATGTCAAGGTAGTTGTAATTATCTCCAGACCCAGTGTTGTAAATCCAGAAGTTCAGAGTTAAGATCAAATTTAGCAGAATGACAATGTAATTATAAGACATGCCCAAGTGTGCAAGTGTACTTTTAGGATTCTTCAGTCTAGTAATGACACTGTGCCAAAACCCTATGATCGGTGTAGACTTCAATAACTTGCATTTGGGTTACAGTAAACTAATTCTTACTTACTACTTTGTTAAACCTGCATAGAACAACGTTGGTAAGAATTTAGGATTCTGCAAATGAAGAGGTCATGATGTAGTAACTTATGACCATTACATGTGGAGGAAAAAAATGCATATTCAGATATACAGGATTCCTCTTAGAGTTCACAGTATGGGAGATTTGAATGACACTGCCTATTCCATGGTCAGGAGAGTGAACTTTGCAACATGAAATCCTCATTTTAATTCCCAAAGTGCCATTTTTAATTTCTAATTTAATTGGTGTATTTACTTTCAAATTCTTAGAAGATTTATTTGGTATTCAAAGTACAATTTATGGGTGAATACATAATTTCTTTTCTATATAGCATATAGTTTAAATCTCTGCTTAAAAAGCAGACTTCATCTTGTCAATACAATTATTGTTTATACAATGAAAAAAAGTTACTGTCATTTAAACTCTTCTTCCTCTCTGAGGAAAGAAACACCACAGAAAATTACAAACAAGAAAGCTGTTTGTTTTTAAAAAGCCTAATTTTTATTAAGCTACACAGCTTGATTATTTTTCTGTCCCTCATCCTGCTCGACTAAGCAGGTGCTTGTTTTGCTATTTTCTTCTTGATCATAATATCATGGAGATTTTATAGACAGTGGACTGTACCTAATGTAATTATATATTTAAAAGACTCTGCAGCTTATTAGGTTAACTGGGAGATACTATTCATGCCCACAGTTTTTCTGAGGTACATATACATGCTTAAGTGGCACTGAATTCTCTTGTGCTGAATGTTTTGTTTTCCTAAAGTGAATTTTTCAGGGTTCTCATTGGTGTCTAAGTATGAAAATTTTGCACGTTAAGCTTCTGTAGTGTGGCCACTCTAAATAATGTGCAAATATTATGACTTCCAGATACTGCTAGAAAGCAACAGAAATCTGAAGTCTTTGGCTATAGCTTAATAATTATCGTTTCTAGTATGTAATACCCATGGCAACATCTATTATGATTTGATGTGGTTGTGTAACAACTTGACTATTGTATATTCAGCTCACTATTTATTCTATGGATATAGCAGATAATTGGGAAATTCTGTAAGAGGACGTAAGCATAAAAGAAAAATACCATCAGACTTTCCATCCTCTGCAGATCCACAAGAGTTGTCAAGAGACAATGACAGCAATGTCTCTTAGCTTGTATGACTTTATCTCCTGTTCAGTCTCCTCCATCTTCAAAACCAATTTTGACAAGAAGAGTCAAAGTTCAAGAATGAAGAACAACAAATGACATCAAGTACTTTAATGAGGGGGACTCTGTCAGACAAGGAGCCAGTTGTTTTAAAGAATCACTGTGAGGGTCCTTGTGTGGTATCCAGAGCAAATAATTTCTGTCTTAGTTGTGGCAGAAGATAGCAAATGTCTGGATTTCTATATTAAATTTAGCCCTTTTTATTTCCCTTTTTTTCCACTTCTTTTGTAAAAATAAAAATCTGATTGCACTGTGTTATTCTTCCTAACTTTGATGCTCTCTGAATAAGCATGGCTGATCCATGGAGTATCTTAGCTCAGTTCAAGTGTGAAAACTAAACTGTCTGAAAATACAGTGTACGTGGTGGTGGAGGATAATTGTATAGAGAGCATCTTCCATGATGATTCACACTTTTGTATGACTACTTAGAGAGGGCAGAAATGTCAAAGCAAACCAGCAAAACACATAACTTTGTGTGATGTAAACATCCTTTTTTTTTCCTTTCTGATACAATATTATTTGATTTATAGAAAGTCTGTCTTCAGAACTGCCTCATACTAGTTTCTATGAAAATGAAAAATAGGTTCTTCAAACCAAAACATTTCTTATTCTGTAATACAGAAGGACTCATTTTGGTGAACTGTCACCAGTTCTAGAGGGATTTGATGGCCTTAAAACCACTTGATTCGATGGGAATTGCAACCTTGTGTTTTGTTCTTCTGTAGCTAATTGCAAAGTAATGGCCCATGTCTAGTTCTGTTGCTACACCAGAAGGCTTGACTGTCTCAAAAACTCAGGAATACAAAGCAAGTAATTCTTCATTTTAATTGCTCTTGTATTTTGAGCTATAACTAGATTTTGATAGCAAAAGTAGCAAATTCTTTATTTCAATGCAATTGTTACAAATACTGTTTTATCAGCCAAATTTCCATATAATTTGTTTGACCAGGTCAGTTTAGAGTCTTATAAACTGGCATAGTCTGCAATAGTATCCAGCACAGCCATGGATCTTGGCTGAGGGAGACCTTGTGCAAACCACACAGAATAAACAGAGATGACTAAAATAGATCTGCATTGCGTGCTGCAAAGAGTTGAAAATCTCTTGAGATGTCAGCACAGCTAAACCTGACTTAAATAGTCCCTAAGGCCACCAGCAAAATTGAGTTACCCTACTGATGTGGCCTTCTACTGAAAACACAGCAGAACAAATAAGTAAAGAAAGAATAAAACACAAGGTCAGAGTAGCAGGGTATGAGCATGTGTCTGAGCACCCTTGCTCCACTGACTTCCATTTCCCCACCTTCACTGGGTGCTCAAGGTGCTCTTGTTGTACAGATTGAGGCCTTAAAAATGTATCACTGAATTCCTGTGCTGCTAATGGTCTTTAAGATAGAAACTACTTCTAGATCAAGCAGATTAAATAGAGACTGTTTTCTAGACAGATAAATGGATGTTTAAACAAATGGTCCACTCAGATCTATGTCCCTTGGGGACTATTTTTTCCCTCGAGGAGTTAAGGTATCAGGACTTAACTGAAGGTTGAAGATGCCTGTCGTTCTTTGGGTTTCCCATTCCTGAGCTTTGTAGTGTGCTAGAAGCTACTGCTTCTTAACCAGTATATATTTTAAAAAGAAACAAAAAAATCTCAATCACACTTCATTGCTGCCTCGAAACATGCAGAGTGTGACAGTATCACAAGCAGTGTAGAAAATCATGCATTGAAAATTCTGACAGGTTGGTATTCCAAAAGTAATTAATAGCTACAGCCTGTATTATGAATGGCTGAACTGTGCTTGATAACCAGAGTTGTGTTGTAGCTGTCTCATTTGAGGAAAGAGGAAAAAATTGTGCTTTTTCTGTCCAGCCACATAATGGATGTAATCAACATGTAGAGCTCCTAAGTTGGAACTCATTAGTTGGAACTACTAAGTTCTAAACTTTTTCCTCAAGGTTGTCCTTTGCACGAGATACTCAACTGGTCAAAAAACCCCACATGTATTCTGGTTTTGTATTTTAGTTCTAAATTTGCTAATACCCTCTTGGGAGATGGGTGTATGTTGTTTCTGGATGTTTTCAGGTGCTTCTGTGGTAATAATGTCTAATATTCTATCTTGTCCATTTGTTCTCTAGTATTTTCTGTAGTCAGAGGTGCTGTGAGCTCCATGTAATGATCCTGACTATCACACTGCTTCATCTTTTCCCTGACTCCCCCTGACCTGCTGATTCATTCTGCTTTGCACTCACTAGAAGTAGCATTCCAGTGATATCCCAGGCCCTTAAGGCCAGCAAAATTATAAAAATAAGTACCAATAAAAGCAATTGAGTTTTAGGAAAGTGAAGGAGGTGTGGAGAAAGGGGATACATATGATGCTGAGGCTAAACAGTAATTGCAGGAGAAATGTGAAAATAAAGGGAAGAATGATTTCTTGCCTGAATCAAGGTTCCTCTTTGCACAGGGATCTGTCTGACTGCTGCCACTTCTTCCATAAAATGTCATATCTTTCAGTATGAAAGTTAATGTTCTCCCTCTTGTAACTGGCAGATGGGTCTTAAGAGTTGGTTTGTAATCTAGGGTTATTATTCTGAAAGGTACCAACCATACTTCTGTCTCATTTGCCATGAGAGGAAAACCGCTTGTCACCTACAGAACCAAACTCTGTATTTTTGTTGCAAACTGTTATTCTGTCCCCATGTGAACAATCATTTGTTTTATTTTAATCCTGCATATGCTCACAGAAAATGGAGATGTGAGCAAAGCAGTGTTCACTTTTCCCTTGTTTGTTAATCTAAGAGAAGGTAATGTAGTTTAAGAGACAATTTGATTCCATTAGCATGTCCTTCTTTTCCCCTTATTTTTCTTACTTCTCTTGGCCAGCTTGTAGCAGAATAATGCATGTAGGTCTCATTTTTTGCATCTTTAAATCTGAACTATACAGATAATGATACAACTCAATTTGCAACCTGGCTTGTATTCAGGCTTGGCCTATCCTACCACAGGAATTTATTTATCATTTTGTTTACTAAATCATTTATATACTTTAAACAGAATAGATGTGGCTGCCAACAAAGCTTAAACGGTGATTTCATTACTCAGAAGCATGAGAATGCAATCAGGAGTATGCCATCGTGTTGTCAGCTTTTGGCATTACTGGAGAGAAAAAGCAGAGTTTACAACTGGTCTAAGCTGCTGGTATTTTCATAAGGGATATTTTGCCCTTGCTATAAAAAAAAAAAAATTCTATCAACAGTCTTTATAATTCAATTTTAAATTTAGCTTTATTCATGGCATAAATGGTGATATCAAGCCAGTTATCTGTCCTTGCTTTCCTGCTTATCTATCCTTTTCTTTTCACTGGCACCATTATCCATTTATGCTCTCTTATCTTTGTACCTAATTTATCAGTTTCTTTCACACATTTCTCTGGGCTTTCTTCCATCACAAATTTTTTGTATGGAGGTCTTTTCCTGACCTGGCACACGAACCTGCTAATCTTTCGTTCGTGTCTTTTCTGAGGATTTCTTTCTGCTTTGAGCTGACTCAGAAGTTATTCTAAAAGGCAGTTATTTTAACTATCACTACATAAAGAATTAATTTTCGTCTCATCTGCCATTCACATTGGACCTTATTGGATGTTGCACTTTGTTACTGGCACTTGTTCTGGTTTTTTTACCTCTTTATAACATGATTTCTGGAATTGGAAGGTGCATTTGGACAAAGGTTATGCCATTATTTGTTCTGAAAATGGCAAGACTCTATCTTCCTGATATGTCTCTGCTTTGTCTTTGGGGTTTGGTTTTCATTTGGTTGGTTGGGTTTTTATTTTAGCTTTTCAATAATATACTTAGCTCTTAAAAAGCATTCATACTGGGTAGGAACTCAGTCTTTTTTCAGGCAAGGTGCCACTGACTTTTGAAATTGAAAAAAAAAATTTCTGAGCAGAGGTTGCAGAACCAGTCCAAGTATTTGTGAACTGTTGAAGTCTAGGGTGGCAAATTCTGAAAACTCACGTGAAAGTTTCAGGAAACTTCTCAGGACAGGAAGTAAGGAAATTGACACAAGAATGAGTTCCTGGGAAGGGGTGCAGAAGTCTGAATTTCTTCTCCATAGCAGCTATTTGTGATGAGCGAGACATGCAAGCCATCCTAACTTGATTCATGGGAAGACTGAAATGATCCCAGTGGCTGAGGTCGTTGTATTAGAAAAACAAGTTCTCTGTTTAGCTAGATGAAGCTGGTTCACTGGGCTTACTATTTCACTTGGACTTAAGTGATTTTGTGGAGCAGCTAACATGCAGTAAAAGTTCACACCCTGTTTTCACCACACAGTGGCACATTTGTGTGCCCGTAGTAGGTTTTCATGAAAACACAGACATTACTTGCTCCAGTGATTTCACAGAAAAGTTTCCAGATAGTGATGTCACTTTACTGTGACTCTTCACATTTTGCTCAAGGCTGGGGATTCTGAAAAGTGGTTGGTCTCATTGCTAAAATCTATGCAGACTCCTGTCAGAACTTGGCATCTGTAATCAGAGTAGCAACAAGGCACAATCACGTTTCAGGTGTGCTTGATGGGTGGATCCTCTTGATCCACAAGGTGGCATGTTGAACCTGAACTTAATACACAGCATCAAAGGAGCAGGAGCTAAAACACTGTTGTGTTAGTGTGAGGTAGGGCTAAAAGCTGGGTCCTGGAAAAAGAAAAAAAAAAAAGCTGTTTTAAATTTGAACTGGGAGACATTTTAAATGTGCTCTTCTTTCTGCAGTGGAAAATTTGAGTGTCACAGGGAAAGAGTGAAGTAAAGCCCTTTTTGTTCATACCTCTAGAATTACCTTGCTTTCTTTTTTTCTTGGCATTGTGTTGGGTTTACATTTAAAATAAGTCAGTGAGTGGACACTGATTTGCTTTAATTCAGCCTCATGTGTCTCCCAGTTCCAAGAATTTATGTGAAGCTTCATAGAAACCAAGCACTCATATTGAACAAATGTTCCTGTGGTGTGGGGATTATTAATTGAATTTATTTTAACTTAAGCTTATCAAGATTCTAAATGTTCTTGGAGGTAATCAAGTTCACAGTTGCATTTTGAACAATATGCATTTATAATTAGTATTATTACTTGTATTGCCTGTAAGTTTGCACTCCATTAAACCAGAAAATTTTGGAGCCTTTTTAGCTCCCTTTTAGCTTTAATATGGTTTACAATTTGTGTTTTACTTCAGTTTGAACCGTAAAAGATAAACAGTTCATTTTTTGGCTCACATGCACCAAGCCATTTATTGTAGTTGGATGACAAACTGCACTGAGAATGTTAAAATTCAGATATAATCTTCTTCATTTACATGGAAGAAAGTAATAATTTCTACAAATATTTAATTTTGTATCATTTTTCACTCTCTGTTATTTTTGCTGAATAAGCATTGATGTTTTGTTTTATTCACCTAATTTCTGTGTTCTTTTTAAGGGCTTGCTCCAGAACATACTGGAATTCATGAAAGGCTGTTTCTGACTTTAGAAGATGTCAGATCATGCAGTCAACTATTAATCTTCCACTAAATTAATGTTTTTGACAGCACAATCTCTGTAATGCAAATAAAGCCAAACCCACCATTAATAAGCTTTTAAGTATGTAAGAGTTAACATATTTTAAGAATTCCTTCTCTGTTCAGAATGTTCTCATCAGCTCTGTGGTGTTTCCACTCTGAAACTCACAGAGTGGGTTTGCAGTGAGTGCATTTGACAAGTCCATTTGAGGGTTTTGTTGAGAAGAGGGAAGGTCTGGTTCAACTTTTTATATTATTCCAGAAACTTTCCTCTAAACTTCCCCTCCACATTGTAATAGAAAATCTAAATACAAAGGACTGTTTATTTCCAATCCCTGATAACTTCTCTTTTTTCAATTACCTGATGATTGAAATGTCTCACATTAATATTTTTCCTAACAGCTGCTATGTCCCCTAAGGGTGTAGTTATCAAGAAAGAGGTAATTGGTAGAAGGGGCATTCTTCTTTCAGCAAAAGGCATTACCTTTCCCAGACATTCAACTTATGTAAGCGTTTCCCATGCGTGCCAGAATTGTTTCTCTGCTTTTCACTAATTGAGTGACCATAAGGGATCAGATTTGTATTGGGTTACAGAGTTAGGAACTGGTTCAACCAAATGAATTGAGAAAAACCTGTTTTTACTGCTAATTGCTTTCCATCTTCTGCCATGTTTCATCCCAAAAGAACAATATGCAACCTGCCCCTGAGCTGTTAAAAACAGATTTGTAACCTGGCTCCCTGGCTTACAGAGCCCTCCCTCCTATTATTTCTAATAAATATTTATATTGCTGGATATGAACGTAGCAGTAACTATGAAGTGTAATATTTTTTTAAGGTGGGGTCTTTAAATCTGTGTGATTATATGATTATGTTTTGTTTTCAGTTTAGAGGAATTCTACACAAATTCTAAAAAATTCAGCTCTTCCATACTTTTTTAACTGTTTCACAGAATAATTTGAGGTTTCTGAACTTACCAATTAGTTTCTAAATCCTCATTAAAAAAATAGAATACTTGATGTCTAAGCCCTCTGGAGAACACAGCCCTATTTATTATCAGACAAAGTACGTGTGGCTCTCTGACCTTTGTAAAAGTTCCTTTGTACATTGTTCTTCCATACATAAGCAGACTCTTTTCCTTATTGGCAGGATGTGGTCTAATACAAGAGAATTTTTTCAGCAGAGCTCGGTAGAGCAGGTCCTAATGGTATTTTTCTTAGGACTGCTTGCTTACTGTAGTATTTCTGTCATTGGTGTTCCCAGCAGTACTTTTCATTCTAAACTCTTGGAGCCTGTCCTGTCTTTTGAGAAGCCACCAAGGATGCCCATAGGATAAAGTTCAGTATCTGAGTGCATCCCTTGGGCACACAAAATCTCAGGTATTTAATACTCATTGTGTCTTAATCTAGTGGCTTACAGCATCAGGCATTTCCAGTTGGTAGACTTTTCATGATGAAATAGTCAAGGGAACAGTGAAGGACATGTCATGGTGTGATCATGGCTACCCCTGAGACCTCTCTTGACGAAAGGCCTAGCTGTAGCCAGAACACTTTTCTGTTGTTGTTAAATGAGCTTCTCTGCTGGTTAACATATTTGTGTCAGTCAAAGCTGGAGCTCCATCTGTTTTTGGGGGTTTTTTTGTGGTAGCAGTGGAAGTCTGTCTTGTAGGCAAGTGAAGGAACAGGATGTAAACCACAACATAAAGTACCCATACCATTTTTTGAGATAGCTTTTTTAGTAATGTCAATTGCATGGTTTAGAAAAGTTGTATTTGGACAAGAGTGTAATACTTAGAATGAGAGATAGATAATATTGAACCCCTGAGGGCACTGCTGCCTGGCTGGCAACACTCCATGCTGTAGGAGTGAGTGCTGGGCATGCAGGGGACAGAGGGATAACAAGATGCTGTGTCCTTGTAGATCTGTGCAATGCTTCTTACTGTATGCCTATTACCCATTTCCATTCTGGGCATCCTTCTGTGTTAAGAATATCTGCAAGCTGTGTTTTACAGAGTAGGGACTATAAATTAAACCCCTTCCAGAATTAAACCCTTGTACAAACAGAAGGTAGGTGTGTTGCTGATCTCCTTAAAATGTGAGCATAGTGATAGCCAGTTTTCCCAGTTCAAGAGTCTCTCAGTGTCAGATATTCAAAATTGGTACTATTGTTGATGTAACCATCCCCCCACCACTCCCCTTTGAGAATGACTTTCAAAGTTTCCAAATAAATGAGCTTTTACTTTTATATAAAAAGGGTAGGAAATATACATAGTTTGATAGATTTTTTTAATAAGGTAAATAGAAGTCTTTTTTTGTTTCCACTGCTGTTGTTCTTAAGTATAAAAGCAGCTGAAAGGTTAAATCCAGCCTTCCTAGTACTTCTTAAGGAATTTCTTTGTCATCTCAGTAAATTTGCTAGCAGCTAGTAATATATTAAGGAAAGAATTAATGTGATCAATCTCCATTTACTTTTTTTTTTCTTTGTCAAAAGCATTAGTCATTGAAAATCTTCATGGTAATGGAAGGAGCTTAAACTTTTCCAAATGTCTTCCTCCTTTAGTGGCTCATCTGTTTCCTTGATGTGCTTTGCATAATATTATTACTATATAGAGCAAATCAGTTATGCCAGTGCAAGGGGAAATTGGATTTCTTCTCTTTTACATTTGTATATTTATGCTGACAATAAACAGATTAGCCTGTTGTGACAAGAAACGTTGGGATATTTGACACCACCGTGACATAAAACCTGTCAAAAAGCAAATATCAGTTCTAACTGAGGCATTGTAACAATTCTGTACTTTTTTACAACTTTTATCATTAAGCAGTGTAATTTGCCTGAGGAAGAACCTATTTCCATAATACAGCAGATTAAATCCCAACCATTTAACCTCTCCATGCCCAAGAAAGAATGTGATATTTATCTTTCTTTTTTGAGTCTGTTATTTGTAAAATAGTTGTACTGGTTTGCAGGCTATCCAGTGCTGACTTTTCTTGCAGTTAGCAAGCTTACCCAGTCTGTAAATACAAACAGTCATTACAATTGCTAGCAGTTTGCTCACCAGTAAAAAGAAAAAAATAGCAAAATATATCTCAAAATCTGCTTTTAAGAAAAGATTTTAGGTGTAAAGATTTTACTTAGTAAAAATAGTAATTACTAAGTTTAAATATGAAATTTTAATTCAGCTTCTCTGATATGGTACATAGCCATTATCACAGTCTGATCATTTATTGTTATGTAATCACTGTATTTTTAAGTTACTTGATGCAGATAACAGTAGTATCACCTACCTACTCATTATAAATCTCAAAATGTGTGTAGTGAGTATATCTGTATCTAACAGTGTCTATAACACTATAGATTTTTAACTTGAATTTTAAAAGGCATTCAGTGTTTGCAACCTGTGTGAAAACAGCAGCAACTGAATCAGGGAATTTAAAGGTATTGTGTAAATAGTGTCCTCCATACCTGGGATTCTTCACACGCCATAAGCAAAGTGCAGTGAAGTAAAGGATTAGTTAGAATCTTCCTTATCTTGAAATTGTGCTCTGACATTATATTGAATTATGATCTTAGTAAAAGCTGACCAAGTCTCGTTGCTAAATGTCATGTCTTTCTTTTTCTGTTTCAGCTGAGACAATCCCAGTCATACTGCACAGATACAGAATGCCTTCGGGAATGTGAGTAACACTTGAGATCAGATGCACGGTAGTAAAATAAAGAGTAGTAATTAAAATACAGTTAGACTGGTCTTTAAAATGCAGCAGATGATATAGTGTTGTGGGAATGTATTATGTGAAATCAAATACTACAGTTCTAAACTTATTCTGTGGTGAGGTAATTTCTGAGCATCTGTGATGCAGATTAACATTTGTACATTGGAAGCATTGTATGGAAGCAGCATTGTATGGTGAGCAGGTTGGATGTATCAATATGCCAGCATGACCATTGGTCATGCCTCTGATCTTTCGAGGTCCCTTCCAACCCCTAGGATTCTGTGATTCTGTGATTCTGTGATTACTGAATCTTACCATTAACCTCCAAATAGTATAATCTGAATTTTTCCATAAGGGGAAAATTTGGAGGGGGCTTTATTTGTCCTTACAGCCATAGCAGCCTAAGCAGTGAAGACTGGATATTCAGCACAGCCCCCCCACATACACCTGTTCATGGCTGAGGCTGAGCAACTTCTTATCAGGCCTGTAAAACCTCTACTCCTCTGTGAGAGACAGGAGATTCCCCTCCAGCTCTGACTGATAAGTTGACATACACTGTGACTGCATTTCTGTTGTGTAGTTAACGAAGCAAAGTATTGATGGGTGCATTTCCTTGAAATTTGTTGTGAAATACATCCAAAAACTCCCCCAAACAGTGAATGTAACTAGGACAGTCAATCACTACCAACAGAGAAGCATAGCTGTGCAGAGGTTATACACTGATGTAAGCTTGCCCTGAGGCACTCTGTTTACACTTTTCATGGTCTAGAGGGAACATTGCCAAATGCTTATAAATAAAAATGAAGTGGATCTGTTTGTCCTATATTGCTTTACCAATTGAGCATATGAACACTCTCAATTAGCCTGCATCAGCACAGCACTACGGTAATGCTCAGAGGGAGCTAGGAGCATTTCATTAGTGTTCCTGGAAGAAGGAGCTGCTGGTGCCTGTCTTCTACAGGTCCAGGAGCACTGCAGTCAGGGTTTCCAGGGTGTTAGGGAGAGGGTTTGACTTTGTTCACTCTCATTTTCCTTCCTCTTCACTCCCCAGTAAAACTTCTTTAGAGATAGGCATCTGGCTTGGATTTGCCCTGTGCCCTCCCAGTATGAAACTGCCAGAGTCATTGCCATGTTGGGCTGAAGGTGAAAAGCAATGAGCTTTCCCAGATAAACCCTAAAAAAAAGGCAGGTGCTTGGCGCTGCTGGCTTTACTCTTTATGGGTTTCCAAGTTAGGCTGTGTGACTTCCAGCACCTCCCCTCTGCTAAATGGACCTCTCAAAGGGCAGACTTGATTTCATCTCCCACACCTTAGACATCTGCATGTGGTTTGTTTGTTTTTTATAAATCACGGGCATGTAGGAAAGGGAAAGAGGCAAGTGACAGAGTATTTTTTGTATTTGAAGTAGACACAGATAGGCTGTGCAACTTTCTGAACTTCAGTCAAAACCAAGCAATCCGTAGGTCATTCTCATTCAAGCCTTGGGAGTCTTGGCTCACCAAATTTATGAATCTCTGAGGCTCAAGACTGTGTAAATGAGTAAGTTTTTTTTATGTGTGGGCACAAAGCTTGTGGGATACCTTTCATGCTACCAGGCTATAGTATGCTGGGGATGTGAATTGTTTGTGGCAAGTAGCTTTCCATCCTGAAAAAGATCCTTGCAATAACTGCCTGTGCAGATGCAAGCAATTTGGTAGCAATTGTTCCAAACCAGTGGTTTGTTTCAAAAATCAAAGCAAAAATTACAGAGTAAACCGTATCCTATGTTATTATAGTGCCTTAAATTTGGTTCCAGCAAAGGTATTTTTCTAGTGATGCAATGACACAGACTGCCAGTTTGTCAGATTATTTTGTGATGCTTCTCTTGTTCTGTACTTGGGCCAACATGAGCTCTGTAAGACTCCCAGCAGTCAAAGGCAAAAACAGATCGAGCCTGGAGAAGATTCAAGAGATGTTCTCAGAGACAGATTAAAACAATTCTGGGTCAGTCTTCTGTGCATTGCTTCATCCTGTTCTGATGAGCTATACTGTGATAAGCTTATTTTTGAGGTGGGTCTCCTGTTCCCTAGGTCCCACAGTATCATTTCCTGTAACTTGCTGACTTCGATTCCTCATTTCAGGACCTTTGTACAACGAAGCTGTTTCACTCCCACTTGTTTGCTCATTCCCAGGATTTGGTATTCCTTCTGGAAGTGCAGCTGGGAATGTTGTCATACACAGATTCTTAAGTTGCAAGGTTGTGGAATAACTGATGAGATGTGTGTGGTTTTGTTTTGGGAAACGTCAGGGCTGTGGTTCAGCCAGTGTCACAGCAGCATCATCTGTTACGCTATTGGTACCAGCTGGAAGTTATCAGAAACACCCTGCATTGATCCTTCCTGAGCACACTTTGCTTTTTCAACCCTTGATTTCAGATCTTTTTTTGATTTTTGGAGGCAGATCAAAGCAGTATCATCAAGGCTTCCTCATTCACATTTTTGTGTTATTAGCTCCAAATTCTTATTTATGGTTGTCGGCACCATCATACTGTCTGACTACTCTTCAGAGAGTTTACTGCCAAGGTCAAGATCAGTGCTTTTGGATTTGTAGTCCTGCATACAAGCAGGATATGAGCACCACTTCAGAGAGATTTGGGCATTCTGCTTGGTAGCTGTTTGCTTATTCTCCATCTGACTGACTGCTGCGATGGTAAAGCAGCAGGTAAAACAGTCTGATGACTGTTTCTTCCATTTCAGTGGGTGCCTTGGAGGAAAAAGGCTGCAAGTTTTGAATATGCAACACATCTAATATTCTGTTGGGATTGTTTATGCACAGCAAATCAGAAGCTCTTACAATTTCCCTAGAAATGACTAATAAGAGATAATTATTTTCTGAATTCTGGCTAGTGCATAGCAGGGAAGATTTCTCTGAAATGTGTTGCAGTTGCAACATCAGCGGTTCATCCAGCCCAGGGAGGATCCCCAGCTGGTACTGAACTGCTTTGATGGCTCATGGCCCTTCACAGTCAGCCTTCCATGTCAAAGGAAATGAGATGCCACAAGCCTGAGGTTTTTTCCTCCATATTCTAGCAATTCCCAGATGTTGTGACCTCGATTTACCACATTCAGATTTTCAACGCTATTCTCAGTTATGTACTCAGCTTGTAATATGGTCAGAGATTACTATCTCAAATGTTGTCAACTCCCAAATTTTTATGTATTTCTAAGTGAATGCATATCTGTGATTCATCTTGAGTTGTACTCATTAGGGGAGTCACAGCAGCCTAACCTAACGGCATGAAATGTCTGCCAACTCTTCCCTCCCTTTTCTGGTAATTCCCTTCTCTGTTCCTCTGCTCCAGTTCTTTCTGCCTTTCTTCAGTTTCCTTATCCCTGCCTTTGAGAGTGTCAGCTTGCAGGGATTATCTGCTGAAGGTTCTGTAGCTTCTTTGTCTTCCCTGATGATTCACCTGCAAGATACCTCTCTTCATGTGGTTTTCTACCTTTCTTTCATAGAACAGACAAGGCTAAACACACCATGAAAAGGAGAAGGCACAAATCAGAGAAGATGCTTTTACTGTCCTACAGACAGTAAAAAAGTAAAGATCCAAAAGGAGATTCATCCACCATGAGAGGGCAGACAAAAAGCACCACGTAGAATATACTTTTACAGTAAAAGAAAAGCAATTTTTCCTCTTTATAGTACAACCTGAATGAAAAATAGTACTTTAAGAGGAGTACTGTGTTCATGTAAGGAGTAGTTAATTGTGGCATTTATTAATTTTAATATTGTATTCTTGATATTTCAGTTGCATGCCAGGTGGTGATTGACCTTTAATCTTTAAAAATTATTTTTAACATTCATCATTTTAGTAGCTTTGTCAGCCTTCTAGTAGAACATTAAATGAAGTTGCAAACATGTCACAGAAGATTATTTTTTCCCTTATCTTTTCTATCTGAGAGAATGCTAGTTTATACAGCCTAGTCTCACTTTCTTTAGGAAAAAGCAAGACAAAGATCTGTATCTTGTATGTGGAGCAACAGATAGGATTCACCACAGTCATTACCTCCCATGGGAGTTCATCCCACAGTCTTAGACCAGCTCCTCATAAAGCTTTGTCTTGCACAGAAATAATTCACCCATGATGTGAAAACATTCCAGGTAATCAAAGAGGCAAAACTGTTCACAGGCTTGATTCAGAAGTGCATGGGTCCAGGGAAGATGATACTCTGAAAATAAAGATTTTGGGTGTTGTGTGTAGACACTGTAAGTTTTCTTTCACTTAGTGACACAGAGATATGTACTGCTACATTTTGTATGAGTTGGTGTCTCCCAGGCACTGGAGATTAATAACCAGATCCATCCATCCAGATGGATGGAGGCAGGGACATTCATCTCTGAGGTCAAAACAAGACAATTTTCTAGCCATCTGGAAATACTAAAAAATATAATCCGTGGGTGCTTTTATAGGATAGCCTTTGTGCTTCACAGAATAAAGAAAAGCACTTCTAAATTACTTGCAAAAAAACCCAACCAATTTTAGGTAAAAGCACTGTGGCTGAGAACTCTTAAAAATAACATTTTTTTTCTTTTGCCCATCATCATAAATTCCATCCTATTTGGCTTCAGCTTCACTCAACTGTTCTTTATGCATAAGCTGGTTTTATCTGATTATTTTGTGATCTCAGTGATGGAGATCCTTGTAGCTAAAGATTGTTATCTTCTACATATTACTGCTCTTAGTAGCTGAAACAGCTGCTTGTCCCTTCTCATGATTTGTGATGCAAAACTTTAAAAACTGTGATTCACCCCAACTGTGTGAGATTTTGCTTATCCTCATCTCATAAGAGATCAGTGTAACAGAATCTGCAACATCTCAAGGCTTTATTAAAACAAATGCTCATTTGCAAGAGATGTGGGTTTCATGGCACTTAAATAGTGTTAACAGCATTGTGGCTGTTTCAGTATCTGGCACGCTTTGGGTAGATAGCACAGGGCCAAGCTGTTGTCTTGTTAACATTAATTTAGAACAGGTTTCAGCACATTTGGGTCCATCCAGACTGTATTACAAAGCAGGCTGGGTAGGAATCGCATCCTGCACAAACACCTGTGGTTCCCTCTGCTCCCTTCCTTGACCTGTAGCATGAACCAACCTAGAAACATTTACTTAGCCCAACTCTTGTTTAACCACAGACCCTAAGTGTGCTGTGGTTCAGCAGAAATTCCAGAAGGAAGGCTGACTACTCTCTGTTTCTCTGCATTGTGTGGGGAATCCAGCTTAACAGGTGATCTGAATTTTCAGTGTTCTGCTGAACAGGTCAGAGCAGGGACCTAAGGCTGTCTTATGTCCCGCTGAAAGTACTCTCAGGATGGCTATTAATGTTGTCTGGAAGCCCCCAAATAAAGCAGTTCTTATTTCCATGATGAATTACTTGCTAATTTACTGGACAGCATATATAAAGGCCATCCAAGATTTAAAACATTGATATATCATGTTGAGAACAATAATGCTTTCCCTCAACACAGCTGCAGGTCTGAACTCTTATGTGCACAATTCCATATGTTTTCGAATCCATTATATGATGGTTTTTAATGAATTAGAGGCTGTATCATTCTCATTTATTTTCTTCGCACTATGCCTTCTCCTCATATACAGCCCTTTATTCACTCAGATCTCCAAAAGAATTGTCACTTGTATATATTTCTAATCATAAAATTCCTCTACATTAGCAACTTCTCGAGTTTTGAAATGTCTGTATTTGGGACATTTAAAAGGCAAGAGCTGTATGTCAGTTTCATTTTTTTCATACAAGTTATTGGTGTTGTTTGTGCTTTGACAGGCATAAACTTATATAATACATGGTTTTTTCTTCTTTTACACTTTTGAGTACATGTTGTGTCATTTATGTCAACTCACAAAGTCATATTCAGAGAGCAGCAGTCTGTGAATGGCAAAGCTTTGAGCTTCCCCACGGTGCCCCTCTGCTGTGTCTTAGCTGTGGTAGGAAGAAAACACATTCATAAAGAGCCTCTCTTAAAAATGCTGCCTTGTGGGACAGTGATGAGGATGGTTCTTTGGTATCAGCATTAACCTTCAAGGAAATTACTGACTCCAGCAGTTCACTAGATATCTAGCAATATTAAACAAGAACAACTTCCAACTGATACTGAATCCAGACGTGACTGAATAATGGAATGATCCAGATGAGGTAACTGAAAAAATCTGGACATGAGTGTCTCTGTGGAATCTCACCAGATGTTAAAGTTTTCAACTTGAGTAATAAAATAGAATAGTTCTTCTCTTTCTGAAGGTTATTCATTATACTTTGTATTAATGGCTTTGGGTTAATTCATAGTCAGGATCACCGATGAAGATGTTAAGTCTTTAGATATTATTGTGAAGTATACCATGTAAGTACTATAGATGATTAACTATATATTGATTTACACTTCAGCTGACAACACTAGTTACAGTTTGATTATTTTAAATTGTCTTAAGAGAAAAGATGTTGTTTTCAAATATGCAGATGCTTGCAAGGGTTTCTTGATCCAAAAAGATTAACCAGACATTTCCAGCCTGATGAAATTTTCTCAGTTTTATTTCCATGCTTTGATGTCTCAAACATTCTGCGTGGAAATTAGGTGTAAAATTTTTCATATATCTCCTTAGCACTTTTTCTGCTCCTGGCAGATATGTTTTCTTTGATGCTGTCAGATGGTGCTGCCACATGACATGGATGATCAGTCATGGAGATCTGGCATACTGACTCTGATACTTGTTCAAACAAACTCTCAATAAATAACTTACTGTAAAAAAATAAAATTACAGCCATTAGTTTGCTCCCTTCTCATTAGAACTAGCTCCTCCGTGGAGGGGCTTTCAGTGGAGCCTAACCTTTTATCTCTTTGGTCTTACTTTCCTGTTAGTTTGAGGAAAAAAACAGACACCAACATACAGATGTTTCTCCCCCCCACACACATAAATGTATTTTGCATTAAGTTTGATTTCTTAAAAAAACAGTTTGATTTCTTAGACACAAAAGGCGTGTTTGTCATCTCCAGTCCATTGGGAGTTTATGTGAACTAAGAAATATTTGTTAAAATTCTGAGGATTCCTGTGAAATCTTATGAAACAGATTCTCTTTCCAAAGGGATGAGAAACGTGAAAAAACCCTCAATGTAACACTGAGTGAAAATTACTTTTCTCAAAGCCAAAAGGAAGGACCAATCAGATAACTCAATAAAAAAGTATTTCAGGGTTGTTGGTTTTTTTTTCTTTTCTGAAACATTGCATTTGTGTTTTCATTTGGGGGAAAGGACTCTGCTGTCACTCCGAGTTATAACTTGAGTTTTCCTTGTCTGTAGTGCCAGGACCAAATTCCTCCAGTGACAATGGCATCAGCTTTGCCATGATAATGATGGCCTGGGTGGTGATTGCACTTGTCTTGTTCTTACTGAGACCCAGTAACCTGAGAGGATCCAACACAGCCGGGAAGCCAACCAGCCCACATAATGTAAGTGCATCTGAAAGGGCCCTGCAGAGAGACTTGACAGCAGCTTACATGGATTTGCTTTAATACAGACTATTTTATAGTCATTTCCCCTGCATTTTTTCCCTTTATTTTCTTTAACAATGAAAATAAGTAAAACTAAAGGGTACAGGTGACAGTGTGGTCATAATGTCCTCCTGAACACCAGGTGTACCTGGTTGGAACTGCATCCTTCCTTGTGTATAAGAGGGAAGTCACAGCTTTTAAAGAACTCTGTAAACAAAGCTACAGCATGAAACTAGGAAGGTGATCTTAAAATACTGAAAGATCTTAAAAGAAAGTACAATGTAACTGTTCTGATTTCTTTTATTGCTAAATCCTCTTACTTGAAGGACTGTTTCTAATCCTGTACATGGGTTGTTTTTTTCTTTTTCCTCCTTTCTTCACCCTAGGGACAAGAACCACCAGCCCCACCAGTGGACTAGAGCGTTCAGTATTGGAAAAGTTCAGCAGCCAAAACGTTGCACGACCAAATGAACGAAGTGACCAGATTACTCCTAAACCCCATTCAATACTGTTTTCTTTTTGCATTTATATAGAGCAGAAGTACCATTCAGCAGTTATCTTTATGAACTGCCCTTAGCGACTTCAATTTTAAGTTAATTTTTGCTATCACAATTCCTGGTAGATAGTAATTTGAATGATGATAGGCATTGCAGGGGTTTTTTGGTTGTTACTGCTACTGCGGACATTCCACTCAGTCTCTCTGTTACAATGATCTTAATTTCTTTGCAGTGATTTCTGATATGCATTGAAAGGAAAAGAAAAACCCTGTCCTTCTATAATAATGGAAGGTTACTGACCTTTCTTCAGACTAATTCTTCAGACATGTTTTTTTCTCCAGTGTGCTTTTGAGAGTTATATTATGGTTGCAACTGCTAGCATAGTTATGTGGTGAAAAATTGATACTATTTTATATTTGCCCTGGATTCAGAGCTGTTTTTAGTCTGGTCTTTGGACCACTAATATAGTTTTCAGGGTTGTTGGCAAAAGCACGAATTGTCCACTAGAATTATACTCTGTGTGTGTGTGTGTGTGTGTGTGTGTGTGTGCAAAGAAGTGAAAGTTATAATTGCCACTGTCAAAGCTTTGACATATATAATGGGAACTTTACACAAGAGATTATATCACCAAAAATAAATTAACTTAGTCTTGTTCGTTAATAAATTATGCATCTTATTCAATATATTATTAAAAAAAATTATTCCAAAAATTGTTCTGTTTACTTATAGACTTTATGAAAAGATAAACTCAGTGGGAAGAACCTGGTAGAATTTTCTGTTCTGGTATAGTCCTTTAATAATAGGTATCTTAACAAGTTTTTAGCCATGATGTAATGTATATCAGACAGGATGAAATAATTTCAAGAGGTTACCAAGGTTACCAACTTCTAGCATTCAACAAATACTGGATATTCAGGTTTTTCACCTGCATGTTATCAGCAATTCTTAACATTTCACCCTTATCTACTGGTTGTAATTGTAGAATAACAAACTTGCAGGTGACTACATATGGCATGTCTTGTCCCTCTAATATTTGTGTGTATGTGTGGTGTGTTTATGTGTGCGTATGTGTGGCTGTGCACCTCTCTGTGCACATCTCCCATTGTAGCAAATGGGAATGACTTTTATATGTACATTAATTTAAGAACACTTTAAAGATGTACAGAAAAGTAACACTGTATATTTTTCTTGATCAATTTGAAAAATTGATGAGAATAATGTAAACAGCATTTTTATGTTACCAACATGGAGCTTCTTTCCGAACAGGTCAGTAGAACAGACATGTGAATTCAGAGCCTTACTTCACAAACCTTTATTTCATGAGGACTTTAGTTACAGAGCTGAAAGGACTGACTGTTATGATGCATAAAGGTTTGAATTAATGGGCTCCAACAAAAATCTCACATCAGATGTGATGGTTGACAGGTGCAGGGTTTTCCTCCTCAGGGTAAATGACGGGCCAGCTAAGCCTCCTTGTAAAGTACTGCATAGACCTGAAGAAAGGCCTCTGTAAATGGATGTAATTGCCCTCTGAATTTCTGTGGAATAGTGTGCTCCTAAGCACAGGAACATGTGTTAAAAAAAAAATAGAAAAAAGAAAAAAATAATTAAGATTGGGCCAGGTGCTCTCAGTGGCATCAGAACAGTGCCATGTAAAGCAGTGGAGCTGCAGCAGACAAGCTGAGAGAATTTGTCCTTTACACCTAATGGTGTACAGGCCATAAACACTGTGTAGAGGTGTCACTGGGACAAGCAATCTGACTGTGCTTGCTTTTTGCCTTCTGTGTACATTTATGTTCAGGATACTGTTTTGAAAAGAATGATTAATAAATACATCCAACCAACAAAAAAAATACTTATAATATCCTACAATGACCTTTTCTCCAAGAATTTTTGGCCAGAATTCTTCACTATTGGATGCATAAAACAGGCTTCCAGTTGATTAAAAAGCCAACTGAAAATGGCTTCATTTCAGACAAAGCACCACTACTCATCCTTTTGGAATTTGGTGAGGTTTTCAGCACATGCTCTCACTTGTGAGGATCAGTCCTGCTTTACTTGTGTGTATTTATAAAACTCACCATGTGCACCCAGCTCTAGCAGCCTCGGCAAATGAACTTTCTGTTCAGAGCAATGCTGTGTTTTACATTTGAACAAACTGTCTTTGCTTGAAATTCCTCTTAAGTAATTGTCCCAGTGATTTTATACATGTATGTGTTCCTCATGTAAATTGCTATTTTAGATTTTCTATGGAAAAGGAAAAACATTGGAAATATTTTATTGTAAAATGTTTTACTAAAGAGCCAGGCCACTATCCCATGTCAAAATGTATGCCTTTTAATTTCAGATAATCTCTCCAAGATACAATTAGAATTAAAGTAACTAATTTTAGGACTGTATTTTGCCACTCTTATTCATGTTAAATAGTGCCTTACTCATCAAGTAGTTGCACCAAAGTTTGTGGGACTACTCTGAGATAATGTACTAGTAGCAGCTTTAGTAAGGGTGGCAGAAATCTGGCCTTTAGTGATGTAGTTTGTAATGAAATAATTGTATCATGGTTACAGATGTTTATGATAAATTTTGAGAAGAAATGTGGAAGATATTAGTGGTATGTGGAGCTTCAGGATATGATTAATTCTGTAATGACGATTTTAAGCTCAGTTAGTAAGAGACACAAGTTGTAGCAACTTGTGAAATACGGAAGGAAGTTTACAATTATACCTTAGTGTAGAATTTTGTTTAAAAAATAGTATTTTTAGAGTCTGCTTAACATAATTATACTCTGAAATGAGAAATCATATGTATTCATGCATTGTCTGCAGATCACTTAGCCTTGTAATGTTTATGATCGAAAAGGAAGGGTGATGATGTGACGTACCTAATGTAAATCGGTGGTTTCAGATGTCTGAATTATGCCAAACAAAAAAATAATCTGTGCCATTTGCATTTTCTTAGTAATCTTTTACTGAGTACTTGGATTGGGATAAAGGGCTTGTACTATGCACTTTTTATTGACTTAACAAAATAAATAGCAATCATTAGTAAGCTTTTGTCTTTGTCTCAGTATTTATACAAGGCATAGGACTGTGCCAACCTATCAATTTCTGAGGTAATCTGAAATAATCTAAAAATGTGTCAATAAAAATAGCTTGTCATCTATGTAAATTTTAAAACTTAAATTCCAACTTTTCAGTGGCCGCTTGCCTTCAGTATGTATCTGGAGCAAGTCAGAATGAATTTTATATGTGTAAGATACTTTAATAACCAACTCAGGTCTTTGCTTTTTGCTCCTCAGAGTAATTATGCAACCTGGGAAGTTAGAAATACTACTGTAAGAAAATTAATGATAGAGGCCAAAAATGCCAGTTATTTCGCTTCATTTTAGATTAAATCCTACTACTTCGGGATTTGCAGTCTATTTTCTAGTCCCATTCCTTGGCAGTGTTGGACCCAGAGCTGCTCTGTGAAAGGAAGATGCTCCAGTGGATCAAAGGCAGAATGTAGAAATAATAGAATCCTGCTGCTTCCTTATGGTTCCCATGGAGTGCAGCACTCTTCTTCCTCCAGCAGTAGAGGATGAAATGGTGAGCACTGCCTTGTCAGCAGCTGAGACCCCACTGTAAGGATTCCTGTGTTAATCCAAGGGAAAAAAGAAAAATGCCAAAGGATCATTAGGGATAAAATAATATACAGCTATCTAGAGATAGCAGTAATAAATACCAGAGAATCAGAAACAAAATCTGAATTTATTTTTAGTAATAATGATTTTAAAAGAGTCATTTAATAACAAGTGCCTTAGGCATTTGAGTTAGTTTAGAAATTGCATGGTCTTAATCAGAGATATTAATTTATGCTCATCAAGACTTAGTGTTTTATTTGAACATGAGGTTATAAATAACCCCTAAAACTAAACCTAAACTTAATTTACAGCAACATTTGTTGAAATTTTTGCCAGGGATGCACTTTCCTATTATCAAAAGTGATGCAGAAAGGAAAGAAAAATTAACTGATTTAAATTAACTAAGTTGAATGGATTTCCAACGAGGCCTGGCTGCTCAAGACCACCAGGTAAGTGGGGAAGATTACTCTGCCCCAAAGACTGAAAAAAAAATTTATCCTCTTTAGGATATTCAGGAGAAATACATCAAATTATCACAGCAAAATACTGCATGAGGGCAAAGTGGATTCCTCATGAAAACTGACAACTTACATTCATTTTTCATTCTACCCTTACTTGTCCAGTACCAGCCTGCAGCCTACAGTGCAGTTCACTGCAAAGATACAGACCTTGGGGTGGGAGAAGAGTCTGCCTGTGCCACAGTGAAGCACATCCTCACATGAACAGCACAACTCTGCTGACTTACAGAGGGTTACACTCCTGGACATCAGCTGGAGATTTCTCTCTTCTCATACAAGAGTAACTGAACATAGGTTATTTGATCTTCTATCAAAATTCTTGCCAATTCACTTAGCAGACACTTTGTAACTGAGTATCATAACCAGAAGAATCTGGCTTTCACATGAATCTTTTAACATCTGTGGGTAAAAGTGTTGGTCAAAGAGGGTGTCTGAAAGAAATGTATTTCCATACATGACAATAAATATTAAGTCATTTGAAGCTTTTTAAAGTTTTCACTCTTCTTGCTTGAACGTAAAGTGATATAAAATATTTTCTACAATGTTAATTGAAAATACAGCAGTGATTCCTAATCAAATACCACAAATAGCAAGCTTTAAAAAACAGTATTGCATTTATTGGTTTTGTTACTGCATCTTCCAAGCTACAAATGACGAAACTGAGGTAATAATTTCTGTGACTATACAGTTTTCAGACTCGTTTTAAAATTCTGGAAGTTTATCATCTTCTGATGCAAAAAAGTATCTTAAAATGTGAGAGAAGATACTAAAGTCAGGAAAACACGTTTCTTAAGCAAAAACAATTTTAAAAAACAACATTTTGAAGGTCAGAGTCATTGCTTTGATATAAAAACTAAATCTTAGAAAATGTGTAGGAGCTCAGTTTAGAGCTGAACTTGCAGATGAAATGGGAAAGGATAATCTGAACAAAACTGGCAAGAAAATAATCTACAAAAACCCCCACAGGACTGGATGTTGCACCAAGGTCTACATATAACACAAAAAAATCTGCTTTGTTGTTGTAGTGATGGTTACCTGGTTTCTTCAGCTCTCCTACAGATTTTACACAGTCTTATTTTCCATCCTCAGTTTCGCAGAGGTGAAAAGGAAAACCCAAATAATCATTTTTCCCACTTCACCAAATGTTAGCTTGCAATTTAAATCACAAGTGCATCTTGTCTCTGACACCCCCTCTGGCTCTATGGTTCTTCTGGGCTTCAGTATGTACAGGGAAGAAATTAAGCCAAATTCGCCTTTAGCTATTCTGTAACAGTGGATCAAATCTTCACCTTATTTTATGTGAACAACTCTTGTGGCAATAGGACAACTCAGATGAGTAATATCCTTCAAAGAGGTCATTCTACAAGATTAATTACCTCCAGTGGGGCTGTTGTGAAAAGCAGTGTTAGTTTTATCATTTGTCTTCCTTCCTGGAAATGGCTCTTATGCCTGAAATGGTTCTCCTGCTGGGAGACAAGAGTGTTCAGAGACCCAATGCTGCTGCCCACAGCACTGCCCCTGAAGGAACAGCTTTACCTCTGGTGTCATGTGTGCAGTTTCAAGAAGAACATCAGAAGAGGGGAGGAGGGAGAATGTAAAACAAAACCCAAACCAAAACAAAAAAACACACACACACACAAAAAGGAAAATAAGTGGCATTTACTAAACCATAGATAAGGCCATCAAACATAATCATGCCTGGAAGGAAGAGTAAATAATTTCTGTGTATGCTGAGAGATTTAAATAATCTAATTAGAGGAAGATCATATACTGGGAAACAAAACATTGCGCAGGAATGAAAAAAAAATGTTTGAGAGAACATTCTCCTCAGTTTTCAGGGTGGCCTGCCTCTGATTTTTAAAAGTTTTAATCCTGCATGGCTTTTGGTTTCTATTTATACTGCAATATTGTTGGTGAGTCCAGCAGAAATTATTGTTCAGATGTTTTGGGGAAATACAAATAGGCTTGTTGAAACTCACTGCATTTGGGGACAAATTTGACCAGTAATTGCAGTTCAGGGTGCTAGATGTCACTAAAAGAAATACTGTCTTAGATTAATCATAAACTACTTTAGGCAAACTGCCAGACCAAAGAGTGAAGTTGAAGTTCTGGTGAGCCAGAGAGGTAAAGATGAGGAGAAGGCTCTAAGCAGGGATGTGCCAGGTGTAAAATATATCTTGCAATAACTCATAACTGTGGCTCTGCACAGCTCACTGCTAGAGTTGGCTCTGAGCACACATAGGAGCTCGGACACTTGGCTGCCTGTGTCCGAAACTGGCACATGGCTTTCTCTATGCAGCTGTTGGAGCATTTTCTAGAGGAACACGCATGCCCAGTCCCACATGTCCCTGTGTAGTCTCTTTAGCTGCATCTCCTTCCTTCCTTAGTGTTGTAAAATACAAAGCATGGATTCAAAACTGATCCAACTGGTCCCTGGGCAAGTCTTCTGGGCACTTTTTGTGCCTCGGCCTGGGAATGTTGCCAAGTAGCTCAGATTTCCCCATTACATGTGAGGTTGCCTCCTGGTTTTGCTGGGTCAGAAGGTAAAGAAAGGCTTGATAAACAATGATGGTTGTTGAATCTGTGTCAAATGTAAGTGTCACAAACTGTCACAAACCAACACAGCTGCCTTTAGTTAATGATCAGCTAAATCTGGTGGGGAATTAGCTTGACATTAAACACTCCCTAGATATGACACACACCACCTTTCATATCTGGGGTTCTTTTCTGGCTTTGCCTGTGGCCTCCAACATCAGGGTGGTGGCCAGGAGGTTATGCAATCATGAACTCACTTGCTCTCTTCTCTTCTCTTCTCCTCTCTTCCCCTCCCCTTCTCCTTCCCCTTCCCCCCCAAATCCTTCATAAATCATAAATCATATGTTCCATAATAGAACAGCTTGTATATGAGAGGTGCTCCCTCCACCCATCCCATCTTTGGCTGCAGATTCCTCTTCAGTCAGTGGTTTCTGGAAAGGCCAAGGTAAGGTCTTGAGCCCACTCCCCTATTTTCCATGGAAAGGAGGACATAGGATCTGGAATGTGCTTTAGCCATTAAGCTCTTGTAATAAAAAGCCCTTACCACTTTCCTTGGCCAGGCTTTTTCAGTGAAGCAGTCTTAAACCTTTGGATTGCTGCTTGATCCTGCTGGTGTGAGCCTTTGCCTCAGCACACATTAAAGGTCAAATCTGTGAGAACATATAGCAAAGGGATTGCTCATTTTCAGGAGCAGATAGGAGGTTTAGATATGAGGCAGGCAATGGAACTGCACAGCCCAGATTAGATTGAGGCAGAAGATGTGCTTTCATATACCTAAGGAAATGTATTGTTAACACTTGAGTATCTTGATTTTATATACTTTTTGGAGTTCATCCCATAAGGCTAGGTTATTGACAAGTTGTTGACTAGGTTATTAACTGTTCCCTGTGTATCTGTAGCCTAAAACTTACAAGTACCTCTAAAAAAAGCCTATTCTCCTCAAGCAGGTGTGTATGAATTGTGATAATCACCTTTGTTGGACATGGTTGCTTCCATGAATTACAGTTTATATCAGGATCTGGAAGTGTAGATTACTTATAGGTAAACTATTAAGTGAAGCACAGTCTTCAAAATGTAGAATCATGGATGAACGGAACAGTGACTTATCAATTCTACCAGAAGCTCTCTCAATTTTTTTTCCAAAATAACACACGTATGAACTTACCTGAAAGAAATGAATACTGAGATGAATCATGTAGCCAGACTTCTGACCCAGGCTGCCATGCACAAAACTTAGCTTGAAGAGCAGCAATCCCCCACTGATGCTGTTCCACTGATTCAGTTGTTTAACTGAATGGATGCTGTGCCAAGGTACCTGTGCCAAGGTAGCTTTCAGTGCTCTCACCACCAGAGTGTAGGGAAACAAAAGCAGCACTCCTCATCCTTTCTGAAGAAGTTGTGTGGTTCTGCAAGAGACAATGCAAGACCCACATCCCAGGGGGACACACAGGAGGTGTGACAGTGTGGTCTATCAGTGAAGGCCCTTTGATAAGGGCAAAGAGATGGGAGTTCATTGCCTGCTCTGAGGACTGCTCAGAACTTTGAAATGGCTCTCAAATCATAGACTACAATCCAGACCTTGCTCCTCCCTGGCCAAAAGGCCATGATTACCAGATCCATAACCTATTGCCTTCCTATCTCTTTGGCACACTAGCATAGCTGCAGGTGGTAAATTATGCCCCTTTATAACCCAGATGAGGCAGTGCTCTCCTGAGATGGGAAAGCCTCAAATTCTCCAGCTAGGGAAGGCTCTAATGCTCCTGCCCTCGTTCTCAGAAAATGCCGTAACTAGGAGGTATTTGCTGACTTCAGTGAGCTACTAACCACCCATACACACCACAACATGCAAAGGGAACTCCTTCTCAAAAAGGTGGATACACACGTGGTGACTACTGCTGTGTCAGGCACACACTAAGCACAATTACCATGCCAAGGCCCTTTGGGGACCACGTAAGGAATGTGAAGTGGATTTAGCCTTGCCAAGAGAGCAACAGGCATGTACAGAAGGACCAGACAAAGTTCTCAGTAGTATGCATTGATGGCTATTCTGAGACCTAAGGGGGTTGACAGGGGTTTTGAAAATCACAGTACAGGTAAGACTGACTCAGTAGTGAGAGCTCATGGAGCTGCTATTTGCTTTGCTTAGGCTCCCCTGGAAAAAAAAATAACATGTTCAAAATTGAGACATCTGGGAATTAGTAGTAAGACAAGGCATTACTTGTTCTTACTCAGGGTAAACACAGTTAATGCTGCTCCTTCACCTGGCAGTTCTTTGGCCAACACACTGACTCCGTGCCGATCCCACACAGACACTGCAAACCTCAGCAGGCTCTTTCAGTGAGAACACACACCTTTCACAGTATAATTTATAAAGGACTAGTGAATTACAGTGCATACTCACTTAAATAGGCGCGGATTCTACTAGGGAAAGTTCATACCTTCCAGAAGAAAACAGTAACACAATGAAGTATAAAACAGAATCAGCAATTCGAATTTCTTTTTTACATACTTTAACACCTATGGACCAAAAGGACATATAAAAGCTAGGAAGTATTTTTTTCACATTGTTACCTAGGACATACCTAGGTGTATTATCTGCCTAATTTGGCAACATTTAACATAGAAATTGTGGTCTGCTGAAATTATAAATGGATAAAGTATTGCAGATGCAGCAAAAAAATCCCAGCTTTTAGGAGATGCTGAGTAAGTGTCTTCTGCAAGGCAGAAGACAAGAGAACAATTTCTCACAACTCTTCTGCTCCCAAAGTCAGATGAAGTATACTGGTATCACATCTATACAGAAGCAAAAATAGTATCTGAAATCTTTGATACAATTAAGCAGGATATCCCTAGGCAGTGCCTGAATAACAACAGCAAGAGACATCCACTTGTTGTATTTCCTTACTTAAGCAACGTTTGGAGTTTGGACTTTAAACCTGTAGTTTACTGTTACCTATCCCTGTTTCTTGCCATCTTTGTTGAGTCGGTGCTACACTACAGGAGGGAGAACATACGATGAGTTTTGTATTTCCCAGCAAGCACACCTGGAGGACCCAAATAATTCACGTGTATTTGACCACCCAAATGTGGCTGCTTTATAAAAATCGTTCAGTGAAGGATCCTGCACCCCACTGCTGGCACCTCACCTGGAAGCCCAGGCCTGGGGCACCGGCAGTGTTCAGGATGGGTCCCGGAGGCACAGCTGCTCCCTCGGTACCATGCCGTCTCCAGTCCCTGGGGACGAGACCGTCTGGGGACCCTTCCAGGGGCTCTCAGGGACCAGGTTGCCACCCAGAACCCTCTCCCTGCAAGCGGCAGCGAGAGCAGCCATCGGCCCAGCCGCTGTGACGCAAAAATTCCCCCAAAATTAGGGAAATGGAACGAGGTGTAAAACCCCCGGAAGCGACTCATGGGAAAGGGGCCCCGCGGGTACAGCCCCGCCCGTGTGCGGTGACCGCTCCCGGACGCGCCGCTCTCCCTCCACTCCCTCCCTCCAGGCGGAGGCAGCTATGGCAGGGCCCGCCCAGGCCCGAGGTCCGAGGCCGGCACACAGAGACCCCAGCCGGACCCGGGAGCCCTGCGGCCCCTCCACCGCCCGCGTAGGGTCGGGGCCGGGCCTGGCCGCCGGCAGCGCCTGAGGTGTCCTGCGCCCATTCGCCGGTGCGGCGGGGCGGGGCGGGGAGGGGAGGGGAGGGGAGGGGAGGCGGTGGGGCGGGTGGGCTCCGTGCCGGACTCCGCCCCACAGGGGAAAGGAGGAGTCGGGCCCGGCCCCGCTCGGCGTCCGCGGGATGAAACAGGAGGCTCAGCCCCGCGGCGGCCCTTTAAATAGCCGGCTCCGACACCGCGGTTCCGCTAGAAGCGGAACATTGCCCTGAGCTCGCTGGAGCATCATCGCCGCAGCCCTCCAGCTCGATCCGCGGCGGCGGGGCAGGACCGCGCCCTCCCGCAGTAAGTCTCCGGGTTGCGGCTTCGCTGCCGGCCGCGGGTCCCCTCGCCGCCTTCCCCGGGGCCGTGGTGGCCGTTCCCGCCACTGCCGCCCGCCGGGGCAAGGGGCCCGGTTGCCCCCGGGGAGCCGCTCTCCGCCGCGGCTGGCGGGAACCTCTGACTGGGCGCCTAGGGATGGAGCCCGTGGGGATCGGCCCCGACCCGAGCCGCCCAGGGGAGGAACGGGGTCTCTTCCCGGCCTGCTCCCTCCACTGGGGAGGAGGCGGGGGCTGCGGCCTCCACGCTGATGGTGGCTTTCCCGGCCGAGGAGGGGCTCCGTGGGCTGGGCCCGGCCCGGTGGGGTCCGGCCGATCGCGGCCTGGCGCGGCTGTGCCCCTCGTGGGGCTGCGGCGGTCCCTCCCCTGCGCGCTGCCCGCAGCGGTGTGGTCCCTACTGGTGCCTGGAACCATCGTGGCATCCCCGGTTCCTTGGCCTGAGGGGGTGGTATTTAGGCGGGCGGGCTTCAGAGCCGCCACACAAAACGCTTCCTCTGTGGTGTGAGAGTGCTGGGGCAGCGGGGCCGGCTCCGGAGCGTCCCCCGAGCAGGAGGGAGCAATTGCAGAGCCCGTTTCAAAGGATCTGCTGTAAGAAAATGTTTCTCCCTGTGTCTGCACAATGAAATCTCAAAAATCATTAACTCTTTTACGTCCTTGAACTGTCGGCCAGTATTTTCACTTACAGCTCCTGATTCTCTCCTTCCCTCTTCTTCCTAGAGCAATCATGTTTGAAATTAAGAAGATTTGCTGCATTGGTGCTGGTTATGTTGGTGGCCCAACCTGTAGTGTGATTGCACAGATGTGTCCCAGTATCAAAGTCACTGTTGTGGATGTCAACGAGGCCAGAATCGGTGCCTGGAATTCAGATACGCTCCCAATCTATGAGGTAAAGGTGTCTCACTGCTGTCTCCTCTTCCGGCCAGTGTTCTATTTGCTTCTATCATACCACACAGAATTACGACATGGCCCACTTCTTAAGATTGACACGTGTAGCACAGCAATGTCCTTAAAAGAAAAAAAAAAAAGGCGTATTCTGGAACAAGCTGCTTGTCACTACTGATAGTTAAACCAAATATTTGAAATAGATTAATATGTCTGGTGCAGGCAGGTATTTGAGGATTTAAGGACTTCATAAATATATGAAGGGTAAGGGAAAATGTCTGTATAGTGAATTCTACTAAATAATGCTGTCTTTATTTTGGGACACAGCTTAATCATAACATAGTCCTTTTACTTGGTTATAGATATTATCTGGTGTGTTGTAGCACCATATGAATGTGTAGTACTCAGTGGAAGCTTTATTCCTATTCTGAATGCTGCCCAAGTCCAGTCTGTGCTGCTCATCTTAACTATGTTGTAAGACAGGGACAGTCATGTTCCTGATTCACTTGTACCATAAATCTCCAATTTGACCTGAGAAAACTAGGATAGGGGAAAAACATTTTAAAATGTATTGCACTGGCACTTCTTCATCACAGAATTACTCTAAATATTTATGACTCTTTTTTCCATTTTGCCTCTCATAGCAGTTGCTATTTTTCACTCTTTTTCACCTGTAAAGATTAAGGTTTTTTTTTTTCCTTTTTTCTTTTTGTGGTAAAGTTTTTATAGATTCTTTAACGAGAGTGAAAACTTCACTCACTCCCAAAGACAAGGCTTGTTGCCTCGTATTCACAGTTACTCTTTTGCAATAAGAAGTCATCTGAATCCTGTCTGTGCTGTAACATTAATATAGTTTGGGTTTTTTTTCCCCCTTCTTGATTCAAACCTTTACTGTCACTCTTCAAGTGAAGACAAATAGACCTCCTTTGTCATGCTTAAAGGAAAATGTGTATAATGCTCAGATAAGCAGGTAAGACCTGAGTAAAGGTCATGAAAGCAAGTACTATAAACATTTCAACTGAGAATTAAAGTAGAATTAGTGGTGGCTGTTGGTTTTTTTTGTTTGTTTGTTTTTTAAACAAAACAAAATGTCAACATCTGTTTCCTGGAACAGTGTCCCTTCCTTATGAAGAATATCCAAAATCTGCCAAGAATTAGTTCAGACAGTTACTAAACTGAGTCATGGTACAATGAAGGTTTTTTGTATTTTTTGTTTTGTTTTTTTTTCTTCCAGTGTCAGAAATTGTCAAGTGGGCTGCCTTTTAATTATATCTCAGTAAGACCATAGTTGGAACACCTGATGAACTGCATAAGAAAGCTTCTGTTTTGTTTTCTTCTGTCTCCCTTTGAACCCTTTGCCCTTCTGGCACATACTCAAATATTTCATGTCATGTTATGTGTCTCTTAAGTTGGAGACCTGATTGCCAGGTTACATTGTATGACTTAAGTTTTCAAACAGAAATTAAAGGCTGTTTACTTGTGTTTACTTGATATACTTGTGTATATCAAGTACATCTCAGTCAAATAATTTTGTAAGCCATTCTAATTTGGAGGACTGCTCAGTTACACATGGCCTTCTGCTCCTCTGCCTGGAGGTGTTAAGGCAAGGGAAAGTCTTTCAGCATCATATGTGTCTCTAGAAAGAATCTCAACAAATTGTGCCTGTGATTCTTCCATGCTGCAGCTGTGGTGCCATGATAAGATTAATCTGTTCCAAAAATGAGTGGCTGCCAAGAGTAGCAGTCTTTATCTCCTGTGTGTCTCCACTGCCTTTCCTTCAGTAGATATGGGCTAGCTAATTTGGTGGAAAACTTATTTTGTCGTTGAGTTTTCTTGATTTGTTTTTTTGGGCTCTTTTTGTGGAGATTTTTTTGTTTGGGGTTTTTTTTAGTGTTGAATTAGTTTTCGATCTGATGTTGAGGAGATCATGGAATGTATAGCTGAGGGAGAAAGTGCCCCAAGCTCTCCTCTTTTTGTTTGCAGCCTAGGAAATACTGTAAAGCTTTACTTCTTGAATCTACTTAGCATCACTCTGTAAGGTATTTCTTTAAGTGTTGCCTGCCCTGTGGTAATAGAATTGAGCATGGGAATAATTGGAGCCTAAACTCTGGTTGTGCAAATAATAATTCAGTGTGGCTGAAAGCTGTGAGGCAGCATTTTGAGTATTTTGAATAAGAAAGGGCTTTATTTTTCTCACTATGGAAGCTTTACCTTGCATTGGCAGACTGCAAACGTGCCACACTGAGCAGGGAGTGGGGGAAGACGGACACACGGACATCCTTCTGTATCTCAAATAATGTGCTGTTTGTTTGGGCATGCAGTTGACTGTTCTTCTGACTGCAGTAATCTGAACTGCTTTTTTTTTTTCCCTGTTTTTCTTTCAGCCAGGGTTAAAAGAAGTAGTAGAATCCTGTCGAGGAAGAAACCTCTTCTTCTCCACCAGTATTGACGATGCCATTAGAGAAGCCGATCTTGTATTTATTTCTGTGAGTTTAGGGGGAGAAGGTGGTTGTGTGTGGTCATTTTTTTTTTTCTCTTTCTTTGTCAAATCAATATGTTGCTCTTATTAGGAAGAGGCCTTTGTTTTGTCATACAGGTCCAGTTAGCAATGTCATGTTAATGTGTCACAGTTTTCTCCTTGTCTTTGTTTGTACCATGGTAAAAATCTTAAGTAAGCTTTTAATTACATTTTCATTACATTTTTCTGTTTCTTATAGAACAATTGACAAATGAACAGTCAAAATGATGATGTTGATCTTTAGCTTGGTTAGACACATGGGGTCTTAGAGCAGAATATAGTACACATCAGTCAGTGCAGACTTCTACTGAAATCTGTGGGACTCTAGTAATTTTGATATGGCTCCTAGATAGGGATGCAAAATCATATACTGATTACTAGGTTTACAAAGATGACTTAATTCTAGAAACTTTTAAGAACAAGTGTATTAATGGGAGAGGGATGGACTTTAATATATTCTAGCTTTAATATTTTTAAGGTGTTGACACCACTAGGAAAAGGATCCACACACAGTGTGACCTTTTATAATCTAGAAGGTTGTTCCTAATGCAGAATACAAAAGGAGTTGTTGCTATTCATCTTGGCAGGCCACAGATGAGTTATTTTTTGTTACTTATGTCCTCTTTTCTTGAGAGCTCCTCTTTGTTAGGGCATCTCAGCACAGAGCTCTCTTTCTGGTAGTATTTGCCTCCATTCATTAAGTCTAAAATAAATGCTACTTGACTGGATGACTGCCACTAATATAGGCCATATATTGCACCTGTCCTTGGTTTAAACCCTGCTGTTGTGTTTTACATGTCGTTGCCATTTCTTCTTTCAGTTTGTAATGAAAAGGATCCTCTGTCTTAATCTGAAGGACGTGTTTTCCCTCATGTTGGCTTTTTTGTGTACTTATGTGTGGCAGTTTTCAGCAGCTCTACACATAAGTTTCACTGCAAAGTGGGTTTAAACCATAACTAACTGCACAATTCTTATGAATTTTTGCTGTCCTGCTGTGTGGGACAGGAAACAAAAAGTGGCTGGCTGTAATGGAAAAATTGTTTTTCTAAAATAAGGGCTTAAGTTTCACCAAAGCTTGCAGTGCTGCTATGAATTGCTCTTCTTAAAATTCTATTTGAATAGAAGCCAATGAGCTCTCTTTAGAGGACAAAATGGGTAATTGAGAAGGCTTATAGCAGTTCTTCTCATATGTAACCAGAATTATTCTGGGGTAGAAGGAAGCTGGACTCTGTGTCATTTTTTTACAGTTTCACCTCAACAGGATCTCTTGTGTTAAGAGACCTGTAACATTTCTTCCCCTTCCATATATTTGTAACTAGGTTAACACTCCAACAAAGACCTATGGCATGGGAAAAGGCCGAGCAGCTGATCTGAAATACATTGAAGCTTGTGCCAGGCGAATTGTACAAAACTCAAATGGCTATAAAATTGTCACTGAGAAAAGCACAGTTCCAGTACGTGCTGCAGAGAGCATTCGTCGGATATTTGATGCTAATACTAAGCCTAACTTGGATTTGCAGGTAAGCATAAACTTTGAGTTCTGTATTTAAAGGCTGGGTGTTGCTTTGGACTTTTATGTTACTCTTTATTTCTGTTCCTGTAGGTGCTGTCTAACCCAGAGTTCCTCGCAGAAGGAACAGCCATCAATGACCTGAAAAACCCAGACAGAGTGCTTATTGGTGGAGATGATTCTCCAGAGGGACAGATGGCTGTCCGTGCTCTTTGTGCTGTTTATGAACACTGGGTGCCCAAAGAAAAAATCCTCACAACAAATACCTGGTCATCAGAACTTTCTAAGCTGGTTAGTATTACTCACTGCTGCTGTCTGCAATGAGCAAATGGTGCAAAGGAGACAGAGCTCAGAAGCAGAAGCTCTCTGACACTGAGCAATGCAGCCAGGGAAGACAGATGACATTGGGAGGACACAGTGTATAAGTAAAAGGATATTAATCTTTTCCAGTTATCACAGTTGGGCTAATAGATGATACCAACTTTCCATTAAATCGTTTCCTCACTTTTATTGCTGTGTAATTTATAGATAGTAATCTCCCAGTGCTTCAGAAACTAGTTACCATCATAAAATGTTTCAGACTCTGCAGGTTAAGCGTGACATTACTTTGTGTGGATCCCATGAACTGGCATTGGTTTATTAAGTTAGTTATGTTACCATTTTGTATCTCTGTGAAGTTACATAGCTACTGAAGTAGTCCTTCCAGGAGCAACTCACTTCAATCTGAGCTTCTTGCCGGAACAATCAAGTTCACTGCTTTTTTTTTTTAATTTATTTACAGGCAGCTAATGCTTTCCTTGCCCAAAGAATCAGCAGCATTAACTCAATCAGTGCTCTGTGTGAAGCTACAGGAGCAGACGTTGAAGAAGTAGCAAGAGCTATTGGAACAGACCAAAGAATTGGGAATAAGTTTCTCAAAGCTAGTGTTGGTAAATGAAAAATCCTTTTTTTGTTTTGTTTTTGTTACTTCTGGCTGTTTCTTTAATAGTGCAGTAGCTCTAGTAGGAGTGTTTTGAAGTGATTGATACTCTAAAATCTAGAGCATGAATGTGTGAAAACATTGCTGTAGAGCATGAGTAGTTTTTCTGGTAAAATGTTAGGACTGAGGTTGCAGTAGACCCTGATAGTCTGATACCTGGGAGATTAGAGAGCATGGTTTATCCTGCCTGGGATGCTGGAAAGAAAATTGCAACTTTATTTTTCTGAAACACCACTGATGTTTGTGCTCCCCAACATGTCTTCCCAAGTGTAACTGCTGCAATTTTGTCTGGGAGTTGCTGCCAGTTGCTAGAGGAAGGTGATGCCTCTAGATTAGAATGTGTGATGGCAGCTCCTAATTTGTAGGATGAATTCAGTTGAGTTTTAGCAGAGACCAAGATGTGACCAAGTCGTGATCACAGAACAAGACCTAAAGCCTGTCCGTATGGCTGACACTCCATGTTAGAAAGTGTGTCTTTAAAATAGCCATATTAAATATTCTTCTAAATATTAAAATAGCCATATTAAATATTCTTCTAGAGTCAGTGCAAGAGTGAAAAGTAGATAGCAAATACATTACCAAAATCCCTGTTGGGTTATTATAATGCCTTCTACAATTCTTTCACTATGTTTAGCACTGGTGCTGCCTAAACTTGAGAGCTGCATGCAGTTCTGGGCCCCTCAATTTAAGAACAATGTGAAAGTCCTTGAATGTGTCCAGAGAAGGGTAACAAAGCTGGTGAAGGGGCTGGAAGGAATGCCCTATGGGGAGTGGATAAGGACTTGGGGTTTGTCTGTTTCGGAAGCTAAGGGGAGAGCTCATTGCTCTGTGCAGCTTCCTGAGGAGAGGGAGTGGAGAGAGAGGTGCCTATCCCTTTTCCCTGGTACCCAGTGATAGAGGACACTTGAGAATGGTTCAAAACTGCATCCAGGGGAGGTTTGGAATGGACATTTGGAAGCACTCTGTACCAAGAGACTGGTCAGACACTGGAACAGACTTCCTAGGGAGAAAGGTGTTCGGTGTTGAAGAGGCATTTGGACAATGCTCTTAATAGCGTTGCTTCAGGTTTTGGTCAGCTGTGAAATGGTCAGGCAGATGGACTAGAGGATTACTGCAGGTCTCTTCCAGCTGAAATATTCTATGCAACAGCATGTGTCTTCTGGAATTCTGCTGAGCAAAGTTCAGGGATCAGAGATCCCTCCATTAATTATCTCTGTTCTCCTTTAGCTGTGTTGATCTTTGCTTCTTGGTAATGATTAGATATCCATTTGGAGGTGGGGGAGGAAAGAACCTAATCTTAACATACTTGTGAGAAATATTAATCTAAATCTCTAGGTGGGGGCAGGGCAAACCCAGGAGTTTGTCCACTCACTTGTAATAATATTAAGAACTTAAGTCTGTTACATGTTTCCCTGAGACTGGGTTAAAACTTACATGGACTTCAGCAGGACCTTAAGCAGGTTTTAGGGCTTCTGTAACTGACAAAGTGAATTAAGTCCAGGAACTCAGTTTTGAGATTCTTAAGGTTTTCATTTTGCTAGCAGTGAAATGCTTCAATTATACTGCTATGCCAATGACTGCAAAGAACTACTTGATTTCAAAGACTGCTGTTAAAATATTACCTTAAGTCACTTGTAAGATAACCATTTCCTCTTTCAGGGTTTGGAGGCAGCTGTTTTCAGAAAGATGTCTTGAATTTAGTGTACCTCTGTGAGGCACTGAACTTACCTGAAGTAGCCCGCTACTGGCAACAGGTACAAGTTCTTTACTCATTTTTTTGAGGGGGTGGTGTTTCTTCAGCATGCAGTATTTGGGCATGGAGCTTTTCAGCATTGTCCACATATAATTTATGTTTCAGCTTTACGGAGCAGATGCCTTAATGTTGACCATGTTTATGTTTTAGAGCCTTCACCCTAGCACTGGCATTTGATACTTATTTGATACTTACTTTGATGCTTAGGCTTTTTTTGGGTGAGTTAAGTTGCCAAAAGGAAATAGATTGGGAAGCTGTCTAGAAGCAGCAGTAGAAAATGTGAACTACGAGCAAGTCTGGACTAATGTTTTCCTCTTGCACTTGGTTATCTCTATACACTTTGAATCTGGAGCTTATGACCTGTTTATCAGGGTCTGCGTTTAAATTTTCTTTTCTGAAAGAACTCAGCAGAAGTTGCTGTTCTTTTAAGTAAGCATGTTGTTCCATGCTGTTCCATTGTTAGTGCTGGGAATGGTTGAGAGGATGTGGATGCTTTCAGGCCCAGCACCAGTGCAGCAATACCAGGATGCTCAGTCTGTACCAGCAAGTGGTTCCCTATTAACCAGTGAAAACACTTGCCCCTCTTCCCAGTCCTGCCTGAGGAAGCTACTTTGACATGTGATATGGTCAGAAGAACAGCTTTGGTTTACTGTTCTGATCAAGTACAAGGTTCTCTAACAGGTACCCCCAGAATACCAAGCACATGATCTGCCTATCTTATTAGCAGCTTTCCTTTTGGCTACTTATTTTCCCCTCACTTTCCTACATTCCAGTCTGCTGACAAATAACTAACTTGCCTGTAATTACTTTTTCATCACTGGTCAGTTGCGCCATGCTTGTAGAACTCTGCCATGCCTCACAGTGCTATTCATGACTTCTCTCAGTTTCTTGCATTATCTGTGATGTCCAATGGCTTTTTACATCCTGTTCAGATATAGTGACCTCCAGCCAGAGCATAGTCAGCTGCCCAGTTACTTAGCTGCAGCTAAAAATCTTAAATCAATTGCTTGAGACAGTGAAGATGTGGGGTTTATGCTGTCTGCCTCTGAAGACGTGGAGTTCAACATCTTCCTTAAAAATGTACTCCATTAGGATAGTCCAGTCCATGGTGGAGAGGCTTGCAATCCCACCAGTGAAGGTGAGACTAACATACTGAGTCAACCCTGTGCACACATCCAGGAGGGGTTTGATTCAGTGTAGGACTTGGATGCATTGGCAAAGTAGGAAAGAGGAGGAGCCCTATATTCTGATATTTACTTTGAGGAATACTGCTTTTCCTCAGTATGAATTATAAGGAGACAACAGGTAATCCCTGGAGCCAGGAGCTAACCATGTTACCATAATGATAATTTGAATAAGAAAAAATTAATCCTGTCTTGTAAAAGACAAATTGGTTTTGGCTCTGTCCTTTGAGATCACAGGAGTCTTCCTCAGAATGCAAGTTACTTGGTATCTTGGCAACAGAGGCATAAGAACACTTACAGTTTGCTCTGTGTGGAAGTTGTTGGGTTGTTTTTATTGAACAAAATCCTAAAAGGTTGCATTGTTAATGTAAACAAGTTAGTTTAAAGTTCTTTTAATGCTTTTATGCTCTCTTACTTGGTTTTAAGAGCCATTCTTTGCAGTGTTTCTTTGTGGCTTATTAAGCTGTGGACAAATTAGATAGTAAGAGAAGCCTCTGCAGTGTGGATAAGGTCAAGAGTGCTGTGAACCCCTTACCTCATGCCTCCTCAGAGCACTGTTATCTTGAAGAGGTCTGCCTGCCCCAGCCCACTCTGATCAGGTCATAAATGAACTGATGTGCACCTGTACAAGCAAGTGACTGTGTGAGCCCCTTCTCTGTGATCTGAGCACTGCACTGTCAGCAGCTCATCCAGCACATGCATAGAGGAGACCTCAGACCAGTCTGAGGACGGGATGCAAATTCTGGAGGAAATCCTGCTCAGAGTAGCTTCAGAATCTGAATCTGTTCTCTCTGGCCTCTAGATAGAACAGGGCTCTCTAATACTGAAATCTTAATTGCTTGAAAAAAATACCTAGAGAAAGAAAAGTGTTTCTCTTATCCTGTCATTTGCTACCTTTGTTCCCCATCACCACCCTGCTGAATTGCATAGATCTTGCTAGTTTTATTTCTTTTCTTCAAATAAATCTAATTCACTGATACCTTTCTACTGCATAGTTCATACCTTGTGCTTCACAGTCTACTGCTGTTAATTCTTGACTTGGGGTGAAAGTCTCAAAAATGAGAGGGAAGTGTAGTTCTTTCCAGTTCACATTGAACACTGACTAGATGTGGAAACCATCTTTCATCTGCTAAGTGATCCAGTGCCCTTTGTGTGTTAAGGGCTGGAGATCAAAGCATGAAGCAGGCTAGAGCAAAGTACAGGAATAAACAGAGTGAATGAAGCCACCTTCATGTAACAACATCACTGAGGCACTTAAAAATCTGGTTTAACCACAGTGGTTTTGGGTACTGAGGTCTATTTTTGTGAATTTAAAAGGCAAAAAATATTCTCGTAGTTATTACATATAGGATGTAAATGAGAGTAGATCTGGCATGTCCATGTGACATTGAATACTCTAACAGTGAAATTGCTTTCTGTGTTTCTGCCTACAAAATTTTAAGTTGTAGACACAAAAAAAACCCTGCAAATATCCTAGCCTTTGAACTAGATAGTGCATGATAGTATATGTGTATATGTATCTACAGCCACTGGTTAAAATAGGATTTGTCTCAGAATGTAATAAATTAGCTGAAGTTATCTTTAGATTACTTATGATTGTGAGTAAGAATACTTAGCTTTCTCTTTTAAGCTTTTGTTAAACTTATTTATGGCTGGTTTGGCTTTATTGCTAATACAGTCTGCTCATAGTTTAAAATGTCTCCCTTCTGTACCATCATGTGTTATATAATTTCAGGTAATAGACATGAATGATTATCAGAGAAGAAGATTTGCTTCCCGCATTATTGACAGCTTGTTCAATACTGTCACTGACAAGAAGATTGCTATTTTAGGGTTTGCATTCAAAAAGGATACTGGGGACACCAGGTAAGAAAGTGAATTCAGTTTACTAAAGTAGATTCCCTACACTTGTCACCAGCTGTGCAGCTCAACCTTCCAACTGATTTGCATTAATAAAAATGTCAGATATGGGACTCTTAACCTCTTCTGACTGAATTAGTTTGCAACAAGCTTTATTCTTTCTTAAATGAGTGAGACAATTGAATCTTGACCTCTACAACATACCCAAATCATTCAGAAGCCAGAGCAATTAATCAGGAAGCTAGTCCTTATTAACTTGCATGACCAAAGATAGATTTTGGCAGACTCTTTCCATTCTCCACTGAAAGGAATGCAAGCTCTTCTGCAGCTGGTTCTAAATTGCCATGTGAAGTCATAGTTTCAACTTTGTTTCCCAAAGGTGGTTAATTCTGTTCTCTTGTAAAGCTCAAACTTGAAATAACTCTCCAACTGCAGTTTGTGGGGAATGCTTGTAAGCTTCATGCCTTGTAAATGATGGTCAATAGGAGTCCTGGGGTTTAGTATCTCTCTTGCATGATTCATCAAAAGAGATGCAAATTTGGTTTTCATATTACTGTCCTTGGTGCCCCTTAAGATTTCAAGGTTGATGCTGGCATGGATTACCACTAAAATATTTAATGTAAAACTGGTATAAAAGCTCTGGCACAGCATATTGTGACACGTGAAGACTTTCATTACTTAGAATATACCATTTGCTTCATTAACTCATTGATTCTCTTCCCCAGAGAGTCATCCAGTATCTACATTAGCAAGTATTTAATGGATGAAGGAGCAGAGCTCCATATCTATGATCCTAAAGTACCTAAGGAACAAATTATCTTGGATCTCTCACATCCGGGTGTCTCAGAAGATAACCAAGGTAAGAATGCTCATGTAAAGCTTATTTCTCCCCCTCATTTCCCACCCACATTCAAAATGCACCAGGTCTGTTTAAGTACTATAAATCCATTTTTACATTTTCCCCATGGCAGTGGGGTGCTGTTGGTTACACATTGGAGGGTTGTCATAGTTCAGAGGATTACCCTAACTCTTCTGCCTTTCCCTGTGGCTTTTAAAGATAGATGCTAATTCTGTACAATTGCATGATTTTCTTTTCATAAATATTTATTTGAATACATGCAGAGAATTTTCTCTCTGCATAATTGAAAGATCAACAAGCTGTGATGAAGAATGGAGGGTGTACATTATTTAGCAATGCCCTTGAATTAGAGGGGGAGGAGAGGGTTGCCTGTAGGCAGCTGCTGGAGCAGTGGAAGGATGAAGGCAGCCCCTGGTGAGCTGTGTGTATTTTCTCTGGTGTGAACTGAGTGCTACACAGAACTGTGATGTACAGGCAAGGACCTTTGTGAGACCTGGCCTTTGAACACTCCACAGCAACTTCTAATTCTAGAGATGCTCTTGACTGTTTGAATCAAATTTGAATGCTTACCTTCAAACGTTTAAGTGCTCTGATTCTATTCAGATGTGGGACACAAGCTGCTGTCACTTAAATTAATTAATTAATTACAAGTGACAAATGTCTTGATAGAAAACATCTCTAGGAGAGTGACTTGAAACTCCTTGTTTGTGTAGGGCAGGGAAGGAGACTCATTAGCCAGTAGTGCAGCAGATTGAGGCTAAAGACGTGTGCAGGATTAAACTTTATTTTCCTTCTGTTACAGTGTCTCGGTTGGTCACTATAAGTAAAGATCCCTATGAAGCCTGTGATGGAGCTCATGCCCTTGTAATTTGCACTGAATGGGACATGTTTAAGGTAAATGTTACCTTCATACTAAAGAAAAAAAAAGAGGAAGTGTTATGCTACTTACTTATTTTATCTGCTTTAATTGCCCTTTACAGGAGTTAGATTATGAACGTATTCATAAGAAGATGCTGAAGCCTGCATTTATCTTTGATGGCAGGAGAGTGCTGGATGATCTTCATAATGAGCTACAAGTCATTGGCTTCCAGGTAATCAGCTAGGTGAAGCTGCTGCTTGTGTTTTTTCCTTCTGCTTCCTTGCCTCTTTCTGTCTCTCTCTCTGCAATGACTGAGTAGCAAGGGAAAAAAAACCTCTTCAGGTGATTTAAATCTAAATTTGACTGTGTTTAAGTCTCTTCACTAGTGCTGTCTTTCCTCTATTGCCTCTGTATTTTTGCAGACTGCTCTGCTAAAATCCAAGCTACAGCAGACTATGCCATCACCACTCTGCAGTACAAGCATACCTTGAAGCACTCTTAGGCAGAATTTGACTAATACTAAAATCGTCAAATTCCTGAATAATCCAATAGCAGCATTTTGGCCAGATAAAGTCAGAACAAAATCTACAAGCCAGATCAAATTGATATTTCATTTGTGTTTCACTCTCTGTTCCTGAGTACTGTGATTACTTGTAATGGCTACAGGCTTTCTCTTTTGGTATTTTTTATCTATCTTGAGCTACAGTTATTTACACGGTGTGTGAACAGGGTTAAATAAATTGATTTTACCAGACAGTTGAAGCTTGAAGTTGTTACAGGCAAATACGGTGCATATGGCTCACATGACTGTTTAAACTACTCTCTTCTCATAGTTAATTGAGATGTCTGTCCAGAATATATTAATAAGAATTGTTAAATTTAAAATAGTTGAAGTAATTTAGCTTTTGGTGCTTTGCATCTGACCTACACTACTTAGACAAGAGGAAAGCTGCAGCTCCACTTTTTTACTGGGTGTCTGAGCTGTTTTGCTAGTTGGTATTTTGTCCTCTACAAGCTCTGTCTTTAGTGATTTATATTAGTTTGACCTAGAAGCTATGGGAACCTGTCTCTCTCTGAATTTTGCAGTACCTGGCTTATGTCTATGTGTGTTGCCTTTGTTACATGCTTCCTGGAGGGATTTAAAAGACTTGTGGTGCTTAGGATTATGGTTTAGTGGTGGATTTGGTAGTGTGCTAGGTTAGTGGTTGGACTTGATGAACTTAAAGGTCTTTTCCAACCAAAACAATTCTTTGATTCTGTTCATATAGAGTTGGCTGCCTTTAGCCGTTCAGTGCTGTTTGTTTCAAAAACAACCCACTGCATTAAGGAGGGAAAAAAGCTTGTAGCCTAATTTACTGGATATAAATTTTTAGACAAAGGCCACATTTTCTGAATACCCAGAAACATTTTTATACTTGTACTGATAGTCCTGTGGAAGCTGAGGCACCTGAATGATATTCAGATTGGCTAGATGCAGTTTCAAATATGCAAAGTGGTGGCTGTTTTTAAAAAACTCTTTGCAACTCCAATCCCAGAAGCTGTTCCTGAGCACACTGTGCTTTGTGGCTTATATTATTCTACTGTTTATGGAATGTGCTCATGGTCCTAGATTTGGTTTGTAGATTCCTCCTAGGCTGATGTGATTACGTTAGGTTGCCACACTCACTTGTTAAATATGTGTTCTCTTTCAGATTGAAACAATTGGAAAGAAGGTGTCAGCCAAAAGAATTCCTTTTGCTTCTTCATGTGAAATTCCCAAGTTCAGCCTGCAAGACCCACCTGTCAAAAAGCCCAGAGTATAATGTTTAATAGGTATTGAAGGAATTCTGTGGACCTTCATAGTGATAAAAATTGTAAGCCTATGCTTTTTTTAAAGAGAACTATTTTTCATAAACTGAAAACCAATTTTACACTAGAACTGGTACCTGGTACATGTGAATTCAGTCTATTTTCAAATCTCTATTTTTATAGTAATTTCTTTTGGTTACTGAAGATGGTACAAACCTGTTTTTAATAATTAATCACCTTTTAAGTGAAAAAGTTACCTTCAAACTGCAGATTTCTGCTTTCAGAAATCTTCCAAAGCAGCACTTTAAATGTTTCAAGTGATATGAAGCAAAATAACTAGAATATCTTTTCTCTTTAGTCCAGTTATGGACAGGGATCATGAACTTTGGTTTCACCAATTTTTAACTTTCCTTTGGGGTAATTCTTTGTTCAGTTAAATGCTTGCTCTAACTGGCATTGAAGTAAAAGGATAAGTTCTTAAATTAATTTGGTGAGATTTGGGCTGTGCCCTAAAATAGAAATCATTGTGACAGTGATATCCTGATCCTGGTTGGGATCAGTGGGCACTGGTGGACTCTACATCTGTTGGGTGGCCAGATGGTTCTGCAGGCATCTATCATGTAACCAGTAACAGTGGACTAACAGCTATGATCTGATCCACTGGCAAATCCTCACTTGATTCTTTGGTTGTCTTGCTTACATTCCATGTGCAGCCATATTAATTATTGATCTAATCAGATTCCCGGGGCGAGTTTTTCCTAAATTACAGCAATACAACTCATCTTCAGCAGAGGAGCATTCTGCTTGTTTGAACATCAAATTTAAGCAGAGCTACTTTAATTTGGTCTTGGTAGCAATAGAAAGTAAATGTTGGGTTCAAACCTACCTTATGGTTATTTTTCTTCTTTTCTGCTTACAAACTTTACTGAAAGCAGTTTCCTTAATGAATCTGCAGAAATCATTCTCTGCTGCTAAGAAATTATTAACAATAAAAAATTCAGCCCCGTAAGTTAGTCAGCTTGCTACCTCATTTAATTAGTAGGAAATTATACTTCTTATGTTATCTTGATATTTTTGCCTTTACTATTACTTGGATTTATTTCTACTTGTTTTTATTATTCTCAAGTGACCAGTGCTATTAAAATCTGTGAGATGAGAGTTTGTGTTTGGCTTGATCCAAGGGGTTGTAGAGGGGAGGATAGAGGATGACCATCAACAGGTTTCAGCCCAGAAGGCATAGATGTCTTGGTTGAGTAACAGTAGTGTTGGGATGTTAGAGAATTATCCTGTAACCAATCACACAATACCTTTTGAGTTACTCAACAGGTGTGCCTTCAAGTAACCTTAATTGGGAGTAAAAAAAGAGCCTAAGTTAGTGTTGTCCTGGTGATGAGTGCTATTATCATAATGATTTACTCACAGAAATGTAGATAGGATTTAAGCTGTAAGACAGATATCTGAAGATTTAAGGAACTTGTGTAACAACTTGGGTAGACAAAACAAGTCACTTAGCTGACCAAAATAGCTGCATCCTTGGACCAGATGTTTTCAGATTCTGCAGTTAATGGCTTCCACATAGGGGCTTACTATGTAGCAATCACTCATCACTTTGGGCAAATAAGCCTTGGGCTTCTTGTCCTGTTGCACAATTCTTCTGTGAAGAGCACATCAGAAGCCACTCAAAGTGAGTTGAGAATTATGGGGACTTAAAATCAAGTTGTCATCTTCTATCATGCCATCTCCTCTTCCTGATTCACTAGCACTGCATTCCTACAACACCCACAGAGCAGGGACAATCCTGTGATACAGTGGTGGCATCATGTAATCCAGCTGGAGTATCACCCTGTCTTTGCAGGTAGACCTCATCTTAGCTACCTCTGTCCCCATAGCACCCACGATGGCAGGCTGGTTGTTACTCCTTGGGGATTAAGAAGGGTACTGACAAGTTGTGCTCCAAGAATCTCTTGTCCTGTGCTACGTTCAGGGTAGCACAGCACTGCTGCAGGGCTTGTCTTAACAGGGAGGGTGAGTAGAGACTTGGAAAATCAGGATGGTTTTCAGAAACTCACACACAGCTGGAATAGCAGTGCCTCTGCATGGGACCTGATCTTGGTTCATGTCACGGTTCAAAATAGACAGATAAACCATTAAACTCTTGTGTCAAGTGTTGCTCCTGTTAGGAAGGTGCAGGAGCAAGAAGGCTTAGAAAAGGGGGAGCAGCAGATCCTTTCTGAAGAGCAGCAAGGGGTCAAAGGGTGTAAAAGTATTTCCCTTGCTTTCCTGGAAAGCCAGGGTGTTTTATCAGTCTCTTGGTGGCTGCATTCTCTTAGTGGGATATGGATTCTAGTATGAATCCAGTCTTAACAGCTGCTGGTGGGCCATGCCTTCAGGATACTGAAGTACTTGACCTTACATAAATGTAAGAAAATCTTACCACAGGCCAGAAGAGACGTAACTGCAGGGTTTTGCAGTATCCTGAATCACAAGCCACCATCTTCACAGTACAGTTGCCAGGGAAGTTAAGAGTTGGAGTTGACTTACATTCCTGCTTTGAAGGCTTTGAGTAGTGCACATAGTAAGAGATGGGGGTTAATGCTACTGAGTGTCTATGGGAATCTTACAGCATGTAATTCTTGATAAGAATTATGTAATATGAGTTATGGACTCCTGTGCTCTGAAATTCTTTCCTACAGCATTATTAATAAAATGCAATCCCACAGTAACACTGCTTTTCACTTCAAAATTGTGAATGCAACAGATGAAGCAAATCCATTTTAGTACAAGCCCATGATTAGTATGGTATAGACTGCATAAATTAAGATGTATATAACAAACTGCAAATGCCAGGCAAGCTGTACAGGATTTCTGTACGTATTCAACACTTTGTTCCGGAAATATGATAGCCAAAAATATTTTAAGTTAATAGAACATGTTTGACCAACACTGGTTAGCATGGGAACAGTTAGGGGTGAGATTTTGTACTGGCTGAAAAGTTTGCACTTCTATCACTTGGGGTTCTTGTGTTGATGTGGCATTTACAGTGGTGCTACAATCTTGCTCAGCATCAGGAAATCACAGTGGGTGATTGGGCAAGTTTATTTACTTGTTTTATCCCAAGTGCAAGTTGAACATCTGCTATAAATTGACATGGTGGAGTAAAGAAGCATAAACACGGGATATTTTATTTTTAAGTGAAGGGGACAATAATGTTAATTCTTGATCAAGTAGGGGAAAAAATAAAACTTCTTAAATGAACACTGGCTTTGTTGGTTTAACCTGAAGACTTGAAGTCACTGCAAGATGCAGCAGTTCTCTATTCAGCTAACATTTAATTGTGCCTTGCACAGTGTAGGAGATTGATGTAACAATATTTAGAAAGACTATTTGTTCTTTTAAAGTTTGTGTCAACTTGAAATCATATTCCTGAAACTCAGGTTGATGTTTTTCCCAATTGTAAGAAGATTGATGTTTGTAATGTGAAGTATTTTATGGCTGCTCTGTGAAACAAACCAACAGAATGAGGTGACTGACTTATTGAAAGAAAATGTCACTTAACATGAAACTTCAGCAACAAAATTGAGATATTTGTAAAACCTGTGCTGAATTAATAACCAGGACTTTTGTGAGAGTTTGATGCTGTTAACAAATACTTGAATTTCCTAACCAGGAAAAGAACTCTAAAGAAATTACCATTTTTATAGTACAAACTGTGAGATGTCAAGGACTACTAAAACAAAACAGATTTGTGAAGATACAGTATGACTACTTTTCTTGGAAACCACAGCAAAACACAAGTTAGAAAGTAGGTTCCATAGCTTCTGAAACTTGGTATCAGCTGGCCAGACAGTTGTGTAAAGGAATGAGATAATTTCCAAACCACCCAGCAGCAATTCATAAGATAATTCTAACACTAAATAACATTACACTGCTTCTAGAAGCGTTCTCTCACTGTAAAGAAGTCATGGAAAATTACTGTACAATGGCTTCTTTTTCCAGTTTGATAATAGCTGTATGGCTCACAACTCCCTTTCGTGTATTTCTGGTGTCAATATGCTGAAAGAGCAGGAACTTGGCAAAAGCTATACTAATATTCTCTTAACTCTGCTCTGTAGGCAAGGCAAAACCATTCTTTATATTAGCAACCTCTAATAAAGGATGGCAGCTGTTACATGTGTGGATCTCATGGAGTTAATGTTGAACCCTCCCTGCCTGCTGCCGTGGAGGGAGTATTGACTTTCCTTACCACAGCCTACACAGCTCTGGTGTTCGGTGTACTGCAGCTGAAGCATTTTTGGCTTAAGAGTATGCCTGGTCTTTCCAAGACTAGTGGGCAGGCCTTTTTTAATTAAAGTTATAAAATCTATTATTTTAAATTTTAGTATTTAGTATTGAAGGAGAAAAGTGGCCTTTCTTTTCCTTTACAAAGCGCAGCTATTAAGACTTCTGTTTCTCTGTTATTTTGCTCTCTTCTTTGTGGCTCAGGTTTCTCTTTCCCTAATTTACAGGTCCATTATATTGTTTAATTAGTACCTTCCTTCTATCTTAAGGCTATTTGTAATACTTTAAAACTGCTATACTTTGTGAAGTTGTCAGTTGTTCATCACTGGCCTCAGTACTATAACCTGATCTCATTGTTTATGACAATACCAAGTTTCTCCTATACATTAGTGTGCTAATTATTACTTCTAACATCTTATTGAGCAAGGGGCGGGATAGAGGGTCCACTCTTCTTCATATAGACTACAGTAATTTAGAGAAGTACCATGGGCAGCCACAGAATTACCTGTGTGATGAGAGTTTGGGCCCAGGTAACAAATTCCTGTCTCTTTTCCCAAATAACTTTGCTAAGATAGAGCTTAAGTTAGTCCAAAAATTGTATCCCATGCCCATAGCATCCAACTGTGACACACCAGGGAGAAATGCATGTTGACTGTAAAAAAGAATTTACAGATGCTAGTATACCATAAGCCATGCTTTTATTTCTGTTTGAGCTTAGTACATCATGGATTTCACATTTCATTTATGGTGCATTCACCTCTCTGCACTCAGATCTAACAGGCAGAACAGGTCTTAAGGGGCAGGTAACCAGACCCACCAAGCACAACCAGACCCTTACACTGGGTATTTAACTGTCCTTTCATGTCAGGATGATCGCTGTGGAGCAGAAGCACAGTACACAACAGCAGGAGCTCTGCATACCAAATACCACAGAAGCACCTGTGCAACTCAGTGGGGTTTGTTACAGCTGTGCACCCAAACTAGGGGCGGCTCTATTTCTGCTGTTACGGTGATTTTGATTTTTCCATATGATTTAAATTACATTGAGTATGTAAGGTTGTCTTGACAGAAAGGGCTGTTCAGCTTGACACCTTGTTTACTACTTTGAGACATGCAGACACCTGAAAAACACTAGCTATTAGAGCTTATTTTCTTAAGATGCAGGTAAGAAATACCATCTCTTAAAAGAGTATAACCCATACTTTCTCAGGTGTGGTTCAAGATAGCCCTAATATGGTCCTTTGTCATGTACACAATTTTTACAATTCCTCTATTTCCCAGAGCCTCTGTGAACTTGTGTCACATAATAGCAAGAGACACCAAAATATCAGTACCTTTCAAATTACCTGCTATTAGCATCTTCACAAGTACCTACCTACAGCAATACTGATGGTAGTATCAAATCTGTTTACTCAAATATGTCCTTTTTTTATTTTCAGCTTACATTTCTCCACCTCAGTTCCACTGCTCTTTCAGAATCAGTTCTATCTTTGCTGAACACCACAAGTACTATGGCAGTTGTAGCCTTGCCAGGGGGAATTAGGTAAAATACTGTAAAGTGTTTCAGAGAGAGAAAAGTGTTCTGGACATATAGTAAATTTATTCATACATCCACCATCTGGTCTTCTGCATTTCTGGAACTGAGTATGATCATATGCTGAAAAAAAGGATCCTAGGAACTGGCTGCTTTAAATAGGTTCACTTTCTCATTTTCAGATGGCTTTTGTCTTTCTTTTTTCAACCAAATTCTTCAAGAAGAATTCACCTAATTGCAAAGCAAAAAAAGCACCAAATTACTTGTAGGCATTTCAGTGAAATAATGGAAAACAATACATATTCTCATTTAAAGTGAATATTCTATTCTACAGCTGTTCTTACCAGTATTTTAACAGTAATTAAATTCTATACAACAGCATGTTCGATATATACAGCAGGGATGAAAAAAAAAAAAAAAAGCAAAAATACCAACAAACCCCATAACCCAACAAATCCCTCCACCCCCAAAATCCTGATTTCTCCTCATGCCCATTTTTGTGGAATACCTCCACTTCTTTGTGATTTCCAATAGGCAGAAGTGGAGTGGTTTAATTAAAAATTAATTCCTACCTCATAAAGTATCAGCAACTGGTAGTGAAACCTGCAATAAATCTCATTTGAGCTAGCATTAAAGCAGTCTGAGAAGCAAGGTGCCCAGACAAGCCTTCCCTGTTCCCTCCTCAGGAAAAGCAGGATGCTGGACCTGCACAACAGTTCCTCTGTATCAGCTGCTATTAATACCCTATGTTTTGTCAGAAAAAAGCATTGCTGTAAATGTATCTATTGGTAAGGCACTGAAATAAATTCTGCCTAAAGCAACCAAATGATATCACAAACAAAAAAGGGCCCCATTAATCCCTGAAGTGTGCAAGAGGCAGAATGTAAAGGGAAACTCCAAACTGGGTACACTTTACCCTGCCTCACACATATACAGTATGAACTAGGTTTGGCCAAAAACCAGATTAAGCAGCGCAGGAACCATACAAACATGAATTACTGTCATACTGATGCACTTAGATGACATTTAGATTTACTGGAAGACAGTAAGTGTAAACAATAACTTTAAAAAGGATTAATTATATGAGGTGTCCTTGAGCTAAGGTGATCTCTGTAGCATATTACTTCACATTTTATTAAACTATTATCTGCTAAAAGATCTGATGCTTTTCAGTAATTTACCTGCTTTGTAGGAGGAGCGCACCAAAGGCCCGCTAGCAGTGTAATGGAATCCAAGATCATTTCCTACTTTTTCCCAGTACTTAAATTTTTCAGGAGTTATGTACTCCTCAACCTGAGTGTAAAGAATTCATTTAGATCAGATATTAACACAGGAAATGGCTATAGCTAGCATGTAGGGACATGAAAAACAGTTATACCACAGGCTGAAAATTTTACAGTTGAAAACTTTCAGCAGCCAAGTCATAAATAGAATTTTCTCTCTGCTTTCTACCAGAAGAATGCACTTTATTTGCTTTACATGTTTAGCTGAAAAGTTTCAAATTTAATTTCTAGTTGTTACTAGAACAGCTTCTTCACATCACTAGAACAACTTCATCTTCTTCACTGTTTTTGAATGGCCCTTTCAAGCAAACCTTTTATTTGTCTACAGGAGTGGGAAAAAAAATCCCAACAATAGTCCCACTGATCTCTTCACTAACAGTTATTTCAGAGAAACACAGTAACAGGACAGAGACTCAAGGTCTGGACAGATTACAGAAGGAGAAAATGGTAACGTGGCACCAGTGGAAGAGGCACCATTAGAGGACAGCCTGAGACAGTGAAGGGGAGCTGGCCTGAGCCATCATGTTTGAGACGTACACTGAGACTCCTGTTTTCCAGAATCATGCCTCAGCCCCAGCTGTCCCTCCAGCTGATAGCAGCAAGTGGAAGTAGGAAGCCTGCAGAAGACTGAAGGGATTAGATGGCTGAGGCAATTTTTAGTGAAGAGTCCATAACAAGACTCCTAGGGTTAGGGTCCCGATGCTAGGAATCCATAACAGGACTCTTAATCTATCAGGTTAAACAGCAGATCAGATCTCCTAACAGCAGGGTTATCATCTCAAAACAGATCAGGTTAAACAAGGAAGGAAATTCTTCCCAGTAAGGATACTTATTGAGCCTCAGATTAGAAAGAAGACACTTGACAGTGCAAGAGGCAGACTGTAAAGCTGCCTGTCAATAAAAGGCCTTTTTACCTTTAGGTGCCGTTTTGTTGGCTGCATGTACTGTCCCAGGGTCAAACAATCTACCTCTGCTTCCCGCAGCACTGCAAAAACAACATTCTTTGTTATTGGCAGAAGGATCTCAAGGGATTGTCAGTAATTACAGAACATCCTCCTTCCAAGGAGAAGAAAGATCACTTCCCAGCATCCTGCAGGGGTTACATTCTGCTCTCCAGCAGAGAACTTACAGCCTGCACGAGCAGTAGTCAGGTAACCTCATTCTGAGCTGTGCTGCTGCAAGACCTGAGCAACCTGGTTTAAAGCTGGAGAAGTCACCACTGCACAGCACTCACTGCAGTCAGGTGTCTCACTGCAGAGACAACAGGCTCTTGTCTTTTATCTTACTGCTTTTCAGTGGCTCTTTAGGTCAGAGCCTTCGTTTGACAAAAAATAGATGTATCCACATACACTTGGCAACTCTCCTCTCTACCAAGAGACTGAAAAGATGCAGACAGTTCTGAAGAGCAACAGATCAGGGGAAATTCTCTGCATCTTCTGCCAGTTTTATACACTTAGGATATATGTTTCTCTTAATGCCTGCAAAATCTCCTAAACCTGGTCAGCTAACATTTGAGTGTATATACTAGAATCAATATACAGCAAGCAAGGTCAGGCAGTCTACTTACAGTGGGAAATCCTGACAGACTGCTTGCCTGAAGAATTATGTTCACTGCAGCTAGTGGGGTATTCTGAACAAAGGAATGGCTGAGGAATCAGATTTTGCATTAACACATTTTCTGACTACTTGGGCTGATTGCCCCAAGTCAAAGAGAAAGAAAAGAGAGTATTTTGATTCCTGTATTACATTCCCTGTTACCCCAGAAGCTGTGTTTAGATTGATATAGTTCTATAAGAAACTAGTTCACTATCAGCACATTTACAAGTTCTTTAACTCACACGCAGACGAGGGAAAGGGACCAAAATTAGAACAACTGAGTAAATGTGGTGGGCAACAGTTTGTCTCTGGATACACCCATAATTTTTTCTGAAAACAAACAGCACTAGATCTGAAATTTCATATTCTTGTGGCTAGAAAATGTCAGGTAGGAAGACTGGTAATTGTAATTTTATGGTCCAGACTGTGGGACACTTGCAGAAGAACTAGACTGTATCCCTGCATTCTAAATATGGATTGATGTATACAAAAATAAAAGTATTGGGTAGACATTCTTCCAGGATATGGGAGAAATGCCATAGGATTTCTGAATTTCCTCCTACAAGTGCATTGCATCCACTTACCCCTGTGAACATTTTTCCTCTTAAAAATACATTTAAATGGAAATATAAGAACATGCTACAACTCCATGTATAACAACTTTTTAACATCTAAATAAGCAAACCCAAATTATTTTAAACAATAAGATCTGCTATTTCTAAAAAGAAATAAGGCAACTATGTTGCAAGCCAATTATTTAAGAACTGCAAAGGTAACAACAGTCACACAAAGATATTCATAACTTCTATAACAATCAAAAGGTCCTGGACCTTCCCATCAAATTGTGTCTGAAAACCTAAAAGTCATACAAAAGTAAAATATTTCTGAAGTTCACTCTTTTTTAACCGATCAGGTTTGGCTTTTTTTCCATAAAACTCATAAAACATTTCCTGCACCAGCAAACAGATCTGCATGAGGAGACAAAGACTCTCACAACTATCTTCCAGCAGAGTAAAACTTCACACCCGTGAATTCTGCCATGTATTTCAACACCAACTTACATTTCATTGTAGAATATACTTGTTCATCTGTCTCGCCTAACCCCAGCATGATGGAGGTTTTAGAGATGACTCTGGGCTGGACCTTTTTGGCGTGTTTCAGCACACGTATGGACTGCTCAAAGTTGGCACGGGGGTCACGGACCTTCCTTTTCACAGTTTCAGCACAAGGGAAAAAAAACAAACCACATGACAGAGTGCTCAGAAGTTCAGAGATGTCGAGAGCGGTGCGTTCTGTTTCTACAGAGTGAAAACGGACCCGTAGTGGGTTTACCAGCACGGTTCGACACCCTATGAAAACGCCCGAACCAGACCTGGTTTCAGTACCCGAGCCGGGCTCCCCGCAAAGCCGCAATACACGGCGGGGCGCCCCGGGCCCTGGCAGGTGGTACCTACCCAGCTGCCGGGCCGGGTCGGATCGGGTTGGGTCGGACCGGGTCGGGTCCCGGTAGAGGCGCGGGCGCCATCTGCCGGCGGGCGGTTCGGCGCGCGGGGTAAGCTGGGAGCGGTTCCGGCCATTTCGCTCCGCGCCTCAGGGCCCCGCCTGCCGCCCGGCCCGGCCCAGCTTCCAGGCGGGTCTCAATAAAAGCCTCCTGTCCCAGAAAACCCTTCCCTGTTTACACTCCGGACCTGCCGCTGTTCCGTACCTCTGCAGTTCGGGCACCGTCTCCACGTTGTGGGCATAGACATCCAGTCCCGACAGAGCCACTTTCTCCACAGCTTTCAGGTCCCCCCGAAAATCGGGAGTTAGGCATTCCACCAGAATTTTTGAATTCCTGCAAAAGGAGATATTAAAAAATGAACGCATCTGTGGGATTTCTGTCGCTTTTGCTAAAAAAAAAAAAAAAAAGCACCTCAATATAGCAAAACCCCCCAAACATGACTAAGTAAATGACGCTGTGATAAGCAAAGTAAATTCGGGATGCACTTCTAAAACAACAGATTTCTGCAAATCCCTGAACTGCAATTCAAACAAGCATCATGTGTTCAATTTCTGATTTTACTCATGTGAGCTGAAACAGAATGAAAGCCAAATAATAAATAAAAAAGCTATTCCGCCAGTCTCCTCAGCAATCACATTCACTGTTCATCAATCTGTCTTTGTCGCAGGTTAACTTCACAGAAGTTTAATATCAGTGCTCCAAAATACAGAGGAGTTATAATCCTGCCTACTGGGACATGAAGTTCTTGCCAGGAACCAGATGTCAGCTCCAAAAAGCAGGCAGGGAAACCTGGAGGAACCCTTTGGGTCCTCAGATAAGAGTGGGTAAAGCCTCAGATGAGGTTATGCAAACAAAATCTGCAGGAAGGTAAGTGTGCTATTTATTGAGTGGCACAGGGCACTGGTGCAGAGTGGAGAAGGCATGGCTAGGGAAGGCAGGAAGGTACAGTCACAGATGAAGAACACACCCACAGTGGGAAAACTCAAAGCAGATTGATCACTGATGAAAGGGAAACCTGGCTCCTGCCATCCTGTGGTGACACCATTATCTAAACCAACTGTGAGCTCCAAGCTTCAAGAATTAACATAGCTCAGAAGTATGTGCTCAGTTCCTGGTAAACCAGCCACATGGTTCAAGAAATAATCCAGTGCTTAGCTTTAAATAAGCCTGGGCCTATTGGAAATGCATCCAAATTCAAAATACTCTGGGGACACCATAGAAAAAGATGAAAACTTCAAAAAAAGGAACCACATACAGGCTAAAGGCAAATTTTTGTATTTGCATCGTCCCTGGAATAATCCATCTGAAAGTATTTTTGACCTATGTGCCCACATTTTAAAGTTGTAATAATAATAGGAATACATTAAAAATATACCTTTCTTTCAGATGAGAGACTGTCTTTGCAAAGTGTTCTGCTCCACCATCAGGCATATCTAGAAGCATTTCAATCATTCAGTTAACCTTTATGTTCAAGAAACGTATTTAGTTATTAGCAAAGCCACAAACTCCTGCAGAGTCAAATTTAAATGCAAACAAATAAAGCAGCTGTTAGTCAAACCCCTGTCTTACTGCTCACGTCAAAGGTTTACAACAGATATTCTACCAAGCCTTATCTACACAAAGTCTGATTGTCCAGGGCAGACTTCAAATGTTTACTCTGAATTTACCTGTCTCTAGGTTCACTGTCAGCCTGAGCAAAGAATGGCTTTATCTATTTCTGGTTTTGGTCTGAGAAACAGTCCTACAAAAATTGAAATATGTATTATTGCTCTTATATTGTAAGCCACTTTGAAGCTACTGCTATTCCCACCAAAGTTCACTGAACAGTCTCTACAACTGCCTTCCCCACCTGCATGATGCCACCACAAAGCAGCCTTAAAAAAAAAGCAATTTCAGATTTCTTCAGTATAATCAGTTCAGGTTTCTTAAGTATAATTTATTGCAGGTTTAATGTTTGGAAGGAAAGTCTCTCGTGGTATTATATATATTCATGGAGTTTGGTGTTTTTTTGCTATTAAAATAATAGAACACAGTGCATAAGTATGCATTTGGGGGGAGAAAAGGTTAAAATATGTAATAAAATACTGTAATCTTTAATGCTAATTCTGTTACATTTTACCAGACAGAGAAATACTAGGAATATGCAGAAACTGTTTAGCACTGCTGACTCCTCTAAAACTGCAATCCTCAACAACTGGTGACCAATGTTTATCAAGGTCTGTGTCTACCCCACATAAGGCACAGGAGAGCTTAGAAAGCCAGGAGAGACAACGCACTGACCGTCTCTGTCGACAGATGTCAACACAACATAGTCCAGGCCCCACTCAGCTATGGCCTTTGCTGTGTTGTAAGGCTCCTCAGGATCCAGTGGAGGTGGATTCTTTGCTGTCTTTACTGAACAAAATCTGCAACCTCTAGTGCACGTGTCACCCATCAGCTAAAATAAGGAAGATGTTTCTTTATATTGTACATACTGATATTGCTAAGAAACAGCTGCATAAGCTAGATCAGATAAATCCCAATAGTAAACAAAACCATGATTTTCTCTGCATTTCTTGTAATACACCCACACCACCACAGTAGAGATCCACTACAAACAGCTCAGACATTAATAGAGCACTTAAGCAATGGTTAAAGGCTTACCATAATAGTAGCTGTAGCTGTAGCATATTCACCACCTCCCCAGCATTCTCCAATGTTGGGACAACGTGCTTCTTCACATACCTGAAGGTAAAAGACAGTCATGTACCTGACTTTTTTCATGTACCTTTTCTTTTTATGATTATACTAATAAACAATTTCAGTAATAGCTACAAACACAACATAATTCCTTCTGTGATGAGGAGATTAACAGAGTAAAGGGAAAGAGCTCTCCATGCATACCCACTGCTTTTTACCACCTGGAAGGTATATTTAAGGCACTTGAATTATTTCTATAATTTCTTTTTCATGCAAAACATGTATGGAACCCTAAAATTATGTGTGTTTCCATTAAAAATAGTCACTCATAGCATCTTCTGATCATTTTGGTGATGCAAGTAGTAAACCCTAGTATTTAAAAATCACAGCAGGAAAACCACAAAATACGCTTTGGGGTTTGTCTTTATTTTTTATGGCTAAAATTCACCACTGGCAACAAGGATCACCACTGAGGTTGGTTTCAGTTTTGAAGATCATGCAAGACATGATTTCTACCTGTTCTTCACCAAGAGATAATTTTGTAGCTGTAAAAAAAAGCCTTATTTCTACAGAAAAACTTGGTCAGCACGAGATTTACCGTATGAAGATTTAAACTTCTCAAGGTATTCTTTAGTTTATTGTAGTTCTTTCCCATGGGAATGCTAGTTTTCAGCCACGGAGGAAGATGCAGCCTGAATAACATCATGCAAACACAAAGATTACTAAACTATTTACATGGTAAGTTTCCATTAATTTCATAGAACTGCTCTCATTTGTTTGATTGTGACTAGGAAAGGCTGCTTGACAATTGAGGCAGCTCAGCAATCAATATTAGTATCATTCACAGCCATAACAGCCTCCTCTGTTCCATGTCTGTGACCATACCAACATGCAAGAGTAGGAATTTGATGTAATCTAAAGGTTTAAAACTTCACTGCTGGCATTTAAGAGTGCCACACTGGAGACTGCAACAGTTAAGGGCAGTATCTGTTACACAGCTTTTACCAAGTCTTATAAAATTAATAACTGGCAATATGAAGGTTTTAAGCATTTTTAAATTTAGCTTCATTTGTCAGTTTTATTTTATCAGTAGCATTATTTCAACACCAAAGTAAGGTACACTCACGTACTTATTTATATTAGAAATCTAATGCAGGGCATGGCACAGACATGAGAAAATACCACCATGTCTTCATGTTTTGTCTCAAGTTTGAAGTTAATAGTGGTTTTGTTCTTTCTTGAAAAAATATTAATTTTTTAAGCCAGTCTGACAATTAATAGAAAAACATTGTATATATTTCATCGTTAAAAATAAACATGCCAGATACTGCACAGAAACAACTACAGCTGTTAAAAATCACAGTTACCTTTCTCCTTTCTGACGCTTTAAATTGCCTTTATACTCAGCCCATGTGCTCTTGTCTGACAAATCTCCAGACACAAAGTCTTGCAGGTCTGGTCCCTTCTGCAGAAACTCTTTTTTTTCCTCTGGCAAAGACCCCGATGTTGTGTACTGGTTACACGCGTGGCTCCCAGACACCTAAGAGAAGCAACACTGTAATTTATTGCATCTCAAATGTACCGGTATCATACACTAAATAAATGCTTGTCCTTTTGGTTATTAATGTACACTTGGTAGAGTTTGTGTAAGGATTTTCCCAACTGTCTGTATTTAAAATATATAATGCATGCTCTTTATCATTTTAAGTAACGGGAAACAACCCCAAAGCATGATCTCTTCCACGATATCCTCGCAGCACACTGAGTTATATGGGGTTAAGATATAAATAACACTGTACAGAATAATCTAAGATTTCAGGGCCGAAAAGCAAGACGTCGAGACGATCAGCAGCCAAACCCTTGGGCACGGAGCACCGGTCCGGGCTCCCGGAGCGGGGTTTGAAGGGATGGAGCCCGCACCTCCGGACCCCCTCACCCTCCCTTCCCGTAACTCCCCGGTCTGTGGGTGCCGGGGCACCCCACGTCCCCCATCCCCGCTGAGGGCCGGGGACAGCCCTTCCCAGGGTCAGCCACCGCTCGTTAGGAGACGCGCTCAGCCACCGGCATGGCACCGACCCCTCACCGGGGCACCGGTGCCTTCTGCCGGGCCGCACCGCCCACCCCGGTACGCTCCGCCGCCGGGCACCTCTCTGTGGCACACAGCCCTGACCGGGCACCGACTCATCCGCCCTTGAGGCCCCAGGATCAGCCTCCGGGCGGCCGTGGCGGCGGTGGCAGCCCCGCAGGAGCGGCCCCGGGGCAGCAGCGACATGGCGGGGCCCGAACCGGATCGCCCGATCGATCCTCTCAGTGCTCGCCCGCCCCGCCTGCCTGCCCGCCCCGCTCACCCGCATCGGGGCTCGGCTACTCTCGCCTCGCGGACAGGCTCCTCGCCGTGATGACGCTAGGGGGAGACCGAGCGTCTACTTCTACGTGATGACGTCAGAAGCGTCCTCTTTCCGCTCTGCCTGCTGCGAGGTGAGGTTTGGGCCGGTGGCGGCATCCGGGACCATCCGGGGCCATCCGCCGCGGGGAGACCCCGAGCGCCCCGCCCGGCCGCCCATGGCCTCCCGGGGCGGCGCCGGGCGCGGCCACCGCTCTCTATCCCCATCCTTTCGGGAGGGACCCCCCCAGGATGGTGCCATCCCTCCCTCCCCCTTCCCGGTGCTTGTAGGCCCGAGCTGGGCCTCGCTGCCGAGTTGGGCGCTGAGGCCGCCGCTGCGCTGGGGCCTGGGCGGGATGTGTCGGTGTTGGAAGCGGAGTCCGGCGTGGCCGGGGCCCAGCGGTGGCAGAGAGCGGGGGTCTGGGGCGTCGGTTCGGCTCCGCGTAGTTGCGGGTTCCGGGGAGGAGTGGTAAGGGCTCAAGCGAAGCGCGTTGCCGTGAGGGTATGTAGCTTTGTGGGTTGTCCTTTGCAGGATGAAGACCATTCTCAGCAACCAGACCGTTGACATCCCCGAGCAAGGTACGTCTGTCTGTCTGTCTGTCTGTCTGTCTGCGTTGGGAGCACGTTCCGTGGCGCTGACCCCGCAGCCTATTAACGCGCGTTTCTTTTTGATTTCCAGTCAGTGTTTCACTGAAGGGCCGGACAGTCATTGTCAAGGGCCCCAGAGGAACCTTGAAAAGGGATTTTAACCACATCAATGTGGAGCTCTCCCTCCTGGGAAAGAAGCACAAGAAGGTGAGTTCTGCGGAGGTCCTTTCTTTGCCCAGAGAGGGAGGGTAGGTTTACGAAGAGCTTCTTGGTACTGAGGGCCATTAAAGTCAAACGTTTAACTGCAGATGGGCTGTTTAAGTTTTTGTTTATTTCTTTGTTTCCTGAAAGAGAGATAGCTTGTGGAGCTCTGGGAAGTCTTGCAGTTCTGTCATGTAGAGGAACAATTTGTTCATTGATTTCTTTTGTAGTTAGTCAGTTGCTGGGAAAGGAGTTGAACATTGTATCCTGTGCTTCACAGACCGGCTAGTTTTAGCTAAATTGACCTAAATCTCTACATTCACTATCCAGAATTGGTAAGTGACATTATGAGAGCAGATGATCTCTGAACAACTGCATAAGACTTTAAAACCTACATAAAAAGGGAAGGAGCTGATTTCAGCTAATTTTTGACAAGTATCTTCAAAACACTGGAGCCACATCGCATTTCAGTAAAAAGTGGGGGGATCATACACAGGAGGCTGACTCAGAAACTTCAGTGTTTAGCATCTGAGAGCACATCCTTCAGCTTGAGATGTCAGAGTATTTATCCCAGCTTCTTTGAAGATTTGTTAGTAATGAGACATGAAAAAAATAACTCTTTTCATGCGTCTGGGAGTCAGGAATTCCCAGGCTTGAGCTAGGTGGGCCTTTAATAGCCTTTAAAAGAAGTAGTGTTTATGCCTTTGCTAGGTGGGGTCTTAAATGTTTTATCTAAACTTTTCATGCTTGTTTCATCAGAAAAACATAATTTTTAGTTTGGAAGTGTAGCTGAGAGCTTTGTTAATTGTACTTAAATTTCTTTTACATAGCTACGTGTTGACAAGTGGTGGGGTAACAGAAAGGAGCTGGCAACAGTTCGCACGATTTGCAGCCATGTACAGAACATGATAAAGGGTGTCACACTGGTAAGTTTTGTTTTGAAATAGAGTGACAATAGACAGCCTTTTACTTTTGTGTAGCTTTCCAGAGCATACAAGATGTAGCTTTCCTTCTATTATTTTTTTTCTTGCACTTGCTGTCAAATTGAATTCTGTAGTTGGAAGAATGCATGAGTGTCTCTTGGACTTGGTGTCTTGCTCTTGTTAAGAAACTATTTTCGATATATCTCGGGTTTAGATTTCTGCAGTAAGCTAAATGCACCTGGTTTGCTTTTTGGGCCTGTTCTGTTTTCAGTACCTAATGATGTCCTTTATCTCACAGGGCTTCCGTTACAAGATGAGGTCGGTGTACGCTCACTTCCCAATCAATGTAGTTATACAGGAGAACGGATCCCTTGTGGAAATCCGGAACTTCCTGGGAGAGAAGTACATCCGCAGAGTGCGTATGAGGCCAGGTGAGCATAGCTGGAGGTGGACTTCACTATTTCTCACCAGGGTTCCTAAACTACTTTGTCTGTACTGCTGCTGTTACAAGAGGTGGTGAATAATGAAGCAACGTTTGCTAGTTTTAATTTATGTAATCTTCCACTACCTTTGTCACTGTTCACATCTATAGTTAATAATGCACTTGTAATTGTTTTTAATAGTGAGAGCAAGCTGATAACTAGTTCAGAGGTAGTTACTGTAGCATGAGTTACAAGGAGGCCAGTGTTTACTTTCATGATAGTGAGATCCCAGCAGTGTTCACAGTTGGTAGACTGCAGAACTGCAGATGCTCAGTTCTGGAGTTGTGTTTCAGTTTTAAATGTTGTGCATGATCTAGTCTCACCTCACATAGTACTTTTGGTCTCGAAAGTGTTCTTGTATTGTGAATTTCTTGACTGTTTAGGAGCACATGTGATAAATTTCAAAATTACTATCTTGGCTGTTGCTCTTACATCTTGCATACTTGTGAGTTTTAGCAAGATGTCTAGCAGAGTAGGCATTTGGTAGAGCATGGTATATGTTAAAAGGAGGAGACAAGCCATGTCACAAACACAATCACCTGTAGGAAAACCTTCCATGTTGATACTTCTGATAGTTCACTTCTGATGAGGGTGTGGGTGAGGATATTTAGTGTGACTGATGGTGTTTTTAGTGGCTCTAGATTAAGCCTCTCAGACATGTCCAAAACCACTGGCAGATACAGTGTGGGCTTACTTATGTGGGTTTTGACTGATCCACTGAGAGATATTAGGAGTGGGTTTGATTATTGTATTTGATTTTTGTAAGTCAGCAGTTACTTCAAAGATAGTAAAGTCTGATTAAAATCTTAACATCCATTCACTAAGATCAAACTTTAAGGATTCACTTGTGTAATGGAGTTCCAGTGAGACTCTTGAATGGCCTAGTGTTTACTCCTTGTGAGTATTTGCAGTGTTGCTAGTATAAACATGGTGGTTAACAATGTTAGGGAGCTTGGTTTTTTAATATGACCCAAGATTAGGGTTAATCCAGTTTTGTCTTAATGAAGGTAAGAATGTGGAAAATGGCACCACCTAGCTGACAAAGCCATGCTGGCAAAACCTGGTTTGTACATGGCATTGGTCATTAGTGCTGTAATACAGTCACATTACAGTAGGAGTATCACTTAGTAGCTTTGAATCCAGAGGATGTCTTGCAGTTACCTTTGTTTGCTGAAACCGAGAGAGGACAATCTTGGGAGGGGTTTGAACTAACTCTTAACAAAGTCACAGAAGTTATTTATTGCTCAGAATACAATTTGCTGCATCTGTAAATTGGGAGAGGACATAAGTACTGTTTCTTTAGTACACTTGGTGTCTTCATCAAGGTTGTGTGTGATAAAGGTTGTGTGTGTTTTCCTTTCTATAGGTGTGTCCTGTGCAGTATCTCAGGCCCAGAAAGATGAGCTGATCCTTGAAGGAAATGACATTGAATTGGTCTCTAACTCAGGTCCGTGATGTACATGTGTGAGCATATATAATGATACAACCATTTTTATCTGAAAATGTTAGCTCAGCAAATTGTCTCCTTTCTCAAAGTCTGCAGTAAATGCCAGCTCAGTTTTATTTTTTTGTTCTCTAGTCATTGTGATTGTTTTTCATAGTCCTCAAACTTTTTCTAAACTTGAAGATACCTTTACAAGTGCATGGAAGCGTTTGAACCTTTGAGTCAGTGTTGATGGGCTTCTTGGCACCAAACCTTTTCATCTTTTCAGTTGCATGACTGTGCATTAGTAAGCTGTGTACTGAGTTGCCAGGGTGGGCTCAGTGAAATGCATCTTGTTTTCATTATAACTGACAGGATTTCAGGTTGGTAAGTCCCTTCTCCAGCTGACAGTTTCATTTGTTAGGTAAAATACTGGAGACTAAACAAAGGCTTTGGTCCTCTTACTTTGTGCTGATGGTCTTCCTTTGTCTGCAGCTGCCTTGATCCAGCAGGCCACTACAGTCAAGAACAAAGATATCAGGAAATTCTTGGACGGTATCTATGTGTCTGAGAAAGGAACAGTGCAGCAGGCAGATGAGTAAAACTCAAGAGGTTGGTGTCATCGTACACAAATCATAAGATATCCATGTAGAGATGGTTACTCAGTCTGGGGACTTGACAAAGTTTCTCCACTTTACCAAGGCATTGGTTAAGCAGGATTCTATCTGGGATGCAGTTGTGCTTGTTAGAGGTGTCCTTAGAAGTATCATAAAATGTAACTTTAGTTGGGTCCCTTGCAGCAACTTCTCATCTTGCATCAGCTTTCCTAGCATGCTGCTGTTTTGGGAAACACTTGACTCAAGTGCTGTGTTCTGCACTGTGTTCTAGTGATGGTGGTGGCTGAGAATTCAAAACAAACTGACATGGGCAGACAGACAGGTTTACAGCTATTTGCAGGGAAGACTTTGGGCACTGTTCCTCTTGGTTGGACACTGACTTAACTAGAAAAAATGGTCAGTGCATAATTTCTTTATAAAGGTCTTCTGTGTAGTTTGGATGTAAATACTTGTGATCAAAGGTCAGTTTAACAAGGTTAACTATTTAACATTGTGTTCATAGATTTATTAATAGAGTTGTGTGCAAGGATTTTGGGATAATATTACCTGATAAAGGAATTTGATGCATTTCAGCTATGTATGGTTCCATACATGGTACAAAAGAACTTATGCAGAATGAGGCAGGCAGGCTTTCAGATAAATAGGTGTTGTGTGCCTTTTGAACCTAAGCTCAAGACATGATGCAAACGTAGTTCCATAAAATAACTTTTTTTATCATCAGACAGGTACCAGATAATTGCAGGCTACTGGAAAAATACTTTCTTTCTGTTTTGAGTTCCTTGAGAGAGAGAATAACATGATACTTTCATGTTAAACACTCATGAGCTGTTGTGTTTGAAGGCATCTTTAATCTTGTCTGAATAAAATTAAGCAATTCTTCAAGCTAATAACGTGTGTCTTGGTTAAAAGTGTCAGATTAATTGATTCGTTGTCTGTCTGTAAACTTTAGTTTTACATTTGCAGTGCAATTACTGTTCTAAAAGCTTCTAACTTTTTATTTACAGATGACTGGATCCTGAACCAAACCACCATGAGACATTATATCAGCAAGTACCAAATAAAAGAATGTGGTACATAACCTGAACATCATGAGAAGTTTAATAAAGTAAAACCTATTTCATATCTTGGCCTTTTTTTTTTTTTTCCAAAAAAAAAAAAAAAGCTTAACTGTGATTGTGTGAACCTGTTCAAGATCTTTGGGAGAAGCAGTTTGCCACAGGGTAGCACAAGGTAACGTTAGGGCTGTGTACACATTGCTCACTGCTCGCTGAGAACATTCAGTGGATAAAGAAGTCTGATGGCTTGGAAACCTCCTGCCAGTGGAGTGCAGAGCCAGCATGTAAGTCATGAAATAGCTTTCAGTCTTGCCATTAAGTAGCAAAAGCATTCTCACAGAAAGGAGAGCAGTGTTCTTTCACACTTCAGAACATCAAACCAATGACTGCAAAAACTGATTTTCATATGCAGTTCCTGGAGAGGAGTTCAGACTTGTGATGACAGAATCTGAAGTAGATTTCTGAAGCAGACTAAAAATTGGAAGAAGTGGAACCAAATTTTTAAGAGTTTAAACTGAGTACAGAGATGGAAGTGGAGATCTGAAGATGCAAGGCCTTAGCTGTATTGCTCAATTAAGGAAACCAAGGACTTGACCTCAGGGTTCATGCAGACACACTGCTGAGTTTTACCCACAGTAATTTGTGTCATGGGGGGGTAGAGCTGGGTTTCACTTAGTTACTAATTTGCCATGCAGCAACATCAAGTTGGGATTTTGTGGTATTCTGTGCTACAGTAAAGCCCACGTTGCATCCAGCTTTGAGAAAAGATTCACAGAAAATGCTGAAGTGATGCAGAAACACAGCAAGTGGCTAAAGCTTCATGTTGAGGACAGCATCTGTGCACACATATAAAAATCAGAAAATCACCCAAAGCACCCAACTGAATGATTCTGCTGAGTTCAACAGTGGTGTGTGACACCAGTGTCTGAGTCTGGAGAAGTTCAACTGTACAGGCATGGGCTTTGTAGATAGCCTGCTTAATGTTTTTAAGCTGTGCCTTTGTGCTATTTGAATTGTGTGGCTAAAAGAGTCTTCCCAAATTCTCTGCTCCTGCAATGCACGTGGAATTGAAGAAGAGTTTCCCTGTACAGGATTCAGTTTGATTCCCTGGTTCTGTGTGTGAGAACCAGTCAGTGTCTTGGGGCGGTGGAAGCATGCACACACCTCTAACACCTCTGTTGCACAGGTAGACCACGTAATAGTGTAAAATGGTCCAGTCTCTCCTTTTAGTCCTTACCTTTTGGATTAATGAACTTTCTGTGATGTTGACTGGTACTTGAAATACAGTGGAGAAAGTCTTGTGCATTGATGAACCAATGTTCAAGGCTGGGTAAAGTATTGGTAGTTTGGTATTTGGTTGATGGCACTTGTTCTCAAAGCAGCACTTCCTACGAAGTTTCTAGTAGTGTGCAAGTGGCCACTAATGTTTAAATTATGGAAATAATTCACGTTGTGTTTGATGCTATCTTGTTTTCAGATGCAGTTGGAGAAGACAGTACTTATATGCCCCATGTCTTCAGAAGCCCTGGGGTGAGACACAGTGCATCTGTTTCAGGGACCCTAAGACTGAGATAACCAGCTTCTGGTAGGAACAGGAGGTTTTGTTCTGTCTTGGAAATGGTACTAGCCATTGGAAAAATAATATTGTAAAGTGGAATAAGGCAGTAGGAATTTACTGATGCCTCCTTTTGCTCTTTCCATTTTTTGGAACAGCCTCTCCAGAGGTGCATGGTACCTGCCTGGGTAGGGATGATCTGTGCAAGTGATTTGGTCCAATAACTAAAAAGGCTGGCCAGTGTTAATTTAAAACTAAAGTGCAGCTCATGGGAAAACCTGATTTGGCTCCTTCTGAATTCACCAAAACCAGACAAAGGGAAACCTGGGTGTGGTGCCTGAGAAGTTCAAGAGAGATCAGCAGGTTCATTTATTCTCTGAGAGCATTATGCCTGGGTTGGTGGCTTTTGTTTAATGCAGCAGTAGCAATAAACTCTCATGGTTTTATCCCATTCATGGCTTGCACTGGCAAGTGAAGATGATAGTATATTTTTAAGGAAAAGTGCAATTAAGGATTAGATTAATAATTTTCTTGAGTAGAGAGTAATAATTTTCTTGAGTAGTGACTGTTTATTTGGATATTTTCTGCTAGTAAAAATTTTTACAGTTGCTCCATTTTGGAGATGATAAGTGATTTTATATTGAAGTGATTTTATATTTATATTTATATTTTTTTATATTGTTTTGACTTGGATCCATTTTTTGCTTAAAATATAAACATCTGATTTCTACTTCATCCAGCGTGTAAGGGATACAGGTATGTTGGCTGATAATGGAGTTAGGTTGGATTTTTTCTTTTCACAGTATCTGCAGAAGCTGGCCCAGCACATTTCATACTCAGTGTTGTACTTGAAAGTTTGTGGGGTTTAAGAACAGTTTTATTTGTAAACCTTAACAACTGCAGTTTCATGCTCAACAGCATTCATAACATGAATATACATCACAAGATGTTTTCATCCAAAGAAGTTAATAAAAAAGTGCATATCAGTTCTCACAGTTAAGTATCTCTTCAAGTCTAACTGAAAGGTTATTCCAAGGCACAGGAGAGTCATAAAATTTTCTGCCTGTTTTTTTTAAAGTAGATGCATTTGACTGAAGGTCAATTATTGTTACCAGACAGAAATGTCATCATAGCTCTTCTTCCTGTGCATGCAGTTACTTCCCGTTTTCCAATGAAATGCCTGGTGTGTATGACTGGAGTGACTCACGTAGTGCTTTCCTACAGTTGCATTGACCTCTGTAGAATGCAGACGGGGATGGATCTCACTGGAAGTGGACTTGTGCCCCCTTTTTAAAACACAACACAGATCCGCTGGGTGCTTTTTGCCCTAAAATGTTTTCTTCTTTTTCTTTTGTGAAAAACAGTAATGGTTAAAAGCAAGATAAGGGTAGAGAAAAGGCAGCAGGCAAAGAAGATTAATGGCTTCTTCTGAGAAACAAACAAGCAGAAGCTGCACTGCTTTTCTTGGTTGGAGGGATGGCAGGCTGAGTAGTTGGCAGGGAAGCCGTTGTTGCTTATCAGGTTATTGTAAAATTTTATTGAAGGCTTTCCTTTTAAATCTGAAGTAAAGAATCCAAATCTGGGTTTAGATTTTTCTTCAGTCATCTTAAATGCATAGTAGCCTTTAATCTTGACTTTATCAATGTAATACGCTGCAAAAGGGGGGGAAAAAAGAAAGAGATGTTAATAAAACCTTGCATGACCTGCAAACCTGGTAGTGAGTTCAGATTTCAAATTATTATCAATTTAAAAAGCACCATTGTACCATAAAATCTTTCCACTTGCTGCTTCTAACAATGCTCAGCTCCCACTGTTTAAGCAGAATCACAGAATTGTTTTGGTTGAAAAAGATCTTTAAAATCTGAGTCTAGTGCTAAACCATGTCCCAAAGAAGAAACAGTTCATCAGTGTTTTTTTTAAAAAGTTAGAATTTGGGAATTTTCTGCACCTACTCTCTGAAAGCTGGATTTGAACAGGGTTAGAGCTGGGAGCTTGCTTATTTGGGAAAAGCCAGATACAGCTCTATTATACCGATCTGTGATCACTCAAGGGAGCAGCTGCTCATCTGTGCCATGAGTGGAGCTTTTTGAAAATGCCTGTCATAGATGCTGAGCCCAGAAAGTACCTGAAAATTTGAAAATTATAATGGGAATACTAGGATGAAGAAAACTTTAAATGACTTTTTCCTTTAGTAACTTCTTTCCTTTAATAACTTACTGTTTTTTTGTTTTCAGTGTGAAATTACCATGGAAAATAAATCAGCAAATGCTCATTAGTCCTATAGTAACTGAGAAACAGCTAAGCACTGGAGGGGGAATGCTCTGGCTCTTGCTAGTGTCTAAAAGCCTTTGAAGCAATGCTTAGCCATGAGTAAAACCTGTCTCAGAGTTTTTTTACACTCCTAGAGATGAGAAACCAGGATGCATTGATTATGTTTGTGGACAGGTGTCTCTGAAGAGGTTTTCAACACCCCAGATCCTGATCAGGGAACTCTCTAGTGCTTGCCAGTAGGGAATAGTGAATGCAAGGAAGCATTGCATGTCTAATTTGACTCAATCTTCAGAAGCAACTCTAAAAACTGGTGACCTGCTATATTTTTTCTGTACATCCCTCCAAGTCTTTGACTTTCTTGTGCTTTCCTGTTCAATTACTTTTAATTCAAGAGCAATTAAGGAGGGTCCCACCTTGCTTTGCAGAGCTTAGAGTTGTCTCTTGGGAGTTGTTAGTTTGAAGTGCCATCTCCTACTAAATTCTGAACTATTCTGATGTGTATACCTGCCCAGATGGCTTCTCACATGGTTTAAACTGGGAGCAGCTGTGGCTGTGTTCATGTGAAGGCTCAATGCCATTGCTTTGTTGCAGCTGTGTTGCATCTGCCCCGAGCCTGCCTGAAGAATCAGGCCCTGCTGTCTGGTTCCCTGCATCTCAACCAGAGCTGCTTGTGCTGGCTGGAGCAAGTCTTATATGCTTGCTTAAGGCATACCTGGGTCTGTGCCATGGAAATAGTTCTGGGGATCATCAGTCTATCATATACTCACCTTTTAAAACCTCTTGTATGTATTTTCCCAAGTAATAACTTCTAAGTTCATCGTTTTCTAAGGACTGGTCATCTATTCCATTTGCTGTGATGTAGATGTCAATGTCGCCGTAGGTTTCTTTAATCCACTTGAGAACTTTGCGCAGTCCCCAGGGCACCACAGCCAAACGGGAGGGGGAGTTGAGGCAGGTGATATCCTGCAGAAATTGGATGTCACGATCATATTCATACTGGCTCCCATTCTGAGGTTCATGGACCACAAATCTGGTGGTGAAATGATTCAGCGCATAGAAGTCAGCTGCACCTTTGACAAGCTGCTTTTCCTCACTCGTGAAAGAGGGCAACAAAGAGTTTGAGAGGCCTTTTCTGTTTTTAATGCTTATATATTCCCTCATGGTAGCTGGATAGTCCCCAGTCTTAAATATAGGGTCAGCAAACCAGCCTATTTCAAACTGAAGAAACCTGTTGGCAGCTTTTGAGTGAGATTCAAAGTAGGGGTTGGCAGGTTCAGCCCAGTCTGAATGCAGGGACAGGGACACTTTGCCATGCTGGAAGGACCGGTACTGCTCGTTGTATATTTTCCAGGCCATGCCATGTGCTATTAACAAATTGTGTGCTGCTTGGTAGGTGTCATTGCTGCTCCCATTGTAGACGTCAGTCAGCCGGTTGGGCTCGTTTATTGTAATCCAGAGTTTAACCAAATCCCCAAGTTCCTGAAAGCATAAAGCAGCATAGTCTTGGAAAGCATAGGCAGTCGATGGGTTCAGCCACCCTCCTGTCTGCAGCAAGGGACCTGGCAGGCCCAGGTAGGCATGAGTTGGGTGATACAAGGTGACCATGGACTGAACGTTGAGTTTCAGTGCTTCACTGATCACACACCTGTAATACCTGAGAACTTGCCTGTTGACTGTAGACAGATCTCCATTGGGTAAAATCAGCGACCAGTCGAGTGCAAATCTGTAATGAGTGACTGTCATTTTTTCCAGGAGGTCAAGTTGCTTTTTAATACTGACAAAATCTGTGCACTGTGCTGGTCGGGTTTTTAGCTTCACCCCTTTAACTTTATGCAGGAGCCCATCTCCTGTGACGTTCCAGAGGTACAGGCTGGAGTCACAGAACTGTGGTGAGGAAGCCACAGATTCCGCCTGTGAAAATAAAAATGTTACAGTGGGGTTCAATTAAATGACTGCAGGCTCATAGTCTGCATCTCTGCCTGTGGGTGACTGTGGGATTAGTGCTGGATGTCAAATGCTCCGAGGGGAAGACGATAACTGACTCACCTTTGCCTGCGCTAGTGGTCATCTCTTATATTGCTTCATCTACACAAAACATTAAAATTACACTCTATACAGCCACACACTGGCATTTACCCTACTACCAGCTTACATGACGTATTTTTATACAGATAATCTCCTGGGTGGAGTTCACTCTGTGGTCATGCAAACAGCAGTTCTCAGGCAGCTGGCAGGAGAGCTGGGTGGTAAGAACAAGGACTGAGGGGTATATGAGGCAGGCATGGATTGTTTTGGCACTGCTGCTGAGATCAGCCTTGTGAAACTGTGGCATAGTGCTCCCTGGTTTTATTGGTAGTCCTCCTGCCTGTGCAAACATCTGACACAAACAGCTTTTAGTGCTTACTATTAGTTGTATCTTTACTTTCATATTAGTTGACAAGGTTAGCAGAGGATCTATCTTGTGTAGCACAGGGTATTTTTTTACTGTTCTAATTTTTTAAAAATATCTTTTACAGGATTTGTAGTACAATATAGTGAAGTTCAAGCTATTTAGATTAAATATGGGTTGGTTTTTTGTTTTGCTTTTGGTTGTTTTGTGGTTTTTTTTAAGGAAAATGCACTTTTCCATGCTACATATTTCCTCATTAATTATTTAACAATCTATAGAATAGCTTTGCTTGGGTTTTTTGTTGGGTTTTTTTTTTTCCTATGTTTGTCAGTGAATAGGTGAAATTATGGAGTTTACTGTTATTTTCTGAGGCTGATGTTGGTCATTGGACTCTATGCAATGACAAAAAAGAGTAAAGAGTATGCCAACATCCATATGGTTAGCTTATGTACCACATTTAAAGTAGAAACAGATACTGTTGGAACCAGTTTGGAAAAAGTGATACATCTGTTTTGAAAAGGGAGCTGACACTGGCAAAAGCCAAATGCACTGATGTTGGTTATTTTTGCCTGTGGTATAAGTGTTTTTTAAGAACTGCTTCTTGCCCACTATTCTAAGTGGCATTCAGAGCCAGGCTCAACCCAGGAATCTGTTTCTACCTTGTTCAGTAGCTTTAGGGAAGACCTTGAGCCTGCAGGTATCTCTGCTGCCACCAGCATAACCACCCTGTCCCTGCCCTGTGCCACCCTCTCCACCATGCTGTCGTAGGCATCCCTCTGGCCACACGCTGAACTGGATTGGGAAACTTCCCCTGGTTGAAAAATAACCCAGGAAGAATTGGTCGGGGTCAGCTTCTTAGTCTGAAATTTCCTGATCTGATCTGATCTGCCACGTGGAGATGCAAGCAGAGGGAAGGTGAGGGAAGGCCCTGCAGATGGATCTGCCATTGGTGCCAGGCTTAACTTCTATTTGCAGTGTGCATTGGGATTCCTGAGTGAATGTTGCCATGAGTTATTCCCAAAGTAAAGCTGTTGATTGCTCTGCATCCTGCAGTCTTCCCATTATTTTACACTCACCTTGAGAACAGACTCGGTGATACCCCAGGAGAAGTCACAGGAGAACTGAGCTTGCAAGCTTGGCGTAGACTCCTTTGGGAAGAAGCCATTTTCCTGGATGATTTGTTTATAATAAAGTGCAGATGACTTGGGAATCCTTTCCTTATTCCCGCTTTTGAAGTCTACATAAAATAATCCACGCCTGATGTTGTAAGCATGTTGCCATTCAAAGCCATCAAGTAGTGACCAGGCTGTGTAACCAAACACATCTATGTTGTCGTATTTAATAGCTGTGTGAGAGAAAATAACATCTGTGAGTCTAATATTTAGGATTCTTAACATATTCTTAACATAAGGGATATTTATGGAAAAGGTCTATTCACTTTTAAATTCTTGAAGGTTTTCTCAACAGTCATGGTTACTGTCCCACTGTAATTCATTGCAAAACAGTGACTGACATATATCTTGGTCCTTATTCATTAAAAAATATACATGCACCAGTGTTTCCTTGAGAAATTACATTTCTGTAGGATGCTTTATTTCTGCACTGAGCAAACAGGAAATATCAGACTACATCCAGATTTTAAGTTGCATTTGATAATTTGCAGGTAAGACATACCAATAGAAGTTGTGAATCATGACTAAAAATTAAGGGTGCAACAGTTGATCTAGATTGTGACTTCCTATTTGTTGTGAAGCTGAAACTCTCTACATTTATTTGGAAGATCTTGGCAAGCTCTAACACTCAGGAATGTCTATTCAGCTTCTAAGTTTAAAAATTAAAAGTGTCACTGTAGGACATGTAATGCCTTTAGAAGAAGATGGGTAGATCAGCCCAGAGCCTGAAGGCTTGGTTTATTCACAGAATGGGTACAGTCAATCTTAATGTCCCTCCACCTTGCAAAAGAGTATACATTTAATCTTTTACATGTACATATAACTGAGGGGGATGATAAATGACTGCTTTCTTGGATGTGGAACCCAATTCACCAGGGAGGGCAGCAGAACTTCCAAAGCAGCTTCTGACTGGACACAACTGACAACAACATTCATTACCCACCTACAGCTTGTGCCAGCTGGCAGCATGGATGTAAAAGTCCAAACTCCATGCTCAGCTATGTCACCTGCCTGTTGCCACCTTTAAGCTAGGAAAGAATTCAGGAAAATGCCTCCCAGTAACCTTATAAGGGCTGGAATACCAAGGGCAAAGCAGTGACCTGAGGATTCCTGAGGATTTTGACAGCAAACAATGTCTTACCTGTAATCCATTGACAGTAAGCCAGGAATAAAGATCAAGTTTTGATTTAAAGCTCTGTTCTCACCCAACATTGCTTTGCCTTATTTTCTCAGGATATTTAACTTTGCATAATTTTATATTTCCACTCTACTTTTTGCCTTAGTCACCAAGCTGGAACTTCAGCAGAAGGCAGTTTTGGGTACTACTTGTATTCATGCAGCAGAGTAACAAGGTACCAGCAGTACTGTCTCAGTCAAGCATATTTTACCAGCTGCTGGATTAAGAAGTCAGAAAGCCCAAGAGCTTGCAATGTAAGTATATGAGAAGTTGACAGACAAGGTCAGAATACTGGTAAGGAGGTGAGGGAATGTAGCAATGAGATCTCATGTATTTTCAAGAAAAGCAGCTTCTAAATATTAGGGAAACAATGGGGGGGGAAGTATAAAAATGTTTGAAAAGATCAACTGCAAATTTCAGAAGTGGAAAATGGTGTAAAAGATAAAGAGGTAAACTATGAAGGCCTTGCAAGTAAAGATGAGTACTTCATGTTTGTGGTGAGGAAGGTTGAACAAATGAAAGTAAATATATTGGGACAGCATAAGTGGCAACTGGAGAAAAGTATTTTTTTTCTAGAAGCATACTGAATTAATGGGCATTAAGTTTAACTGTCAGAGCAAAAGATGCTGTGGTACTTGAGATGGTGCATGCATTGATGAGAATGTTTGCCTGTTTAAATGTGTAACAAAAAAGCACTATTTTATCTATATATTATGGTAGGAAAATTTAGTAGTTAGGCAGGTGATAGGGAGGGGTCCTCTGGATGAGTGTAAGAGTGTTTGTAATACTGTCTGCAGTGATGCTGAAAAGTGAGGGCAGAAAGAGAAGCCAGGGTCCTTACTGAATATTAGAGTGGGGATGAGAAATTCCTACTAAAAACCCCAGGGATGGCTGGGGACAGGAACAAGGAGGTGAAGGCAGGAGAGGTCAGGAGATTATTAAGCTCCCTGTGTCACCTGAGGCGACTTCCATGGAAGCAGATCTTAAGATACTCCTGTGTCTGCTGTATGTGGAGCCTTGGGAGTCCTTCTGAAGAACTGCCAGTTTCAGTATCAATGGGCATGTGAATGCCACCAAGAAGCTGCAGTTTCAATTGCATCCTTGTATCATCAGTGAGGTCAGTTCACTGCCACTGAGTGTTAAACTTCACATGTTCCTGTGACTCTCAGTGCCGTAAGATACAGACAAAGTTTACAGCACTCTCCTTGAACACACGTAGAGCACAGCTCCTCAGCCTGTTACGTGTTAACAGCCACCATCAATCAGTTTGGACTACAGAAATTATGCTTTGAGGTTAATATGACCTAATTGATTTTGCTGCACACAGCAAATTTATACCTGACTTCTCTGTAGGAAAAATAAATACATGTAAATATGTTCCAGATTTTATTCCCGGTCAGACAAATTGAAGTTTGCTTCACATAAATTGCATTATGTAAGAGATAACCCTCTATTTTAAAGCAGAGGTTGAAGTATATGGATACGTTAAAAAAGATGACAGTTCTTGAGAAGTGGTTATTGGTTCAACATTGACCAAATATTCAGTAGGTGTGAATCCATGGGTGGTTATCACAGCCAGGTCTGGTGTAGATTAAAAAAAAAACACACCATGGATTGTCTTACGTACATGTCCAGAAATCTACCTGTTCCACACCTCTAGATCCAGGCCCACAGCTAGACCCCTCTCTTGTGTCAAGGCAGTATCTAAAATACCATAAACCAAATCTTGGAATATAGCCTCCTCAAAATCTGGAAAAGGCAGACATGGCACGTTGTTGTACAACGTGAAATTTACAGGTTGAACCAACTTTAAATATCTGTGGATAAGCTTAATTAGAAGCTTGATTATATTTGTTGAAGATACAGTGCTTCCTGCCTTGGTGTCAGATTAAGTGATTACTCATGTTTTCCTTTTTCTGAGGATAGGGAAGGTTTTTGTAAAGGGATGCAAGCCAGCCCGTGATTGCAGTGTGGCACTGGCTCAGAGGATGGCTCTCAGGCCAGCTCAGGTGTCCCTCTCCCAGAATCAAACATTCAAACTGACTGAGAGGGAAAAGAGACACTGTTTTTGCAGACACTTTAGGTATTAACAGCATTTATATTGCATGCAAAATTAAAGCTTTTGCCTTCAGAGAGCACCCCTGTATGCTGGCTTTATGAAGGGAAAATACCAAGATTAAAAGTGTGTCTTCGAAACATAATATCTCTGTTTGGCATGTGATAATACTGCAGTATGATCTCCCTTCTCCTGCTGCTGCCTTCATGCATTTTGCATTGGAGTAGGACCCCAGCATGGCACTGGCAGCATGTAGTCATGGTCTCATTTTCCTGCTGCTGGGATCTGTTCCTTCACAAAGATTTTCCAGGTGGGATGCCAGCAGTGAAAAGTGGTATCCCATAGATTTGTTTTCATTATTTTCTGACTCAATTTTGCACTTAAAATTTAGTTTTAAAATCCAATGCAGATGTTGGACGTTAGCTCTCTGGGACAGGATCTATGTTTTTTTATTTTGCTTATATAACACCTAGCACCAGTAGATCCTGATCCATGACTTGTACTTATTCAGTATAAACAATTAATAATTCATAGAATCATAGAATTGGCTGGGTTGGAAGGGACCTCAGATATCATCAAGTCCAACCCTTGATCCACTACTGCTGCAGTTACTAGACCATGGCACTGAGTGCCACATCCAGTCTCTTTTTAAATATCTCCAGGGATGGAGAAGCCACTACTTCACTGGGCAGCCCATTCCAATGCTTGATCACTCTCTCCATAAAGAAATTCTTTCTAATATCCAACCTAAACCTCCTCTGGCACAACTGAAGACCATGCCCTCTTGTCTTGCTGAGACTTGCCTGGGAAAAGAGACCAACCCCCACCTGGCTCCAACCTCCTTTCAGGGAGTTGTAGAGAGTGATGAGGTCTCCTCTGAGCCTCCTCTTCTCCAGGCTGAATTAACTTGGTTGACGTTAGCTCATTTAAAAAAAAAAGAATAAATCATTACAGAGCGAAACATCCAACAACTAATTTGTGTACAAACCTTGTAAAGCCTTATTAATGAAGTTTTTCATCATATAGATGGCTGTGGTGTCATCAGTTTTCACATGGCTGTCAGTGAACCAGCCGTTCTCTGCAATCAAGATTCGAGGACTGTTGTATTCCAGTTTAATCCAGTTCAGTACTTCTCTCAAATTGAGTGATAAATTTTGTCCCATTTTTGGTAGTGTGCTTGGAGGTTTAAAGTTATCAGGACCAAAAGAAAAAGCAAAGAAATCAGCTGTTCCCTTTATGTAGCTTTTCTCATCCTCAGTAAAGCGTGGCAAAAATGCAAATTCATTTTTCAGTTCTTTTGGATAATCGCCGTCTCCATGGATGGGTTTAGCAAACCACCCAAGAACTTTCTCCATGGATTGCTGACATTTAGAGATGTCCAATGCATCTTCTGATTTGTTAGGTTCAATCCAATGGGACCCCAACACAATGGACATCATCCCCTTCTGATACGGTTGAAAGTGGGTTTTGTAGTTATGCCAAACTTGTGCGTGAGCCTGATGAGAGAAAAATAGTATTAAATAGCAGTAAATATTAGCATATGTAGGCAGCTAGACAGGCAGCTATCTGGATCCATTTTGTTGTACATTTCTATGGCAATATTAACAAGCATACACTAATTGCCCTGTAATTGTGTAATGGGCAGTGACTCTAACACTGCAAGGCACCTTGAGATGATGGTAATGCTCAGCATCTCCTATGAGCTGTTTCTATGGTACCCTAGGGCTGTGGCTTGTTGCCTTTTAACATAGGTGTTAATTTCAGCAGAGGTCCCAACAGGGGTATGAACAGCTGCTACAAGGTGGTGGGATTTGGACACCATGATCTAGGCAGTCCCACCTAGGTCTTTTTCAAGCAATGATTGCTGATACAGTTAAAATTTTAAGTCATTGTTGCAACTGGTACATAAATTAGGCACCTCAAATTAGGTTCCCTTTGTCAGTGTTGGCTCTGTGCTACATGATGCTCTGTGCTATGGACTGTACCTGCATTTCCTCTGATCAAAACACATCCGCCCCATACTCTTAATGGGATACACTTGTTTCAGTTTGGCCTAATCATGTAAGTATTCTGCTTTTGAGACTTGAACAGTCCCTAGATGTAAAAATATGGAGAAGGGACCCAGCTGCAAAGTTGGAACCCAAATCATAGAATCATTATGGTTGGAAAGGACCTTCATGATCATCAAGTCCAACTACCAGTCCTACAGCACTGTAACCATTAAATCATCTCCTGAAGCATCACATCTGTTTTCTGAACACCTCCAGTTCATAGTTTTGTGTGAGAACTTTGATCTAGGATTTTAGTTCATTCCTTCTTTGAAGTTGTTTTAGTAATAATAATTTTTCTGACGGTAACAACAGTACAGAATGAAGCTCATTCATTTTAAGTATTAATTTTAAAACCAGCTGCACCTTGGTTTTAAAAGGAAATTTGGCAGCAGTATCTCAAAACACCTACTGGATACAGCATGTTTTAGTAGGGATAGTTGGCTGAATATCGACTTCTCCAGGAAAGACAGAAGTTTTGCTATTTGTGTTAGTGACAAGGAAAGCCAACCATGTATCACATCATATTTAATTTTTATCATCATGTTTTAGAAAGCTTAACATTGTCACACAGCAGAATTACCTTCAAATGTCATGCTGTTAATTACTTCAGTAAGAGACCACAGCAGTCAAAATTACATGGATAAAAGGAGACTGAGGAGCCACTAGCACTGCTGAGTCCCTCAGGAAAATGGAAGAGCTTGGGTGTCAGAGAAGGGTGGCTCTGGATTGCAGCATGAATTATGCCAGAGGACCTGACACAGGGGAGGGGAATTGACCTCTCCCAGCTGAGGAGCTGTCAGGTAACTCAGGGTTTACCTTATCCTTGACATGTGGCTCTATATTCCTAAACTGGAAAGAAAATAACTGTTTGCACCCAGAAAAAAATGTTGGAAAGCACTGCGAAACAGGAATGCTGAGTTAGACTGACACCATTCCCAAGCCGAACAGCATTGCTTACCTTTGATGATAATTTTAGTTAATTTATCTGAAACACACAGCCTTGACAGTTAAAAAAAAACAAAAGACATGGTGTCAGGTAGATACTTGGGTAAGCTAGGGAGCACCAAAGAATTACAGTTTGTGAAATTTTGTGTATCAGTTGTTTATGGTTTCTAAGGTCATGCTCGTAACATTCGTTCAAGGTCTGGCTTTGAAAATACTGATAAAGTAACATTAACCTTTGAAATGCAGGTTCTGTAGCTGAAAAGGGAAGTCAGCAGAATTGTACTCATTAGGCAAATTGGAAGACACAGTTAAAATATTATAAAATCTATTTCTTAGCAGTCTCATCAGAAAACTTCAGTAGGCAGTGCTGTTTCCTCTCTTATACTCACTGTCCTCTCCCGAAGGTTCCTCTAGCCTGGAGTGCCTGCTGGATCCAGCCTTGCTTTGCTCTCTGCCTTTACTGATTCCTCACCTAGTAAGGATATTTTTTTCCCAGCCACAGTCTGTTAACACCACTGTTTAGTTAAAGCTATAAATTTGTGTTGGGTCAACAAGAAAAACTCTGCTGAAATAATCTGAATTATGCACAGTGCAGATCAGCATAATAACAGGACCAAGTAAATCAGTGTAATCACACATTTCTTGGTGAAGTGGAGAAAGATGGCTTTGCCAAAAAACAACTACTTAGAATTCAGTACTGAGATGTGAAAAACACAATTGAGGACAGTTCCTTGCATTCATATGTATCTACAGGACATTGATTAGAAGGAAGTGAAATCACTGTTAAAAATACCATATGCAGTAGAGAATACAGTGAGAGGTATAATTCTACAGGAGTAGAAATCAGGTACAAAAAAGTACCTTTGATCTGAGTCAAGATAGGATCCCCATACACTAATTCCTACGTGTCACTGATGTCTCAGTTCTGAGAGTTAATTCTATAGAAAAAAATTGTTACTCTGTCTGCAGTAAGGATTTTTACAGACATAGTAGGGGGAACAGCATTTGCTTCCCTATAATTCTGTTTTGAGTTGTTAATTTCTGTGAATCAGTTTAAAACTCTCAGATGGAAAGTGCTGGCAAAGAATGAACTACTGTTGATGGATCAACTGATTAATATAATTAGTTTTGTAAGATGATATATGAAACAAACATCAATTTAAAAGCTTTATCATACATCAAATTGTCTATTTTGAGTAAATGTTGACTTACCTTTTTTTCAGTTACAGTTTAATCCCTAATCTTTCACTTTCCTTGTTAGATCAAGGACAGATGTCAAGGCTAAGTACACAGTGACAGCAGGATCAATATTGTATATTTATTCCAGATATATACGACACATTAATTTCAGCATATCTTCCTGGTATTAATATAGAAATTATTCCATAGACTTTAAAGTCACAGAGTGTACTAAGTCAGTTAGTATTAATCCTTTAAAATTGCAAGATAAGTCAATTTAATAAAATAGAGACAACAATGTTGTTCTCCCCTCTTCTTGAAATATTTTCATACTCCTTCCAATTCTGATCCTTTAACTTCTCCTGTATGTACAAAAAAAGCTTACTATTGAAAGACAGATACTTTAAAATTCTTAAGATATGTTAAAGTCAAACAGTTTTCCTGAATATCTCAGCAATGACCACACAAAACAAATGCCATTGTGTTTAATTTTGTTTTTTTAAACCATGAAGAGGTAGAATAGAGAGGCTGATGATGATGGTGTTATACATCACTTCAGAAGAAGGGCGGTCGTGTGTGGCTCACTTGGAGAGTATATTTCGGTTCAAGGCCAATTTGGTCTGTGATAAAGATTAAATGTTGTCAGTAGAGCTCAAGCCCTCATTTTCCAAGCAGGCTCTGAAGCTCAATCTTTGCGAAGGAAAAAGGGTTTTTGGGATTTGGCAATTAAATTTCTAAGAGTGTGATGTGAAGTCTTGAGGCTTTAGTACCATAGAAGTATAAGAAAGTTAACCTGCAAATAACAAACTGTGGATCCGTGCTGAATTTGCATGTCATCACATCTACTGCTAGAAAAATTTCCTATCAAAGACATTTACAAGCATAGATAATTCTGCTGTCCCTCCCTAGAGCCATACTTGATGGAAACAGTTTTCTCTCCTCCTGTAAGAAGTACTGGCACTGGAGCAGCTTTGTCTCTCTAGATCCTGAGGAAAGGAGACCCCTTTGGATGAATGGAAGCAAATGTATAGTTGGACATAAAGGTAAGAATTATTCCTCTTTCACTCAGCAGAAATTTGGTTTTTATGGAGACTGAATTATGGGACTGCTCTTGGACATGCTCAGCCAAAGATCCCAAAGGCAGCAGTGTTCATGAATTGATCCTGGTATAGTGAGAGCTCCAGGAGAGGTGGGAGTGATGCAGCTTGGGACAGAGAGGAACCTGATCTGTGACAGATCTATAGGAGACACCATGTTTGAAAGGGAATTTATTGCTTGTTTCCAGCATGGGATATGAAGGTGTGTCCATGAAGAAAATTTTTAGGGAAATCTTATTCTGATAGTTTTCTCCGGAGCTTTTCTGCCAGATGGAAAGGAGTGTGAATGATCTTTAACAGGGGAAAAAAAAAAAAAAAAAAAAAAGAGCCCCTTTCTGCCTGCTGAATAGCGAAGCCAGAACTGCCTGTAGGGCACTGATACAGAGGACAAGTAAGACAGCTTGTCTGCAATTTGTGATCTTTACAGGCCTCAGTCCAAGCATAAAGAATATAACTAGATCCAGAGAAAACGGTAACAACATGTCAGGTATATATCTCATTTAGCTCCAGCTGCAATGATTTGCCTGATTTATATTTTCTTGCTTCATGTCTAATTTATTTACTGTTAAATCAAATAAATCCATCCAATTGCTCTGTGTGCAGCTTTCGTTTCTCTGCCTCAGTATACAGCTGCCTCAGGCACAAGCTTATAGATTTTGTATCTTTCTTGATGTGCCTTTCAAATATTGCATGGCAAGTTACATGTTATCACCAAATGCTTTCCATCTTGCTTTTGTGAAGTAACAGTCTTCTTCAATGAAGAGAAGAGATACCCTTTGGTGGCCACCCTCCATCTGGTATAAGATTTCACATGTTCCTTGTGTTAGTGGTAATGATCATACAATTGAAGAGAGAGCTTTATCTAAGTTAACCACTTTGCAATTTATAATTGATAAGCGCCAACTGATAAGCATCAATGGTTGGTTATAGTTTTTTGGTGATTCTATGAAACTTAGCTTCAGTTTATGATTGCTATATCAGATAGAAGTTATCCTTTCAATAAATGGTGATTTATTAAGTGCACCAGTAAATGAAACTAAAAGTAGGACTTGTGATAGAGCCTTGTTTAGTTTATCCAAAGTGTAACAAAAGGCTTTTGAGAATGATTACTCATCAGTGTGCTCTGTAACAATGGTGGCCAGAGTGATGAACAGTTTAGACCTGTTTTTCCTGCTCAGCATATTTTCATGGGCGGACCTGGTAATGTACATAGGGTGGTGTGGAGAATATTGTCTTTTAACAACCTGTTCAAAAATGATGCCCTGTCATGGACAAGAGTGTGGCTCTTCCTAAAGCCACTGACATAAAAATACGGGAATCTTTTCAACAGCTTTCACAGACTTTGCCTCACACACCTCTTGGTACGTCAAGACCTTCCATTCCAAGTCCAACACCAAACATCAAATTCCAGTTCCTCAAATACATTACTACAAATTTAAGATTGTTCATGGACATCTAAAATCTTCAGAAATTTTATAATGCCACAGGATAAAGCTGCCAATGCATGAGGTAATGGTCACAGAGTGAAAATATTTTCTGCCCAAGAGTAATAAAATACAAGTAAATGGATTGTGTGCCACTCAGAGTCTCATTACCTATTTAATTGAAGTGATTTATTTTATACTCAGCTTCACTGAGTTTAAAACTAGAAACAACTATCAGATCAAATCTGAGAGTTAAATGATATTGAATTAAGATCTTAGGTTGGTAATTTGTGTATCAAACCCAGCTGTGCTTGGCTTCATGGAGCACCCAATCAATTCTCCAGCAGAGGCATTGCTCTGCATGCTGATTACACAGATTTTACAGAGTTGGAAAATGCAGATATTGCCTAACTGGTCCTTGATTGATTGTGCCACTCTGAAATGAAAGCAAGAAATGCTTCAAACTTGTGTTGTATCTTTTACATTTATTATAGAAAATATATTTTATATAGCACTTGGAAATAAAAAGAATAATTGAGCAACAGTTCTCTTTGAGATGCTTCACAAATCTCTATAGTTAAATTTATCTTGTGCCAAGGCTGAAATCACTCAGTAACTCAGAGTGCTTGATGAATTTTCTGTGTATAAAACTTCTATTGACTGGAGCATGATTTCACTGAAAAAGGAGATTCTCCAGGTTCTAGCCCAGGAGCAAATACAAGAAATAGAAATGGTCAGTGATGAATAATTTTTCCCACAGGCATACTTCTTTCTGTGGGACAAATATATTCAGATGTTTGTTAATTACATTTATAATGTATGATAGGTAGTAGAAAAATTCTTTGTTGGGAATAGTTTGAACAGGGACAATTATACTGACTGATCTATCAGAGACAGGATAGTGACCAACTCTGTAAAGTACTTTGAGCATTACAGATTAAAAAAGTGCTGTTTTGCTATTGTTAATTCTTATCCTAAAGTGCTGTTATTTGAAATTGTTTTAAATTATGGCTAGAGAAAATAAGGATACAAGTTACTCTGTAGAATGAAATTAATAATCTATCACAGGGGATGCTGTCAACTCTGCAATGCTGTTGAGAATATCAGGAACATCTGCACTTTCTTTATAGGTCCTTAGTCCACTTCAGACTTCTCTTTTTGTCCTTCCCAGAGAAAGAATATAATGAACTGAGGACCCATTTTTGCAGCTGCTAAAGCTGTTGATTATGGGATCAAAGCTTTTGGATATTTCAGTAATTATGTAGAAGACAGATGATAAATAAAATAAGGCTGACATAAAAATTTAAATTCTGAGAACATAATGGAAATAAGGTAATCTCCAAACTCTCAAGTATTGAAGGGGACATTTGTTTTCTTCCAAACCCAAAACAAACTTTTTGCGTTATGATCTTACTAAGCTAGAACTTTCTAAATAAACTGTACATATACATACTCTATTGCTGGTAGAATTGATCCAATATGCAAATGCAGGTAATTTTACACTAATAGAATACTCGTGCCAGTATAGCCAAGTGAATGGCCATGACAGTGCATTTAACTAACTGAAAAGAATAAAGAAGGAAAATCATACTCTTTATTAGCCAGATTTTGTAGGCAAAACATAGTTTAAATGACATAACAAACAAGGACTTTAAAGCAGTTACTGAGTCAGCTGTTGTGACAACAGCAATAAAATAAACATGAGGATTTAAGAAAGACTGTCTTACCTAAGGATTATTTCTCTATGTTTTCATATTCCTTGATTTAAAAAAAAAAACATTTACTACATGGCTGTTTTCTCCTACCAGTTCCCACAGAGCTGAAAGATCAGTTTGTAAAATCTTACTATACTGTACCTTGATTAGATTGTGTCCTACAGAGTAGACGGTTGTTAATTTCCCTTTCTCTCCAGGAGCATGAATACCTGTGCCATACCCATGCCAAGCTACTAAGTATGGATTGTGGATTGTAATCCAGTACTTTACACGATCCCCAAAGGTCTGGAAGCAAAAGGTGGCATAATCATTGAAGATATCAATTACTGATTCATTTTTCCATCCCCCATATTTTTCTTGCAGCATCAAGGGTAAGTCCCAGTGGTACAGTGTGACCACGGGGTCAATATTTCTGTAGAGTAGAGAGTCAATAAGGGTGTTATAATAATGGAGTCCTTTTTCATTGGGAGCTGTTACCTCTCCAGTAGGAAAAATCCTTGACCATGAAATTGAAAACTGGTAAAAAGTTACTCCCAAAAAATCCAAAGCAGACAAATCTTTGTCCAACAAGGTGTAACTATCACTGGAGGCATCTGTGCTGCCAGCATCCTTGAACTCCGAGTGGACGAATTGGTCCCAGACAGAGGAGCCTTTCCCATCCTTCTTCCAACTGCCTTCCACCTGGAAAGCCCCGGTTCCTACACCCCAGCGAAACTCCTTGGGGAATGTGTCATACAAAAACATCTGTGTTTCACTCACAGGGCTGAAGTGGGGATCCTTTTTCCATACAGATCTTCCCTCTCCAGCAAGCCCAGTTACTACTCTAATGAAAACTAATGTCCAGAAAGCAACAAATTTCTCCAGTTGTCGGCCATACATTATGCTGGTTTATATCTCCAGTGTTAAAAGTCAAATTTCTTGCACCAACACTCAAAAAAATCCATTCATTTGCTGGAGTCCCCGTTGTGCAGGCTGTCTTCATGTGCCATGAACTGCTGGAGTGTCTTATCAGAGCTTGACTAAAAGCTTGTGATCGTAAATGTCCTGTCAATGATTAGCCTGAACTGTGAGACCTACAACAGGTCAGAGAACGGTGTCATTTTTAGGCAAGTGACCTCTAAATGACTACTGAGACACCTAGCTGGCTTCTTACTGCAGGAAAATTGGTTGTCTGAGCCATATTAACACTAGTAACCAATTTATTGTTATTTAAACCTTGGTCATTCGGATAGGAGGACACAGGTGACAATGCTAAGAAGCTATCACATCCTTTACTCCTCAAGCAGCTGTATTCTGAGGAAACATGGCAGAAATATAATTCTGATTACTTAGTATCCAAATAAAGGGTTATCTATTCTTCTGTATAATAGGAAGGCTGGAATGGCAGTGCACCATTCCTTGATCCTGCCCTGCTCAAACATCCTATCCTACTTCTGCTGAAAATATTTCTCCTAGACTTGTGGGAAATTTTGTTGTGGAAAAGAGATACAGTATAACTAGATAAAAATGCAATGAAAGTATTTATTTCTAATGTATGCTTTTCTTTTTCTATCCTCTAAAAAAGTCTCCTGTACAGCAGCAGAAAAAAATTAACAGGGGGCTGTTATAGTCCTCTAGCAATCTCCCTGGATTTCTTCAAATAAACACAATTATCAAAGATAATTAGCCCCGGAAGATACTCTTTCAGTACCAATTAATTTGATAATCTTGGTATACACAACTGGGGCATCAGTACAGTACAGTACAGAGCAACTATGCAATATAATTTAATTTTTTACCATACTTCAAATTACATCAAACTACATGTGTTAAGATACATTCAATTTACTAAATACAGTAAGATTAACACCTGCCATTTTTTCTTCTCTTGGAGTATGGTAACTGATGTAGACATAAAATGTATCCACACTTAGACCACAGCTGATGAAGAGATTCATGGAACATGACAACAGTCTGAAGTAACCTCACGTGTAAGAAAGATACGCACTGAAATCTGAACATGCAAACAATTGACCACCTAAGTATAGCACTGGATTATCTTGGATTATTTCGCCTTGCTGACATGTAGGACGTGAAAGTCCAGACAGACTGCTGGGCTACAGCCACTTTACAGCTCCTGCTGCCTGTCAGTGCATGCTTGCATCCTGCCCAGGAGTCCATAGCTAGCATAATGCCCCTCAGACACACCTTTATGTAACAATGAAGCTGATTAAGCAACAAAAGATGGAAGACATTTTTAGGTATTTGTCTCTATGACACACAAAAAAAGTTGTACCTCGATGCATGTTCACAGCATTTCTCTGCAGCACCTTTACATGAAACTGTTTCATCATAGATGAAGAAGAAAGCTCCCACTGACACCTTCTGTATGGCAGATCTCTGCTGGTGGGGTAGCCATGCACCTAATATGAGTCTACCCAGCCTAACAAACCCAACACTTCCTAAGATATGGAGATCCACAGTAGTCAGTAAAGATCCTACCAAAGGCAGCTCAGGAAAGAGCAGAGTATACAAGAACTGTGTACCAAGTTGGTCTGCACTATAAAACTGATGTTCTTCTTTTATTACATGGAATAGCATTTTAAAATATTAATTGGGATTGCTATGACATGAACGTAATCCTTCTGCCTTAAAATTTAAGAGCTTTAAATGTATGCAGTTTACTTTATGAAACAAAATCCAAATACAAGTCATGATGGATGCTGCTATACCTCTAAAGCAGTTGGTCACCATGATTACCAGATGCTTGAGTTCAAACCGCCCACAACAGCTCTGTAACACCACAGCTTTTGGTGCATAGTGACAAGGAAAATACAAAGGCTTTTCCCCACCAAATACAGCAGATTTAGTACCACTGGCATCTTACTGCAGACATGGTGTTGCATCTGCATGAGACAGGAAAGGTGCAGCAGAGCCTTGTGCTCTCAGATGCTTGATCTGTACAAAGTTAAGAACTGGATTTCTTTCCTTATTACTGCTAGGACTGGGAGCAAGTACGAGACCTTGAATCCAGTTTTTTACTGCTTTGTCATATTTAACTTTTTTTTGTTGGCTATATTATTACTTGATTAAGGAGGAAACAATTTAACTGATGGAAGTCACATAGTGACTTGAAGTTGGAGGGAGGTTTTGATCAGCTTGGGAAAGGAAACACTATGTTAATTTGGAAAACAATTAGCACAGACGGGTGAGATGTGAGCAGGGGCTCCTGACAAGTGAGGGTGCAAAGGGAGGGGAAGAAATTAATTATTCCTCTGGCTCAAGCAGCAGGGTTGACACTGGCTCCAGCCCTGATGCTGTACTGGGCCATCAGTACCATGCTGCACAGTGGAGTTTCCTGCCTCGGGCCATGCACCTCATGAATCTGGTTTCAGAATGAAATGAGGCTGGGAGAGGCTGAGGTTCCCAGAGCACCTGTCTGCTACAATAGTTAGGAAAACCTACTGATTATTCAGTTCAGTTCTTAGCTATAAAATTTTCTATCTTTACCTCTGCCAAGGGAAGAGATTAAAATTATGAAATTAGCTTTTTCCCTTGACCTTTGAACATGTTTTAGGGTCTTGGATTGTAACCTGGGGTTTGATCTGCAGAACTGCTGAAGGAGTTTTGACTGTATGCAATGTTGGACCAAGTATTCCAGTTAAGACCTTCATTCTGCCTAGATATGCAAATAAACAGAGAGAAGAGACCTGAAGACAAAGTTCACTCATATCTGCTAGTGTTAGGTGCTCAAAAAAGCACAACTTATGTAATTGCCCTCAATGCTGTGACGCAAGCCAAACACTTATCTTTACCTATACCTTGACCTTACACAGCAAAAACTGTTTGAGGTGGGATCAACTCTTTTCTGAAGACACATAATTGAGAAGGATACTAGAGAAAACCTAACGTAAATAGAAACTAGACCACAGATTTTCAAAGAATTTTTGGAATTTTTATTCTGCAACGAAATGCTAATTCCTGTTTCTACAATATAAAAGAAATTTTATTTTCTTTACTAGAGACTCTAGTAAGCAAAATATTCCCTACAGGATTCCTCCAAAATAGAGCCTACCATCTAGGAAAGGAGTATTTTAGTGTCTCTTAATGCTATGGAAAAATACAGAATGCAACCAGAAATTTGAATTTCAGGGGACATATTGTGTTTTCCTAATAATCTCAGCATTACCATACTGTATTTCTCTAGGGCAATTCTTAACCTCAGAAATCCTCTGGATACATGCGAAGCTCAGAACATCTTTGTCCCATTTTAAATATTCCTTAAACAATGCAGTGCATTGTTGCCTAAAGCATGAGAAACACCACCTCATGGACTCCAAAAGTACCTCAGTATTAAGTTACAAGTATCCACATTATACCTCAATTTAGTTTCAAACAATTCAAAATGCAATTTTTGCAGAGCAGTAAAAACATTTCTTCAGAGGGTGCAGTAAAGGTTGATTTCAATTCCAAATTTGTATCAACAGATAAATATACAAAAATTTGAAAGTAAGATACACAGGAAAATATTAAGAAAAGAAATAGATCAGTTTTTATTTCTCAATATAAGAAAATGTATTTTTTTCATAAACAACCCCCTCAGTAAGTGAGACAAAGTCCTCTCTAATAATAAGAACAGTAGGACTGGTATTGTTCTAGAAGGAAAGAAAACTGTTTTGAGAGTTTGTATCTCACTTTTTTCACGTACTTTGGAAAAAACATAAAATGCCAAATAGTCTGTGATTTTCAAAAAATTAGAAAACTAGTCTGATTTTTTATTATTAGTAATATCAGTTGTAAATAGAGTGATGATATGGAGTGTACTTCAGCAAATTTTTAAAAAGTTGTACTTTTAGTTGTGTAATAGACCTTTAAAACACTACCCATGATCAATTATAGACTCAACAGGGGTATTGCCTTTGTTTTATCTTGCAAAGCACATCATAACACAGAGTAGTCAGCTTTGTTCCCTGTGGCAGATCAAGGTTTTTCTTACTTCCAGGGATTTCATAGCCACGTGTGTAGAAGCAGGAGGTATCCTCTTGTCTCCCTTCCATAGCCACTGTGGGTATCAAGTCTGATCTCTTCATAAGGGTTAAACTTTTACCTTCCAAGAAACGTGTCACAAGCCCCCAAGCAGATACTGCTCTGCTGGATGTTATTCTAGGTAGCTTTATCAGCTACAAATAGAGATAACCACCTGCAATAATTGTTTTAGCATTATTTAAACAGTTTGTCTGGCTACACGTCAGCCATTGTAACTACTCATTAGTTCTGCTATCAGGAGTAGGCACAGCTTTAAAAATTACATAATGAGAATCAAATATGTAAATAAAACAGATCACCACAGATGTTTTTAAAAGAGATTGCAGTTTTGCTTGCATAGACATTACAGTTCAGTCCATATGGAATACCTTGCAAAACAGGTGGAAAAAGCTGTGGGTTGTCAGTCACTGGCTTGCTCTGTCGTGTGTTTCTTTCACAGAAATCCAAACCCACGAGCTCTGCTAATGTTGTAGGAGACTCCACCTGACCATGTGTGTTCATAAAAAAAAGTTCTACACAAATAGGGTGTTACCACTGATAAATGTCCAATTTAAAGAATTAAACAGGAATGGTTAATAGGTATCACTAGTGTTCATGTTTTCTCAGATCAGACTAAAAGATCTGACTTTTATTGCTATGTAATTATTTTTGCTGAAGTTTGACCATGCCACCAAGACAATCTCTTATTCTTGGAAAAAGCAAAGAAAGAAAATTAAATGAATACAGACATATAGAAATGACAGCACTGGAAATTGCACTATCAGAAAAGCACAAATTGAGTTTGTAGTTTTGAGGGGCTTTTTATAAGTGATAAAATCCTTGATGTCAGAAATTCTCTTTGGCCTCTCCATTCTTCTCTAAGATTAGCAATCAATCATTGGTGAGTCAGCAGCCTGGCAGAATCCAAACATCAGACAGGTAATTACTGAAGGGTATTGAAAGGTAATTATTGCTTTATTCGGTTTGCCCAAGTTTATTCCCTCCTAGTGTTTGGCGAGTAGAGTGGAAAAAAAATAAGATTTAATGAGAAACTGATTGGAAATTCAACGAGTGAGTGAAGACAGAGTGCAACTTTTATTTTCTCTTGGACTCCTCAGATGTCGACTCCGATCTCTCCCAAGCTTTAATGCACGGTAGAAACCACCACAGAGGAATCCAAGCCTGACACTTCCTGCACAACCCGGAAAGAAGAGGGAAGGGATCAGCGTATGTTTATTAACAGGGAATTCCTTCCTGTACCGGGTCAGACCTGCCTGACGGTGTCTGCGCTGCGTTATTAGCTCTCCAGGTATTCAGGATGCCCCAGTGCAGTAAAACCCGACAAATCTCAGGGTGCCCGTCCTGTTCCCTTGTTCGTTAAACCTCCCCCCAACTCCGCCAGCTCTCAGACCGGACACACAGCTGCCCCTTGGGGACCCGCACCGCCTCGAACCCGACTCATGTTGCTCCCATTCCCTTTCCTGACAAGCCAGGCTCCTCACTCGTCGCCCATGCCCCCAGCCCAGGTCCAAGGGAGCGGTACCAGTACCGGTACCGGGCCTGGTTCGCAGGGAGTTCCGGCCCCGCCCGTCGCGGCTGTGACGGCAGCGCCACGCGCCGGGCTGCGGGAGTTGGCGCGAAGGCTGCGGGGCGGGCGGCATGGGGACGGAGGCGTCCCGGTAGCGAGGTGACCCGCAGCCGGCAGCATGGTGAGCCCGCCGCACCGGGGAGACGTGGGGCCGCCAAACCCCGTCCGCGGTTCCCCCCCGGGTAGGGGAGGGAAGGGGTCGTTGCGCAGTGTCCCGTGGTCGGATGGGCCGCCTGACGCGGCCTCTGGCTGCAGCCCCGCGGGCGGTGGGGCCGTTGTAGCCCGGCGCGGGCTGAGCGGAGCCGAGACGGAGCTCTGACCTCCGGGAGCGGGGGCCCTGAGCTGCCGCGGAGCTCTGTGCGGAAGGGAGAGGCGGGGAGGCGGCTGAAGAGAGGCCGGCCGCCCGCCCGCCCTTCTGCGCCTGCCGGGTGCTCCCACGCTTCCCGCCGCTCCCGCCCTGAGGGGCCGCGGCCCCGCTCCGCACCCGTGCCGGGAAAATAAACTCCTGTCCTATGGCATGTCCGCGATTTTACCCTTGTCCCGGTGCAGAAGCGTCTGAGCCTCTCCATCAACCCCCTCACCCTCCTGAACCCGCGTGGTGAATCGGGCCGTGGGGTTGCTCCGGAGGTGCGGAGAAAGGCGGATAGGTTGTTTTATCTCTAAACACAGTCTGCCCAAGTTTTAACTCGTCTTTTAATTTCAGTAAGAGCATACACGAAGCCGTTTCTGCTTCTGAAATGGATGGTGTGCACTATTTTCAGGAGGACAATTCAGTTGGGGAAAAAAAGAACTTGAAAATTTAGAAATAGACACTTGTTTGTAAAGGATAGAACTCTCAAGAGGGTGTAAAGAGTTTGTATATATAATTATATTCTGTAAATATAAATATACAAATGTTTGGCCATGTACTATGCAGAGGGATGCTCACTTTTGCAGTCTGTATATAAGATGGCATCCACCCTTCATTCCTGGCTCAGATAAGTTTGCTTCTAGTCAAATGGAGTCTCTGTGCACATGTTTTTGTGGCTTACAAATGCCTTTCAAAACTAGTTAGGTTTGAGTGCAATTTTGGACTCTCCATAGAGTTTAAACATTGATGCTCAGCAGTACAGTCTGAGTCTTTCACTGTACTGGCAGAGGTCTGCCAGCACTTAAGAATGCTGAAATGATTAACTAATATTTTCATAAATCATTAGGGTGGCTGATGACTTTAAATTTATATAAGAGGATGAGGTCTGCAGCTCCTGTTCCCCTGCCATCACCTCTTTAGAAAACTGATGTTAGTGGAAGATTTGCTTCTTCCTGTCACACCTTCCTGGGTTGAAGAGTTTCTCCTTTTATGTAGTCTTCTGAAAGTTATACATCTCCAGTATCTGGCATTTTCCTAGGAGGGAGGAAGACAACCACTGTTTGGAGAAGAGTTTGAGTTGCTTCAGCTCATACCCTCTGAAGAGACTGTACAACTATCCCTGCTGCAACGACACAGACAAAAGTACAGTGGTGTTGTTAACTATTCAGCCTGTTCTGTGTGTGCAGTTACAGGACAAGCATATTGGAAATTAACATCATACCTTGCAAACAGTCTTTTACCATGTAGTGCTGGATATAAGTAATCCCTGTTGGGTTGGTTCTACAACATCTCAGCTGTACTGAAGTGACCTGCTTAGAGTTACACAATGAAATGATTTGTCTGAGAAGAGACTTGTTACTGGATCAGTGGCCTGACCCAGTTCCCAAGCAGAGAGCTGTACTGGTGAGAGCTGTACTGGTACAGCTGAGAGTGAGTAACTGTGAGTAGTGGCTACTTGAGTTGTCTCTAGCTGAGAGAGATATTCTTATGGCCAGAGCTGTAGCATCAGCTGGTGTGTACTTAGGACTGTGATACTGCTCAAAAAGTACTGTGTAGTACCTTTGCTGCACTTACCACTATAAGTAAACATTAAGTTTATCCAAGCAAGTATTACAGTCTTCACTGAAGTAATACTATGTTTTATTTCAGTTAGTGCAATTCTTCTGGACACACCAGCTACCAGAACTGGTGTATGCACAGAACTTGCACTGAATTAGGTAGACTGTAAACATTTACATTTTTTAAAGTACATTTACATTAGTGGACACTAGTCTTCTAAAACCAGTGTCTATTATGGTTAGGTTGAGATGGTACTATCATCAAACTGTTGGAGTAATTTATTTTTGTTTTAGGATGCTTTTGAAATGCAGAAAATAATCAGCATGGTGTATTTATGATTTTATACCTGACTTTTTTGAGTTGGGTATTTATTAAAGTCTTAAAAGTCATCCTAACAGACTCATCTAATACACTAGTCTTTTGTACTACCTAACAAATAGGTTTCAGCTTCTGTTTGTGTTGTTTTCCTCAGTAAAATAGATCAAAATCTTTGAAGAGAAAACCTGACATGAGTAATCGCTCATGTTACTGCATAACATGAGGAGGATTTGAAATGGTAGTCAGAATTGGCAAGAACTGGATGGCACAGCCATCTCTGAGATCATGCAGTTGCTGAGATGGTTCAGCAGGAACCAGTGCACCTTAACACAGCTTTTTAGGCTGTTCAGTTTCTGTGTATCAATTACCCCCTAATTCAGTGAGAGTGATTGGAAATTCTTATCAGTCCCATCTCTTACTTAGATGGAACTGCTTAAAGTTACATGTTTTGTTGCTGCTGCTGAAGCACCAGTGGGGTGCCATATTAATAGTGTCTTGCCCTGTTACTTTTGGCCTTCTGGACAAGGGGACCAGCTGGGGCAGCCCTGCTGATGAATGTATCTGCAGGATACAGAAGGCTGATGACTCCTTTATTTTGGGGGAGAATGTCCCAGAAGGAAGCTCAGCAATTACATTGGTGCATGCCTTTCCTCATTTGAATGAGCACAAATAAAAGCTGAAGTTTTTCCACCTGGGGAAAACTCATATGTGTGTATGGTATTACATACTAGTGAAATGATCCATCAGAGTTTGTTAAATAGATAAACCCAGACTGGAGGCAAGTGATCCTAACTGGGGCATAAGCTTATATAATTATTCAGAAGTAGTCGACAAACTTGTCTGATGGGAATCAGTCTCAGAGCTACTTACATTGTTTCATTCTGCAATTAGTTATGTAAGGAATTAAGGCTTTATCTTTCATCTCTTACTAAATGGCACCAAAAATCTGTCTCATGAGTCTTGGATAGGAGCTTCATGGAAATACAGTTTTGTTGTGGCACTGTGGCAGACTTTTCTCCCAAGCAATTCTAAATGCACCCTCTGTTACAGTCCAGCAGTGGATACCTGTTCTGAAGAGCGGTATGGCTAAAGGTCCAAGAATTTATAACTTAAAAGACTGTACATAGATGCCAGTTTTCCTCTGTAGGTTAGGGCACTAGTAGGTTAGTCACTCAAAAGTAGATTGTCAGTATGGGAAATTAAAGTTTATTACCCTAGTACAAACTTCTGTTCTGAAACCTCTACTTGACTTTTATGCTGATAATCACAGAATTTTCTGAAAAACTCCTTAAATAAAAACATGTAACAATAAAAGAAAGAGAAAAAGATGCTGTTTCTTGAGGACTGAAGTGCAGTTTGTGTGAAAGGAATAGAAGGAGTTAACTTTAGGAGGCAGTTTTGGAATAGGTACCTGCAGTATCACCACAGTATTTTCAAAGCAAAAATAGTATCTGTGTGTGCAAGGTGCTTTCTGAAGTAGATGCTGCATAGAAGATGCTGCATTGAATAAGACAAATTCTTTTGAACTGTTAATCTAATGAAATATGGCTTGCATTATAAAATATAGTAGCCTTAAGTCTTAATTACCTTACCTCTTTAAAGAGGTCAGTAATAATGACTGAATGATTAAGTCCATGAATCTACTTTTTACAGTATTTTAAGTAGATACTTTTTTCAAACCTGTTACCTATAGATGTCCACAGTCAAAATTTCAGAGTTTATGTAATCCTGCATTTATATTGTAGGAGTACCTGTAAAATAGTAGAGTCTTGAAAATTTATGCCTCAAGGCTTAACTTCCATAGATGGAAATTATTTAAGTCTCACTGAATAAGCTTGCTTCCTGGTCTACTGTTGTCTGTTTGCTGAATCCATGTGATTATATTCAGGTAAATAAAAGAATCTAAATTTTTCAGGAAACAACATTCCTGATTCTACAACATTGTTTTAACCCAAAAGTACTAAATAAATCTTTATACGTACCACATTTTGTGTATGCTTACAAATTAGATACTTTATTGTAATTTGATTTTTTAATTGATTTTTAAAGTATTGTAATTCGATTTGATTTTAAACCCTCTCTGATAATCCAAATACAAACTGCCAGGAAACTGCCAAAGGAGCCTGAAACACCCTTCCTTGTCAATTGGACTTTTATGAAGATTACTTAAGAATTTGCATCTTTAGTTGTAGTTCCCTTTAAAAATGAAAAACTCCTCAGCTGAACTCTATGATGGGGAATAGCTGCCACCTGGATAGAATGTTGTCCTGACCCACACCCTTTACCTGCTGTATATTTAGGACAAACGAGATACTTTTTTGTTCTCTCTAAAATGGCTGCTGCCCCTGGAGGTAGTGATACTAAACAGGTACATGTTTTCTTGATTTTTAAAGTTTTTTTAATTTTAAAAAGCTGAAATACTAGGTTTTTTTTTTTAAAGAAATCAGATTTGAGTTTGTGTGCTTTTTTGAAACTGAAGCATCATCTGATTATTTTATATGTTTAGATTTTGCAGTTGTACTGTGGTCAGATAATATGGTTACAAAATAGACTTTTTAGAGCGCTTCCTATCAAGCCATTTCTATTTAAATTTTAATATGTTTCCTACTATTTAATTTTTGTAGTGAGAGGAGACTTACTGTCCTAAGCATCTGAGAAAGTCAAGAATGCAGTATGTCTTGCTGCTTCATGGCCCTTGGTGCTTTTCTGTTTTCCTACTTTGGATGCTGCTTTATAGCTGAGTTGATAATTTTTAAGTTGATAACTTAAATGAGTTGCTGTTTTGTAGTGTGAAAAGTGTTATCTGTATTTAAAAATTCATACGTTTTCCCTTTTACTAGGATATCCGAAGGTTTTTTGGTGTTGTTCATCCTGGAAAGCGACAAGAATGTGAGACTGTGAAAAAGAGTGAAAAAATTAAAAATGGTGAAGGACCTTCAAGTGGGAAGAAAAGGGAAAAGGAGACTAAGGTTAGTGTTGTGTTTTACTGTGAAATTGTTAGCCTGTACAACCTCTGTTTCTGGTGGGACCATGCAGTTTCTTTTTTGATGGAAAGCTGGCAGTGCTTGAAAATCTGTTGATTTACTGTAGTTGGTAATAAACTCAAATATTTATCCTCACTTAATTGTTTGTGGTTTGTTTGGAGCATGTTTAGCTTTATTGCTGCAGTTTCTTCCTTATTTTTCCCTGCACTTTCCTGAGTCAGCACAAGGCTGTTTGTAAATGTCATACTGGGTAAAATAGTATCTGTTAGAGTTTGTTTGGAACTTGTAAATTTGAATGTGTAACTGAGTGAAGCTGTTTCCTGGTTGAACTAATGGACTGTTACTCTTAGGTGAATAGTTCACCCGTTGAAGATGATGATTACAAACCAAAACGAACAAGCAAGAAAAAAAGAATAATCTATGATTCAGGTAGTGTTTACAATACTCCTTTGTATCTTTTGCATCGTCTTTCAAAGTCAATTAGGTAAATGGTACATATGAAAGAAAGCTATGGTTGGTTTCTTTTAGTAAATGCATTAAAAGTATTTTTCACAGTAATTATTGCTTGATAGCTAAATGCATTTGATAAGGAGTGCAGTGTATGCCATGCATGTAATATATGATGCAAAGTAACTTTAAAAAATACCTGTTAAACCAAAAAACAAAGCCACAAAAAGCCCCCAAACCTCAAAAGCCAAGCCCAGATAATAAATTCTGCAAAAAACGCAGGATTCTTGTTATTAAAATATGTATAAATTAGTGGGATTTTTAGGTTTCCCATTCTGTTGGGAATAAGTAACATCCTTTGCTGGGTACAAGAGGCTAATAATTTGCTACAATTTCACATTTCTGTATTGTTTGAACATAAAACAATGTAAGTGATTGTTTTAAAAGGCAAATCTGTGTTTCCACATGTGTCTTTCTCTGAAATCTAGTAAATGTTCATCCCATAGTTATAATATACAGTATGGAACATACAATGTAACTGCTATTGCATTCAAAAATACTCTCTGGAATGTTATAATAAAGGAAATCCCTTTTATACCACTTGCATCTGGGAAAAAACCCCAACATCCAAACAACAAAAACACCTCCTCCCAACAAAAACAAGTCCCATTTAATTTAAAAGCTTGAAATTTATAATTCAGTCTTGCTGAGCTTTTATGTCAATTAAACCCACTGTAATTGTAATTTTAATCTTGAATAATTGTTGTGGAACTGAAGATTGCAGTGGTTTCTACAGTTTATGACTCCTACTGAAAGCTTCAGCTTGAATTTTTAGAAGAGATCTTTTTTACAACTTAAAAGATTGCTTCTGTTGTAGAAAAAATGATTGCACATCTGTCAGAATAATATGCATAGGAAATTTGTTCAAATCTTCATAAGCTGTTTTATAAACAATTAGCAGTGAGGAGTAGCAGTAGAAATATTTCTGCATTAAAAGTCAGCAGAAAAGCAATTAAGCTCAGCTGCTACCTTTAAAGTACTGGTATCATCTGGAGGTTTTGCAAATTCTAGGCTGTTAGTAGTAGAAGAGGCAGAGAAATCCTGCTTTCAGTTCTGAAGATGGAAAACTGTGCATTTATGAGGGAAAGTGTGGGGATGTGGGTGTTTGGTTTTCTTTACAATATATATTGGTGATGATAGTGGAAAAAGGTGAGCTCTGAAGTGCAGCCCCCTCAGACTTGTTAGTTACCACAGTTTCAGTTTGTCCTGCTTACTCATTTGGATGTAGGGTTACATAATCCACAGAGGTTTGGCTTTGTCATTTTGATAGCTTTTGGGATATGAAGAATGGTTGGTTCTGAAAAATCAGTGTACAACCTCAGTGATCTATTTTAGCCTGTTAGCTTTTGATATAGGTGTTTTGGAATACGCCAGCATAATATAAAACCATATAAGCTTAATTTGGCTAATTAAGCTATGTTAAATTTTGTTGTTGTGGGGTTTCTTGTTTAGTATTTTCTTAGTTGTTTTGGGTTTTTTTAAATAATTTGCTGTGGTACTCTTTGTTTGCAAAAAAGTTTCCTTTTTGGAAAACTTTTCGTGCAGGCATAGCAGTTCTTGGAATAAAGAACAAAATATTTTTTATGTAAACAAAATCCACTGTCTAGACAGAGTTTTCACCAAATTTTCTTTTAGTCATTTATATGCTGGAATATTAAATGATGTCTAGGCCATTAGCTAATGGAGGAAAATGAAGCTTTGCTCTGATTTATCATATAGTATCTTTTTCTCAGTCAGTTGGATGTATGTGAACATGTTAACTAATGCTGTGTGATAATGTGATCTGTTACTTAAAGCCTGTGTATGTTTCTGTGTGGTCAAAATACAGATTCAGAAGAGGAAGTGCAGTCAGTGAAAAAACCCAAGAAGCTACCTGAGAAAAAACCAGCTGCTTCAAAACTTGGTAAAGTTCTAAAGCAGGATCCTGTTGTTTATATTTCAGAGACAGGTAATGGAAGAAGTGTATCTCTCTGTTTCAAGCTGTAGTGGGGTGGATTTATTTTACAAATGGGCTAGATTATTGGGTTGATCACTCTTCAATATGACCATGAAATCTTACCTTGAGGAAGACTTATGTTGTCCTTGAAAAACATGACAGAAGTTTAGCCTCAAGTATTGTGAAGTCAGGAGCAGGATGAAGCTGAGGTGATGCTGGGTAGTGGCTTAGGCTGGTTTAAATAGGCATCTAATTTTAGGAGCTAACACTTGCTTAGGAGTATTGCATAGATTCTCAGTCTATTTTCAGAATCATTGCATCTCAGAAGAATTGTGCTTATTGTTCTAGGTATTTGACATGGCATTTAGCTGTACTATGTCATTTGTTCAAGTAAGCTCAATTTTCCAAAGTACCTGACCACTATCCATCTTATTTCTTTTCAATCAAAAGTTTGTTTCCCTCCACAGTTTTTAACAACAATTTTTTCCTAATTAAAAGGATCTCAAATAGCATTGACCGTAGGGCAGTTAAATGATCAAATTCCTGAGGAATAAGCTGTACGGGTTTGGGTTCATTGTGCAATTCAAGGTGGTAATAGTTTTTCTGCATAGGGGTACCATGGGAACACTAGTCAAGGAATTAGTGAAATTCCTGAAAACCACAGCTCAAGGTTACTCTTACTGAGACAGTGTTAAGTACACAGAAGTTTGATTCAATAGTCTGTGACTAAAACAATGCCTTTATAACCTTGAGGCTTGAGATGTGAAATTTGTTTAATCTGTATAAATTGTTTCTTCAGTTTAATGGAGCTGTCAAGTTGGGTATGTTTTAGTGTTACTGGTACAACTATTGGCTTGAGATAAATGTGTTTTACAAGAATAGCAATCTAGAAATAGTAGATAGGAAAAATCCTAATGAACTTTGTAGGCATTTGCCTCTCTCTTGCTTCTAGCCTAATGTAGCTGCAAATTTAAATGAAGAATATGCATGTTGGACTCCAGAGTCAGAATCTCATGCTCAAGGGCTCTGTCCCTGGCAGTGTGTGTTTGAAAGAGCCTTTTTGCATTGAGCCGTCAGGAGAAGCTTGGTAGTTAATTGCCTCAACCTATTTTCCATATTAATTTGAAATTTTCTTCCTGTTGTTGCTTGAATTTTTGGCAGCTCTTCTACACAACTACATGGGATACAGCTTTCTTGAAAATTGTTGGGGCAATTAACTTTTAGGTTTCTGTGAGAGTGTACTGATGAGGTTATTGCATTACTTCTTTTTTTTATCAGTTTGTGAAGTTGCCTTTTTTTAAAGGCAAAAAAATCAAGAATAGTTGCTTTTTGTAATTCTGTAAGAATTATACTTTGAAATTATTGAAACAAATTTATTTAAATAAGTGTTTAGCTTAATGATGGCTAAAGAAATGAAGTTAGTCTGGCAGGTACTAAGGGAAAAAAGAGCCTTTTTTTGGTTTGTAGAACAGTCTTAAGTGGATTGGGAAAAAATCCAAATGTTTGTTGTACTTGTAAAATAACACTTTGTTTGACTGCTTAATGAAGTGTGGAGCCTTGAGCTTTGTTTGTACAAGATGACCTGTTATTGTAATTTATTTGTAATCTGGTTTCATCAGAGGTGATTATTTGGCAGGAATTGTGACTTCACTTCTAGTGAATACCTTTTATATACATCATGTAGTCATGTAATCTACATGTGATTATACATATGTACCAATTGCCTTAGTCCCTTGAGTATTGCAAAATATAACTTTTTATAGAAAAGCCTTGTTTTAGTTGTAGGGTGAATGGTTTAAATCTAGACAAATCAAAGTGGTAGAAACTGTAAGGATTTCAGATTACTGGAAAGCTGTTCCTTGAGACCTTAGAAGACAGAACAAGAAGAAAAGCTTGTGAATGTGTTTGTAGAGTATAGGCTCTATATTAAAAGAGAATATTGAAGGGGAGGAGTTAAGGAAACAAACTCTCTAAAACCCACAGCAAAAAAAATCGGGAGCTAATGCTACTGAAAAAAAAAAAGCCAGTCAGTTTTTCAAATGAGCAGCAGATTGTTGAGTAAGCCTGTCTTAGATTGAAACCTTTCACAGGGAAGTGAAAAATTGTCACTGCTAGTGCCTGGGCAATGCTTGCATTGTGTATACTTGTATATATACTTAGATGAAAACAGGTAAAGGTGATAAATAGTGGGCTGTGTACCACCTTTCCTCTGAAGTGTTTTCTGCAAAGTCAGTTGAAACCATTGAGTTGAACCTGAAGGGAGTTTGATTTAAAATGCACTTAGAGGAATGAGTATAGATTCTGGTAGAAATCCTATGAAAAATAGGTAGTAGTGTTGCAGAGGATAATATAAAAGGTATTTATGAGTGAGTGTTGTTAAAATAGAGTGTATCTATAGCAGGACTGGAAATCATGGTGTGGGGAACAGCCTATTTCTTTTCAATTAAGTAATGCCTGTTTTTCATCTCCAGCATTTCCTGTTGAAGATTAGGTAGATTAATCTTTAATTTAATCTTAACCAGTTTTTAATGTTTTTAGTCTTGTAAGTATAAATATTTTTTTCTTCTATACTGTGTGTCCTACATAAGACAGTGCATTTTTAAGGTAGGACCGAGGATCATAAGACAGAGGTACTTCTTAGTAATTTTTGGAGTAGAACTTTATGAAAATAGTGACTCGCATAGATTTCCCAGTCCCATTAACTCACACTAAAGTGAGATTTAACATGAAAGTGGTGTGTTAAGGAAACAACAGAACCTGTTTTTTTTAGACCACAGTAAATTGTTTTTTATAAGCAAAATGAAGTTAATTCCCCCTGACTAACCCTGAAGCAAAATAAAAAGATTCTATGCTGTTAAAAAAAGTGAAAGACCACCAGAACCACTCCAGCTTTTCTCTTCTGAATTAAATTTACATCTGTTTTAGTCTTTTAATTTATCAAAAATTGTTTGGTTTTTGTTGTATCAGCCTTGTTTCATTTATAATTCAAAGGTTCTCTGAAATTTTTATCATAGTTGGTACTAATTGTTGTGTTCTAAATAAATCATCTTGAACATGAATGGAATGTCTTGGAGTCACTTGGCAAATTCATTCTTCAGAAAAATGGCTCTGCAGGCTGTAGTTTGAAGATGATATTTCTGCTCTCCTCTGCTTATTCCTTTTTAGTTGCTGAAGATCATCTTTCTCCCTTTCAGACTTTCAGCTCCGCTTACTGAGACTCTTCAGTAAGTGGTCTTGACTCAGTTAATCTGCTGCATTAGTTAGTAAGACACTACTCTCTTGTGTGTTTTTTTTTTCTTTTTTTTTTCCCTAGATTAATTTAGATCAGAACATCCTCTCCTGAGTGGCTCAGTAAGCTGAGCTGCCTAAGCTGCAGCTGGAAAAAATGAATGTACTTATACTTGCCTGGATTTTTGCCAAGTTACTTTTTTCCTGTGTCTTAATTATTAATTTTTTGCCACTGAATATTCCTATCATGCAGGTAACTTTAGGCAACTAAACGAGAACGTGGAGTTCCATTGTGTGTTGAGGCTTCAAAACTGCTTTTGTGAAATGATAAAACTGCTACTGTGATGAAAGTAATCAGTTCAAGGGAATAAAACTCTGGAATAAACTGGAAAGAGTTAATGTTTGGCAGTTGCATACATGCAGCACTTGATATGCCAAGTATATTTCATTTGGAAGGAGTTGCTATAATTAGTGGTTTTGCAGATAAAAGTAATTAATTTCAATTTAAATATATTCAGCCTTCTTATATTTTAATGATCCCAAACTTATTTTTAAAGTTGGTTCTAAAAGATAACTGTACATGTTTGACTAATAATTTCATTTGGAATGTACTGGAAAAGAAGAGTATTAGAAGACATAATGTAGTTTGGTACTAAAGTGTATAATTACAATTAGATATGGCAGTTCCTACGTTGCGGTTTTGGATCCCTGCACCTTTTCCTCTTAAAGTGAAAAACATGACAGAGGCAACTGCTTGAATTTATCTTTGATAACTGGAAAATCCACATGTAAATTGATTTCAGGGCAGTAAAGCTGGAATGGTTCTGGTAGGCTTTACGTATTTTTAACAGATTGGAACCTTGACTTGTCGATACAAGCAAAGTGCTCGCAGTTGTGGTCTAAAGTGCATGTTTGTAGTACATCTAAAATCAATTAAGATTGTTGAGAAAGGACATTAAAAATCTAAATGACTGTACGGAACGTTTTTTGAAATGTAGGTTGCAACTACTGTGTTTCTAAATGAGGAAGAAGGTAGAAAAAAATGCAATTTGCTAGTTATACATAACATCTGTTTTTTTTGGGGGATGGGTCACAGGGTTTGAGTTTGAATAGACTGGTTAGCTGGTTTGTGGGATTTTCTTGGTGGTTTTTTTTTTTTCTTTTCTTGAGAAACAGTGATTGTCTTCAAGATAATGTTCTTAAAGATTTACTTTAGCAAAAGATGAATACAAAACTGAAGCCTGCTAAGTTCTGGGACTGCTGAGTATTGACTGCTGATTTAAAATAATCAAAACCTGATATAACTACTTTTTGTACAAACACTTGCTGCTCTGGGCTGCACGTTCTTTAAGACAGGAGCTGTTTTCAGTACTTGTGCAGGTGTGTTGCCATTGAAACGGAACAATTTCCAGCATATTGTAATTTTATACAAGAAATGTAGATTTAGTGCTTTTGCCTGGGATATATAGTTGTTTAGCTCTATGTAGAAATCCTTAGTAGTAGTCTGCAATTAAGAATTTAACATACTTTTATCATAATGAGTTATTTGGAACCTGTAGATGCTCTGCTTATCTTTGAATTTGGTCTTGCAACATCCTAGTAGGAGGTTCTCTGCCTGATTTTGCATGTTAAACAGAATAAGAAATGGGAATTATGGAATTATGTTCTATACTGATGGGTGTAGCCAGAAAAGAGTCTCTTGTCCGGGATCGACGCGTTGATACAGTGATATAGACTCGTAGGATGTGATCTGAGTCTATTGCCCACAGTGTGGAACTAGCAAAGACGGTCTGCTGCTAAGGAAGCAACCAGCTGCTCTCTCAGCTAGCTCTAGAATGAGCTGCCTCGGTGGGTGTGAGCCTCACTATTTATTGGCCCCTTGGTCTTGCACATGCTCCATAGGGGCCCTGCCCTGACTGGGCACAGGTGGAGTTGATAGCGGCTCACACCCACTTCTTGATGATCAGAGGCACCTGGTTGCTCTGTTCCACTACAGATGGGGAACTCGACAGCACAGAAATAATAAATGAAGATGAATAAAATATGTTGTTCTTAAGGCCATCTGAGGGTGATTCTTTTGCTGCTTGTTGCTGTGGTCTCTTCCTCCAATAGGTTGCTTCCTTTTTAGACTTGCTGAGGTCATTGCTGAACCTGAATGTTTTAAAATTACCTGAATTTAAACAAATATTTAAAACAGCCTTGATAATTTTGGCACAGCTGGATCATATGTGCATAGGGATATGGATATGATATGGACAAGTGCATATGTTACTCTATAATTAGCAGATGAAGCTAGGAAGTGGAAGAGAAATAACAAACAGTTACAGGTGGGCTGTAGGCATTAGTTTATTAATTGTGCTGCTGCTAGAACACTATGTAAAATGAAAGCCAGATGTGCTTTAATGTCCTGGAATAGTTCTTACCTCTAGGATTTAACTGTTGTTTGTTGCTAGGGAAGTTTGTCCTTGTGCATTGCCTGGCGTACTAAGTCCCTGTTTCTTCTGTAGTGTTTGCATCCAGATTAATTAAAAGCAGTCTCCTGGTTGCCATGCCTGCCTATTCCATTAATCACATGACTGTATTTCTTTTTATCACATGTACTTAGTTTCCAGAAAACTCAACTAGAATACATGGGCTTGGCTTTTGTTTGTAATTCTCAGCTAATCCTGAAAAAAACCCAAATCTGTATGCTCAGAGTGCTTTTTTCATGGTATAGCACACAAAAATATGTCAGTGTAAATAGGAGGTACTGTTCTTGAAATAGTCTTGTTCTTCTCTACAAAGACTTTGCATCAGAAAAGTAATCTAGTTGATGTTAAATTGATTCTTCTTCCTTACTTGTGAAGTCCCTACCCTCATGTAAGGCTGTCTTAACCATTCACCTAGCAATTCATATAAGAATACAATTAACCTACAATTTTTATAAGCTGAAATCCAGATTTTCACTTATGTTTTCCCACAAATTCCTGATATGCTTGATGATGCCTCTCTCCTTTTACAGATCATATGTTAAGAAACATTGACCTGAACAGTTGAGCAGCAATACTATGGCTTCTGATGTTTTCAAAGATGTAAATGAAGTTGCCTGCCTGTGAGGGAACTGAAAATGTACATCTTATTAGCCTTGCTGGTTACTTCTGTGGCCCTTAGGCATGTGTGAGCAGTTTGGTTCAAGGAAAAAATGTTAAGATTTTACTGAAAAAGTTGATGTTCTTGAAATACGGAGAGTGCTCAGAAATGAGGTGGATTTGTGATGAGTTTATGAATTTCCTGAACCTGGGGTAAAACTGTAGTCAGAGTTCCTTAAAGCATCTTTTGAAACCCACATAATAGAATAGGGGTGGGTTTGTTTCCCAATGACCATTTCCATACTCTCATTCTGCATTTTCTTTATTTATAGCTATAGATCACTGCTCCCAAGTGCTGTCAGTCTCTTATCCTTCTTCAGCCACTGCTTGCAGTCAATAAATGCTTCTAATCCTGTTGCTTCTCTGAAGTTTCTAGGAAGGATGTAATTAAAGCAGCACTCTTACTTATTGGTAATAGTTAGTACTGGCATTATAAATAACTCAATTCCACATCCTTTTTAATTAAAATCTAATTATATTTACTCTGCTTCTTTCTTCTTGAGAGAAAGCAATATCCTGTTGGGTGTTTTACTGTTGGGTTGCTACTTAAATGATTATGAGTGAATAATGATAAAAATCAATACTGCATGGAGATATAACAATAGTCATGATAAGATTCTTTTCTAGCATGGAACAGTCCTTAGCTTAAGCAAAGTTGGGGGCAAGGAGACAGAACAGAATTTGTGCCTTCTTTCCAAGACAAATAAATGCATTACATTTGCATTAACATAAATCAACATCTGTTGATTTCTGTTTCCTTCTTCAAATGTATTTTCTTGTTAAACTGAAAGATTTAGAAGAAGCAGAAATATTTCTGAAACTGCATTTGACATAAACAGTCTGCTGTTCAGACCTCAAGGTATTATAAATTATGTGCCTATAGCATGTAGTGTCCAAATCTCCCAACTATGTAATAGTGTGTTAAATTCAGCTTAATGACAGTAAGAGACTTATTGCTGGCTAAGGAAAGTAAATCATGTTGAGAATAGTAAAGCTTTTTTTCTTTACCTCTGAAATTTCTCTCCTATGAATAGTTAGGTTCCCTCTTTGTACTTATTATATTCTGCTTAGTAAGTGTTCAGTAGCAGAAAGTGCCAGCTCATGCCTAAGACACTTGTTGCAACCATCCATGGAGGAAAGGCAAAAATAATGTTTTCCCTTTATCTCTGCCTAATATATAACAAAAACTGATTGCAGACATGACATTGTCTACAGTTAGGAAAGTGGTTAGGAAAAGAAATTTTTGTATTTAAAAAATCTTTAAATTGGAGTTAAATTGGAGATGACTGGAAAATGAACATTTTTGTGAAAATACTGTCAATTTAAGTTCAGTTATAAAATGCATGTTAAGGAAGTTCTGTGTTTATGATACGTTGAGGAGAGTGTCTGAAAGGTCTCTTATTTTGAGAAAATTAAAACCAGACTTCAGTTAGAGGCATGTAAATGAGAGAGCCTCTGTTTCTGTTCCTCTTAAGTCTTTGTGCTTTATTCTTTCTGTGTCTCGATTGTGGGGGTTTTATGGCAGTATACTTCTTAGCTCTTGCACACTTTTGAGTTTTTAGAAGATTTCATGGAGAAAGTGCTTTTATCACTAATCAAGAAGTTTGTCCAGTGATGTTTGTCTTGTGTGCTGTCAGATTAATGTAATAATTTGGTAATGGGTTTGGAAGGTTTTGTATGCTTCAGTGATAGGGTTTAATTTGTGTAACTGCCAGTAGAACTTCACACCGTGGCACAAAACTCTTTGAAGTCTTAGGTAATGTTTTCTGTTGGTTGACTGGTTGAAGAGTTTGGGTCCAGATTGAATAAATGGCTATCAAACCCTTCTTCATCGCTGGGGAGACCATGTCTTGGCTATTATAGAAGAGTCTTAAAAGAAAAATTGAGGTTTTGTTTAGTGGTCTGTGGGCTATTTCTTAATGAAACTGCATGCCATTTTTTTTCTCCTTTTAAATTGCAAAATATATTTTGTATGCTGACCTCTGTCAGATTTGTCTGTTCTGTGAGATGACTGCATTTCTTTGAGGCTTTGACTGTACTAAAAGGAGAGTGTATTTGAGTGCTGAAATATTGAGCATGTAGAATACCTCATAGACTCTCTGACTAACAGCGAAAAAGTAATGTTGAAATGTTTCTGCTAAAAGATTCATAAGCCAATCAGCAGTACCTTACATATAACTGGTAATAATTCTTGAAGAATAAAATATTCAAGAAGCTTCTTGAATAAGCTTCTTTGTAAATATAATGTTGTACTATTTTCCTCTGGCTCATAATGTAATGTTGAGAGATTCTTTAGAATATGCAAGTCTACAAGCCTATATTAGCTGCTCTGTTAATGAATACTATAAAGTAATAAAATAAATGTAGATTTGTATTGCACATTTTATGTGAAGGTAGAGTTGTGGTGTCCAATTTAATATTGCATTCATTAAGGAAAAGGTTCACATATCAGTGACCTAGATTTTCTCCTTATCTACCATACAGAAGAAGGGAAGGCATTCTTTTTGAACTTCTTCTAGATGACAAGTTATGTGTAAACAAAAGTAATAAATTTTATGCATCTTTATCTCAGTACTCAATCTATTAAGACTTGAACTGTGCTATTAAAGATGTTAAATACAATGTGTTACACAACTCAGACTTTTTTTTTAAAACAACCTCTAAATACCTGTATTTTTTTTCTTAAGATATTAGTTGATGTAATCAGCCTAAATAGTTCTCTTGACAGTTCCATTATAAGAATTTAAGTTCCATGTACCAGAAGTAAATGAATAATCTTCATGTTCAGATGAAGAAGACAACTTTGTCAGTGAGAGAACTTCCCAGAAACCAAAGGAGAATGGGACATCAGCAGTCACTTGTGCAGGAACAGCTACAGTGAAAAAGGAGGATGCAAAACCACGAGCTAAAAGCAAGCCATTATCTCCAGTGAAGCAGACTCCCACCTCAGCACTTGACTACTTTGGGACAAGCAGTGTCCAACGATCAGAAAAGAAACTTGTAGCAAGTAAAAGGAAAGAAGTGAGTATGTTTGGGTTTTTTTTTAAGACTGCTCATGTGTCTGATAGATCAAAATTAACAGTTTAATGACTAGTTCACTTATTCTGCTTCATGTTACTTTTAATAACCACTCGAGTATGAGTTCAATTCTGATGATATGTGAAGGTCTATCAAGGCCTCAAATGCAATTTTAAAGTAGCATTTCATGTTTGAGAAGTAGCATGAAGTCGAAAAGATTTTCTCTATTACTTTTTCCCAAGTGATTTTTCTTAATTAATTTTGTGAGATGAGTAGTTGATGGGATAGCTTACAGCTAGGGGGGGAGAGGGCAGGGATGAGAGGAGCGACGTCGTTTTCCCAGGCTTTGTGGCACATGTATTCATGGAATAACAAAGCAAATGCAGTGTAGAGGATATGAAAAATTCACACTGTAGTTGTTTTCTCTTTCAAGCTGGCCAACTGGGATAGCTTCAGAGATGTTCAGCATTGTTTGAAGAAATGAGATACTTACATTGCAGCGTGGTTTGCTTTGAGTAGTAAAATCTCTTGAAAACAGCCTTGCTTTATAGTGTTAATGTTAGAAGGCTATGAATAAAATGCTGCCTCTATTATTCCCAGTCCTTTTCTGGAGGCATAAAAAAAAGAACTCATACAGATTAAATTACAATTTACACAGTATTGGAGAAGCTGAACTGTTGGTTTTCTGTTCTTAAATACAGCCTTCACAAAGCAGAGAGAGCACCACGGATGATGAGGCCATTGCCAGGCAACTGCAGCTTGAAGAAGATTCAGAGGTGAAATCTCAATAAATTTGTTACTCAAGAGCAGTTTGTTTAACTTAAAATGTTTTTCCATAAGAAATTAAGATGGACTTCCCATGTACACTACAAATAAGTGTAATAAAATTCATCTGTATATTTAACTCTTGGAAATATGTGCAAACATAGCCATGTAGTTATTTTTATGGGCATTATTTCTGTTCCTTAAATAGAACATCTCTCTTGATTTTCTGTCTATCCACACTTTCTTGTCCTATGCAGTTAAATGTTTTTAGTGTAACAAGTCCAAACCCTATCAAGAAAAGTAGGCTTTTTTTTTTCAGGGGAGGGGTAGTGGGCAAGGAGAACCAGGTAATTCTTCAGTGGCATTTTAAAAAATTTATTTGCTTTTGGTAGTATGTACTTTTTCTAGCTATGTGCTGTTGCATTTGTATATTATTTTAGATAAATCTTTTGTCTTGAGTTCTAAAAAAATTATCGTAGAATTAAAACTTGTCAGATATGAACCTAAAAATTTCTTAATTTGTTTTATTCTTTCAGCTGGAGAGACAGCTGCATGAAGATGAAGAATTTGCTAAAACTTTGGCCATGTTGGATGAAACACCACAGAAGAAAAAGGTTGGATTCTTTTTAAACTTAAGTTTTTGGAAATTGTGTTGCTGGGAGTGTTCTTATTTAAACACCTACCCTTTGTTTTGAAACTTCCATATAATGCATTAAAACCAGCAAGAAAGTGTTTCTATAAAAGTTACATACCCACTTCTTATGCTTTCCTCTTGGCTTTTTGTTGTTCAGTAAATAAATTGTCCTTACTAATCAGGCAGCAAGCATCATTGTATCTTTGTTCTTCTGCCTCTGGTGCTTCTCCCCAAGCAGGATTTTAAGTTCTAGTTCTGAGTGAAATGTATTGCTGGAGACTCATGGTTTAGATAAGCTGTGGTTCCATTGCTTCAGGAGGACCAGGTCAAGCAAGACGAGTCAGTGGCACAACTTGGTGACAAGTGATGGGAGGAAAAGGCAGGAGGATAATATTCTCCTTTGAGTGAAGGAGTGAGCTGTGATCTTGAATTTCAGACTAAAACCAGTGGTGGGAGTCTTCCCAGTACTCATACCTTGTGGTGTAAGGCATAAAGATATTTTCAGAGTTGCACATCAAGGCTCTTAAAATTTATTTGAATATAGCAACTATTTTTACTTCTAGAATAATCAGCCTGGAATGGAATAGAATAAAAATTTACTGTATCCTGGAAATCTGTGTGGTCTCTGACTTAAGGAATGATTATGTGCATGGCTGAGAGGTGAATTTGCTCATCTGCTTGCCTTTGATAGAGGTTGTATTCTGATGTGTGGTAGGGATCAGCTTTGTTTGATGTCATTTAGTCTGCTGTACTTAACAGTAGAAAACTGGGATCTGGATGTAATGGTAGCTCAGGACATGCATCTCTGACTTTGGCATTGTGTGTTCATTTAGGCTCGGAAAGATTCAGGAGGTGAGCAAACAGTGTTGAGCATCAAGAGCAGTCCTAACGTGACAGAGAGATACAAGCAGCTGGAAAGAGGTATGAGACAGAACATAGAAAACATTTTACCAAGTCATCGTGTTAATGAGATACATTCTTATATATGTGCTCTCCTCCCTCTACCTTCTATCAAGTGAAAGCAACAAACTCAGCAGGTGAAGCAAAGATTTCCACTCCAAAGGAGCAAGCTAAATCTGAACATTCTACAGGGTCTCGTGTATCTCCACAATCATCTGATGGTAAAGGAGCCAGGCAGTTGATGGATAAGACCTTACCTTTGAAACCGAGCTCTAAGCTTGTGTCTCTGAAACATAAAGAAGACTTGGCTAAAAAGGAAAGAGGTGCTCAAAGCTTCGTATCAAAGGGGAAAACTGCTTCAGGGAAAGAAGAGAAGATAACACCAAAGAAGGAGAAAATTTCTCCCAAGAAGTCTGAGGTAGGACCTATCAAAATTAATCTAGTGGGCTTGATGGAATTAGCAGGAAAACAGCTTTCAATTATAATTGTTTCCATGTCACTTTTGTACCTTGGTACTTTGAATCTTCTCAGCAAATTTTAAGACTTCAAATTTTTGTAAGGCAATTTACAGTTCCTGGCAACTGTAAAAATTATAGGGAAAAAACTGATCTGGAAAGTGTAATTAGAACTGCATGAAAGAAATGAGTGTTCTTTATTGCTCATGAAGGTATGCATATACACTGCAAAACCAGTTTGATGCTTGTTCATAGCTTTCTTGGAAAAATGCATAATGCAGGAATTCTGACACAGCTAGTGAGTGAAAGCTTATTGCTTGTGTGAGCATGGTAACCCTGTGGGTCTGTACTGCTATTGGACTGATGAATGGTACTGTTGGGTGGGTTTTTTGCCCTTCCTTCTCCCTCCCTAGTCTCCTTTTTCTGCAGTATATTTCTTACAGTTGATGTATTACATGGGAATTTAATTTAGTTTTAAGTGAGTAATTATTGAACACACAGTTACTGGCAACCTCAAAACATACGTTTTAATCATAAATCAGATTTGACACTTAACATTTGTAATGGGGAGGGAGAGACTGCAGCTTTTTTTGGGCAAGATGTAAATAATTTCTTACAGACTAAATGTCTCTTAAAAGTAGAAATCCTAAAAAATACTTGATGGAAGGTGTAGATGTTGTCTATACCTGGTCATCAATCTGAAACAAAATAGGATATAAATTAGAGCAACAGTTTATGAATTGAGCGTGTACATGTGGAACATAGCTGAAGCTACAGAAACTTGACAGTAAACAATGGGTACATTTTTTAAACTCGGGTGCTTTTTTTCAAATCTTTTCAACTATTTTTGCTATTCTTTTTAATAAACAAGTTCCAAAACCAGAGCAAGCTTCCCAATGTGTTGCATGTTAATAGATTAAAAATAAAAGTGATAAAACTTTTCCTTTGGTTCATAAAAATGTTTTAATTGAATGTCCATGTTTGGATTTATTTTGTTGTTTTTATATATTCAATATTTGTATTGATTTTTCATCTCTTGCCCAAGTCTGTAAGTCCTGAGGACTCCGAAAAGAAGCGAACCAATTATCAGGCCTACCGAAGCTTCCTCAATCGTGAGGGTCCAAAAGCCCTGGGTTCCAAAGAGATACCTCAGGTGAGATTGGCTACAGCAGAATTCTGTGTGTAGAAGTGGAATTTGTCAGATGTGCTGCTGTAAATGATCTAACCAGCATCATAACTAAACTGTTTAAAAATTGGTATCATATTCTATTTCAAATACGTATTTCATGTGTTTGAAAAAGCTCAATTGTCATGCAGAGCAGTGACTAAGGAAAAGTACTAAGAAATTAAGTTCAGTACTTGGTTTATGAAGCCATGATGGTGAAAAATAGTTACTGGTCTTAAAAGTGTAGATTAGTGTCATTCATTTAACTGACGTGGTGCTTGAAGCATGGAGTGTTAAGAGGATGATCAGTCAGGTTAACAATGTGTGAAGTTTTGTTGGTAGCTGTGCCTTTTGGTGACTTTAGACATTTAGATCCATTATCTAGCTATATACTACATTATCTAGTTAGACTTATTTTTCTAAAGTTCCATAGGGTACTTGGTGTCGTAGGGGGCTAAAAAAAGCTGAAGGTGAAGATGTATTTAGGAAAATCGTATCATGTAATGGCATTTTCTGTAATGCTGTGGTTCTCAGGGGGCTGAAAACTGCTTGGAAGGCCTGACGTTTGTGATTACGGGTGTTCTGGAGTGTATTGAAAGAGATGAGGCCAAGTCTCTGATTGAACGTTACGGAGGAAAAGTGACTGGCAATGTCAGCAAGAAGACAAACTATCTGGTTATGGGGAGAGACTGTGGTCAATCTAAATGTGAAAAGGTGAGTGCTCCTGTCCCTGAGCAGAGAAGTGAAACTGTAACTTGTTCAGAATGATTCATAGTGGTTTTCAGTACCTCTGTCAAAAGGAGACAGTACTACAATAAAATGCATGTTAAGAAGGGAAAGTTGCCTAATGTTTCAGGGCTTTGTTGTTTTTTGGGTTTTTTTATATACACATATAATTTTAATAAACACATATATTTAAAAAATCTTGTGTTTCTAAACAGTCTTCACTGGAAAGCACACTGAAGTGAGTTAGGTAACTCCTTACTTTTTCTTGACCTTTTAATTCTTTCTTTGGCTCCAGGCATCAACTTTAGGGACAAAAATCATTGATGAGGATGGCCTGTTTGATCTCATTCGAACTATGCCAGGCAAAAAGTCCAAATATGAGCTGGCTGCTGAAACAGAGGTTTGTTTACAATAAACTTAAGCTTTGTTGGGTTTGATTTGGTTTTAGTTGAATTTTCCATATTCTTTTCAGTTGCAGTAATCCTGTGATAGTCAGTTTGACATTCTAGCTTAAAAGCTAGAGTGAAAAATTGCTATTTGTATTTAAAGAGTTTTGCTTGGGGGAGGCTATGGACATTTTCTCCACCTTTTATTTTTATACTCTGACTCGATTATTCTGTATTTATATATTAATCTGTATATCTGTATCTGAGTGGGGGGGTAGTTGTATTTTCTCAGATGGTTTAAGTTTTAAACTTTGAGTAATTGTTGGTTGTTCAAATCAAATAATCATGACTGATGTGGTGTGGTACCCAGACAGGCCCAATACAGAATTGCACTGTAGACATGGGACAACTATATGTAAACCACGTGTATACATAGCAGATGTTGTGTTTAATGTTCTTAGTTCAAGAACCATATAAAGGTAACTTTTTTCAGGGACTGCTGTACAAACAGTAACAAGTTTGGGTTTTTAATGTATATTTAAATTTCATCTGCAGTAGTTGATAGAATATTGTTAATCTCCCTTAGCTCTAGCGTGTTGTACATTCAGTATCAGCACTGCCTTGGTATTTCTCATGTGGGTAGGCTTGAATTACTGCATGTCAAGATTTTATTGATGTTTTAAGGAAAACTCTGGGCTTACTAGCTAATTACTTTGTTACGAATTAAGGACTTTTGGTGGTTGTGATTTTTTTTTTTTTTTGAATAATTGGTTCTTATTTTTGAAAAATTGTGTGCTTGAGAGGAGTGTTCTCTTAGTGGAAACAAAGTTATTCTCTGTCCCTCCTCCTTTTAGCCATGTGTTCTAAGTTTTGGGGTTTTTATTGTTTTTTTTTGGTGTGTGTGTTCAAACTTGAAAGTGGTTTTTTTTGTTGGTTTTTTTTTTTGTTTTGTGAGAGCTGTGCTTCAGCTTCATGAGTCCAGTGGCCCATTCATTCCAACCTGACAGTCACCAGTTTTTTATTATTTTTTTTAAGGATGTATCAGTCGTAGTGACTTAGGAATGCTCTTGCAATGAAGAGAACACTTCTTGCTTCTTTTGTGGGTCGTGCTATAGAACCAGGTGGTACCGTGTTTAACAGTAGCTCATTTTTCGGAGAGGAGTGTTTCTTTATCTGCTCTTGAAGTTCATCAGTACATAAACTTTGTTACTTAAGCATTCCTGTACACGTGTTCAAAGGCAGTGTGTTTGTTTACTGTACATTGTTTTTTAGTTTCCTTTTTAACTTTCTTACCTTTGCTTTCCTAAGGCAAAGAAAGCAGACTCGAGACCTAAGAAATCACCACAGAAAGCTGGAAAAACGAATTCTAGCCCTTTCAAAAGGGAAGCTGATAACAAAAAACATCAGTCTACTCCTGAGAAAGGAGGTGCTGTCAGATCTGATAAGAGAGAAGCCGGTGTTCGGAAGCTCACAGACTTCAGACGGGAAACTGCGGAGAAGAAAGAAGCCCCAGAGTCCAAGAGGAACTTGGATCCTGAGATTAATGAAGATGGAACAGAGAGATTGCTATGGGTAGATAAATACAAGCCTGTATCTCTAAAGGCAATAATTGGACAGCAGGGTGAGCAAAGCTGTGCCAATAAACTGCTCCGCTGGCTCCGGAATTGGCACAGGAATACCTCGGATGATGGACAAGGTGACCAAGTGTGGTTAACTTCTCTCTGTGTTCTTCCATGCCAATCACACTGCTTGGCTCCTGGGACTGATAAGGGTCATTGAGAAAGCAGAGCAGCTCTAGAGCAGGAATGAGGCTGAAGCTGGGTGCACTTCTAGCAGCAGTTGAGCCTGAGTATGGTAGTTTTTGATTTTTTTTTTCTTTAAATGAAAAAGTAGTTGTTCACTTTCCACTGCACTGTGTGTTAACCCCAGCTGGCAACTAAGCACCTCACAGCTGCTCACTCCTTCCCCTCACAGTGGATGCAAAAGAAAATAAAAGGTAAAAGTGAGAAAACTCATGGGTTGAGATAAAGACAGTTTTTAGAATTAAAGCATAATCTGCATGCCCACTCAAGTAAAGTAAAACATGAAAATCATTCACCAGTTCCTATCAGCAGGAACTGATAGGAGTTCAGCCATCTCCAGGAGAGCAGGGCTCCATCACACCAAACAGTTGCTTGGGAAGGCAAATGCCATCACTCCAAAAGTCCCCCCCTGTCCTTTGTCATCCTCTCAGTTTTTCCTGCTGAGCGTGGTGTCACATGGAGTGGAATATCCCCTGGGTCACATAGGGTCAGCTGTCTTGGCTCTGTCCCCTCCTAACTTCTGTGCTCCCCCAGCCCACTCACAGGTGGGGTGAGGTGAGGAGCAGACAAGGCCTTGACTCTGTGTAAGCACTGCTCAGCAGGAACCAAAACATCCCTGTGTTGTCAGCATGTTTTTCAGCCCAGTTCCAAAATGTAGCCCTGTACCAGATACTGAGGAAAATTACCTCTATATCAGCTAAAACCAGCACATGCCTGCCCACCTCCCAGAAAAACCCCAAACAGCCAAACCACCCTGAAAAGCAAATTGTCTGAGGATATTTCTTAAATCTCATGGTATTTTTTCCAAAAGAAACCAAAATAACTTAGCAGTAATATATATAAAAATGGCCTGGCTTTTGGCCTATTGAATTCTTTCTTACCAAGAGAAATGTTAGCCAGTGCTAACCTGCATGTACATGTGATGAAAATACAGGATAGGAACATGTCTAGAGTGCTGCCATCCTGCATGAGGAAGAGAGAGAGTCTTGAAGTCCTGGTTGTACCTGACAGGCCTGTCCATAACCTGGGGTTTGTATAGTGTGTCAACCTATAGACAATTTTTTTTTTCTCTGTGTAAAATACTGGGTAAGTTTAACTTCAAACGTAGTAGGTAGTGGATTTTTTCCGTGTGGTGTGTTTGGGGTTTGGTTTTAGAATCACTGCAAGTCTTAAGCTAGGATGGTTTAAACTGCTTTTCCCCAAATGGTTAGGATACAGATGTGTATGCATTTTTGATATGCATATCAAGCCCTACGTAAGAAAAAAATCTTTAATGATGCTTGGAATCTTTAAGGATTTACATGAAGTCTGCAGTTTGTTTTGTAATACATACCTAGGTAAAACATGCTGTCTTCTTTTACAGCAAAGACCAGTAAAACTGGAGGCAAAGATGATGGTACTGGCTTTAAAGCAGCATTACTTTCTGGTCCACCTGGGGTTGGTAAAACTACTACAGCTTCTTTGGTTTGTAAGGTGAGTTCATATGAACAGTTGTTCCCAGCACTGTTCTGTATTGATTCCGTATGTGGCTGCAGATGGGTATCCCCTGAATGACTGGGGTCTGTTCCCAGACAAGTTCCACCTGCTTGAAATGGTGAAAATTCAGGGGTGTGTAGATACCTTTCTGAGGTTTGGGTGAGAATTTAGCAGTGAGCTTATGTGTTTCTTTCAGTTATACTGAGAGGAAGCACATCACAGTATGTTGAGCAATTGGAAATGGCCTTCAAAAATTGTGCTTAATGGAAGTTGGAGAATATTTGCTCTGAATTTAGTGGGAGTAGCATTCTGGCAAGCTTTTTGAATGCTTCTGTGACAGACTTGATTATGGCTTTTATGTGTCTAACGATATCTTTCCCAGAATAATTCTAAATTCAAACACTAATTTAGGATAGAAGAAGTTGAGGGGGTATGTGTTTAATCTCTGAATTCAGATTCAGAAATTTTTTTTCCTAGTTTAGCTGGAACACTGTGTTCCACCAATTGTGTAATGAAAATCAACGGGGAGCTCATTATTTTAGAAATACCATTAAAGCTAACTTACTAATACTGTTACTGTAACAACTTGGAGATTATTCTGTTCTTTGAACTGCAAAAATTTTCTTAGAATATAATACCAGCTTGGAAGGGTTGAGAACTTAGCTATCTGATCCTTGTGCTGGGAAGAAGTGGTTATTTAACTCAGTATCTGAGTTTTATAGAGTAACTCCCAGAGTTTCCCCCCTCTTTCCCTCCACTTCAGAGGTTTTTGCCAACAAACTGATGCTACATCCAAGTCTGGACATGCAGATAAACTGAATATGCTGACCTGGACTTGTTTCTACACTACCATGGTCTCTTCTGCTTCTGGTTTTTGACCTAGCTTGCTCACAGCTCCTTCAGGTCTCCTCAGAGCATTTCCCTGTGCTCCCCAGGAGCAGCCAACAGAACTGGGTTGCTCAAGCTGCAGGAGTGAGGCTGCGCAGCTCACTGCTGTGCTGTGGCATGGCCCTGGCAGGGGAGTTCCCTGATACAAGATCAGTGGGGTGAATGCTTTCAAGCTCAGCTTTGTTCTGAAGTGTTAGGACTGCTGGGGGATTCTGTTTCTTAGCTATTAAATATTTAATAGCTTATCTTTCTTTCAGCTTTCAGAGGGATGTGGCATGTTTCTTTTCCTGACTGTGCTTAATGCACAGCTGGAAATACCATGGAGCTTAGCCAGCCTTGGCACATTGTTCTTTTTCTATCACTGGTGGCATTTCTGTTAATCTTTAAGAACTAAATCTGCCACTGACTTTTGTGGAGTGTTTTGTTTCGGGTTTTTGGGGGGTGTTTTGTTTCTTCTCCTTCCTCCCTGCCTCCCTCTCCAAAGTTCTTTTGGGCATATCTGTTCTGTGTCTGGTTATAAGTATTTTTTGGAGTGCGAGAGGAAAGGAGTGTGAGGAAGGAATCAAACCCACAAATTTTGTGTCTGAAAATGGTGTCAAAAGAGCTTTCTTATGGAACTCTGAAACACTTTTTCCAATTCTGAATATGTGTGTGCTGTCTCACTGATCTGTGTTCTCATTTCTTGTGTGGTTTGTGTGTTTTGGTCTAGGAGCTGGGGTATAGCTATGTGGAGCTGAATGCCAGTGACACTCGCAGTAAGAACAGTCTTAAAGAAGTAGTTGCTGAATCACTGAACAACACCAGCATCAAAGACTTCTGTTCTGGTATGTCTGTTGTTGGAAAGAGGATTGTTGTTATGAGTCTGCTTACTGGAGGGACATAACTTCCTTGTTAAACAACAGTGTTAGGAATGTAATGTGATCATGTGGAGGGTTCCAGCTCTAATAGGCATGGCTTTATTTAGTAAGCTGTTTTGTTTCATCTTGAGTTGTAGAATGAAATCCTGCTATTGTGAAAGTTGGGTGTTAATCTGCACAGACTACTCAATAACTCTGGAGCTGCTCTTCTGCTGCATGGGACTTGTTTCTTGGAAGGTGATGTGGGGCTTCAGGCAGTTCAGTTCTCTCAGTATGGTTTTGTGTCATCAAGTGGCAGAGCAAGGGGTTCACCACCATCACCTCAGTTGTTTCAGACTGGGCTTACCTAGTTTATAAAGCATTGGATGAAACTGAGCAAGACCCTGTTTTATTCCCATCTCATTTTCTTGTCCATATTCATTTTCAGGCACATCCTCATCAGTTAGCGGGAAACATGTATTGATCATGGATGAAGTGGATGGTATGGCAGGCAATGAAGACAGAGGAGGGATTCAGGTGAAACTGCTATAGTTATTAGTTAATGCCATTGCTAAGAGTGCATACCACATACACCACAGCATATTTCAAGCCTGTCTGCTGTCCTCAACACGTGGTCTATAAACAATCTTTGTAGTACAGTATATCTGACTTATTTTAGAAGTCTGCGTAAGAATAATTGTACAATGGTAGCAGGGGAAGAAGAACCTGGAGTGATGAGCGTGGGTGTGCATGCTTCAGCTGTTCGTTCTTGGAGAGGTGAATTCATTGTCAGGTCTCTGCAGCTGACATCTACCTGCAGTGGGATGTTTGTAATCTGACTGGGACAGTTGCTCTCCTCAGGAGAAAAATAATGTGGCATAGGCAGTGTTATATTCTGTTCTCCTTGGCAGCTCCATCTGCAACTTCTGGAGATTTCCTGTGGTCACATGCAGTGCTTTCACAATAGAGGGCAGACAGAACTTTAGGTCAGATGCAGCTATTTGCATTGCAGGAATATGAAATTGAACTGAATTTCACCTTCACTGGAGCAGGCAGTTTGATGTGGTAAACCTTATAGTCCTGAAACCTCAGGGTTTTTGCTCTTTAGACAGGGAAGTACTGATCTTTTTACTTAGTGCTGCTTCATTGTTTGTGGCAGGGTGCAGTCAGAAAGACCTGAGCTCCCTCTGGGCATAGGCCAGGTCAGACTGGCCTCTGAACAAATGGATCTAGTTCTGTGGGTTGACAGCTCTGCTCTGGGCTATTGGTCTTAATTGCTTCATGAAGAATGGTCAAAAGATGATTGGAAGTGGGCAGACAGATGTATGCAGCTGCGTAGAACAGCAAGTGGAAAAGTTAAAAGAGGGACTTGGGTTTTGACTGTGTGGAAACATGGTTACAGTAAGGAGGAGGTTTATATACCAGCATCTGTCAAGGATCTGGTTTGAGGCAGGGATTTGTTCTGCTTGGTCTGACATTTTAATAATTCCTGTTTTCTGAGGTATGTAATGAAATTGTTGTAATGTGTTTAAACCCCAGGAGCTGATTGGTTTGATTCGACAGACGAAGGTTCCCATCATCTGCATGTGTAATGATAGAAACCACCCAAAAATGCGTTCCTTGGTGCACTACTGCTTTGATCTTCGTTTTCAGAGACCTCGTCTGGAACAGATTAAGGTAAGAAGGCTGTGGCTGTATGGGCTGCACTGAATTATCATCAGTAAATTCTGTCTTTGTGTGGCAGAATTCACACAGAATGGGGAAACACCACTTAATACATCACCTCAGAGCATTACTCTGATTTTCAAAATGGGTTGTCTGAGGTTTTTATTCCCACAGAATGTAATATCCCAAAGTATTTCAGATTTAGGAGTCTGTCTTAAATATATCCAATTTTTTTTTTAAATGATCATGTCCTTTTTTTTTCCCACCAATGTCAAGTGATGACTAATGTTTGAGTGAAATTTTGAATTATTATATGCTGTAAACTATATACATTAATGCTCTGTCATAGTCAGTGTGTTCTATAGGAGGAAGAATTCATAGGAATTCTCTAGTGACATTTCCTCAATTGTGTGGATTACAGGGTGCCATGATGTCTATTGCATTTAAAGAGGGTTTAAAAATTCCACCACCTGCTATGCAAGAGATAATCCTGGCAGCAAATCAGGACATCAGACAGGTGAGTGTCCATTCGGAGAGCACATCATGTACAAGTTCTTGACTTCAATGTCATCTTTGAATAGTGTTGTTATGTTTATGGTAGAGATCAGGCCTGTTTTCTGATAGTCTTCCTTTAAATGCTATTATGTTACCAAATTGTCAATTTTGTTCTTTAGGTTTTACATAATCTTAATATGTGGTGTGCAAAAGATAAATCGTTGACTTATGATGAGGCTAAAACAGATGCCAGCAGAGCCAAAAAGGATATCAAGCTGGTAAGTGTGAATAGCAAGTTGGCTTTTACTGATGTATGCTGATACAGTCAATAGGCTTTATCACATCTCCTGAGGTAAAGCCTGACAGCCTAGGAGCAGGGGGCTGTTTACCTTGTACAAGTAATTCAAGAGCAGTAAATCCAGGACTGAGTATATTTAGGAAACCAGTACATCAAAATATAAGATGCAATTATGAATCTAATCCCAAGTCCTCTGTTTAGGAGAGAAATCTCATAATATCAGAAGTAAAACTCAATTTTCAGAACTGGTCAAGTACTAAGAAGGAAGCACTGAACTTGAACTGATGTTGTTGGGTACTATCACTACAGTAATTTTGTTGATACTGTGCTGTGTCTTACTGTGTTGACCTGCAACCCACTGACTTCTTGAAATATAATTTACTTAGGGCCCTTTTGATGTTGTCCGGAAGGTTTTTGCTGCTGGAGAGGAGGCTTCTCGTATGTCTCTTATAGACAAGTCAGATCTTTTCTTCCATGATTATTCCCTAGCACCTCTCTTTGTCCAAGAGAACTATGTACACGTGAGACCAGCTGCTGCTGGGTGAGTTATTCCATACCCTAAATTGCCATAGGATTTTGTGTTGGGGAATAAAACTAAAATAAAACATACCTGGATATTTCTGCTTTGTAATACAGTCAGCTTTGTTTTTTTCCAGAGGAAATCTGAAAAAACACTTGGTGCTCTTGAGTAGAGCAGCTGATAGTATATGTGATGGCGATATAGTGGACAAACAGATTCGTACCAAGCAAAACTGGAACCTTCTTCCAACACAGGTGAGCACTTACCACTCTTTGGTTGCTTTGTGGATGCCCAATGTAAAAGCCCTTGAAATTGATGTTTCAGTATAATTTTATGACCTGTACAGTTCATACTTCATATGTGAGTGGAGCAGTTTCCTGGATTCATATTGTTGAGCCCATGATCTATCATGACTTTGTCTTCTGAAACTTTGAGAAGCTTGAACCTTCTTTATGAAGCACAGGAGCACACGTCAGTTCTGACATGCAGTCACAACCCCCCTGTTCTCTTTATGGGCTTCCTCTCCTGGCTTCTCACCAGGCCAGGATTTCTTGCAAAGCACAGAACTTTGGCACTGCACAGTGAAACTGATCACTTGGATATATTACAAGACTTGTGCTTAAAGGACTGTGACTTTCATCAGAGAACTTACCATGGATGCATTGGAAGGCACCTCTGGAGGTCTTTTAGTCCCCCCTGCCCTGCTTAGCACAGGTCCAGTCAGAGAAGTTGGTTAGGAGCTGAGCTAGCTGAGGTTTCATAGGTTCGTGGTGTTCTTAGGAAGTTCCTCCACCATCTCCATCTGCTGGAGACTACAGCACTTGTTTGTGTGAAGTCAGTCTGTGTTATGAGCAGTGAACGTACTTGGGAGTTTTGTTGTGTGTGTTGTGGTTTTTTGTTGTTGCTTTTTTTTTTTTCCCTTTAAATGGCTTTTAAGATCCAGGTAATTTCACAGATATTTTGTACCACCTCACGTGTTACGTTCTAAGAACTGTAAACTAAAAGAAGTTGGACAGAAACAAGCAAGGATGAAGGAGTTCTGTTAACACCTATTGATATGAGCTGTTTCCACCACAAGATTGTATTCTCTACCCCTTTTCCTGCAGATGGGTAGGGCAATATGTCATGGTGTCAGACCAATTAATTGTGATTTGAATTTGGCATGTGTTCCTTTTTCAGGCAATTTATTCCAGTGTTCTCCCTGGGGAGCTGATGAGAGGTTACATGTCCCAGTTTCCTGTCTTCCCCAGCTGGCTGGGGAAATTTTCATCCACAGGCAAACATGACCGCATCATTCAAGAACTGGCAATGCACATGAGTCTCAGGTAGTACTGACATTCCTCTTTTGGATTATATTGACGTGACTATTTAGTTCTCATGTAGCTCATTACAAACTATTAATTCCTTGGTGGGTAATTAATACCTGTGCTTGGTACAAATGTCAGTGTATGTTCTGTGAAAATGCTCAGATGTTGTTGATGGTTTCTTGGCACTTAAACTGGACAACAATCAGACTGCAAACACTTTTAGTACAGTCAGCGGTACTGTGACTTTTTTCACCCCCAAGGTGTTTCTCAGTTGGGGATGTATTTCCCCAGACTGCTCAGTGTTTGAAGTCCTGGCATCCATTATCCCTGATGCAGGTATGGTGCAAGGAATGGCACAGTACAGCTGCAGTTAACTCTTAAGGCAGCTGATTATCCATTTGCTGAGGCCTTACCTACAGGGTGCTCGTGTTTAGGAGTGAGTGGTGGTGGTGGTGGTTGTACACTTTGACTCAGTACTTTCTGTTTGATAAAGAACTCAGGCATGCAAGAGGACAGTAAACATGGAGTATCTGTCCTGTCTGCGGGATGCGCTTGTCCGGCCCTTGAAAGACCTTGGTGCAGAGGGTGTGCAAGAAGCTATAACATTCATGGACTCTTACTGCTTGATGAAAGAAGATATTGAAAATATAATGGAAATAAGCATGTGGGGAGGCAAACCCAGTCCTTTTTCAAAGCTGGATCCCAAGGTAATCATCTGTGGTTTTTTTCCTTATGTTGAATCTCTTTGAAAAGAAAACCTAGAATAACAGCTGTAGTATGGACATGTTGCTGAAAGGCTGAAGTTGGTGCAGCTGAAAATGAATAATTTTATTAACAGTAATCAATGTGATACCACAGCAATCTTTGCCAAACATAGTAAGGGTTCGGGGTATGTCCTAAGGGATACTCAGGCTGTGCTTCATTCAGCAGTCTTACGCCTGTTGTTCAGGTGAAAGGATCGCTGGGAATCAGCTGTGGCTGGAGCACAGAAGTGGAACACAAAAGGGACAGGGAAAGCTGAGACTTTTTTCACTTGCAGGCTCCTGGCTGCATGCACAGGAGCATTCTTGTTGAGTGCACAACCATATTTGTTATGATGTGGGCACAGGAGGCTGGCTTGCAACTTGCAGCTTCCTCAGTCCAGGTGACTGGACTGCCAGACCTGGGGTCTGTGTGTGGTGCTTCCCCAGTGTCTCCTGCATTTGGAGGTGACTTCACTGGTTACCTTTTTGTCTGGTATAAGGTGAGCTTAAACTCAAATCTCTGTAGACTGTTCTGGGTGACATTGGAACCATGATCTCCCCCATCCCATGTCAAGTGCTCAGGGAGAGAAGAATCTTTTCTGATACCAAAACCTACATTTACTGTCCAGTGTACACCCCTTGTCTGAATATGTTGCTCTAATGGTGTGGGTGTCTGGTGCTGCTGAGGGTGGCTTTGGGGTAAGTGAACAGAACAACAGTGCCAAAATGATTGAAAGCCTAAGAGGAACATCTGAGGATTATGTGGAACTTGCTTTAAATGAGCCTTCATCATGCAACAGTTGGATGCTTCCTGCTTCTTTCTGGGATTGTGTCCTTTTCTACAAATCTTTGGTCATTCCTGAAGGATGATTGTTAATAACTCTAAATCCTGAAGGAAAGATGATGTGGAATCTTTAGCCAAGAGTTGGTTAGCAAACACTGTAGTACTTAAGCTGGTGCTTGTTGTGTTTCTGTTGAACAGGTCAAAGCAGCTTTTACACGAGCCTACAACAAAGAGGCACATCTGACTCCCTATTCACTTCACTCTGTCAAGACATCAAAAAGGCAGTCAGGATCTGCAGTGACCTCAGAACTGACTGAAGACTTCAGTATGGAAGAGATCCAGTCTGAGGATGAGCAAGAAGATACTGTTGAAAGTGATGCAATGATTAAGGTAACTCAGTGTCCTCAGTGTTAAACTGCCACACTAAAATGTTTGCTTCCTTTTATCTTTCTGGGACTCATATCATCATCTGAATTTAAAAAAACCAATCATAGTAGATATTGAATATATAATTGCTGAACTTTTAAATTCTTAACTAGAATTAACACTACACTAGTAGTTGTGTAAAAAAGTCTCAGTTGTTTCCACCCAACTTTGTTTGAATGTGGACTGAAGCCAGACATCACTGTAATCTCATGAATACTGAATCCAATTCCAAAATTTAGTAATATTTTAGGTGCTGGTGGGGCTGGTGCCATTGGTAAGAAGCAACTACAGGCGAAGGGAAAGATGTTTTTCTTAGCACTGATCCTATTTTGACTTCTGCTTTTGCCATGTTGCGGTTGGATTTTAAACTGTATGTTCTATTTGTAGCAAAAAAAGAAGCCTTCTAAGCTGCCAAAAGGAGAGAAACATGAAGAAACAACAAAGAAAGAAGGGAAAAGGAAAGAGAAAACAAGACATTAAACAGAATAAAATCTCTTTCTGGATCCAGCTTTGCTTCTCTAACTTCTGGCAGGAACATGAAACAGCAGATGCAGTGATGGAGCTAAGGAAGCAGAACCAGTGCACTGAAAATGCTCCTCTGGTAGAGGTGATGCTGTTCCTGTGCTCTCTCTGTGCAGCTCTGTACTTACCCATAACGTGCTGCAGCATTACCAGCCATAAATACCCTTGTACAACAAATGCCAGGGTGCCTGAACACTGAAGATGTGCTGTCCTTACCTGGCATTTATACGAAGTCTTCCTAGGATTTCACTTCTGTTTTTTTAATAAACCCCCTGATACTGCGTGGTGAAATCTTGTAAATAGTACATGAGGCAAAACAAACCCCAAACATAAATCGCGCATTTGTACCACAGAAATTGAGCAGTGTATAAAATTACAATAAAAAGTTTCACAGGAACCTCTTAAATTAAATTTTGTTTAAGTTCAGGGGGCAGTTTGTCTCTCTCCAAGGTTCTGCCTTTCTGGCATGTACAGGATGCAGTGTTTTTCTTTTCCTCCAATTTTCCTTTTGTTCAGTTAGAGACAGAAAATCAGTGAGGGATTGAATTGTAAAACTTGAGGAGCCTGTGCTTAGGACTTGTATCTCTAACCAAAACCAGACAAGAAGACTTGGAGTAAGAAATCTTTAATAGAAACTCATAAAAGTTCACAACTAATTTGAAAAAGAGAACTTGAGGGCTTGTTTTTTGCCACTCATGTAACACAGAATGCTCCTTGCTTTGTCTCTGTGGACAAATGCAAATTTTGCTTGGTAAGAACCATTATTCATCAGTTTTATAACTCGAAGTACAAAATTTATCAAAAGCAGAGTATTTACAGGCTCTCACAAAATAGCAGTGATGTTGTGGTTGTTGGTAAATCCTAGTGGAGAAAAGATGAGTAATGCGAATGCTTTTTTTGCTGCTTCCCAGACCACACATGCAGTTCTGAAAATAAACAAGATATAAAGATTGTGATAGTAAATGACAAAGTTTTCTCTGATTGAAAAAATGAACAGAAGTTACTGTGGTGTATACAGAGTTGTATACTATCACTTGTGTATTTCTTTAACCTATAGCTGAGGTGAGTTTTCACATAAGGTGTTTGCAATAGTAAATCTGCCTTCAAATATTAAAATTAATGAAGAACTTTAACACATTTTCAGTTACCAGCCTCCTAACAAAACTGAAGTCTGGGATGTAAGTGTGTTGTATAGACAGAGAAGTGGTCTCATTCTTTGAAATCTGAATATTTGAAGCCATTGGTGTGTTACTGGTTTGTACATACCTAGTAGTATGCTGCTCTGTCCTCTGATATATTTAAAGTCTGTTTAACATCAAAGCTAAGATCATGTAACCTGCATTTGAGATCTGCTTCTTTCAGTTTTTATCTCTCTCTCCCTGCACTTAACACTCATGATATGTAGGATTTGATGATGCTGTTGTTGTAGGATTTGATGTTCAGACTGTTCTCTGAGCTACTCAAGCACAGCTGGTAACTCATGCAGATGATAATGTGATCAAAGAGATAAACTGGTTTAAAGCCTTAAAACTGGAATGATTTAAGAGGGTTTACTTGCAGTAGCAAAACAGCTGCTGGTTGCATGACTGAGGGTGAGCAGGCGTTACCCCTGAGCCTCTGTTGGCTGAGGGAAGACTCAGGCTCTGAGTTCAGTCCTTGAACACTGCATTTTACTTGATGGGAAAAAACTTACCATGTCTTCTACAATGAGCTCTGTTAGGAAAAAAATACAAGGTCTGGTACATACCTGAACTTATTGGTCCCCAACTTCTGGTTTGAGGTATTCTGTGCAATCATTTATTTTTTTAAGCTGAACAATGTTGATCCTTTCAGAACACATTGGACATATGTTTTCTGTCTGTAATATGCTGTATTAAAAGAAAGGTGATCAGAAGATAATTCTAATACTTTTAAAGGAAGAGCTGGGCCTGATGCAGAAAGCATAAGGCAAAGATCTGACCTGTGCTGTGTGGCACAGCAACAGCTGCTTCTGTCTAGGTGTGGAGCAAAGGGTGGTTGGTTTGTTTCTAACACTTGAGACCTCAATACCACAACAGGAGGGCTGCTGCTTTTCACGTGGGCATGAGGTAAATTTGGAACTTAAACACCAAGGAGCTTAGGGCTGGAATACAAACTTGCTGCAGCTTTGCAATTCCTGCAGCCTGAACAGAGCTATCCCAACCTGTTCCCACACAGGTGATTACTGGGGACATTATTGCTGCACAGGACATACCTGTGCCTCTGTTCCTCCACCTGCCCTCACCTTGGGTCATCTGCCTGGAAGGAGCTGGGAACTTCCAAAGCCCCCCATCCATCTGCATTACAGCTCTGTTGTGGGAGCCCTGCATCCCTGGCTGGGTCTTTCTTCAGTGTAGTTTTTGATCCAATTCAAAGTAATATTCTGTGAGTATATTGGATTAAACTACCAAGTACAGGGTATTACTCTCCAGCCTCCCCAGCTGTTACGTTTTTTTGCTGCTAAATCATGAACACATTGGAATCCTGCAACAGAGAAAAAAAATAAATCCCAGCTTACTTCTTGAACTCTGAATAGAGGGCAGGAAAGTCACAGTGTGGGCAGACTGTCCAGTCATCTTGAACCATATGCCGACCCTGCACACAAAAGCCGTAAGAAAATAATTAGATGCAGTGTCCTACAGCACTGGGCATTGACTTCTCTACCTTTTATGGTGAAAGTCTCAGCAATTCCTCAGATCTTAAGGAATGAAAAGAAAAAAAAAAAGAAACCATAATAGTGATACTGTAGTTTGATATCCTGTGTAAATTCTGTAAGTAGAAAAGGAGCTCTCAGTGAGATGCAGTTTTCATTGCTATTTGCATTCTTTTAAATCTAAGAATGTATTAAATTACAGCTTTTAAAATTCTTTTAATACGGTAATTCTAGAATGTTATCTATAGTTTTATATTTAGAGCTTTTTACATAAATCTTACTGGGATTTTTGGTGTTGCATATGAGCCACTCAAAATATGCCCCCTGAGCCCAGGAGGTTGCATTTAATGCTGTCAATTTTGTGATTATTGTGACTGCTTGGTACTTGCCTCTTTAAACAGAAATTATATCCTCTGTTTTGGTATAGCTTATGAATTTGCTTTTGACAGAATTCATTCCTTTTTAAACTGTAACTGAGATTTATGCTCTGATACACAACAACAGACTTGTAAGATATTTGGAAATGCTGCATTCCTAATGATACCTGTGACATAAAAGAGCTATAACCAAGATGGAGCCTGAATTAATAATGTGACCTATACACTGATAGCCACATTATGTTTGGCTCAAAGCTAAAACTATATTTAATAGCCTGGGGGTTTTTTTGGTGTTTTGTTTTTTGTTTTTTTTTTTTTAGAGTAACATTTTAGAAGTATTACTTTGGTAATCTTACTCTGCTAAACCAACAGAGTAAAAAAAATTATACTTTTTGTAAGATTTAAAGTTACCTATTAAAACTAAAGAATTAACTCCATTTGATTCCTGCTCAAATAGATTTTTTTGGTAATTCTAGTGTGACAAATCACTTGTACCTAGTAAAAATAAAGTGTTAGTAATGCAATAGTATAAAGATTTTCTACTGATGCTGGGACAGTGGTAGGCAAAGCTCTTCCACTGGGAAATGTACCCCATCCCTACCTTTTCAGTACACTCTCATGTATTCTGAGATGGAAATATTAGAATTTCTCATTTCTGTTAGGATCAGGAATACAAGAAATGTTGAGGGCACTCACTGAGCCTTGGAAGTGCCTAAAATGTCAGTTACATACTGGGCATTCCCCAAAAGAGAATTTTGAAGTGTTTTATTTATGTAAAGTGAGAAAGCTGGAGGTTACAGGAGGAAAATTGTGCCTACCACAAGCTCCTGTCCATAGCAGCAGAAAGTGGGGACTTGTGTCTCTGCTGTTACTGCTCTTAGCACTGGAGCAGCTGAGCAAAGGGTGGGCTGGGCAGGCACCAGGAGCACCACAGGTGGGTGGGCTGGGTGCCCAGGGGAGCCCTGCATTCTCAGGGATGCAGAATCACTTGGTGATTTCACTGACCTTTAAGTGCCTGTAATTTATAGGTAGCAAGTATGGTAACTACTGATAGTTAAAGACAAGAAAAATGCTTTTTACTTATTAGGTAACAGCTTGGAAAAAACCCCAAACCACCCCACAAAACCACCTAGCCTGAATCTGCTAGCAAAGCAAAGCTGTTTGGATGAAGCAATTTTTAGAAGGAAAGCAAAGCTTTGAAGTTCATTCTGACACAGCAGAAAAGAAGGCAGACACTCACCGTGGCAATGCAATAGGGGAGATTGTTTTTACAGCTGGGACAGAGAAGTTCACACTCTGGGAGCTGGAATGCACAGTAAGGACAGGCTGTTGTTGGCTCCTCTGCCTCCGTTGTGTCTGGACGTCTGGAAGGAAGATACAAATGTGGGCAAAAACCTAAAATGCTTTGAACTTGAACAAAGATATTTGGTAATGACTTATACTTTGCAGGTGTTTCTCCATTCATTATTTACATAGCTGCCAGTTGCTAGGTTATATTCTAACATAACTCATGCATCATCCCAGTTACTTAAATTCCTAAGTAATTTTCCATCAACTTTAAAACAATACAACTTTTTTTTTAAAGCTGTAAGAGATCATAATATTTATCAACACCCATGGTGTATATGTAGAGAATATAAAGTTATGGGTGGTCTATTTTGTTGTTTTTCTGTGACAGGCGTGACCACTAAGCTGAAGTAAGAAGACATGAAGCTGGCATCCTGCTAGGACTACACAGTGTGTAACTCTGCCTTTCACAGGCTTTTTCATCCAAGTGTCTGTCAGAATGAGGGTCTGGGTCCAGACATTACAGCACCAGGGTTAAGGCCAAGGGGAGGCCTTTTCTCAGATTTCTTGTGTGATCTTAATATTTAATCTCAACAAAACATTTCTAGATTAAGAGTTTAGATTAATTTTTAGCATATTTTTCCAATGAGGAGGCTACATCCTTTCTTAGTAACCTTAGTAACTTAGTAACAAATAGAAGGCTTCCTTAGTTTTCTTGATACTTTGGAAAAAGCCCAGTTTCTCATTTTATTAGCCTAGGCATGTAGGCTTCTCTTGCTGTGGCCTTTGTTTCTGATAACAAAATCTAAAAGGGATAATCATGACAGATTAAGAATGAGTCAGCTTTGCTTTTAGCATCAATGTCATATTTTAGACATTTACTGGAACATTCTAGAAATATTAACAAGCAGATTATAGGGAGGAATGTGCTTGAATTTAAAATGGTTAAAAGAGACTGAACAGAACAGGACAAACAGTTCCACAGCACACATCTGGGGTAAACTACTGCTGGTTTGCATGCTCTTAAAATGTAAGTGAAAATCATGTGATACCACAGCTTGTATATAATACTCAGACTGACATGGGCCAGACCCAGCTTTAAAGAATTCCAGAACTTTGTGACAAGAAAATAGAAGGGTGGGGGTAAGCCAAAGTCTGTTGGAAAAAAGTTTGTGTTTACAAAGATGGATTCTAAACAGCTGTAGCTTTGAAGCAGGATCTTGCAGTTGTAAATACATGCTATGAAAACATCAGCTTGCTTTAAAAACACTCCAAGCAAATCAAGTGGGGTGGGAGAAGGGCAGTCATTCTGCTACTAAATTCACCTGTTGCCTGCATTCTAAGTGCAACATTTAGTTTTGGTTCTGCCTCCTCCAAAAAAGTTGTAAAAGAGTTTCAGAGAAAGGCCATAAGGATCAGTATCCATAACAGAATAGCTATGTCAGCTGGGATGCTTTGAGTGAAAAATGACTGATAGACTGGGGAAAAGGAAAAAAAAATAGGGATCTATAAAATAATAAGTGACACAGAAAAAGCTACTGCTCTCCCAGGGGGAAAACTACAAGGCATGACATTAAACTAGCTAGGGACCAGCCTTGAGATAGTGGAACTTGCCTCACAGCAGTCACCTGGTGCTAAAAAGGGGAAATGGTTCTTAGCCTTCCAAATTTAAGACAGTGAAATAATAATAAAATCAAGATACAGCCCATAGCTTAATGAGCAAAAAAACCATCAGAAATAAAGCCCTGATTCTGTGCATATTTTAAAGTACAGATTGACACTGCTCACCTGACCATTGCTTCAATTTTCTTCTTGTATTTAAGATCTATTTTATTACGATACTCAGGTCTCATCAACATAGCAGCAAAACTGAAAGCTGAGTTCTTCAGTCCTGCTCTGTGACACTCAATTACAGCTGAAGTCAAAATTGGCACAATGTCTGTAAAAGAATGAAACAATGATGTAAAATATTTATTTACTAATCCTAATGTTGAAAGCCTTTGAGCTAATACAGCTAAGAAGGTATTGATGGAAACCAGCAGCATTTTTATGCCACGTTGTGCCACGTGTGCAATTCACAAGAAAATCATGGTTTTGCCTCTCACTGCCTTGCATTCCTCAAGCTCAGCACAGCAGCTGAATGCTTTCATTAAAACCATTTCTGGTCTGCACTGTTTAAAGTCTACATTTTAGTCTACATTTTCTATGTACCCAAAAAGTATTTTCAAAAGAAGATCAAATTAAATTCTGTGATAAAACCAAAGACCCCATCGGTTCAACACATGTGAAGCTCAGACTTTTTTGTGTGGTTTGGGCAGCTGCAGCAATGGTGAGTGAGGACATTAAACTGCTGGTGAGGAACCCATCCTAGTGGAGACCTTATCCCAAAGAGCTCCCCTGTGCAGGATGATGGGCAGAACACACCCTGTATTTACACTTTGTTTTGAGCCCTGTAGGATCTCAGGGGGAAAATGCACTTTCTAATGCAACGATTAATGAATTGTCCCATAGAACACAGCATCATGTCCTCCTGTGCTGCCAGCACTTACGTGATGGGAATTTGCTGATGTTGTTGGCTACACGTATGAGCATCCGTGCTCCCTTCACGTGGTCTCCGCGTTTCACGTGAGTCTGGAACACACCAAACATCAGATTAACTGCAGCCTCCAGAGAGCAATTCCTGGAGCCACCTCTTGGTCTTCCTCCTCCTGGGAGCTGTGTGTCCACAACACTTTTGCAAAGCTGAGCAGAGGTGTATCCTGTACCAGGGTTTACAGTGGCTCTCTCCAGAGCAGTCTCTGGCATTCTGCCCACTGCTGTCTTCTCTTGACATGCAGCTGATAGAGAGAGAGGCCAGAATCTGGCTGCAGGCTGGATGGGTATCCTGGTGGCCATGGGTTAACTACCAGAAATCATTTGAAGCCCTCTGCTTAATTTAATTTACAGAAAAGCAGTGATCTGCTTATGGATAATAATAACAACAACAGCAATAATAGCAATAACAACAACAATAATAAAAATTAATAATTGTACTACAACCATAATATTTGTCAGTATGAGTGCAAAATAACTACAGGAAACTATATGTAGGTTTTAAATTGTTCATTATTTAAAAAGAAAGATTATGCTAATCAAAGAGGCAGAAGCAACCATGGATTGCCCTCCTGTAGCTTGCTGCTAGCATGCTCTTGGTTGCTGTGATACAACCTATAGGACAATGGCATTTATGCATATGGAACATCCATATGTACAGTTCAGTAAATCCAAGGCTGTGCAATTTACACATAAATTCAGTGTCTCAATTCTTTACCTTCACTAAAATGTAGCTGTGTAGAATCATAAGGTTTGTAGCCATCTCTGAAGGAATTTTTATCTTCTGTGCCTTTAACTCTGAATACATACTGAAGAGAACATCATGTGCATTTCGGTAATTTCCTTAAAAAAAACCACAACAAAACAATGGACAGTAAATTTAATTTTTCATTAAAATTTCTTTACTAATGACATACATGGGTGCTGACCAGGGAGTTATGTTGTTTCTAACAGCAGAACACTTGCACGACAATTCTTTTGGAACACAAAAAGCAGTTGTTTGTCACAGCATCCTAAACAGTATCAGCTAGGGAGTTAAATAAAAAAAAATTAAACTTGCAGAAGTCGTCTAAACATGAGCAAACTGTGTATGTTGATGACATTTTCATATAATGAAACTTTAAAACAGAAGATTCCAATACATTGCTTCTACAATAAAGAGGAGAAAATGTATTCCTAGAGCATTTAGAGATCTTACTTCGTTTCTTCTTTAATGTCATATATTCAAAAGTGGTTGTTTAAATGTGCATTTAACATACATTTACTATATCATTTGCTTTGGGAACTCCTTGCCTCTGAAACCAAACCCCAAACCTATCAGAGAGATAATTAAAATTTGAATGCTATTTCACTAGACTATACTGCTTCAAGGCTACTATCAAGGATTGTCTAGGAAACCACAGGCTTTAGTTAAATTACCAATGCAGTTGAAAACAAACACTATGACATAAATATTATTTTAATGGATTTTTAAGGAAAGAACAAACTATATTGGTGTAGACTTCAGAATCAAACTTGGGGAAATCTGAAGGAAGAACGAGACAAACACTTGCCTCTGTGGAGGAAACAGTTACTGCAAGATTGGTGATTTTAATAAGGAAAATACTGTGCTCATTATTACACTTTTGCAGAACATCTGTAATATTAAAGACTATGAAATACAGTACTGAATACTATTTTTTAGGCCTAGGTTTTCAGGTTCAGAGAAACTAGTAATTTTTTTAAACTCTTGAGCTTTACATTTCCTTCTTGCATAATTAGCACAGCATGCATTATTCACTGCTGTGATGAACTGGGAGATCATGCTTGCCAAGGACTGAAAAGATTTTCCACTCCCTAGGCCCAAGGCTGAGGAACACTCCATAAATGTTAATTTGTCTGGGCTGTTCCTGACACTGCTATTTTTCCTTTATAGCTTTTTCTTAACTGACTTGAAGTGGAAAGCAAGCATGTTATAGTAGGGCTGTTGCCATAGCTACAGAGGATTGTGAATAATGGAAGTGATTTTTGCTTCTAGCCCTGTCTCCTATTACCAGTTTTTTGTGTTTCTAGCTTCAGCTACCTATGACAGGGGAAAACAAGGCTGAAGTAAGTAGGTATCTGATGCTTCAGCAGAAATCATCTCCTCTGCACATCTCCCACTGAAAAAGTCATGTGCAAAGACTAGAGGATCAGTATCCAAATCAGAAACTGCATGTAGAGAATGCAATTCTAATTCTGTGATATACAGAAAAGTTGCAGGCACTCTTAATCACTGTTTACCTGTATGCAATAAGTAGTGTTGATACCTTCCACAATTTTATTTTTTCCCAGTATATAACATACAAGTATCAGCCCCAACCTTTTCCAAAAGCACTACCTTCAAACTAAAAATTTAACTTGAATATAATATAATATAATATAATATAATATAATATAATATAATTGAAAGCACCAACACATGCCTTTTCTAAACACAATCCTGTACAAATAACAGTACCCTGAGCACTGCAAGGATGCAGTGTCAGATCTGCTGCCACACCAGAGAGCACTCACCTGAGCGCTGCTCCTCCCTGGCAATGATCACAGCAGTCCTGGCAGCCTCTCTGTATTGCTTCAGGGCCATGTACAGGCGGAACAGGTACCTGGCATCCTGGATTAAATCACACAAAGGGATCAATAAAGCCTGAATACATGCTGCTGCATTTCCTGCCTTTACTCGACCTCTTCCTCCCCCCTCATTCTTCAAAGAAAGCAGACAAGCTGCCTTATTTTGTAAAGAGCTCTTTGACATAACAACCTGCTTTATCTGTGCTATGTTCACCTTTGACCATTAGTAGGGTCAGATAAACACCCACTAAAGAGTGGCCATTAAAAAGTGTATTTTTCTGAGGTGAGATGTTAGACATCCAAAACAGCTAAAAAATAGAAAATTAAGGGGTCAAGCGCCTAACCAGATGCATAAAATTCATAATTTGCTATACTATGGACTTTTGCTATATTACATGGTTCAAGGATGGCAAATGTAGCAGAGGGTTCATCCAAGAATGGGCAATCCAACAGCAGGAAAATTAGGAAAATAATTTTAAAACAAAACCTCAGAAAACAAGATTGCAGTATTGAAGAAAAATACTCAAATTTCTAGCAGATTAGTAAAAAAAAAAAAAAAATCAACATGAGAAAAGAGAATTGGTCTTTCATAAAGAATCTAAAAATATCCTGAGAAGTAATTCCTGAAAATACAGCTAAAATACAAAATAAAATGATCTTTCTTATGACCAAAAGGAACTATTAAGTGTAAAAAAACCCTGAGCTCATGTCACTACTTTGTATAGTTAGCAGTGATTTCTAAAATGTGATCAACAAAGAGTAAAGTCTGTACATTATAATCTTTTCACTAGTAAATCAAGATTAAATTAAGCTGAAATATTATGTGTAATAGAACTGTCCCAACTTTCATGTAAAAATCAGAAAAAACCCTGACACTTGCAGCTTTACAGGAAGCTTAGAAAAACACCAAAACTAACTAATTCAGCAATATCAGTACCAAACATTTACAATGTGTATTCTATGTTAAACTTGTGTAAGGTTTATTTTAAAAGAATTGTACTAATCAACATTGTGCTGTTCTCTGGAATATTTTGTGGGCCTTGTACATAAGTCTCAAACACATAGCTAAAGAAGCAGAAATTCAAAGGAATAGAAATATGAAAGATATAAAGACATTTTCTTATAAAGAAAATGACTGCAAAGATCAACTCCCTACTTGAGAGGCAAGGAAAAAAAAGATGAAAAAAAAATCACAGAAATAAAAGCAAGAAAGCCTGGCATACAGAACGAAAAAAAGCAGTAAATTTCTTCTTTTTAACTCACAATACATGGAGAAACATTAAGTGACCAAAAATAATTAATTTTAATTGATGATGGAATTTTAAGTTACACATGAGCAAAAGAGTGAATTTCATATAAAACATAATGTAATAATAATGAAATAGTTATCCGGATAATACAGTAACCTCAGCTACTTATATTAGTAGCCACTTATATTAGTATATATTATTTAGCCACTGTAAACTGCCTTAAAAAGAAAAACTGTTATTCCCTGAGTGGGCTAGAGCAAAAATTATTATGACTGGTAGACTAAGATGCAAATCTTCCCAACTTCTGACACCTCCTAATGACCACAGCTTCTTCCCATTTAGGCTGCGTCTCTCTTTCCTTCTGTCCCAGCACTGAACTGGTGATTTTATCTATCTGCCATGTCCCTAATTATATAGTTAAATCTTACATGGCAGCCATATGTAGAAAAATATGAAAGTAGGAGGCATTTTAGAAAAATCAGTCTGTTTTACTTTCATATTCTTAGCTTTCAAGTCAGCCATTTTAAAAATAAAAAACGCAGGAAGGAATTTTCAACTGTCAACACATTTCCTAAGGGATTTGGAAAACTTCAGTATTGCAGTATAACTGATCTTAATATTAGATAGCCATGATTTCAATTTAGTTTTGCTTTCTAAAACACATGTACTTAGAAAATATGCACACAGAAAACAGCAGAACCTTGCTAGTTAATGCTCCCTGAGAAATTACAAAAGAACACACAGGACATCTTAAGTACTTTTATATATTAAAGTTAACAAATAAAAGAGTTGACACAATAGCACATTTTAAAAGCTTCTGATTAGTCAGACAATACTGTAGCAAAACTTTGATAAGCATAATAATGTGATAATATGGTGCTGCATATTATATTATGCCACAAAATTGTCAGCTATGAAAGATGTAAAGCAATCAGGCTGCTGTGAGCTGTCTGGATGGAAAATCAGTGCATAAAAGGATTAGCAAGTTTCTGCTGCATGGCTACTTTAGGTTCACTCTTACGTCAGCTTTACCACCACAAAAAAGCTGCTATTCTCTAAAAACAACCCCACTTGCTTGATAATTTAAAAAACATTGTCTCCATAGCATAGCAAGGATAAAGATAGATTGTTTTTTGAGTAGATTTTTAAAACAAATATGTAAGATTTGATAAAGTAAAATTTTGTTACTCACTGAGAGAGACTAGCAGATTGGATTAAAGCATTCAGAAGAACAAGAGAGAGCTTTTAAACATGGGAAAGAAAGCTCTACACTGAATTTCAAAACAAAGTTAAATATGGCAGTTACAGCATTCACAAAATTCCCAAGTGTTTTCTGAAATTTTTAGAACTTCTTAACTCTGGAGATCATACTGTAGCTCACTTTCCTCCTCCAGTCCCATGAAAATCTTCCAATCAGATGGTGAGGCTGCTGCTCTTAGAAGAGACTGGATTCTACAGTTTCTGTCCACCCAACTTTCAGCATAAATATGAAATTAATTTTGTTTACACTGATACTGCACAGATTTTTCATCTAATGCCTCCAACACCATTCTCTTCTGATCTGTTGCAATTGAATGATGCTTGTTTCACTATGATTTGCTTCTCTCATAATTTTATTAAAGTTCATATTTCAAATAACAGGTAAATAATAAGTAAATATTAAAGAGATAGAGGTGGTCTTTGTTTGGTCTTTTTTAAAAAAATAATCTCATTAAAGCAAAGTTGCCCTGGCCATCCACTGTCCAGTGTCTACAGAAGCCTAAAATACCAAACCCTTAATCTCTAGGCACCATACAAAGAGGAGAAACAGAATCATAAACCACACTTAGAGTATGAGGGATGAAAAAAATTTAACTGCACCAAGACCACCTCCATCATTACCAAACCCTACTCCCCTCAGTAAGGCAGAACTTTTTCTTCCATACATAGTTTTGCATCTGACTGTATTGTGAATTTGTATGAGAACATGAATTCCTTGACTAAGGAATTAACTGCAGACTGCAATGCCTGCACCTGAGGTCTGGCTTTCACAGTAGGAAAATGTGTAATTTCATTCTCTTTTCTTTCAGAAAAGAAACTCTGTGGTTTAGTTTACAGAACTACAGCCTGTATCTGCAGATGAACTGCCTCTGTACATAATCAATTTAAACTTAAAAGGAAATACTTCTACATCATAAGAAATAAAAAGAAGAGACTTTTAAAAAATAAGATATAACTGTGATATGGACATTCACATGAAGCTGTTACGTTCTCAAGTGATTTCAGTGGCAAGTTTTTGAGTTGCTTTGGGCTGTTCTGAAAACAAGGTCATTAATCACTTCAGAAATCAACAGGGAACTAATTTTTTAAATTTGTCTGCTACTTTTTATGTCTCATTTTGATGTGTGAATTCAGGAAACTAATGTAGCTTTTGGGTTCTGTCTGTCATCTCCTATTTACTACCATACTTTCTTCCTCTGCAACAACTCCCCACAGTATAAGAAGAGATGAGTGCTGTAGCTAGTCCTGACAGGTACATACATGATGACAGCCCACCTGGGAGAGGCAACAGCCAGCTGGCTAACGGGCATCCATCACCAGATAACTTTTCTCTCTTTCCCTCAGCATGAGGGTAAATTTGAATCTCCCCTGTTCAACTACCTGCCTTCATGAAGTGTGGAAAAAGTTGATTACATCTAAGACAGTTCCTTTCTTATCTTTCTGAAATCGAAGTTACTGGGTGAACGATCATGTAAGTCTTGCTTCTTAATGAAAACAATGTAAAATACAATCTGTATACAAAAACTTTAGGACAGAATGAGCTCAAAAGATCTTGTGGCACAGCAGCATGACATAATAGCAGTGATAAAAATACAATACCTTGGGCATGCCATCACTCTCTCCCATAAGATAGTCTATCAGCTGATTTGTTAGGGCTTCATCTTTTGCCCGTCCCACCTATTAAGTAAAGACAGAAGAAATTATGATATGAAAGAGAAAGGAAAAATACCCCTAAGGAAGCTTTCTATTAAAACATTAAGGCTAAAAGCATTTAAAGCATCATTTTTGGTTTTTTTAGTTCTGTGTGTTTAAGACAGATCATTACTTGGTTCATCAGCTTTGGCATACAGTAGTTCATATTTATTTTCTAATGTGTTATATGTCAGGGGATTCTAACTAATAGGTCTGTACCAGCATGAACTGTTCCTCTGCTTCAAGTTGTGAAAGAATCCAGGGACAATGAGCTGAAGCCTGCTGTCACAAAGCTATGTCTATCACCCAGCACAATTTGTGTTTCAGATGAACACTTAGTGCTGGTCACTAGAACAGGGCCAGCACTATCCAGTCAAGTTGAAGAGACAGCCTCAAAAATATGGCTGAGATGCTGAGAGTCTCCACATGGATACATATGGTAAAACAGCAGCAACAGTCATGGTTGCAAAGTCTTTGGTTTATTCATTTGGGCTGAAACATTGAGATCCAAAGGAAAGCATTAGACACCTCAAACTTCAGTCTTACAAGTTCTGCCAACAGCTCTAGGAGATGGAATGCCTCAAGAGTGGCTGTGCTAGCTCTATGCAATCAGGTCTAGAGACTGACTCTGAAAAACCTCTGGTGATACCTAAGAAGATTTTTCAAAGCTGTGGGTGCTTCAAGGGAACAGAAGCACTGAGAATGGTTTAGTCACAACGGATGTTTTCCAGCATATTTGTCTAGGAAGGAATCTCAAGAAACAGAGCAGTGTCACATGCCAGGACCAGATGCAATGGGCACAAGCTAGAACATAGAAGGATCCATCTGCAGCTCATGAAACATTTTTTCACTGTGAAAGTGACCAAGCACTGGCACAGGTTGCCCAGGGAGGCTGCAGAGATATTTAAAAGTCTTCTGGACATGGTCCTGGGCAACTGGATCAAGGTGACCCTCCCTGAACAGGATCAGATGAGGTTCATTTCAATCTCTACTATTCGGTGACAGCAAGCCAGAATAGATGCGTATTCACCTCTAACCATGTGCAAACTGGAAAAATCAGCAAAACTGAAAAATCATATATGAATATTACTAAAATAGAAAATCCCAAACTTAACGTGTATCTGACACAGAATGACAAAAATCTTGATGAATTCATAAAACCTCCTTTGAAGACTGAAAACACATTTTGCTCTGGTACCAGTAATTACTTATTCCACTTTTTTAATGTTTCATATCACCTTTACTGATACAGTTTTCCTCCTATATGCAATCTGTCCAAATACACTCAATGACATTAGGAAAATATCACAACACTGAAGATAAAACTTCTGTAAGATATGAAGAAATTTAGTTTTATCAAAGTTGCTTACTGTTTCAATTGCCATTTCTATAGCCAAGCTGTCTTCCGTGCCTGGACTTTTCATAAAGTGCTTTAATGCCTAAAAGGATACAGAAGAAAAGTTAAAGCTGAGGCACATGAAATTAACATTTTCCTAATTTGTATCAAGTTGTTTCTCTCTGTATTTTGACAGACAAGTGGTAGACTGAATGCTTATCCTGTAAAAGTGTGTTTTACAGCCATAAGGATAACCACATACACTTTAGAGGTAGCAGCTGTTCTTTCAGATACTCCTGCTAGAAGAAAGAGTACAGTCTTTGCCAAATTCTAGTGTATACATTCACCTAACTGTGAAAGATGTTCACAGAAATATGGTAAGAAGAAATGAATGATTAATGTTCATTGGATCCCCCTCCTACACCCTGGTTAAGGAGTGGTCACCTCCAATGGTTGTAATTTGCAAAAATCAGTAATATTTTGTGTTCAGCATGCCAAAGCCAAATATTTAATAAGCATCAGTTCACTAATTTGTAACTGATCACAAAGAAGTGTGCCAACTGACATATTTTCTTTCTTAAAAAAGGTTTCATTTAGTTCATGCTACAGTATTAATTATCTAGCCAGCAACCAAGTCTTCGTTGGTCAAGATAATAGAATATAAGTAAATTCTACTTCTGTGTTGATGACATTTAGAGATTCATGGAGAGTAGTATATCCTTGATCCACCTGGAGCCTCTACTGCTATGAAAAAGTTATGTGCATGGCAGCGTATAATCCAGAGAACACAATGTACATAATTAAAAATATAAATACTTTAATTAAGTTCATTATACCTAAAAAAACCATCAGTTGACCATCATTTAAGACAGCTAAAGTCTACTATGAACTTCCCTGCTTTTGAAGTATTATATTTTGAACAGTTTCTGCCACTTGTTTATGCTTTAAATACTGACCCGTCCATATTGACCACAGAGCAAGAAAAATTTCCCAGCCTGAAAATGTTTCTTTTCACCTTCAAAATACAGTGCAATGCTCTGATAGTCTTCATTGGTAGTACTTTCAGAACCTGCAAGAGATAAATAGCAGTGTTAGCTGAGCACTGTTATTAAGGAAGATAAAAGCTCTACTGAAGAATTCCTATTCTATGTTGTTTTGTTTCTATTGATATTTTAAGAAAACCAAAGCCAGACAGACTCAAAATATGTCTTAATACATTGTTTTCCTATTTATTCATATTAAATGTCAGACATTAGGCTAAAAATACAGTGAAATAATTGTTTCCATAGGTACCATGATGGTATTTCTTATTTTTAAATAGGCATAATAAAATGGCATAACTATGATGTACTAATGAAGTTTTCCATTATGTCTTGGCAGCCATAAAACAGAGCAAGTGACTATGGGATTATCACCTGAATTATTTTCACAGTTTAAGGATATATGAGTATATCTGTATCACACTGAGCAAGACTACCAAGACCAATGTAACTATGTGGTAACAGGAATATTACTTAGTTTTCTAATGAAGACTCCATTTTACTGTACACATCTAAACCAAAGACAGTCACTACTCTAAAGTTAGTTTTAAACCCTTTTTTCATCCACTTAGATTACGATATGAGACATCCTATTTTGGATAGAAAGAAGAAAGCATAAGGAGCAGTAGAACAAGAGTGGCCACCTTGACAAGCAGTTGCAACAGTAGGTTGGCTGTTCTCAAGTTTTTATAACCTTCATAACAAGAATGTTTTTTTAATTAAGAGGTTAGCTGAATGTCACGGTTTGACACTGAAAATATCGGATAATTTAATAGATACACATGTGGAACTTTTTCCACAAATAATGGTGCCTGACACAGGTGAAAAATATGAAATTTATTGCAAATTGACAAGCTGGCCACTGACTGACTTGATGGCCTGAGGTAAAAGTTACTTCTCAGTAAGGTCTCCTTTTTGCCTCTCACTGAAAAAAGAGGAGGCCACGAAGGGCCTGAAAGGGTAAAACATGAAAGACAAGTGACATGCACATGTAAGAAAACAGATGAAACCAAGAATAAAGGAGAAGAGGGGATAAAAATAAAAAACTGTACCATTTTGGAAATGCAGTGCTACATGGATCAGAGTCAAGAAACAGACACAGGAAAATAGTCCAGACAAATGTTTTATCCCTATGGGTAAACAGGAAAGGCTCTGGCACAGGCAAGATTTAAAAACAACCTGGACAGAAGACCAAGGGAGAGTAAAGCTGAGATGAAATGAAAGCCTGGCTTGTAGGCCTGAATTAGACAGATTACCAAATCCATCCATGGTGACTGGAAATGGAAAAGGCCAGGAAACAAAACTTCACTTCCTTTGTCTTACAATTTTGAATTGCTCAGAAACGATTAAAAGAACAGCAAAACATATTGAGAGCAAACTATTAACCTGGAATACTCACTGATGATATCAGCATAAATCTCCATCTTGTTGTGCTGTTGTGCTAATGTGAAAGCTTCATTATTGCACTTGGACATGACCAGGAACTGGATGGCAGAGCCATAGTCACCAAGTTCCAGAAAGAACCTAATCAGAATGACCACATTAATACCTTAGTACAAATAGGCATATTGAATACACCAAATGTTTTGGGAAGAGAGTATATTCTGTGGTATACAATTATGATACATTTTTAGTTAATCTTATATCTTGATTATTTAAAGAGTTTACTAAAATTAACAGCATAAATAGTACAGCATGACAATTTTTATTATTGGCTAAACTTATTCCTTCAGGTTAATATAATTTTAATCAGAAAGTTAAAAGAAAAAACAAACTAAAAAAAAAATCAGTAGCTGCTTAGCTGTCAAATTTTAGAGAACTAAACATATAACCTGAAATTTATAGTCACTGGCCAAATGCCAGTAGCCAGAGTCTGATATATGTTAGCAAGCCTCACCAACTTCCAATAGGCATGGCCTCTCTCACTTTGGTTTTTTTCAACTGTTGTAATATGATTGTTACCTGGCCACCATCTTTGCTCCATCAAGAGACTGTGTTTCTTTCACAACATTAACAGCCTTTTCAGGATTATTCAAGTGATCCAAATATAGTCGAATTACACTGTCCCATTGTTTGGCTTGCTCATAAGCTATCACAGCTTCCTTGTAACTGCAAAACAATAGTTCCGCATAATTTTTTCTTACTTCTAAGGTGTGAAAGAAACATGCATTATTCTATGTAAAGACAGGAAAACCATCAATGAGAAACACATCTTTGATACTAGCAGAAGGTCCTTATAATACATTTAAAATCTTTACACCTTAAGTTTACATATTTCAGAATTCATTAAATTTTATGCAAAATTTATTATCTTTTAATTTATTTTACAAAAAAATTAATGTATAATAACAATAAAAACATTTTTAGAAGAAAATATAAGCATTCAAACACACCTGCCATCTGCTTCTTTGGCTTTTGCATATTGTAGGTGAATCTTTGGAGATGAAACATGAGTAAGAAGTTCACCAACTTTTGCCCTAGGAAGGGATGATCATAGTTTCAGTTAGTTAATAAAGGTAACTGGTTTCAAATTTTCTCCATTAAACCAGGCATATTTCTATCAACACTGAAAAAGAGGATTAAAAAAGAAGTAATTGAACAGAACATATAAGCTTTGAAGGCTTTAGTATTTAAACACCACCCCTTGTACTTTATATTTCTAAAAACTGGAAATTATGGACTGCTTCATGAACATGAAGTTTGAGAGGTATGAGCATAACAAGTGCCAGACCAGCAATTTTTAACTTTAGTGTTCTCCAATTAATGTAGAGGAGCAACACAGTATTAAAACTGAACCTAAAAGAATGTGTGAAAGAGTACAAAAGGCCACCAGTGCAGGTGCAGTTGGGATTACTCCCATGACTGTGTGCTTAAGGCCAGAAGCTGTACAGAGAACTCCAAGCAATTAGAACCAGATTCTCTGAGGGATTAAGTCTGTAAGAGCAGAGCATGAAGGAACTCTGAACTATGTCAGTCCTTCTGTAACTACAGCTTCAGAAGCTGCACACAGGGATAGGATCTATAAAAGCCTGAAAACCAAGCTGTGGGCCTCACAAGAAAAAGGATAAGACAGACTGAAGCGAGGCTGACCTTACATCTCACCTCTGCCTAAAGGATAGAGCACTCCCCAGACCAAGCCTCCTTCTGCTAGAGTAAACAAAGCTTGCTGTTCCCCCTTTCCACATCAAAGCTATCACTACATGCAAGCTACCATACTTAAGTGTTTGTTGTCTTGGTCTGTTCTGATGCCACTGACGTTTCTGTGATGGAAAAAGTTTCCAACCTAATGTTTAGAGCACTCATACAAAAGAAAAGGGTTTATTTCTGATCTCTGCTCCATTTAGTTTTTTATGGACTTTATGGAATAAAAAAAATGGAACTTGACAAGAATTAATCCCTTAAATCTCTCAGTAAATTGTACTTTTCCTCTGGAAATGTGAAAATAGTCCAATTCACTATTAAAAATATATATTGAACATAATGCCAGTGATTTTCATTATTCATGACACAGACGCCACTTAAACCAGGAGTTTAATACTCAGACAGTTGGAAATCATTCTGTCTCAGCTGAATTCTGTAAATGAAGAAATTTAATGAACTAAACGGTAGCAGCATGAATAAAATCATCAAATTCAGTGTGCATATGCTTGCACAGACAAAGGACTCAAAACTGCAGGTAACCTTAGACATAACACAAAAAAAGAAAAAGGAAGATGATCTCCCATTTACAGTAAGACTATATTTAACACAATATAAGCCTCTGAGAGAACACAGTTTTTCTTTAACCTTGGCAGAGGGAACAATAAAATCAATGAAACAGAATTAATGAGATGTTTGTGCTATTCAGAGAATCATTCTTTTCCAAAGAAATTTTCCTTAAACCTGTACTTACCAGTTTTTACATCGGATGTATACTGATGCTGCCTTGTCATAATATTGTCCATTTTCAAAGAGCTGAGCAGCTTCTGGAAATTGCTACAAATATTGAAAATAATTAAAGTATAATTTCTAAATTAGATTACAAATAAATAGATAGCTTAATGAATTCACATACTCAGCCTTAGCCTCATTAACTCTTTTGAATACCTTCATAGTCTCCAAAATATCTCCACAGTCTCTTTTTAGTAATCTGCTGGGATGTTTAATGGCCTGGTTCACCCCTCGATGGATATCTCCCATTCGAATGGCCATCCGAGCCACTCCAGCAAGGCAAACTTCATCATGTTCCTGGTACTGGCAACCAAATGAAAAGCAAAAGCAGTAACTATACACTACACATCAGAACTACCAGGTCACAAAAGCCACAGTAACCAAGAACTGAAAAAAATTAACACAGCATTACATGGACTTGTTAAACCAATTTTGTCTCAAAATTCATGCTTAGCTGCAGCTATCACTTATTTAGAAGAACTAGGTTTACTCTTCTTCCTAAGTTTTTTCTTTAATTTTAAGTCACAAGATCTGCCCAGGCTAAGCATACATGGGAAGAATCTGTTTTACAGACAGCTCAGTACTACTGTCCTCTTTTCTCCAAAACCAAAAGTAGAAAAAAAAAAGAGAAATTACTAGTAAGATATTTAATTTTTTTTAAGGCAGTAAGGCCACTAATGTTTCATAAAGCCAAATGGCATGAATTGAAAAAACTTTGCTATTTCCCCTATTATGTTCCTCTATTATTATTTAAGCTGAGCCATAACAGACATTTTGCAAACTATGGGCAATAATGCCAGCACAAGGGAGGATCTACTGAAAATTATATTTATTTTCTAACACAATCTTTGCTTTTCTATGCACAGGTAACAAAGTGAACTGAAGAACAATAGTGAAGAAGAATAAAAGTAAAAGCAAAGAACAACAGAAGTATAATTAGGACTTGTCCTGTAACAATGAAAATCCTAGCAATGTTTTCTCTGACTTTTGCACATTTATTATAAAGCTGCTTGAATGATAAAAACCTAGCCTTGTTTCACCATGCTAACACAATGTCAATACTGCTTTGTGCCTAGATACTGCTTTGTCTCTATAATTCTGTATATTAAAAATTAAATAGTAAAGGCTACCACCCCAAAAGCAAGTCATACAGATTTAGAGCTGAATAAAACAATCTGAATTCAAATGAGTATGACACAAAGGAACTACCTCATTGTTTCCAGTGATTCCTTTCTCATAATGTGCCAGAGCGTTAACATAATCACCCCTAAAAGAAAATCAAAAGTTATATGGAGGAATATTTTTGATAGGAAGAGATGGTTACCTTCCAGTCACACAGATTATGAATGTACCTGTCTTGCTTTAGACATAATGACTCCATACAAAGATGCCAAGTATGCAAGAGATGGACAGTTCCCCAGTATGTGACAGCACTTTTACAACCTATTACTCAAAGCTGCTATACTAAGAAAAATACATCTATACATCTCTCTTAAAAGACAGGCAAAGAAACTTTCCACACAATATGCCTCAATAATCTCATCTCTACTTCCACATTTTTCTGGAAGATAATAAAATTAACCTTCTAAAACTATTTAGAATTTTTGCACCATAAAAATGAAGGCAATTCTTTTTTCCTTAAGAACATTCAGAACATGTTGCAGATGGCTGCATTGCTCCAAGTGCCTCCGTTCCTTCCTTTCTGTGACCAACAAGACCAAAAGTGCCAGGGGGAAGGAGTTGCCAAAAAACTCTATCACAAGAGAAATGTTTTTCCTTTTAGTTTAGACATTAAACAAACAAGGTTTTATCTGGGAAAAAATAGCTATAAAATAGACTTAAAATCATGGCAAATGATTAATACCATATCTCTTCAGGGACTGGCAGCCTTGAAATTTGATATTCCTCTGTCTAAAATACATAAGAAAATGAAGGCTACTGGGTATTTAAGGAAGTCAGGCAAAAGACAAAGCTTTCATCCAAAGAAAGAGGTGTTAAATGGTGCAAACCTTCTCTATTTTCTAAGCACTTGCCTGCAACAAAGCATTTATTTAGTAGATTATATTATTATGTAGTGGACCTACAAGTTGCAAAGAACCCACATACACTGAAATGAATCAAAACTACTAGTTTTGATTATCTAACTAATTATTTAACTACTAGCAACTACATATGTTGCTAGCAAGAAGTACTCCTTACAAAACTACTCTCCTTGGACTATAGCTGCAAGACTCATGAAGTCCTCTCTCAACAATGGAGTCAGATGGAGTATCTGAGATCTAAGTACATCTGAGAAGCATGACTGTTGGGTTAAATATTCTTAAACAGCAACTTTACAGAAAAACTTACAGGAATTCAAGCTGCATTGCATATTCCTTTGATATGAAAGGGATCTGGTCTGGGGCCAAACGCTTTGCCATCTGAAGTGCACTGTCCCAGTGCTGCAAGTCTTTGCGCATCTATTAACAAAGAACAGTAACATTTTCTGATGCAAATATCAAATTCTGAATTCTTATGAACTTTGGATTATCTTAAATACAGAGTTCGTAAGAGTTAGATAATTTTTGAGTGAGACATTAATCCTAAAAGAACGTGTCAGATGCACAATGGTGAGAACAAAACCATAGAATTAGCAAAAGGTAAAATATTCTAACATTAAAGTTGAAATAATATCAGCAGAAAAAAAAAATTACACATCTTAAATTAATACCTCAAGTGCAGCAACAGGACAGGAGGATGCCAGATATAAATCCTGAGCCAGATTAAAATCATTAGTAAACATAGCAAGATGTCCTGCTAAAAGGTTGTGGTCTTCTATTCCCTGTAAAAAGATGTGAATAAGCGCAAAGGTAGTCCAAAACAGAAAAGTATTAAAACCACATGTATTGGATTCTACAAACCAGAAAAAGCCCTCACACTTTCTTACTGTAGCTGAAAGCAACTACAGTTAACACTGTCTAAAATCAGCACTTTCAATAAATACATTTTAAGGTACTATTTCATGCACACCTTTACTTGTATAATTGCAATATAGTTTGGTTTTTTTTTTTAATTTAAAATAATACTAGTGGCCTTAAGTATTTTCTCAAAAAGAACAATGGAAAAAACAGCCTCCAAATGCCCGAGATGTGAATATATTTTGCTGCTCTCAAATGCAAATGCAGAAAGGAATGTTATGCATTCCAGTAGAGGCTGCAACCACTTCAAGGGTCAACCAAGCAAGACACGTGTGGTTTGGACACTTCCTCCTCTGTAACTGTTAACCCCCTTGAAAATAATTTACCTACTTAAAAAAAACCCATAAGTATAAGAATTTAGCAACTTTTAAAGAAGCATTAAATCACCATATTTCCTATTAATAAGTGACTTTACATTTTACCTTTATTTGCTCTAGTGATGTCACCATCCCAGCATTCCCAATTGTCCGATAAACACGTATGGCAAAATCCACCTCCATATGATGTAAGGAAGCTTTGGCCAGCTCATTCCAACCAGACTGGCTGTTCAGAAGTCTGCACACCTCCCATGCTTCAGAAAACCTACAGAAGGAAAAATACACTTAAAACTAGTATTACTCATACTTAAAATTCCCTATTAACATTTTATGGGAGGGAAAACATAAGAGGCATTTACTCCCAAGCCATGAGAGAGAGAGATGTCAGGAAGAGTGGAGAAATACAAATGATTAACTTACAGCTCTGTTTCTACCACACTTTTTCAGGTAAGCATCTGCTTTCCCTACTCTGCTATTCAATTATACTAATTTTGCATTGCTTCATTACAGTGGGAGTGGAATATGCAAGAAGCACCCTTAGCCAGTTTTGGAAGAGCCACTGTCACAGCAACCTGAATCAGTCTTGAAAAAAGTTACTTTAGCTTTTCCTTGACAGTGGAAAAGCAAATAAAGCACCACTAGGTCTCTTATTTCACTTGGTCTACACAGACAGACTCATGGATCAATCTAATTTATCAATATTCATTCTAACATTTTATAATCACCAGGATACGCTATATTGCACAGAAGTAAACAATTTAATTAAAATGCAGATGTACCTTTTCAACATTAAAGTCTGAGTAAGCATTTGTGCCAGCTCATTAGGTCCAAAGTCTTTCAAATTGCCAAGGAAATGGTGAGTGCTTAGATGGATATTATTTGTTTTCCCACTCTGAGTCTGACAAGTTAATTCTCCATTATATAACAACAAAGGTTTATGGGAAAAGGGGACTTCCGTACCACCTGCCAGAATAATCTTTGATCCTAAATTCAAAGATCAGGAAGAAAAGAAGGCATTATTTAAAAAATCTCTACAGGGCAGAAAATGTAGCAAACAATCCCAGAGGAAACAAAACAGATTTGCAGGGCATTAGTTCAAGGTGTCTAATTCTGGTAGTCACCATCTCATGTACAGTGCATATTTTTCAGTAAAGTAAATATATATAACTCAAATCTTTCAAACTACTATGGTCATTTCTCAGATATCTGTAGGAAATTTTCTTTCTGTTTATCTGTCATAAATACAGAAATTGCTGTGATTATAATTTTATTTAAGAATGCATGAGCATACAAGTTTTATTACTCTGATCCTAAGATTTTGCCATGAACATTTCAAAACACAATTGAAGTACAATGTGTAAACTTCAGGTGGAGGATTATAATAGCAAGAAGCTCAGGGAGTTAAGACTAAAATGCTTTATGCTTACACGGAAACTTACAAAACAATTTGTTTTCTATTTATCAGTTGCACTTTAAAGCCTCTATAGTATTATTTATTTTTATATGGCGTTATGAACACATTTAAGGCAAATAGACTCTTTACATGTTTTACTTTATTAACTAAAGCAGTGAATAATTTTTTTAAGCATCTACATACCTTGAATGGTATTGTTATGAAAAACATAAGTGTACACTTTATCGTCATCAAAAGCAACAAAAACACCTTTATCCATTGGCCAGTTTTCCCACAGGATACCTTTAATAGTTGGTGAGAAGTTTGGAATCTCATACAATTTATCATTTATCTACAAATAAAGCAAAAGTAAAATTATAAAAAGTAACTAAGGAGACAAACTAAATATGTATACAAGTTATGATTTAAAAAAAGGAGTAAATAGTGCAGAAATATCAAAATTGTATTTAAAAAGTCATCTTACAAGCAGTGACTGAATAACAGAATAGTTTAATTTGGAAAGGAAATAAATAGAGAAAATTTATATAAATGTTATTTGCTTGTCTTAGGAAAAAGGCATGGGGATAGGCAATGAAACTAGCAATGTTTGCTAATGGGCTAAAATATCTGTGCTTGAATACACAAAGTCACATATTTCTGAAAATTACTGATCAGGAATTTAGTATAATGAAATTGTCCTGATCTAATATGACAGATTCTATTTCTTTATATTACCATTAAATTATTGTTGAGCTTCACTGGTGATTTCTTCAACCAGCTTACATATTTGGAGTGACAAAAGCTCCCTCATGCTCTATTAAAATCACTATATAGTTGAAGACTCTCCTTGTAAATACAGTTGTATGCATATCTCACACCAACTTACTGGACAATAGACAAAGCCATCACTTTTGTCATCTATGAAAGCCAATCTGGTTCCATTGGGGTCTGGAAAAATTTTTCTCACACTGACAGGATGCCGATACTCATTCACATACTGCCAGTCCTCAATGTAGAAATAATGAATAACTCCAATCTAGTGAGAAGGAACAGGAAAGATTAATCAATTAAGTGGTGAGTAGATAATTAACTTGTTTGTAGTTTCTCCCAGCTTAGAACACTGAACATGAAGCACATTTAAAGAAAAATACTACCAGGTGAGTTTCTTTGGCTTCCTTCTTCATTCAGAGCTGGTTTTGGGAGGACAGGAAAACCTGAGGCTTTCTGGGGGATGGGGAAAGGAGGTGGAAAGTTTAGGGGTTTTCTGTTCTTTTTTGTTGTTTATCTCACTCTGCTTTGTAGACACAAGATGTATTTATTGTGCAGTTCCCTAAACAGGGGAAATGCTTGCATTATGGGTGACAGAAACCTAAACTTCAAACAAAACTGAAAAATTTGCCTCCAAGAAAGAACCACACATTCTTAAGAACACGTGTACCTAAATCAGGGGAGAAAAGCAATCAAACTGATTTGTGATTTAGGCTATATTTAAGGCTATACTTGAAGCAAATGTAAAATTTGCACGCATCAATTGAATCACTTGCAAATTTAGTGCTTCATATTTATCAGAACCAGTTCAGTTACTGAGGAGGTCGGAAAGCCCTCAACTGCTGCAAACCCACTCTTCATCAAACCAATGATTAACATCAAAAGTAGTGATTCTGCCTTTTGTCTGGAAGGTCAATACATCAGTCTGTCTCACAAAAAGCACAATACTACAATGCCAAATGTGCCCTGTATTCCCAGTGCTAGAAAATACTAAAAGGAAAGAAACTACCCTTCATGCATGGGAAAATATCTGGAAAAATCCATAAGCACATACACATCCTTCCTTGGTGCCATCCTCATCCTGTCTTTGTTGAAATACCTAAAAAGATTTCTCTTCAGGCCAAGACTTTAACAGCAACTCAAAACGTTCATTTATTCTATCACACTTGTTTATCTAAGATTCCTTTTGTCTAGCACATCACCACTTAAATCAACACATCTGCAAAGGCAAGTGGCCTACTTTATCTCACATCTGGAAGACAGTTTGATTGCCAACCCTCTCATTCAGGCAATAGAAGTAAATTCTGCTTTGAAAATCAGTGTTTTGCAACAAACATTAGAAAAAGCAAAACCTAATCTTCCTGCCAATGCATCTTATATAAATGCAGCAGAAAACTGGATGCATTTTTTACTGTACTTGCATCAAGTTACTGTGTAGAAAATAATCCACTGTAAACTTCTCAGAAGCACGGGTTTTTTTCCTAGAAGTAGAAGTAATAATCCAAACAATTCAGATGGAAATGCATTCCATCTAAAAAGATCTTCAAAACCAGAATACTCACATCTGTACCATATATGAGGAAGTCACTTGTTAAAGCATGGCACAAAATTCGGTATTTATCATCATCTGATGGGAAGAGTCTAGTTTCTCGTTCTTCCTGAGCATCCAAACCTTCACTTTCTATCTAAACATGAAGAATAGGATGAACTGAAACATTCTACTATTGAAGTTTTTGCCTGTATCAAACTGTGAGTAAATGAGATGAAGCCAAACATGCACATGCATACCTTAAAAAGCCAGCGTCTGCTTCTGCCACATTCCCACAAACACGTTTAAAATTAAACTTATTAAATAGTTCACAAGAAAACATTTTTTCTTCACCTGTTCTAGATTAGGCTGTATTTTTTAAGTCCACAGGAACTCCCAGTAATAAAATTCTAAAGAATTTTAAATTTTTATCTCCAATAATTGAACATCGCTCCTTTTTATCTCATTTTCAAAATTAAATTAACTTGTTCAGCTTAGATCAGCACATCAGTTCAGCACTTTAAATTGCCAGAGCTCTTACCATGTGCAACTGGACTTTACCCTCAAAGAGGGCAGCAGCATAGTCGGAATTAAGGTGCATACTTGCTACTGTGCCCAGGTACTCCATATCTTTAAGCTTTTTTACATCTGAAGAATGAAAAAAGAAAGAAAAGGTGAAAATATCTTGATTTTTTAATGGGTCTTAACTTACTATCTAAATTTGCTGCTGAGATTTCACCAGATGTGAAAAACTCACAACTAGAGATGGAACAAGTTACATGTAAAGGGACTTTGTTCTCTGACTTAGCAGTTCTCTGACTGCTAAGAAAGCACAAGAGAAGCACACATCCTGTGCTACTCTGACTAGTGTTCTTACAGTTTTCATTAAAGTTATCAGTCAGAAAAGGTGATGCTTAGAGAGACACGAAAGCTTTTAATCCAGTGTAAAATTTGGAAATAGCCTAGCCAATTTTACCTTACCCTACACAAACAACACGAACATCTACCAAACTAAGAATTTAAGCCCTCTGATCATATAGCCAAACTTGATACTTAAAGACAGCCAAATTACATCTCAAAAGCCTAAAAAGTTCCTTCATTACTTAACAACATGATCTAAAAAATACAAAACAAAAAAGAAACATTCTACATTTTGTTACCAACACCTTGAATCTAAAGTTTTATTTCTATTATTTTCAATGTCTTGTCTCGATTGCCTCAGTTTGCAATTCAACTTGTTATTGTACCATGTGGAATGTCCAGAACTGCTAAACACAGTATTGAATTCATGAAGTAAGACAAAATGATGCAGTAGTTGTAAAAGAACTGAATTTATGCTTACTATTCTCTCCAAGTGCATAAAACCAAGCTCGATTGTTCATTCCTACAGCCAAATGATAAACACCAATAGCAACAAAACTCGGCTCTACTTCAACAGAGACTCTGACTGGCAGCTCCTGTAAGAAAACAAAACAAAATACAACATTTTTCATCCACTGTTAATACTTACTTTACTTGTATCTACAGGAGGTTTAAAAGGAAGAGGTTATCATACTCTCTCCACATGATTTGCTACAGTAACTTCCAGAAGAGAGGTGAGGCATGCAATCCGTGTACTGCAAGTATCTCCAAGGATTGGGAGCTTTGTCAAGAAAACGTGGAGGGATCCTCTTCGTGTAGACACTGCCAACAACTGCCCATCATCTGTCCAAGAAATCTGATCTACACCTAAAACAATAAAACAATTAAAAAAAAACAACTTTAACTGGAGTATCTACAGTTACTACAAAAGTACAAGAGGAGTTAATGGTGATAACTTATTACCAAAGAACACAGATAATCTTGTAACTGTGTTCTGGGAGCCACAGGCTCCTGTATATCAGGATGAGAACAAGTTAAATATTATATATCAGTACAAGAGACACTAAAAAGCACCAAAAAACCCCACCAAAAATAAACATGGAAAGAAGCAGAAACTAGTTATGTATATTATTTTAGTAACCTGAATTTACTGTATTACAGATTCAAAAAACCAAAACACTAACTGATCAAGTATGATTCAGAGGGCCATACTTCTCTATACTTTGAACAGATATGTTCCCATTGTGCTATGGGTCACCTAATAAATACAAGTTGGAAAAGAAAAAATTTACGATAAAGTCTATTTTTACACATTTTCTCTAAAACCAGTACTTTCACTCATGTAAACAGTCACCATCAAAATTCTGCTTTTTACCTAATTTGTAAAAAATTCTGTCCTCTTGACTGTTAGCATACCTTTGCTTTCATCATCCAAGTGTATTATGGCATACATTTCTTGCAAGTCTGACAACTCATGGATTTTAATGCTAAAACAAAAAAATAAACAGTCATTCTCACTAAGAAATCTCACTCACCATAAAATGGAAGAAATCTAACTCAATCAAGATACCCTACTGGTGCAAAAAATAGAGTACAAATGCAAAATGCCTTCTGTTTCCTAAAGAACAATGCACACATTGTTATCCATCACCCTAAATATCTATGCACTACCAATGTACAAAAAGACTTGCTCAGAGGACTGAAATTTGAGGAAAAGGCACAAATCTAATTTGAAAGAACTCAGGGATGGCAAACACAGGCTAATATTTCCTCCTGACCTGTTACAATGCTGGTTGAGTTAAAAAAACATTTCATTTGATGGACAAACACTGCTTGAAACAGATACAAAAAACTACTTCACATAAAGAAAGGCAGAGTCAGAGTTTACTTGTACTGCCATGTAACAATATATGGTGAAGAAACTCTTGAAGAAAGAAGACTTCTTGTATAATAGCTCAAGTGCTTGAAGTTACACCATGCTTTGCTCATAGTTATCCCACTCTTGATGTGCAAGTGTCATAGATCAGCAGCCTGTTAAGGTCACACACAGAACTAAGGACAAACAGACTCCCTGTCATCACTCCACTCCTTTTCCATTGAAAAGAAATTCAGGCATCACAAAATAAGGAAGAAGCAGATGAGGAGCTAAAAGAGATATTCTGTCATGTACACAATGTATTTTGGAAAAACTCCAGTCTCTAGTTTTTTTTTTCCTAAATTGCTTACACATTTATATTGTTGTCTAGACTGCATGTAAGACCAAACACCAGGGAAGAAGATATCAGGACATCAGCATACTCAGTACAGCCTTACATTAATAGTTCTCCTATTGCTAAGCAGATGTTTATGTTCAATCAATAAATTACAGTGAAGAAATTTGGACATTTTTGTGGCCAAGAAACAAAGTATAAAAGGAGAGAATCAAAAGGAATAATTTATACTAAAGTTTAATTAAATTTTATGTGTTTACAATTAATTACAATAAAGTTAATTATAATTGCAGATATTTTATTAAAAGTAATCTTCTCCTAACTTTAGGCAAAGAGGTAGCTTCTCAGAGCAATTCATCTCATCTTATCTGCACTGACTTCTTGAAGCATCAGGGAGCCTAGGTTTAATGCCAAACAGCTACAGTTTGTGAGATTAATTCCATCCTTTATGTACAAAAATATTACTTACCAATTGTCTCCACATGATGCAGCTTTGTTTAATGACTGTGATATAGCAATGCTGCTTAGATTATTCTTATGATTATGAGCTTGAAAGATTTCTTGACCTATCTCACTCCTGTGTGTAGAAATCACTACAAAACACCCGCGTGAGAAACCAATCATAATGTAGCCATCACCATACCTGTCACAAAAAAACCCACAACAATTAAGAGACCTGCTTATGCAATAAGTGATATGCATTTTCTGTCAGACTACTAGGGTAACTGTTAATGCCACTCTTTAATAGAAAAATATAAAATTATGGGAATTTATATATATAATGTGTAACAATACAGCATAAAATAAATCAAGGGGAAAACCAACCAATGATTCTTGAAGGACAAAACCATTTTTGTGCCCAGAGTTCAGTCATAAGTCATCTTTATTCTCTTTTCTACATTCTATTATGCCACTTTACTTTCAGCAATCTGTATACATGGAAGTGATGGCAAGAGAAAGACCTCTGGTATCTTCATTGGAATAAGCCTTCCAAAAGACAGAAACTTCCATTTCAATGTTCTGGATGACTTGGTCCATCAGAGCTATGCTAAATATAATAAGGCCACTCATTTTGTCCTTAATGCATACTACTGCAAACACAGTGGAAGCATCAAAGCTAAAATCTCTATTAGTGAATACAGAGTCTATTTACTTTTCATGGTGTAAAGAAGAATTAATGAGGTTAGGGCGGGAATAGTTACAGCATGTAGGGATGAATTCAAACAATATCTCATCAGTTTAGATACAAAAAACAATTGCAAGGGAAATAGCCCAGGTATTCCTTGTTAAGAAACGTGACCATAAATTAAGAAGCACATAGCTATGGGTTTTCTTACACAGTTGTACCATAAAGGGAAAACTGCCAATTCTGTGTTGTCTGGACAAGTATTAAGACACTGTGTCATGATTCAAAGATACAGAAACAGTAAAGCCACTTTTTGGGTACAGAGTTGAAACTTCTATCTTGGGATTCTTGATTCTTCAAAGGAATATTACCAATTGGATTACATAGAAGGGAGGCTTCAAGCTCTCTGCACAGCTTTGTAAACCAACAAATCACCTGAAGGATACTACTCCACCCCTAGCTCTTTCACCAATCACTCATTTACACAGGAAACAAACTGTGTAAATCCCTATTAAATCCTCAGTTTAGTCTACTGTTTAAGCAGAAACAGTGCTAGTGTTCCAAAGCTAAGAGGACCATCAGCATTAATATTTGAAAATACTGTTTTTATGGCCATTGAATTACCAAGTAAACAATGACACAATGCAGGCTTCTTTTGTATTAAAAAGGCTACAATCCATCCATTAAAATTAATTATAAGTAAGGGATATATTATTTAATTTCTAGAACTACTACATCAGAACTACCTGGAAAATCTACAGCTTCTTAATACTTGAATACTTCGTTAAGAAAGTTCTGCTCACCATCTGTAGGTTACAATATTGCCATAAATCTGCTGAAATGTCACATCAATTGGGTTATCAGGATCATTCAAATCAAAAAGAAAGAGAGTCTTCTTGCCAACCACTACACTTACCTGCCAATGAATAAAAAGAAAAATTAACTTGGTAAGAATGGCATAACTTTAAAATAAGGCCCTGCATCTTCACTAAAAGATGCAATTTAGCACTTTCAGTAATCCTTAAGAATTGCATGGATCTGAATTCTGAATGTTAACCAACAGTGGAAGAGTTTTTCAGGATATTCCCCCAGTGGTTCACAGATCCAAATACAAGCCCAACAGAACACACATCTCAAATTCAAGGCTTTATACCACAGAAACATTAAGTTAGCTCCATTTCCTCAGGGGAAAAGGCAGCAGATCACACGGAGTTATCCTGTTGGGCTCACCTGAGTCACACAAAACTATCGCAGGTAACTCGCTGAGATTTCAAAGACAGAAAGGTAATTGCAAAAGAAACCACCTGTTCATTTTGAATTAAAGATGCAATAGTTACACTCTGATATCAGTCTAGGTAAATGCATTTTATTTGATGAGGCCCACAGAGACGTTGGACTTCATATGGAAAGACAGGTTGAACTTTGGGGTGTTTTTTAAGATTATTTTCGTTATTAGAGTGTGCGTTACTGGCAGGCAAGAGCAGAACACTCATTTGAGAAAAAACAAGGAGGAAGAGCTGGTTTCACCTTATTTTTTGATAAACATACCTAGAAGGGCTAATTATAAGTTTACTTCCCATTGCTTTCTGTTACAGCTCTCCTTGTCTAAAAAGACGACAATGGTTTATTCCTAAAAAAGCCCTGGAAGAATGAAATATAAAGCTAGTATTTTCAAATGGAGAAAAAAAGGGATTATGTTGACCTAAAAATCCATTAATTCAGAATTACAAACTCAAAATCTGACCTATAATTCCTAAAGCTACCTTAAATATATAAATAATGTTCTCTGCATTTTAGAACATTTTGCTTATAATTCCACTGCAGTTTAATGATGAAGTATTACTGTTTCTTAAAACTGTTCTAAGAAATTACAGGAATAATTTTATGTTGCAGATCTAGATACTAACTCAAGAAACACTTACCTTGATCCATCTTATTGGTTGTTGCTTTATTCTGATGTCACACCTAACAGCTTTGAAGTGACCATTACCAAACCAAGCCCCCTGCCCCAGCCCAAAAACAGGCACCAGGACTGTAAATACCATGTGGTTTAGAGCTGCTGACAGACCATCCAAGCACAAACACCAAGAACTAGAGAACTACAGGATGTTCCCTAACATTTTACAGCAAACTTGAGAACGGTAATAAAAAACCTGCAAAGCCTAGGCTATGGCATGCCCCAGGAAACAGCACAAGAAATCAAGGCCCCCAGTTGCTTCATTTTCAAAATTAAATTAAATTTTAAATGTTAATTAAATTTCCCAAGGAAGCACAAAATATTTCACACCATGAAGAGAGACAAATACTCTTACAGATCCTTGTCAAAGTAAACATAGTAACATCTTTTTTCTTGACAACTGTACTCCATAGATTAAATCTGACTGTAAGAATTATGCTGTGTAAGGGTATAGATTTAGACAAATTCCAATGCAGCCCTACCTTTCTATCCATGGATTTTCTATGTCTTGTCTTGGTATTTCATTGCTGATGGTTTAAGAATTTGAACTGCTAATAGTTATCATTACCACATTTTTCTGTACTACACCATTGACTGATCTGCTGAAAAATGAATCTGTGGCAATTTAGGCAGAGACAAGATCATGCTCATCCCAGAGATGGACACCTCAGAGTCTTATTGATGCTGAGGTTTGCATAAGATGTAAACCTAGCAAGCAGTGATCTGTTCTCAAAACCCAGAACTGAACATCTGCCCTCTGATAAGCAGCATCTCTGCAATGTTATCAATAATGCTCTCTTTCCATCTGCCACACACTGCAAATACTGTTCTGTATTTATACTGTATGCATTTCTTAAGTCCCTTCAAACACTTTCATCTATTAAGTACCACCACTGCAAAACTGCTCTGTCAGTTTTGTCATACTGCTCACCACTGCATTTTCACAAACACATCCTTAATGAACAACTTTCCCTAAAGGAAAGTTTTGGTAAAGAGAAAATAGATCTTCAATAGCCAATTTTAAGTCAAGGAGGAACAAATGGCTTCCTGGCTCACACTGGTTGGCAGCAGAAACTCTGAAACATCATATTACGACTTTTTGCTGTATTTTGTTTTATTGACTTCTTACTGTGCTTTCCTTGGTTGATACTCTTCCATCAGTCTTCATAACTGAGAACTGTAAATCACTGGGATCTGAGCTCACTGAGGTCTGCAAGAAAGAAGTTCAGATTGAGAAATCAACAATTGATGTAACAAATACTAATTATTATTAACATAGTAAATAATTGCATTATTTCTGCCCTGTACATTTTAGGGTTAAGGATGGAAAGATAGATAGATAGATAGATAGACAGACAGAGACACAGACACATAAAGCTGTTATTGCATTAAGTACCAAGACTAAGAAAAAAGCTGGAGAAAACATGATCTCTGTTTGAATCACAATGACATGTTATCATGGAGCATACTGAAAAAATATCCAGGAAAGTAATTGGAAATACAAATCCAAACAGAGAAGGAAAAAATCCAGATCAGGAAGAAGACTTGCAAGATGGTATTATACAGACAGTACTAACTGGAGCAGTACAAATACAATTTGCTCTAATGCAAATTTAAAGAAAGACAAAAAATAAGGCATACAGGTTAAAATGCTTTGTACCTTATGTGGTTTTGGTAGTGATAGCAACCTAGTTGCTTTTGTAGCCAATATGAGATTACAAAACCTCATAAGCAAGCCTTGCTTAGGTCTCTCCTTTCTCAGCTACACTGCTTCCATTGCCTAAGCACAGATACACTCTCATAACTACATATGTAAACAGAATGCTTGATTAGAGACCCTGAGGGTACTTGGAGGAAGCTCTGGAATCAGCCTCTCCGTGTTGCAATGGAGGTGCAGCCTGGGAGTAATTCTTGAACAGAGGCACAATTCAAACCAAAATAAAAAAGTATTCCTAAAGACCTTAGGAACAGTCAAGTGAGAGCTACCCTCTGTTGGTGCTGGGGAAGCAACCTTTACAGACTGTGCTCCAAGGATCTGCTTGGAGCAGATACAAATCAGCATCAAGGATGAGAAGAAGCATGTACAGACCACAGCAGAACTGCAAAGAACCTGGTATCATAAATCATACTACATAACACAGAGGCTCAGATGCTTAGCTCTGTCCCCATGACACATGAGGTTTCCCAAAGGCTCCTTGTCCTTGAAAGCAGTGGAACTGAGAAAGCATAAGCTCCCGAAGGTCCCAGATTTCTCAGGAGTATTAATGCATGTCTTAAACTCAAATGGAGGTTATAAATACTACCTGTCTTATAGTATCCCCTTCCTGATTGCTGATAGTAATCATTTTGTCTTCACCACCCAGAGCCAGAAGGTTTTCAGTACTCCAACAGCCACAAGTAATCCTCTTAGTGTGCTTACCTGAAAAAGAAAGAAACCTGTGCAACATAAATAAACAACCACCAAGAAAGAAGTATCTGGGAAATATGTTCTGTTTGGTCACTCAAACAAAGATTGTCAGAATCTGAGACAACTTATCAGACAATTACAAATTCAAGAGTCTTTTTTTTTAAAAATCTTCTCCCAGATGAAGTCTTGACCTTATAGGAACTTGCACAGCCCCTGTTCTTCCATTTCTTTGCATCACATTTCTGGGGACTGTGCAATATCCTTAACCTTTCTGACTAGAGGTCCTCTAAGCAGATAAGAAAAAGTAACTTAGCAAGAAAAACACACACATCCTTTGCAAGAAATATAACACAAGTTTTCCATAAGACATATACAGCAGGTATGTGTATATTTATTTTTAAACTTACTATATATTATAAAAGCATGCTGGTAAATACAACAAAACAGAAGGTGCAAGTTGAATATGAGTACATTTTTTACTTGTATGTTCATATACAAAACTAAAAAGGCATCTGAGTAAATAAGCAAAATTCCAATTTCACCTATGCAAGCTTAGTTTAAAAGTAATGCATACCAAGAACAGAAACCTTGCGAGAAGTCTGACGGTTATATATAAATAAATTTCCTTTTGTTGTTCCCACAGCAAGCAGAGTTCCAACTCGAGACCACAACAAGAAAGACATTGCATCCCTAAAATAAAGAAAAAATTCACTCTGAATGGAATTGGAGAATACTTTGGGTTCTAAAATTCCGTAAAGATCATCTACTTCCGACTGCTCTTCCATGATAAGGACACAGTAGAGATTCCTTTCATGTACTTACATATAAAAATATTTTAATTTGTTTTGAAGTTCTATGAAATCACACGGACCAGGCAGAACTTTTAAATTTAGCAAATATTTCATATAAGATGTATCAGAATTATTTGTGTGAATGAAATAGTGACAGGAATAAAAAATTATATGATGCAATGTAACAAGACGTACAAATAGAAATAGTCTTTGATAGAATCATGGGTAATGTGTCTTAACACTTTAATGTCAAACAATCTTCAAAATATAATTTCATTAAATAATGTATACATTAAGCCACTCTATATTTAGTGCAAAGCTGCAATTCTTTTAACTTTCCAGGAATGGAATAAATTATATAGAAGCTATTTTTTTGTTTCAGTACTGTTTAAGTTCAGTTTCAAAGTACACATTAAATATCAGGCTGTAATACACAGAAATATCTCATAATCAAATATGAAATATTCCAAATGAACTTTACAAAGAACAAGTGTATATGTTAATGGAAATTTAGAATATTACCATATTCCAGACATGAAGTTTTCAACATAAACCTGGAAAAAAGTCACCCTCACAGAAACCTACATAACCTCCACCCCTCAGTTTTTCCAGCTGAACTGATTTTTTTTATTTAATGGATAAAACACTCCAACTTTGATATCTTTTACTACTTAAAAAAAAAACAAAACAAAACCACATAGCAACACAAAAGCAACCCCCCAAAACATACACTTAAATCAGGAGGAATGTTTGCCTCAACTCAGGTAAATAAAATAGCAGTACTATAGAAAATTAGCTGTTTCTCTGCTCAGATGAGTGGCCTAACAAACATGGGACAAATTTGTTTTCACTTTTCTACAGACACAATGTTTATGTAGACTGCAATATCTTAGTGGAATAGATGCGAAGAAGCTGAAAGTTTAATTGTTAACCCAAGCTTATTTGTTAACCCAATGCTTAATTGTTACATAGGCCTCAGAAGAATTTGAAGTCTGGAGCCAAATTCAGAAAGGTAGGGATTTGAGCTGTAGGGTAAGGATTGCCTTAACTACCTCCTCTCATCCTAAACCAGTCTGTTTTGTGAATAGCATTTTAGTCCCTTATAAATGTAAGGGGAAAAAAATTCTAGCATCACTGAAGTCTCCCTTACTTTTAAGCTCTCTTGAGTGCAATACTTTGGAGAAAGTGTAGCTGATTCACCCATCTTTGTTGCTACCACAAAGTGGAAACATTTCGGAAGGGAATCTCCCTAGGGATTTGTGCACTGTTCACAACCGAGAAGAAACAAAACCTCTACAAACCCAAACCTCCAGCCACAACAAACAATTAACCTGCCAATAACACCAGACAGAATGTAGCAACATACCCTAGGGTATCAGTCTAAAAATATAGTTGCCACAGGGACTCCAATAAAAAGATGATCTTTGCAATAGATCTTCCAGATAGTAAGTCACAGTGGTCCAAGTCTTCACACACTTAAAAAAATAACCCAACCCATTCTTACCTTATGCTAGTGTCTACTTGGCTTGTTTTGTTTGTGTTCGCATCCCAAAGGAATATGGCACTAGATTTGTCTGTGATTATGGCTAAAATATCTCCATCCTTATTCCAGTCCATACCAACACACTTCCTGAAGAAACAAAAAAGATTTTCACTAACAATATTAATATGTGCTTTTAAGTGTAGAGAAACAGCCACAATTATTCAGTTGAAGTTCCTGTCCTTCCTTTCTTCCCCAAGACAACCCGTGGCAGATTGCAGATTCATCTGCAAAGTGTACTTGGACAGAAACCACACCCTTGCTCAAATCCCATCGAAATGAGGGAGGGCTGAAAGGAAGGCCATAAAAAAGAGACTGCTACCTACCTGGTAGTACTTGAAATACTGCCAACTTGGTTTTCAAGAGACAGTGAAAATCCCCTGAAAGGTTCTGTCCTGTTAGAGGCTGTTTGGTGTTGGGATTATTCTTCTCATAGTTCAACAAGCATTAACAAATTTGGACAAAAAACTTATGCAGAAACAGATAAAACCTCTATTTGCAAATAGGTCCCAGAATGATGAGGAAGTAGACTTGTACTTCCAGAAAGCTGGAAACAGTGTTTGCAATGCTTATTTAATGCACCATATACTTTAGACTAAGAACCTGTATCATCTGGTACCACTTTTTTCTTTCTAAAGTTGATAGTTCAATGTAAAAAAGTATCTCTATTTAAAAAATCACTCATAACCACTCTAATATTGCTTTCTAATATTCTGATGAAGAGTAAGTTTATTACTAATAAGTAGTGTTCTGGATAGGAGAATCTATTTTTCTGACTGTCCTGGTTTGGACCAGGATAAAGGTGGTTTTCTGTTTCTGTGCTTTTGTTTTCAGCTGAGCCTCTTTAAGTAGTTGCATTTGCTGAGGTTAACAGTAAGTTTCTCAGACAGTGTGTGTGCTTTTAGAACTGATAACACTTGATGTTTATAGTTACTGCTAGAGACTGGTATGCAGGGCCAAGGACACTGATCAGCTCTGCATGAAAACATTTTACTGTCCAGGAGGATACAGAGGTCCCACCAGAGCCCTCCTTTAGGGAGGAACAGACAAGATAGATGCCAGAATTGACCAAACAGAGTATTCCATCCCATATACGTCACACTCAGTATAAATTTGAGGCATCACGTGGGCCAAGCCTGATCTTTTCCGGATCTTTTCCTGCTTCCCTTCCTCCCTGGCATCCTGGAAGGATCCTGTCCATTTTCGTCTGCCTGTGGTCCTGATCCGTGCCAGCCCATATCTGTGTGTTCCTGCCTCCGGTTCCCGACTGCTGCCGACTCCAGGAGTCCAGCCTGGACTTTCCCAGGGCTGCCCTACAGCCTCGGTGGTGACGTGAGAGTTACTGGGGAAAGGGGGGAGGAATGTGGTTTCCATTTTCCTGTATATTTGTATATATTTAGTAATTTTTCCCTATTTACCATTACTGTTTCATTAAAGTTGTGTAGTTTAGTTTCCAACTCATAAGTCTCTCTCCCTTATTCTCTCTCCTTTCTTCATCGAGGGGAGAGAGAGATTAAAGAGAGCGTCTGTTATTCGGTTTAATTGCCGGGTCAGTGTTAAACCGTGACAGATTTATTGGCGCCCAACGTGGGGCCCGAGCTAATTGGCTCGAGTCCAGTTTAAATTTTGACTAAATTGCCTGAACAGTTTGAATTCCAACTCCAGTGAAAGAATGGCTTTCCTGAGCTGGAATCAGACCTTGTTCTTTGAAAATTTCACAGGGTTGGAGATTAAACCAATCATGCCGTACCTTTGGAATGTAGGGAATGTGATGTGTGGTTTTGCAGCTGGAATGAGTGTTAATATGTGGCTTTCCTATCGTAAGAGACGCTTAAGGACCATCGTTGCAATATGGTCCTCAATATTGATGTATATCATGGTGTATGGTGCAGTGATGTATCATAGAAGGATTAAGAACTTCGTTCGTAATTATGTTTTCAGAGTTCTTTTGAGGAAACATACCACCCTTGGGCTGAGTTCAGTGGATTCTTGTCCAAATGGCAATATGATTGTTATAGTTTTGTGCCTCCTGATTTTTGGTGTTCAGGTGTTCATTTGCTACCATATATTGGTGAGGAGTAAGACAACTACAACTAGGGGAACGAGCACACCTCGTAAAGAGAGCACCCCCACTCCTGCCTCTGCAGCCGCTTCTCGCCCCCCCTCACGCAAGGGCACAACTCAGATAAAGCCGGCCAGCATTGCCAGCTTATCGGCTACAGCTCCAGTTGCTGTGTCTACTCCCACAGACACTGCCGCTGCTCAGAAAGCAAGCCCTGTTGCTGCTACTGCTGCAGATGCCTCAGCCTCTCCCCCTCAGCCCACACAGTTACTTGTTAACCCTGTAACTAGGAAAAAAGGAAAACAAGGGAAATCAGAAATTAACCCTTCCAAGTCTGAACAAGATGACCAGGTGATAGAGGAAACAGAGGAAACAGGGGATACTGCCTCTCCTCGTACAGCATTCCCTAGAGCAGAGTCAGATGAGGACTCAGACTCAGAATCTGCTCAGCCCTATTCCATGAGAGACTTGCGTACTCTGAGAAAAGATTTCAGCCGTTTTACAGGTGAACCACTCCTCTCTTGGTTATTCCGATGCTGGAATGATGGGGCTGCTACCATAACATTAACTCAGAAGGAAGCTAGGCAGTTGGGCCCTGTAGCCAAAGATGCAGCTATTGATCGGGCATTTGGGGAAAAGGCTGGAACTACTAGCCTGTGGAAACGACTCTTGTCAGCTGTCAGGGAGAGATATCCCTATAAAGAGGCAATAGATTGCCCACGAGTCAAAGCAGCCACACTTGGAAAAGCTATCAGGTATCTGGAAGAATTGGCTGTACGAGAAGTGATCTATAATGATGATGACATTGAAGACCCTTATCACGTACCATGTCCTAAACCTATGTTGCAAAGGTTTGTGCATGCTGCACCATCACCTTTTAACCATACTCTATCAGTACTGCTATGGGTTCCTGCAGAAGTGGATACAACTGTGGGTGATGTGATTAAAACTGCACGAGAGTGTGAAGAGGCTGTCACAGCCCCTCATCGGGCCTGGGTCTCAGCTATCAAGAGAGCATCTGAGAAACTGCATTCACCCCTTTTTCCTCAGACAGACGGAGGACGCCCCATTGCCACCATTAAGAGGAGACGCCCTCCTATGAGACAGAATCGAGGGAAACAGAATATCCCAAGAGGAATTCTATGGGCACTCCTGTGTGAGTGTGGAGAGGACATGACAAAGTGGGACAAGAAACCTACTGCTGACCTACAGGACCGAGTGATTAAGTTGATGAGTAAGCCGAAGGCAAAAGGAGGTCCTTCTAAAAAGATGGCTGCTCAAATCTCCAGTGTGGAGCTACCCAATCCAAATATGCTGGTGACTCAAGATCCCTGCACATCAGGTGTGAGTACTGGGGATGCAAGCTCCAGTAATGCACCTACTGACAATGCTGTATGTGCTCAAGCTTAGAGGTGCCCTGCCTCCAGCCAGGTGGAGGAGAGGGACAACCGAATCTATTGGATTGTGTGGATTCGATGGCCTGGCACATTAGAGCCACAAAAGTATAAAGCCTTGGTGGACACTGGTGCGCAGTGCACCCTAATGCCATCGAATCAGAAAGGCACAGACTCCGTCACTATTTCTGGAGTGACGGGGGGATCTAAAGAACTGACTATTGTGAAGGCTGATGTGAGCCTCACTGGAATAAAGTGGCATAAACACCCAATAGTAACTGGTCCAGATGCTCCGTGCATCCTTGGCATAGACTACCTCAAGGGAGGTGATTTTGAGGACCCGAAAGGGTACCGCTGGTCCTTTGGTACTGCAGCTATTAAGACTGAGAATGCAGAATGGCTGCATACTTTGTTTGGCCTTTCAGATAAATCCTTTGTAGTGGGATTGCTGAGGACTACAAACCAGCGTCTGCCAACTGCTACTTCAGTAGTGCATCGTAGACAATATCGTGTCAACAGAGATGCTGTGATCCCCATTCACAAGCTGATCCGGCAATTAGAGAGCCAAGGAGTGATCAGCAAGACTCATTCACCCTTTAACAGTCCTGTATGGCCAGTGAAAAAGCCAAATGGAGAGTGGAGGCTGACAGTGGACTATCGTGCCCTGAATGAGGTTACACCACCACTAAGTGCTGCTGTGTCGGACATGCTAGAACTTCAGTATGAGCTGGAGTCAAAGGCAGCCAAGTGGTATGCTACCATTGACATTGCTAATGCATTTTTTGCTATTCCTATAGCACCAGAATGCAGAGCACAGTTTGCCTTCACCTGGAGAGGTGTCCAGTACACTTGGAATCGACTGCCCCAGGGGTGGAAACACAGTCCTACCATCTGCCATGGACTGATCCATGATACCTTGGAAAAGGGTGGAGCTCCAGAACATCTACAATACATCGATGACATCATTGTATGGGGTGACTCAGCAAAGGAAGTCTATGAGAAAGGTAAGAAGATAATTGAAATCCTTCTAGAGGCTGGTTTTGCTATTAAAAGAAGCAAGGTCAAGGGACCTGCACAAGAGATACAGTTTCTGGGAGTTAAGTGGCAAGATGGACGTCGCCACATCCCAATGGACGTGATTAACAAAATAACAGCTATGGCCCCACCAACTACCAAAAAGGAAACTCAGTCCTTTTTAGGAACTGTTGGTTTCTGGAGAATGCATATTCCTCTTTATAATCAGATTGTGAAACCTCTCTATGAGGTTACCCGGAAGAAGAAAGACTTTAAATGGGGCTCAGAACAACAAGCTGCTTTTGAGAATATTAAACAGGAGATTGTACAGGCAATGGCCCTTGGGCCAATTCGAACAGGGCCAGACATCAAAAATATTCTTTACACCGGAGATGGAGGTGATGGTCCTTCATGGAGCCTCTGGCAGAAAGCTCCAGGAGAGACTCGAGGCCGACCTCTAGGATTTTGGGGTTGAAACTACAAAGGCTCCGAAGCCAACTACACAGCTGCTGAAAAAGAGATATTGGCTGCATACGAAGGAGTCAGAGCTGCTTCAGAAGTGATTGGTACTGAAGCACAGCTCCTCCTAGTACCACGATTACCTGTACTGGGTTTTATGTACACAGGTAGAGAATCTTCCCATCATGCTACTGATGCTACCTGGAGTAAATGGATTGCTTTAATCTCACAGAGAGCTAGGATAGGAAGACTCAATCGTCCAGGAATTGTAGAAGCAATAACACATTGGCCAGAAGGCAAACACTTTGGAATGCCACCAGGAAAAGTGGTAAAACGGGCTGAAGAAGCCCCACCATACGACCAGCTCCCAGAGAACGAGAAACAATATGCTCTTTTCACTGATGGATCCTGTCGTCTGGTAGGAGGCCATCGAAGGTGGAAAGCTGCCGTATGGAATCCTACACGACTAGTTGCAAAAACAGATGAAGGAGATGGTGAATCAAGTCAAGTTGCAGAGGTAAAAGCTATCCAATTGGCTTTGGACATTGCTGAACAAGAAAAGTGGCCAAGACTTTATCTCTATACTGACTCATGGATGGTAGCAAATGCCTTATGGGGTTGGTTAAAGCAGTGGAAGCAAAACAACTGGCAACGTAGAGATAAACCTATCTGGGCTGCTGAACTCTGGAAAGACATTGCTGCTAGGTTAGAGAAACTTGATGTAAAAGTGTGTCACGTAGATGCCCATGTACCTTTGTATCGAGCGACTGAGGAACATCGAAACAACCAACGAGCAGATGAGGCTGCTCAAGTGTTCCAAATAGATCTGGACTGGGACCATAAAGGTGAACTGTTTTTGGCCAAATGGGCCCACAATGCTTCAGGTCATCAAGGCAGGGATGGAACATATCGATGGGCTCGTGACCGAGGGGTGGATTTATCTTTGGACTCTATTATGCAGGTTATCCACGACTGTGACATATGTGCTGCAATTAAGCAAGCTAAAAGGTTGAAACCTCTTTGGTATGAAGGGAGATGGTCAAAATATAGGTATGGGGAGGCCTGGCAAGTCGACTACATCACACTGCCTCAAACTCGCCAGGGTAAGCGCTATGTGCTTACAATGGTGGAGGCAAGTACAGGATGGCTGGAAACATATCCTGTGCCTCATGCCACAGCCCGGAACACTATCCTGGGCCTAGAGAAACAAGTCTTGTGGAGACATGGTACACCAGAGAGAATTGAGTCAGATAATGGAACTCATTTCAAAAATAGTCTCATAAATAACTGGGCCAAAGAACATGGTATTGAGTGGATATACCATATCCCCTATCATGCACCAGCCTCAGGTAAAATTGAAAGGTACAATGGTCTGTTAAAAACTACCTTAAAAGCAATGGGTGGTGGAACTTTCAAAAACTGGGACAAGCACTTGGCAAAAGCTACCTGGTTAGTTAATACCAGGGGTTCCATCAATCGAGCTGGTCCTGCTCAGTCAGATCTTCTACACACAGTAGATGGGGACAAAGTGCCTGTGGTGCATGAAAAGAATCTGCTAGGGAAAACAGTTTGGATTTATCCTGCCTCGGGCAAAGGTAAACCCATTCGTGGGGTTGCTTTCGCTCAAGGGCCTGGACACACTTGGTGGGTGATGATGAAAGATGGAGAAGTACAATGTGTACCACAAGGGAATCTAACACTAGGTGAGAATTCTTAATTTCTGCTTGTCTAGCTTAATCAGTAATGCATAGACTTTTTGGGAGTCATGAACTCGTATCCCACCATAACTACTGCTATGTGAACTGTTGCATAAACTAACAGTGTTCTATGAGTGTTTTTCAGGATGATTTTGTGGTGATGAAACCAGAACTAGGTTCATCGGCTGGCATCCAGTAACTTCCTTGAAGTTACCATCTGCAACCTGCAACTTGTAGACCATGGACATGAACTGTTAAGACTGGTCCTTCTTTTGAGAATCTGCTACAATAGATGAACATCTGCAATTGTAGACTGAATTACTTAGTGAATTTTAGCACTGAGAGATAGTAATAATTTGTGTATAGATATGTTTAAGGATAAGGGATAGTAATGATTGGAGCATGACGCAAATGGTATGGAATAAGGGGTGGAATGTCCTGGTTTGGACCAGGATAAAGGTGGTTTTCTGTTTCTGTGCTTTTGTTTTCAGCTGAGCCTCTTTAAGTAGTTGCATTTGCTGAGGTTAACAGTAAGTTTCTCAGACAGTGTGTGTGCTTTTAGAACTGATAACACTTGATGTTTATAGTTACTGCTAGAGACTGGTATGCAGGGCCAAGGACACTGATCAGCTCTGCATGAAAACATTTTACTGTCCAGGAGGATACAGAGGTCCCACCAGAGCCCTCCTTTAGGGAGGAACAGACAAGATAGATGCCAGAATTGACCAAACAGAGTATTCCATCCCATATACGTCACACTCAGTATAAATTTGAGGCATCACGTGGGCCAAGCCTGATCTTTTCCGGATCTTTTCCTGCTTCCCTTCCTCCCTGGCATCCTGGAAGGATCCTGTCCATTTTCGTCTGCCTGTGGTCCTGATCCGTGCCAGCCCATATCTGTGTGTTCCTGCCTCCGGTTCCCGACTGCTGCCGACTCCAGGAGTCCAGCCTGGACTTTCCCAGGGCTGCCCTACAGCCTCGGTGGTGACGTGAGAGTTACTGGGGAAAGGGGGGAGGAATGTGGTTTCCATTTTCCTGTATATTTGTATATATTTAGTAATTTTTCCCTATTTACCATTACTGTTTCATTAAAGTTGTGTAGTTTAGTTTCCAACTCATAAGTCTCTCTCCCTTATTCTCTCTCCTTTCTTCATCGAGGGGAGAGAGAGATTAAAGAGAGCGTCTGTTATTCGGTTTAATTGCCGGGTCAGTGTTAAACCGTGACACTGACTATCCTTGACAGTTTGCTGAGAGTTCAGCTTTTACTGTCTCAGATTCCATACAGGCCTATCAGTTTGTCTTCCTTTCCAGATATGCCCACTACACACAGCATCTCCTCCCACAAAGTTCTCACACTGTATAACCAGGCATCAGCTGAGAAGCACTTTTAGAGAAAACATCAAAGAAAACAATTTAAATCCATCTTAGTACCTACCCTGGTAAGTTGATTTCATTTATCTTCTGACCATGACGATCAAAAATTTTCACAACACGTTCATCTCTAAAAAAATTAACATAGAAAATAATGGCCTTTTTTTTCATCAGTGATTTCCATGGAGAAATACAATAGATATTTATAATCTTACCCTGATACAGCAAGAAAATTTCCCAAAGTTTTCTGCCAAGCAAACTTCACAGAAGAACCAGACCAAGCTTTTTCTGATAGACTGAATACTTGCTGGGAGAATAAAATTAAAAAAAGTGGGAAATTACACATCTTAAAATCATAAGCATGTAACAATAAACAACTTTTGAACATGTTAGTGACTATGAGTACTATGGAGGGAAAACCCACAAACCTCAAACACAATTTCTGGGTGAGTCTAATGCAACAAGGTAGAAATCTGCACAAAAAAATTCTTTGTTTGTGCTTGAAAAATTGAAGTTTCTGGTGCTGGGTGTCTGCATTGAGAAGTACTATGACTCTATCAGAACTATTATATTCTCTTACAGAATTATGCAATAAAAGAATTCTGTAAGACCCTCCCCTTCACGTCCAGAGACCAGAACTCTCAGTTCTAAATTTCATGGAAAAGTTTGGGACCACAAAGCATCCTCAGTGTGTAAAACACAGAAGGCCCAACATCCACACTTTTAAAGACATGTAACTGTTCTACCCCCTTTGAATTGTTGTCTTAAAATCTAAGTCCCCAAAGTTACTCAACTGTAAAAACAGATCCTAAGAAAGCTTCTTGACTTCCTTTCCCATTCACACTGACTGCACAGATTTTTCTAGAATTTGTGGGCAAGATAAATTCCCTAACTTTGTTTCACAGCTTGCGATCATGACTTTTTCCCTCCCACATCATCAGATAAAAACACCATCACCTGGTGTCCACCAAATGCCTGGCCGCCTTGGCCAAAGGTCCCCCATCCCTTCTTCTGGGTGGAAGTGAACTAAAACACTCTTCACAGAATTCTCATGGTTGGAAAAGGTATCCAAGATCACCCAGTCCAACCACCAACCCAGAAAAAACCCCACGTGCTCTACAGTGGATTTTTGAATACTCCGGCACGTCCCTGAGCAGTCACTTCACACTCCATTCGCATTTTACCCAACTGTAAAAGTTTAAGTGTAAAAATATGAGCATCACATGCCACAAGCACAAAGAACATTCGACAAATGTGTTTGATTTTGAAAAATATTTAATAAAGTCCATAATAAACCAATGAAGATAATCCCTATGGGGGCACAGGGCAGCTTCAGCTCTCCGTGCTCTCTCCACACCGTAACGCGCAGTTTCACAGCAGCCCCCTCAGGAGGAAACTTCCCTTTCAGCCCAAACATTTCACCGTGCTCCCTCTCCGCTGCCGAGGCCGGCGTGAAGGCACCCGGCGGCGGGAGCACCGGCGCGGGCAGCTTCGGGCGGCGCGGGGCCTCAGGCAAAAGTCGCGGGAAGAACCCTCCTGCCCGGAGCCTGAGCTTCCCTCAACCCGGAGCAGGGCGGAGAGGCGGGATAGGCCTCAGCTCCCCTGGAAAGCCCTCTCCGCGGCGCCAGGCTCCCGCTCCCTTCGGGCCCGCTCCCCTCCCCAGGCCGCAAGCACCGACCCCCTCGCCGCCCCGCACTCGCAGCGTGCAGCGCAGTGCGGGACCCTCAGACCCGACCGACCGCGACCCCACCCCCCCCCGCCCCTCCCGCGCGTACGGCGGGCGCAGGGACTCACCTGCATCGCGCCCACCTCTCGGTGCGCACAGCCCCGCGCATGCGCTACCCCCACCCAACCCCTCACGCCCGCCCAGCGACCCAGAGCCCGCCCGCCCCGGCGTCCCGGTCACCCCGGAGACGAAGCGGGCGGGACCGAACTGCCCGCACCCAATGCGAAGCCGCGGCCCAACCCCCGGCACCGCAAGCGCCCCGGCCCAGGCCGGACTTTTCCCCGGGGCCAGGGAGCTGTGGGACGGCCGGGGAGCTGTGGGACGGCCGGGGCTCTGGGGAAGCTGCCGTCCCTGCCAAGGGGTGTGCGGAGCTCTGGAAGGAAAAGCTGGTGTTTCTGCAGGCAGAAGTCCAAACAAGAGGAGCAGTGAAAATAAGATTCCTTAATGAAAGCTGCAAATTCGCAGAGAAAGGGGCACAAAATGGAGAAAAGAGGCACTAGCCCCACAAGGGGTTGAAGTTCAGCTGTATTCAACTGCAAACAGTGCAGGGCTCATCACAGAGGTTCATTGCTTAGTAATTTCTTTTCAAACAATAAATAGTTCACTGAGAGCATTAACACATTTAAAATTACAAATGTACAAAGACCTTGGGTATGGGACACTTCCAAAAAACATTCAATGAGCTCGCATCTTCCTGTTCCCCATGGCACACACACATTGCCTACTGTTCTGAACACCTAAGGAACAAGGCACAGAAAAGCAAATACAAAAAGACTTTCCAAGAACATTCAGACCGTTCAAAACAATTCTTTGTAACAGCATAGGGCTTAAGAAAAGGCAAATAATAAAGTATCTGAAAAAAATTAGGTAACTGTTAAATAAGGTAACTAATTTGATATAACCCCGCGAGGCACGTGTAACTCTCCTGTAAGATGCTGAACATGCCTAAATGGTGCCAGTTGAGCATCTTTCAGGATCGGGCCCTTGCTGGAAAGACAGACAATTGTTTAATTTCATTTTACAAAATTATATTTTTCAAATTAGTGCAAAGCTTCGTGTAAAACTGTAATTAGTATGGATGTAATGGAATGCTTCAAAAATTCCAAAGTGCAAATATTAAATTGGTTAACTTAATCACACTTTAGAATTCTTCCAATAACTCATGCTTATATATTTTTCCTTGAAAATAGCAAAAGTAAATATAAGAACCAAAGTAGAGAAAAAAGTATGATGTTCTGCGTCACATAAAAATCTGAAACTTCAAAAAGTACACTGGATGTCAAAAATCCCCAGCAGAAATCATTAAATAGCAGATTACTGTTAGCATAAGACAATATTTAAAATAAGGCTTTGGTTAAATAAAAAGGTTGCTAAACTAGGAATGATGATAAAAGTGCAAAAGATTCATCAAATACACAACTTCATTTCCAAGGAAGGGATTATGCCTGCCATTTACAATGGTTTGCATTGGTTCACCAGCCTGCATTGTAACAGCTCAGATATCAATAGCCAAACATGGTTATTATAGGCAAATTAAATATATGGGGTCCAATCCTGTAATTTGTTTCACCCAGAGATGGACTTAATTATATCTGTGGAAATATATCCATTTGCAGCATCATTCCTCTGCGTACTTGTACATCTAAGCCCTACATCTGTAACATTTGATTATTACAGCAAGTTCGCTAATTTCTCAGCACTTCCTAAATGGAAGTCCACTGCTGGCAACTGGCTGCTTGCAGCTGGTTTTCTTACAAATAGAATTCTTGTAACACAGGTACTTGTAACAAGGACAATTTTTTAAAAAAGTGCTTAATATTGGTCCATAAGAACAGCATGTACATGTTAGCTTGAGACCAAACACTTCGCTGTGGTAGGCATCCTGCACCTGGCTTTTATTGGTGCACTGGTAGTTTGCTTGAGGAAAAGAGAGATCTCAGTCCACAGAGGAGAATGTCACCTTCATAGAGAAAATAATTTACAGTTTTACAGTCACAACACACGCTCCAGCTCTTCCCAAGCACAATGGTGCGACCTGCAAGCAAGAAAAAAAAAAAAACAAACAAAAAACAAATCAACAAAACATCAGTGTGAAGTATTTTTTCCCCTAAAAGTATCAGTGTTTAATTAATGCTTGTAATAATAGTTGTACAACTGCAGCAGAGTGGCAATATCCCCCAGAATTGTTAATATGTCTTTAGAAAAAAGCTAATTGATCCAAAACTTGGATAAAAACCACAGGATAGGTGAAGGTATTTCATATGATAGAGTGAGGAACTTTGAAAGCAATAGCTAACACCAAGAATATGAAACAATTCTTATTGATAATTTCAGTCACTTGGTATTACAGAAACAGGAATCTTTAGTTATGGTACAAACTGGACACCTGAGCTAGACAGTCTGACACCTTGGCAAAATTATACCTTTTTCTTTCAAAACAGAAAATGACAGATGTGACAGGCCTCTCCTTTTTATTTGAAAAATTTATAAAATTCTGAAAGCTCTTGAAATTTCCCAGTTTCTCTCTCTCTCTGTATATATATATATGTCTATATATATATATATATGTGACAAATATTTGACATGGATAATCATAACCAGTACTGCCCCTGAAGGCCCTATGCTCTGATGAGCCTCCCAGGTGCCTTGTGTTCTTGTAAGATCTTGCAGTAGGATGAAGTGGGGGGAAAAGGGAAGCTCAGTTTTCTGTGTTAGAAAGATTTTGATAGAGAGTTCAGTTCCTTTTCTGGATTAGCAATTTGGGGCTGTTACTGGGATAGCATATTCAGGAGGTCACAATTCAGCTGCCTAAATACTGCTGTCTAATGTTCCTCTTGAAGACCTTGGACATTCATGCTGGTGTGCAACTGGACTCCAGAAGGGCCTTTGTCTCCCATAGATTCTGTGCTGTATCTGCCAGCCTCCTATGCATGTAGATGCTTTAGGGTATCTCATATGGCAGTAGACACCAAAGGAGAGCCTGTCCAGGATGTCCTTATGTGTGCTCTTCCCACAGAGAAGCACTTTCCTGGAGCCACAGAGAAGTAAAAGTAACCAAGCTTTGAATTGACAGCCGTGGTTTCTGGTCATGAATTGATTTTTTTTTCTTTTTTTCTCCCCAAGATGGTTAAAGAGAACAGAGAAAAGGCTTCTTTAAAGTTGCACACACTGTGCATAGCACTCAGATCACAAGGAGATTATTTATGAAAAGACAACCAAAACTTTGAATAAACTGATAAACTTGCTGTGAGACACATTAGACCTAAACCTCATCATTTCATCATTTATCTCCAGAACGGGAAGTCATATAAACAGGACCCTTTATGCCAGTTTGGGAAACATATCAATGTATTTTATTAACAGTAGCTGAAATTGTCAAAGAAAACAGGCATACTTCTGCCAAAGAAAGAAAGGCAGTTTATTAGAACAGTTTATTAACAAGATAATCTGCTAAAGATAAATTATCTCAAGATGGTAGGCAAAGGGAAAAAAAAAGGGATACTTAAAATAGACTAGTATGAAAGTGCTTTTTAGAGGAGTATTTGAATTCTCCTTGTAAAAAAGAGGCACATTTGAAACAACAGGATAGTGTATGGTATCTTGTATGGTCGTGTGTAACAAGTAGTGAATGGGCTGATCAGAAACTGTACCTGTGTCCATTCATTTGTCTGGGGGTCGTAAGACTCCACTGTGTTAAGGTATGTTTGACCATCATATCCTCCAACAGCATACAACTTGTCACCAAGAAGACATACTCCCACTGCATCTCTGCTAATGCTCATGGAAGCCACAGCAGTCCACATGTCTGTTTTTGGATCATACCTAAAAGATAATTTGTGTTATGCTCTAAAACTGTTGCCAAAATTCAAAAGAAAAAATGTACCAGAAATTATGCTCTCAAGATAGTAAAAACAGGAATTAGTAGGACTGTACAGATTTGGGTGTTAATTGCAAATTACTTTTTCCCTCAACTACTCTCTTTAAACTCATTTCTTTAGTCAGCTACTAATATAGCCAGTACTAGCTACATACCTACTTTGTGCTGCTTTCCATACAGTAATACACATATACATACAGCTGCTCTTGCTATGTTTCTTACTGCATGTTTAAATGTACCACTCCAGAAACAGTTCTGCTGCTACACTGCAGTACAGCAAGTGCTTGCTCTAAGTGGTAACTACTACAGGCTGTTAAAGAATTCCCATGAAGAGTACCATTAAAACCAAACCAAAACAAAAAATCACTTAGAGAAAATTACAGGGGAAATGCAAAACCCTTAAGACAATTTACACTGTTTCCTTAATCATAGCTCCATATGATGAGGAGCATCAGCACAGTAAAAACCAGTTTAATTAAAAACATTAAATGTGATTCTGGAGTATTTTCAACATTCTTTACAACTCAAACAGTGAATTACATAGAAGAGTTCATGCTCTCCTTTTGTCAAGGAACGTATTTCAGCTTGACTGAGACAATGTTAAGATTACAGATGCTTACAACAGAAATGATGTAATCACAGCTCTCTGAAGAGCTTTAAGGATATATATGAAGAAAATATTTATTTGGTTAAAATCACACTTGCTAAAAGCAAGTTTGGAAGATGCTAGTCTTAATTTGTTTGCATGAAGAGTGTAGATACAATGAGCCTTAGCAATTTTATCTGCATTTCTCTACAGATTAAACGTACTTGAGAAATGCATGCAAACATAATCTTAACATGAAAACACTGCCTGAAGCACTTGTTGGAAATAGAAGTATAATGTAGTGAAATAGGGTGATTAATAAGCTACAGACAGAATTTAATTTTAAATGTAAGTTGTATTATAATTTATAAACCAATGTCTTTATCTGAGAAAGCAACTTTTGTTGCAAAATACAGTGGTAAACAAATATTCAGTAACTCAGTGTGGTTTTATGAAATGTCTTTGTAACGGAACTATTTCCATGGAGCTGATGGTCCTCAATTTAATCTCACTTAGAGGAAGGACAAAATGCATCACCAAATTATTCCTATCCATTAAAGTTATATATTCTGTAAATTTGTTTCTGAGAATACTGATGCAGAAAAATACATTGCTTTCTCTTGGGCTTCTAATTATCTGTATTCCTCTAAAAAATTGGTATTTGCTAAGATGTAGTTTCCTATCTGCAAACCTTTCTGGGGTCTTTTTAGTGCAACTTCCATATATTAAGTAGTATGGGTTCTGAGGTGTATTAGGACACTGAAAGTTTGAAAACTACAACTCTGTTTTATGGTGGGATTTTTTAAACTTGCTTTCATGTCTTTTGTGGTTGGTTTATTTATTTTGTTTTGTTGTGTGGTTTTTGTTTGTTTTTAATTAAAACATATTTCAGAAATACTTGAAATGCCAGCAAAGAGTTAATGTAGTGCTTTATGAAGAATTTACTATAATTTTAAATTATTTTATGGATCACACATGCTTCTGCAATTCATAATACAGTCATTCATTAACAACTTTACATAAAGACATGACAACTGTGGAATGACTGAACTAGATGCCAGTTTTCCAGTGATACCAGGATGTAAAAGAAAGAATGGGATATTTAAGAGTGCACAAACCCTATAAAAGTTGTACTATTAACTGATACAGACTTCTCATGTGAAAGAAGTTCTGTTCCATTTGTAAAAGCATTCAATGCCAAGTTGTTTGCAGTAATCAATCATAATTCATTCAATAAGATGCTTGAAAAAAATATTTTCTAGATGAAGTGCATAAAGGAGAATTCACTTTAAATAATCTGTACTGGCAACATTTAAAATCATATTATGACTACACAGTGTGTTTTTATACACATACTTACTCTGCTCATGCTAAAAATAATATGGCTATTGTATTTGGCTTCTACTTACAGCTCTTCCATAAATCAGTCTATAGACTAGCACTACTAGAATACTAGCAGGAGATGCCTTCATCAGAGTATTACCTTTCTACACAGTCTGACAGCCTGGATGTTAAGTTTGATGCTGGGGCATCATGACCACCTATTGCATATAAGAAACCATTCCAGGTGGTTACACCTACACCACCTCTTCGTTTTGACATCTGAGCACAGAGGGTCCATTTGTTTGTATGAGGATCAAAACATTCTACTGATTTAAGACAAGAACTTCCATCTCGACCACCAACTGCATAAAGCCTACAAAGTAAAAATAAATAAATAAATAAATAAATAAATATTGTCTGAACAAGAGAAAGTTTCCAGTGATGTTTACTGGAAAGTTTACAACTTTTTTAAAAGGGGAAGTTTAGAGGGAGACTTTCAATAAAATGTTAGAAAACTCAGATAAGACTTTGTCCCAATCTTTTCCAACTGTCATGATCAACACATTAACAACAATATCTCTAACACAACATTTATATTCTAACCTATGCCTACTTCTAACATTTTCAAAAATTTTCAAAAGTACTTATGTGACTTGAAAGACAACAGTCCATTTTCAGCATGATCCGAGGGTCGAATTCAGTAGTGGATCTGTGCATGCAACAACTCTTCCCTTGCTTCATCTTAATCAACCAGGAACATTTAGACTTGTTATGAATGCCAGTACTATGTTCAGTCCCTCACACCCAGTAGGTGGCCTAGTTTGCTCATTCCTAAGGAAAAAGGCTCCAAGCATTTAGTACTGACAAAGGATTTCAACTTTTTGGAATGGCTAAAAGGAAAAGGCTGGTTAAAGGAGCACACCACCACTGATTTATCTTTAAAACTAGCCAAATCATCAAAAGTGATAAAGAGTTTATGAGCAATCTATGCTTAGAAACAGAAATAATGCAGCACTACTATTTGGAAAGGTAGAAACTCAGAGCCCATTCTAAAAAGGAAGAAATACAACAGGAGCAAAGTCCAGTTTGAGAGATTACCTGAAATACCATTAATGAAATCCCTTCATAGCCTAAGGCACATTATAGTATGGTTAAATAATCAAATAGACAGTAGATGCTATATACAATGACTGAAAAATTTACAAGTTACTATTCAAGATTTCCTCAGTTTGGGAAACACAGTTTTGACTTTTCAAACATACTGACTAACAAACTTAAATACAAATATCTTGTAAGCATGATTGATCAAGTGGTTCTAAGTAATAATTTTAATACTGTTTAAACCCCCTCCAAACATTTCCTTGGAAGTTTCAGTTTTAACAGAGCTTGTTTAAGGTAAGGAATGTACTACAGGATATTGAAAAGTCATTTTGCTGTTCCAAAAAGTTCATGACTAAAAATCAGCCCTTTATGCAATACAGCATTTAAATGAAAACCCCTACATTACCTCCACCCAAAATGTAAGAGTTTCAATCACTTATACAGTAATTTCACATTTTGGACATGGAGCAATGCTATTAACTTCTCTATATCATGGTTTTGAAAAAAACATCATATCAAGTTACAGATAAGGATTACATGGAAGTCCTGAAGTTACTGCTCCCTCCTACTGAAATAGTGCGTGCACTTAAAGTGTTTTAGCCACAGGCATCTAGTGTTGCTGCCTACATTAAGAGCCCAGGGAATGTTCTATAATAAAAGAGAAAAGCGAGGCTCTAATTCCTGTTCTTTTCATCACAGCTGGGTCCCTCCACTGAATATATAGGAAGCCTCAGATCTAACATAAGCATCTGAGAGTGCAGATCCAAGGCAGGATGAGGCAATCTGCTTGCTGGTTGTTCCAAGTTCTTCCCTCCTTCCTGCACCCAGTGAGCATTTCCACTCATTCCTGAACTTGTTCCAGATCTCACAGGACCCTTTGAAGGTGCATTTCAGCTGCACTAATTTAGCAGAAGACTAACATTCCTGTCCCTCCTCCCAGTTAAAAACCAAAATAAGTGTGAAAAGATTTTTGCTATCTTACAATATTCAAACAGCTCAAGGGAGATGCATCAGAGAGTACATCAGCAGGAAGTGAAAATCTGTAGCTGAGAGTGTAAATATTCTGCTGCAACCACAGTACTACACAGCAAATCAGGTTGGCTTTGTCTGCTACTGTATTCCTGTAGCCACTCTGGCAAAATATGGTTTAGATAAGCTCACTACATGGCTGGTGGAAAACTTCATGGGCTACTGGGCTCAAGGGGCTGTTAACAGTAGTATGAAGTCCAGCTGGCAACTGGCTATTAGTGGTGTTCCTCCCAGTCTGATACTGTGGCTGATAATGCTCGTTATGTTAATTATCTGAAAGATGTAATGGAAATCAGTTTTAGCAAGTTTACTGATAATATCAGATTAAGGGGAGCTGCTGATGTACTGGATGGCTTGGTTACTATTCAGAGACCCAGACATGCTGGAAAAATGGGCTGGCTGTAGCCTCATGAAATTCAACCAAGGCAAACAGAAAGTCTCCAACCTGGGATGGCTTATTGCCATGCAATAGTACAGGCTGGGATCTGACAGGAGAGGGGACAGCTTAGCAAAAGCAGATTTGGAAAGACTGGCAGAAAACAAGCGAACAGTGTGCCCTGTAAGTAATGACATCTGGTTTCCTTTATTCAGTACATACAAGGCTGCTTCTGGATACTGTACGTCAACTTAACTTTGGGCTCCCAGTACAAAAAAGACCTGTTCTTCCTGTACTGGAGAAAGACCAGCTGATGGTCACTGAGAGACGAGGGAGCCTCTCCATCCTTGGAGAAATTAATAACTCAGACATGTTCTATGACTCTATGATCTGAGCTACCTCAGTTAACTTTGAAACAAGATCCAATTGGCTTTGCTTTGAGGTGGTGACTTCAGAGGTCCAATACAAATTATTTTATGATTCTGTGATTCTAATCTTTACTTTTTTAACAGCTTGATTCAAGTACCACTTGTATTTGGGGAAGCTATTGAAAAATAACGCTTCTCCAAAGGAAAACAATGAAAATCACTCCAATTCTAGGAATCAGAGTCTAGAAATAAAGACTGAAGGAGCTGGAGTTGTTCAGTCCTGACGACAGAATACTGAGGGGACATGTGTCTTTATATACAGAAGGCTGTAGCAAATAGAAAACATGCATCTTCCATGTTCATTTGGGATAGTACAAACAGTAATAACATAAATAAAAAAAAGGTAATCAAGGCTTAGGATTAATTAGGAGAATTCAAATAATTCTCCTAATAATTAGAATTATTAGGAGAAATTGTCAGAGGTATTAATAGTTAACCAGACTGCTTATCAAGGTTATGGAAACTATCACTGGGGGTAATGAGCAAGATCATTCTGGCTACGAGTGGTTTAGATATAATTGATTCAGCTTAGGGGTAGGAAAACAGAATAGGGAGCTCCTTGAAGCAATTTCCAGTAACTGCAACATAAAGTGATCTGAGTTGTCTGAGTATGCTTTGTATTAGGAATCGCACATACTTGTAGGAATTTCAGATACCACTCAAGACTAAATTCATTCTGCCAGAGCCTACTGTTCTGAGTTAATGCAATATAGCATGAGTACTCCTCCATGACTTCACAGTAACTCTGGAAGCTGATTGTTCAAACCACCAGAGTAAGAGGAAGTCACTGGAAGTCTCAGTGAAAGAGAAGAATTTGTTCCTTTCTGAATTAAGGAGATGGTAAGTACTTATTAAACCCATAGAGATGGTGTTCTGTGTGCTATGCTGAGGGGCACTGCAATGCTGTGGGAAAGTTTGCTTGACCCAATACAGTATCTTTTCTGTGAATTAAGGAACTTGTTTCTTAATGCTATCAACAGATATCTACCTAGAGAAATTAATAGTCAACTATGATGATCCAGTAATTACATTAAAATAATGACATAGAAAAGAGAAGTTGCCTACACATACTTTCCACTTAATATTGCTACACCAACAGTGCTCCTTGGAGTCGACATACTAGCTACAAAGTTCCACTGACGAGCCTGGGGATCCCATCTTTCTACTGTATTCAGGTAGCTCCAGCCATCATGTCCTCCTACAGCATACATGGGACCTTCCAATACAGCTACTCCTAAAAAAAACAGATATGAAAAAATTGAAAAAAAAGAAAAAGCTCACATTTTCCTAGTGAAAGTCTAGTGTGAATCACAAAATATTTGAAAACAAATAAAAAGACATTTCCTCTTGGTAGCCAGTGATGGATATGATCTAAAGGAGAAGAGACATTGAGTAAAAAGTTGGCAATAAAAGTTTCCACCTCTCTAAGCTTAATTTCTGCATGTTTTTTGACCAATCCTAAACCAGACAGCCCTTTAAAAATATGCATTCAGCCTTTACAGAACTCTACATACCAAGACCATGACGATGAGTGGACATAGGTGGCATTACACTCCATGTTTTTGTTCTAGGGTTATAGCACTCGACAGTATTCAATGTTTTCAGTCCATCTCTGCCACCAACAACATACAATTTATCATCTAAGACTGCAACTCCAAACTGTAATCTTCGTCCATTCATGTTTGCAACAGGAGTCCACATGTTTGTACGAAGTTCATACTTTTCAATGCTTGTAGCTCCTGAATGACAACACATGTAAGTTACATACACAAAATCCCCCAAAGACTGAATTATTAGTATAGTTTTTATTTCAACAACATGCTGATCACACAAGACAGCATGATATCCTGCAGCATGTTCTTAATCTTTCTGATACAAATAGTAGGGTTTTTTTACTTCCCTGGGAATAAACTGCACCATTATAAAGGAGGACTTTCTCAGTGCTTTTAAGAACAAAAAACATGATTTCTAACTTCTTTGCTGAATCAAGCTTTTAGAAATAAAAATGTTAGGATTACAAAACAACCCTTATGAAATGTAATTATATATTGAAATCAACTGTTCAGTAACATTAGGAAAAAAAGTCTGAAGCTATATGACATGAAGTGCTAAAGTGCTAGCTTTAAATAAGCATAAGAAAATGCTTTCTCTGCCATAACTTTTTTTGACTTACCAGATTCTTTTTCTAACTTACCAGACTACCATAAAGTGGTATAGAAGAACCTATTAATAAGAAAGCCCAAGTAGCTCTGACCATAGTAAAAAAGCCTATTTTTTGGTTTTTATTGCACATGCAGGTCACCTTTGTGCCCTTTATGTAATTTCTTCCATTTCCAAATTACTTCCCACTTGAGTCAATAAAGATTAGTTTTCACTCAATTTCAATTTTACCCAGAGATCAGATATTCTCTTGATAATTTCAAATCAATCATAACTCCAGCTTCTAGAATGTTTACCTACTATGAAAGTTACATAGGATTTTTAACCCCATAAACAGTGTATCTTGAAGATGTTTCATGTTCCGTACTGCAGAATCTTTGAATTTTAGAATTAGCAGGTTGTACAAACATTGATCAAACATTTCTTTTTAAAAGAACAGAAACAGCTTATCAACCAATCACTATATGAGCAAATACCTTTTGTTGCATCCATTCCTCCAACTGCAAACAGCACGCCCACTGTAGATTTTCTAGGTTTGGTGCGAGGACTTTGCAACATAGGTCGTCTCTCTGGCAACAGATGGTACTTCATTGCTTCCATAATGAGTTTTTGACATTCAATGTCATCCCTGAAGAGTGCATTATTTTCCATATCTGCCAGAAACTGTGAAAAAGAAAGAAAATTAAACAGCTGCATTGCTATAAACCACAAAATATAAACAAGATTACAAGAAGACATTTTATCCAAAGACTTTCACTGCCTGTTTTAAAATCTGTGTATTTTCAAAAATGATAATATATAAAAGACTAGGGTAAAGATAAACTTTTAATAAGCAAAACATTCAAATTTTAAGCTATGCCATTAAGTTAAACAAAAAAAAATAAAAAGGCCCTCTGATCTTAATGGATGATTTAAGCTTAATGGTCCAAAGGAAGAAAACAATGCTCTAGTGACACTACAGGCAGTTCAAGGAAATGGATTAAAAATGGATTCAGGCTCTCAGTATGCAAGTCAGTTTAACCTTCACACTCTTAAGCTCCCAAATCCATCCAATGTAGAGCTCTGTAAAAGGTGCTTCTGCTTCAGGCACAGGCAGAATATTTTAATATACAGTCTATTCCTCACTCTGACAGTGACCCAGTTCTCAGTATATCAATTAATAAAAACCTTTGTTAAAAAATTTAAGATCAAGGATGCAAGCAAATTTCACAAGTGTTAATTTTTAAATCTAACTCAAATAAAATTAAAATTAAATAAAGGTTACTAATAAGGCTGTTAAGTGTGAAGATTCTGGAATCTTTTATACTCAAAGTTTGTCAGAGTGCAGGAAAAATATATTAGTCGACTGAGTGTCCTAACTGCACTTAATGTAAGACTAGACAACTTGCATTTTTCTGAGCTACAACACATGGTCTAAGTAACAGAAAAAAGCAAGTGAAGTGCCCCACTGGGACTTGTACGTTGTCAGAACAATGAGAAAGAGGCAAACGCCTCCAAACTGCCAACACAAAATCCAAACATTTTGTAAATATCAGAAATATAAGTCTACAAATCAGGATGAGATGTTATTGTTGATCTGTTGACAGCCAGCTGATAACTTGTATAAAATTACTGTGAAAATAGTAATCAGGAGTACTAAAGCATGTGTTTTCAGCTGTGCACAACAGTGTGCATATCCCTGGCTTACAGTAGCTTTAGGAATGCAAAGTGGCAAGTGTGACATCCATGGTGCCAGAAGAGACACAGGCAAATACTGCTAAGACTGAACATCTCTGTTTGAGACAAATAAACTGGTCTGGTACCAAAAAAGCCCTATAGGCTCCTGAAACTAAACCTAAAGTATTAAAATTTCCTGTAAACATTCTTCACTCAAAGAACTTGGAATGGGCTCACTTAAATGAAAGTATTTTTTTTCTAAGTCCTGTTATTTACTTGTACTACTTGTACTATTTTACTATTTCCTTGCTCCTTGCTGCGTTTATAACAGCACCTACAAATGATGTGTTAGCATGAAATTATAGTAACTGGATACCTGATGAAAAGAAAGTTAATGCAGATACTTAAATACTAAGTATTTCTGTCTCAGAGAAAGCTGAACTCAGAAATTGCTTAATCGTATTTTTCATTATTTTTCAGAGGTAGAATACTTGCCACCTTACAGCTTAGGAAGATGGCAGATATTAATCTTTAGCCTTTTTAAGAGCAAACAGTGACTTAAAAATGCTTGGGACACTGCCTACTTTAACCAAGGAGATGACAAAATGCTGTGTGCAAAGAGATGTTTAAATGCATAACCAATATAACTGACAAGTCATGATGATTTTTTAATGCCAATGATAGCACTTCACAGTATTTCTCACAGGTTTTTTATAAGTATATGAATCTAATATTCTTTGCATCTCTGCTTGTAACGTTATTGATCTCAGCAAGGTGTTCAATGTTCTAATTTAATATCTTTTGAATAGCTTTAACCCTTCAACCGTAAAATTGGAAACCTTTTCAGTATGTTATGTTTGCTGTCAGATTGCCTAATGCCATCTGATCATGCAGCAAAACATAATTCTTAAAATATTAAGACTGGTTTGGGCACTGCAGAGCAATTACTCAATGCACTAATTGTTGCTATATAAAAATCCCAGCTTTAACATTTTAATTTGTTAAAAAACACAATCAACAAAAAAGCTACAGAAAACTATTATGTTAAAAATACAAATATATATTTGGAGAAGACAGAAAAAACTAAAGATAAAATAATGAGAGAAATATTAACTTACTTCTATGTTTTTTGTTTTTTCCTTATCAGTTACTCAGTGGATAATTTTATTTCAGCATTTATTTCTGAAATAAATTCTGTACTTTCAGTTTCTAAAGATGTTTCAATTACAGCCAATTAAATGGAAGGAATACAGCTGTGGTTACTTAGTTATTTTAGTTAAATGCCCAACAAAAGAACTGTTAACTGGCTTAGACTATTATGTTTCCAGAAACAGTGAATTACAAAGTCAAGGCCCCAATGGAGAAAATCCTGTGATTGCATATATAGTAATCAGTATGGAAATATTAATAATAAAGTGCTTGCTAGTGAATTTTCCTATCTGGCAAGAGGATACGAGATTAGAGGGAATACACAGAATGTTGTGTATATGACATCACTGTGAATGAACTGAACTCATACTTTGCTGTGTTGATCAATTCTACTTATTATTCAGGTTCCATAAAAATTCTACTAAAAACTGTAAAATGTTAAATATTAATGAAGGTCCAGTAAGGAAAGCTAGCACAAAAGAAGAAAGGGGTGGAAAAAATAAAATCAAGCCTAATTTACATATATGCTATCAAATATGATAACAAATATAATGTTACACAGAACATTAACAACAGAAGACATTCCTATAAGACTAGAAAAATGGTAATTCTCAACTATTTAAACAAACTGAGCTCAAGTCTTCCTCAACATTGTGTATAGATGTCCAAGAACGAGAAAAAGTATGGATTGGGAAGAACAAAAATTACCCAAAGATGGCTTATCAAAAGTTAATGGAAGAAAAATTGCTCTACATAATTTATTCAAGTTATATTTCCTAAATCTTAAGGGTAGCTTAATTTCCTTATATGAAGGAAATTTAATGAGCCAAATAAACTGTGCTAGTTCCATAAATAGGAAATATAAAAGGACCCACCTCCTAGTGATATATCCATAATGAGCATTTTTCTAGGAAATACAAGCAATTTTTTCCTAGCAACCACAGCCCTTCCTGTGTCCTGACTGATCTCAGGTTAGGATTAGAATATCCTGCAGTTCACAGACAAAAACTATAGAACACAGAACATGCTAAGTCCTTATATGCAGACTCCTGAAGCTTTTATAATTTGTCACCATCAGCATATCAAAGCTCTAGACATTAAGGCCACTGTAACCATGATATAGCCAGAGAGGAATTGAACAATTTACTTGTGGAGCAAGAAGAGGCAGTCTAATGTAAGCCAGGAGTTTACTGAGATCTTTCCTTCTCTGTTCCAAATCATGTCGAACCCATGTAAGTAGTGCATTCAGTATAGTTTCTTCATTAGGAATATTCATATCATCACTTGCTAAAAGCTTTGCAATTTCAGTGGCTGGCAACAAAAGAAACTCCTGGTTTCTAATTACTTCCATGAAGTTTTCCTGAAAAACAAAATTATTTTTAATATAAGTAACACCACACTTTTAAGACATTTTATGGAACTCCTATTGAATCTTCCCCTCTTTTCCCTCCATTCACAGCATCTCTCAAGTTGTGCCAGTAAATACCACTGGAGAACTGACCTGGGAGAAAAAAAAAAAGAGTAAAATAGAAATGTACTGAGTTATCTTGACATCTGAACATTTCATCAGATCTCTAATTCAGTCCCACAGATGTGCTGAAACAAATGAGAGGGAAATGTAGGAGCAACAAAGGAGCAACAGGTTGTAGCAGTTACTATCTTGGCACTGCAAACTGAAGAAACTTTTTGAAGTATAGTTTAAAAAAAATAAAAGGTGCAGTTTGTTCCTGTTGACAATATAGAATAGAATACAATGCAAGATGCTTTGTCAAGCAAAGAGCACAACATACTACAACTACTGGACACATCTAACCATTTTCATTAACCATTTCATTTTCATACAGTGTTAGGATTTCAAAGAAAATAAACACCACTAACAATTTTATTGTTGATTTAAAATGGATTATTTTAAGTTTATTTTACTATTTGGTAGGTTTTATACAGCTGATCTGATCCACGATATTGTACAGACCTTGCTTTATTAACAATATTTACTTTAATAGGACTCAGTTGTCTTTCATCCTGTCACTTCCAGCGATAAATGCTGCTTTGAAATAGGAAAGTCACAATATATAACATTTCCAACACTGATATCTTATTACCTCATAATACTAGAACTTGCAAAATATTCTGTAAGGATTCTCATTAATTTAGGCAGAATTAGGAGACAAGTATGTAGAAACACAGTCAGCACTTTGAACTTAGTAAGAAAGCTGAATGTACCAGAAAAGGGTGAGATCACATCTATCCTCTTGCCCCATAAACCCTTACAAGGCAGCATAGGAAAGAAAAGTAAAAGCAGTCAATGAATCACAGTATCTTCTTATATTTTGGTAGCTCAAAACCCAGTTAACCTCATACACCAAACTTAAAATAACTTCATGACAATAAAACAGTATTACTATTGATTTAGTAAATGCACTGCTAAATAGTTAGCCTGGTTTTGCTGTCATCACGTGTAGCTCCAAATCACCTGTAGGATAAGTGCATAAAATCTACAGAGTGGGCCTAGTATCAAAATTAGACTTAGTACCTTGTTTAGTTATTTTAAAAGAAACAATTACATGCTAATGGAAAAACTCTGGATTAGAAGCATGTACATTTAGGAAAAAAATTGGATTTTTAGGTCAAAAAAACAAACAGAAAGGTGGGAGCAGAAGCTGGACCTGCACTGCAAAATAGTTATGAATTTAGCATACAAAATGGCAACAAACACATACAGTACAGTTTGGTATTGCATATGCAAAGGACAAAATGACAACAAAGCAATAAAGGTAACACTTTTTCCTTTTTATTGCTTAGTCTAATAATTCCAAAACAATAACTCAGTACCAGAAAAATATTAACTGATTAAAGAATGCTGAGCAAAGAGGAAAAAACTAATAAGGAGCAAACCAGTCCACCTTACATGAAAGCCACATATGTGCAAGATAGCTACAAGATGTAAGGGGAAATATCAAAGTGGCTCCACTCCACAGGTAACTCTGGAGTTGAAGCTAGGAAAAGAATAGAAAGTGTTATCTGTGTATGTAGTTGTATTCCTGGATAGAATTTGGAAAGGAAAATTTTGCATTTAATGCCTGAAAAGCTCTTCTACTAGGGAGATCCAATTGACTACACATAAGTAGTTCTTCCAAGTGAAAACTATACTAGATTACAAGGGAGATAGAACTGTCTTTTCCTCTGTCATTTGTTGAACTCTATATTACAAGACAAAAGTTAAGAATATGACCAAATACAGGAATTAAAAACAGCAAAAGGACTGTACCATTATGTAGTAGCACTACACATGCACCACTGTTTACTTTACTCTGATTTCTAATACTTGGGAGAAAAATGTGAAACTGAAAAATAATCACCCTTATTTCCACAGTTTAAACATGCAGTTCACAGAAATTCAAGTTCCACTGAGACCTTTCTTCCCACTGCTGTTTTTTTTTTGCAGATTCTCATCCTAGAGAGTGTGCAAGCTGGAGCTGTGCTTTTAGTTTTGCTGAATAAACAGGCAGTGAGCACTGACAGAGAGAAAAGCCAACACTTACTACCTTAAACTTTCCATAGTGTCTATCCGGATCACAGGAAGAGGAAGGGAAAAACATGGAAAGTTTCCTTTGTCTCTGAAGGCAATAAGCTGATCTTGAGTAAGTCAGTCAGGGATCCTCTTGGGAAAGCTTTTTTCCAACTGGATTTCATCACTTCAACAGCTGTTGTGTGTAAAATGCCTGATATTCCTTCTTGTTGCTTGCAGACAATTGCTTTGTGATGGGAATAATTTCAATTTCCTCTTGCTCCCACTCTATTTTTAAAGCAGAGACTCCTTTTGAGCACAGTATCAAAGCATTCCACTGGGAATACAGCCACAATTTGGCCTACGTTTTGGTTATTTTATAATCAGAATCTGACATCCTCTTCCTCTACAGACAGAGATTCAGAAGACAAAAAGGAGGAGCCAGTGTATCTCCTAGCATTCTTAAACTCCTCATTAGCCTTTTCTTTCCTTCTTCTTGTGGGAACTCTCTGTGGAAGAACAGGGTATTTCAGAGAATAAACTGTCTACAGTTTCAGTCTCCTGCTTTCTGGTCCTGAAAGTAAGAAAAAAAAATTCCCACCCCAAAATTCACTCCTCAAAGAGCTTGGAAACTTTATAAAACGAGAAGCCTGTTGTTTATGCCATTAGCTACAACAGGGACATGCAGTCCCTGTGCTCAGTGATGTGCATTGCTCATTCACATCGAAACCTTAAATTCACCCTTCAGCAACCACTGACTGAATGTTGCTGACACTCTAATCCACGTTTCTGTTTTGGTCTTGATACAGAGCAAAAAATATTAGGAGCACATAAGGCACCATGATGCTTATTTCTAAGTGGTACTCCATACTCAAACTGGGATCCAGTGAGATGGTTAGCTTCCCTCTACCATGTGTCAGAAGGATTAGAACCTCAGAGAGCATCAGGATACCTGCAGGCTGAGAAGGCTGATACACTGAGGTGGCTCAATAGGCAGGTCTAACCACAGGATTCTGTTTAAACTCCAAATCTGGGCAGTCAAAAAGCAAGAAGTGCTGGACTCATAGGACTGAATGAGAACAAACAGGAAATGCAGGTTTTTCTACTGGCTGCTTCAGTCGGGCGGTCAACCGAGGTCTGAATTCACAGGAACCTTACCTCCTCACAAACTGTGGTCAGACAGATGCCAGATACCAGCTACTCCTAGTCAGCTCTGACTACTGCATTAAGCAATAAACCAACCTAATGCTTTTGGTATGCCCAGGATTTGTTTAGAGCACAAGTATTGTAACCTGACTCTTCACAGTTCATAGATTGCAGGCTGGGCAGCATGCAGAACATACTCAGTTTGCCAAGGCAGTACTGATCTGCTGTATGGGGCAGAATCAGGAAGCCTGAATTACAGAAATATCTTGGGTTTTCACACATGAGAAATAGTGCATAAGTACTTTCCTAGTCAGATGATTTCTGAGTAGGACTGCAATTTCAAATACAGGAATATAAAATCCTTCCTTTAGGAAATAACACAATCTTTGGGTCTAGCCTACTGTGGGCAAAACATTACTGAATTTTCTCTCCTTTTCATGATCTACCCTGCAAAGAGAACAAACTGTCCTGGTTGTTGCAAGAAAAGAGACAGATTAGAACTATGATGCTACCTCCCAAATCATAAACTCCATATTGGATGTTTTGCCATCCAAATCCTGCCTTACAGAGGAAAGATGTTTAAATGTCCCACATCTATTCTGCCAAATTCTTATTCTCTATGCTTGCCCTCAATCCACGATGCTGTCCAAAGTTTTTTTTCTTATAAACATCAATTCTCTATGTGCTGTGCTCAGAAATCATACAAAGTCCAAAATAAACTTTATTGGAATCCTGTAACATTACCACCACTCACATACTTTTGAACACTTCTTATGAAAATCAAAATGGCTTTTCACTCTGCTTTAAGCAAGTAAAGCTGAGCAACAAATATTAGCAAGGTATCTACTCAGGTATTGACTCAGGCAGTATCACATATAACATTTACAATGTCTACTTTCTCTTTTTTTTTGTGGTAATTAAGAAAGTAAAAAGCTGGCTATTGAAGAAGCTAATGACTTAGCTAAGAACACCTATACATTATAGATATATCATGTTCAGGAAATTACATAGGCTAGCTTTTTCTCATCTGAAATGTTTAAATTCCCCTTGATTTACTTTTTTTTGTGCAAAACAAGTCATTAGTTTTCATTCAAGGTACACTATAAACTGTTCAAAACAAACAAGATGACAAAAGGGGTGTTTCTTTTGACTTTAGGAACACAGCAAGAAAAATGCCCTAAAGGCATTTTCACAGAATCATAGAATGTCAGGTTGGAAGGGACCTCAAGGATTATCTGGTCCAACACTTCTAATATTATTATTTATTGAGATGTCTCAGCACCACATCAAGCTGAGTCGGGTCATCTCCACTTCTCCTGGGAGACCATTCCAATGTCTGACTGTCCTCATAGTGAGAAATGTCCTCTTATGCTCAACTGGAACCTCCCCAGGAGCAACTTGTGCCCATTCCCTCTTGTCTTGTCCATGTGACTGCTTGTAAATAGGGAAATAGGGAGTCTCCATCTTCTTTGGAGCCCCCCTTTTAAGTACTAGAACATTACAATAAGGTCTCCCCTAAGCCTTCTCTTCTCAAGACTGAACAAAAACAGTTTTCTCAGCAAAAAAAGAAGAATTTTTCACAAATAGGCTTATTCTGTCAACTGTATTTTAAAACCCTGTTGCATAAAAATCAGAGCTGCTCTTCATACAGCATTAAATCCACTACTAATCACTTCAGTTTATTTTGTTTCACTTAATGCATCCTGAGGATTTTTCAAGCCTTAGTTTGCATTTTCAAAAGTTGATCTGTTTTGATGATCACCTTAAAAATTATTCTCATCCAAACTTATCAACTGTCAACACAGCGACAAAGTAATGCAACATTTAAGTCTTTCTAGCATAACATATGTGTATGGAGAGCACCCAAGTATGAAAAGTGCAGCATTCAAATCCTTCTTATTAATTAATTTTTTTAAATTGCACTGGGTTATGTGACTAAAATCATGCCATAAACTGGTGCTAATGCTTTTTAAGGACACTAATGAACATTATTCAGACAGAGCAGGTTTTTTTACCAGGGATGATCTTACTGGGAAAACCCACTGATTGGTCCTTCAGTTTAACCAAATGCTGGTTTCATGTGGATATCTAGTCTTCATGTAAAGAACTCTTTTTTAATGGAGCAGGTAAGTTGCTTATCAAATTATAGCATGTATCATAAAAGCCTTTAAAACTGAGAAGCTGTTTTAATTGCAGAATAACAATTATAAAGCAATTTGATTTTTTTCTGTCAAAGGAAAACTCATAGCAAATAATGTATATAAATTAAGATTCAAGTATTTTGTATGATTCATTACCTTCTACCTCAAGTGCTTTAAATGAATCAAAATTACATGGAAACACCAGAAGTATATACTATACTTGGTGTAATCCCCTACTGTTCTATGCTGCATAGAAGTAATTCCTTGTTTTAACAGAATTTCCAGGTACCATAGGTGTGTTTAACCCTTAAAGTGTAATACTTCTTAATATAAAGAGCATCAAGTGGCTACCTCTTAATACTGTTGAACATTTTGTTTTTTCAAACCACTTTTAAACAAATGAAATTACTTGGGGATTTATTTTAATTGAAGATTCAAATGTACTAAATATTTCTATGCAGTTTCCATAGCAACATTCATTTCAAACTAAAGAAGCTTCTTCTCTATCACTCATTATTACTAAAATTCAATTTAATGTCTCTGTTGGAACTAAACAACATTAAAAGAGGCCTTAGGAAGAATCCATCTAGCACAACTAATTAGTTTTCAAAATAGCTTTTTAAAATCCACTTAATTTAAATTTCATCCACGTTTTAGCCTTAAAAGTAACGATTTTGCCACTGAAGTAAACAATGGTCACAAGATACACAACTATTTTCCAGTGGTCAGAACAAACGAAAGGTAAGTGCCATGGCTTTTAGAAAGTTCATAGCCCCTTTCTGACACAAGTCATGAATTGCCAGTCAAAATAGTAAGACTAATTCCTAACTTTTATCTTTAAAGATGCATTAGTCTTATTACTGTTCTGATATTGACAGTCTACTCATAAGGCACATGACAATAGCACAGACCAAAATACACACTTACTTTGAAAAGAACAAGTAGGTCAGAGGAGGGAGGTTCTTCTTGCCTCCTTTTTGTATTGATCTCTTGCTCAACATGAATTCTAATATTCCTCAAAGGCAAAAGCTACATTTATCTTTACTGTGTCATCTGTCTACCTAAATGCAGTCTCCTTGTTTTTGTTTTAGTAATAATGAAGATTAAGGACAGAAATATGAAAGATACAATCTGCACATTATTTATTGACCTGTTTGGGTAAATTTCAGCATGTACACAATTTTAAATACAACGGAGATCCACTCACTGAGGAAGGCTGTGGTATCACATAAAAAAAGAGCTATTTGAAACTGTTAGACATGCTAAGCTGTTACTTTAATCCAAGAAGAAGTATTCTTTTAAAAAAAAATAAGATTTTAAACCAGCAAAATCCAAGGTGGCAAGAGGAAAAGCAATGGATTTGTAATATGAACTACAAGACAGAAATTACACCTCTTGGAACTAAGCCAATATCTTAATGACAATGCCATGCCACACTACACAAGCAAATTAAGTCCTATCTTCATTCTCACATCTCTTCTGCAGAATCTACATGCCCTCATTCAGGTCCCAAGAGCTTACACAGGCAAAATTTCATCAAGAAGAGAAACAAATGCCTTACAAAACTGCGAAGCACAGATGAAGTGGCCTGACTCAGAGATAATTTTCTTGCCTTCTTCTGCTGAAAACATTACTAAAATATACTTGTGGGAAAGAAAAGAAAAACATTTTACATTAAAATAAAAGGATTACTATTAAGGGGATGAAGTTTAATTAAGTTGGCAGGTTAGTCTTTCTATAAATTAACTCTGAAAATATCATTGGCACATCTGTATTTAATCACATATAGCCTAGTCTAAGATTAAATTGATGCTATTTTGACATTCCACTGATAAGAAATTAAGGATAATGAGGAATCTGTAATGATGAATGCCCACATTGATACTCCAAGTGTAACTCTGAAACTGATTACTCCAGCTCATAAGAAAAAAGTATTCTGCAGTTTTGTTTAGTAATGTGTTATTTTGGACTAGATCATGGCAGCTTGCACACTGTTGAGTTTGTACTTTTTGACTGATAGAAATGAGAAGCTTTTGGATTATTTTATGTGTTCCTCACTATGCCATTACTGTTACAGGGTATTAATTCTTGCCTATTTCCTTCCAACCCTAAATCAGCAACTTTATAGCTTTTTTTGTCATTTCTCATCGTGGGAACATATGTGCATTCTTGCTTGAAAGATGAGCAAGGCTTTGTGGGGGAAAAACATTAGTATTTTATTCAGGAAAACATTCAGCATTTGTCTTACTAAGTAAAGTACTTAAAATAACACCATACCATAGTGTAATTGTGAGCCACCTTGTGCAAGTCAGTGCAACCCTGTGCATCAGCAAAAGATCGGATTCCAAGGCAATTGGAGGGGTGAAGCTGCTTCATTAGGAATTTACAGCAGGCTTCTACAACCTGAGAAAGCTGAAGAAGGCAAGCTGTAGACAACAGGCACTCAATATTATCTTCTTTTAATTCAAGGCGACCTAGTAACATTAAAAAAGAGATCACTTTAGTTTGCTCTTATCATTTGTTAAATTCCCTAAAACTCAAGAGACAGCAGAATTATTTATAGATTAAATGTTAGAATATAAAGATTAGCAGATATCAGCCTTAGCAATACATAATCAGTTTTTCAAAATCAGTAGCTATAATGATGTAAGGAAAGGGAATCCTGTAAGATTGCTTTCATTGTCACTCACAACACACTAAAAATATTCACACAATTTGTTAACTAACTGAATATGGTATTATCAGGGAAACTATATCCTATCAGTTTGCCTCAGGAAATGGCAATGATGATTTATTTTTATTTATTTATAAAGAATTAAATAATGTGAGTAATAATTTCCAAAGATCATTTGAAATCTAGTAATGGAATATAATGCTCATAGGAAAGCAATGTATTATATGGAATTCCCATTTTCATTCTAATTACCTGTATATGCATATTGAACCAGAGCCCACAATGCATTTGGCTCTACACCTTCCATCTTGATTTCCTCCTGTCTTGCTTCTCTCACATCATTAGTGAACATTGCTGCAAAGTAGTCCGAAACAGAGGAGAGAACCAACCTGAGTCCATCGTGCAGGCGAAAAGGAGAGAGGCAAAGAGGAAAACAAATTAACAACCTGATGCTTTTAAATTTATGATACATTACTTTGCCCTTCAAAAGAACACTTGACTGAGAAAAATATTTTTAAATTGACAAACTGCTCAATGCTCTGATTTCCCTCTATGAATAATGAAGTGTTATTACTGAATCTGCATTTGGTGCTCAAGTAAATGAATTATCCTTTCAAAGCCTGATGACTTTTAATAGCCAACAGGAACAGCCCTCAAAAACCACATAAATGGGGAATGAAATATAAACATACATTATGGAAAAAAATAAATTGAATTGATTTCCATTTATAGTATGTCTGTTACTTTTTTTAAACATGAAAGAATGGCTTACTAGTCCTTTTCAAAGTTCTATAAAATTCCTTTCCTCTTGGTGTACATATATGCATTAATTTACTGATAACAGACACAGGTACAGGAAACATGGAGATGGTACAGACAGAGTAATTTTTTTTAACCTTTTGTTAGCAATTCTGTGAATTTTAAGACACTAAGTTATCACATTAGTGCACTTCACTGTTGCCTCACAGGGAATTAAAATATAAATACACTTGCATAGGTACTGAGCTGCACAAACAGCAAGTCCCAGAATCAAGCCTACTGTGAATACCCTACACAGTCCATATGTATATATTCATTAAGTCTAATACTTCACAAAAGGTCAGTTTATTCCGTGACAAATCATTATATTGGCTTGATGAGATGACAGAGGTCAGGAACCACAAAGCAGAGTGAAATTAATGAAAAAGGTTGAAATTTTGAATTACAGCTCCCTTCCAGAGAAATCAAACCTTTCAAAATTCATTTGCTGTTTCTGGCACTGAAATTATTATTACAATAAGCCCTTTAATAAAACTTTTCAAAATAACCACACAGTAGTATCTTTTTAACACAAAGCTGTCACAGATCTTCTTACTTATATGCTTTTACTTTAAAAAAAGACACTGTGTTAAACTTCTATAAACATTTAGCTAGAACAAAAACAAAGAAAAGGCTACAGTGAAAGATTTTCAAACTAAAGCAATAAAGACTGTCAAAGAAAGGAAATGTTATTAAGCCCTATGGAAAAGAAGTAAAAAGATAAACAAGCCCCAAGACAAAATATGACTGCAAATCAGGATTTGTGCTCTTTCAGACAAGCTTCCTATCCCCTAGAATACATAAACTTCCACTTGTCTTCTTTCCTTCAGTCCCGTATCTTTCATATTTCCATATTTCAGTATCAACAGGAAGAAAGTTACTCAGATTGCTGGTTAAAGGATGCAGAGCAGGACATAAATCCTTTCTGCCCAGGAATTTACACACGTCTCTTTTCTTATTGTAATGTTATTATATTCAAATATTATACGTAATACACAAAACAATCTTTTATTATGGACATAGCAGTTAGCTAACTGTAATAAACAGGAATATAATACATGACCTAGACATCTGAAATTGCAGTGGACACATAAAAAGGATCCAATATGAAACATTTAATTAAATTTAATTTAAAGTCTGGCAAAATTTCTTTATGAAGCTGTAGGCTAAGGGAGTGGGACTATAAAGCACTTTTTCCTTATAGAGAACTTTCCCCTTTCCTACTTGATTCTCAATCTCCAAAATAAGTTCTTAGCTATAATTTCAGCTCAGAATGAGTAGATAAACACTCTTAGAACCATGGAGATCCACACAAGAAAATCATGACTACATGTGATACTCTTATAGTAGTAGAATCAAAGCCTGAATTCTTTGAATAGACACAAACCAAAACCCATCAGAATTTAACAGTAATATAATACCTATGGTTATTACTACTGCAAGACACCAAACTTACTGCTCTTTTCTCTACAAATATAACATCTCAGAACTTTCAAGTATCATCAAAAGTAGAAACTGAGAATTAAGCTAAGAATACAAGAAATGTTAAAAATGTCAAGTTCAAACAAGAAAAACAGGAAGCTCCCCTCTCTCTATAGCATGATTATTTATAAAAATAATAATGAAAAATACTTCTTATCAATTCTATGTAGCCACAACTTCTACAACTTTATCTTTCCCAATATGGGAAAGTTTGGTTTTCAGTGAGGTACTTTGGACATGCTGAAGACTGTAGTTATTGCTATACTTCTCGGTGAAAACAAAACAGTAAGAGAAAGAACTTGCTATACAAAAAGCAAAGCTCCTTACACTAAGTTGCTCCAACATCATAGAGTGAATTAAGGGTAGTCATAAGCTTCCTATCTCCTGCTACAAGCACAAGGTGTGCTTTTTTGGCTTTCACTTTCATGTGTATTTAAAACACAATATATCAACTACCACAAGATGTTATTCCTCCTGAGAACAGGTGGTAGAATAACTAACAGGTGGTATTGTGTGTCTAGTGCACTACAGAAACACCAGCAGAAACTGAAGGAGCTAAGTCAGTTATCTAATTGATAAACAGGTACAAATCACATTAAAGACCTTCTTAGCATGCTTGCCATTTATCTTGTTAAAAAAAAAAGAAAAAAACAAACCTTCCAGCCTTTAAATGATATTCATAGGTGTCCTCTGCATCCTTTCTACACTTAACTATTACATAAAACATACTCCAGAACTGTCTAACTTAGCCAGATAAGGAAGTAAAATAATTTCCTTTTTATAATTCCCAGTTTTCTTGTTTACAGAACTACAAAGCTCTTTGACTTCTAAATTACTTCAGTGGGTGCAGACCCACCAGACCTGAGTGCATTCCGTCTGCTTTGCTCTTTCCACAGGGGCTAATTTGAACAAACTGAGGAACAATCTTAAGCAACTCTGAAGCCACAGGTAAAGCCAAATTATCTTGCTCAGCCTACTGTTTCTGCAAAAGGATTAATTATCGTCCACAGCTAAATGGCTGTGTTCACAAAGGAATCCAGGTCAGGGGTTGAGTGGGGAGCAAGACCACTCATTTTAGCACCAATTGCAGTAAGATTTGGTTAATTAACTTGGAAAAATCAGGGATAGTCTTGATTGTTTAAAAATGAAGTTTCATAACACGAAAGCTCTGAGACCAAACTTAAGTTATGGAGTACCAGGCTCTCTGCTTCTCAAGTCTGTTCCCATCCCCATGCTATCATTCCCTCAGCTGTCTCAGCACCACAGTGTAGATGATATCTAAATAAAAGCAGAACTCTGGCTTTTTATGAACCAAAAAACCAAACAAACAAACCCAAACCAGCAACCTCTATCTTTTTATTTATATTATTATATTAATAATATTCCAGTACTGAGCTGCCGTTTCACTGTGGAGGTAGGAATGAACAATTAAAATATGAATGCTTAAGGCTGCTATTTTTGATGTAGAACTAATCTCATGAAACCACTACTTAATTATACTAGGTTCCTATTTGAACTATTAATACTGTGCATTAAATACTATAACATGCTTCAGTTATTAATACTTTTGTTTTGCAATCTTTGATATTTTCTTAGCTTTTAAGCAGCATGTTATATGATCTAATTACACAGATGACAGGGTAAGGTTTGATTTAATTTAGCCCTCATAACACTTACTGTCAGTGTTTAGTAGTCTGCTATCAAAGGATCCTTCTCACTCTGAGAGAAAACTTTATGCAGACAGAAGACTGTCCTTATTGTTAATTATAACTCCAACAACTTGTTAATACAAATTAAAAATTAAATCTAAGATTTTCTTTTTACAACATTCTAACATACAGAAGCCATTACTAATAATTTTCTGATGGTGAATTTGGGACTTTTAGGTTCTTGTTTTGCTATGCAAATATCCTACTAGATGATTGAAGACAAAAAATAGAAAGTGAAAATATCACAGTTAATTTTTATGCTATATTGCATACAACAGACAGAAACCAACTTTTAGTTTCCAAACAAATGTTAAAAAACATAAGCATGTTTAAAGTACTCTAAATTGTTTAGGATGTTCTGCCTTTTATTAAACAAAACACAAGACGGACTTTGAAGATGCATTTGCAAATGAATATGAAGTTATATAAACTATAATAAACTTACCTGTGAGCTGGAATTCTACGATCACCAGCAACTAACACCACATCACAGAGCTGTTTGTGCCTAAGATAATTCTCCATCTTCTTAAAAGTTTGTTCCGCATGGTTGAGAGCCTGAAAAAATTCATCTGAGGTACAGGGCTCCATAGCTTGACACGATGATAAGGTATGACTGCTGCTGGAGGTTCTGATGAACACAACAATAGAAATCTTAGTTCACACAATATTAAGGTACATCAATTCCACCTACAGGTGGTAAAACAAAAATCAGGTGATTTTAAAATTACTTATCTGATTAGTTCTAATATATATTCTCTTGCTATTTTCTCTTCCTAATCATACTTCCTCTCTTCCTCCAAAGCTAAATCCTTGTTTAAAAGGTATCATCAGCTAATGTAGAACTCTTCAACTAACAGACACACAAAAATTAGTCCAGCAATCTATACTGTTATCAGATGGTTGAACAGATATCTACCAAGATCTTCAAACTGAAAAAGCAATGGAAGGATGCAATGAGGAATCAAGTCTCTCCCTGTCACTTATGTTAAAGTCTTACTTCATTAATGTCTTGCTTCACACTTCGCCTAAGGTGCCTAAAACAAAACTCAGCATATATTGAGCTAGTAAAAGTGTGGGCATGTAGGAGAAAAGAACCATTAAGAACTTGCCAATGTACCCCTGCTCCTACTGCAAGAAGCCTTATGTGTCTAAAATAAGATTTAGCACAGTAGAAGCCAACACAACAGCAGAGTGGCTGGGGAGAAAAATTCTTCATGTCCATATACTCAGCAGCTTGGGAGGAAATAGGAACAGAGAAAATGTAAAAGGAATGCCTAGCCTAGAACATAAAGGAGATTAATCCTAATTATATGCACTGAAGGAAGCACCTTTTTTTGCTCACAGTTCTTTAACCAGCTACAACTTACTTTTCCACAATGTAGGAAACTTATACAACACTCTGGAACTACCTTAATATTTGGAAGGACACAGATTCACAAGGTCTGTATCCAGATCCCAGCTTTAAAAAAGATGTGATGAACTCAGGCAGCATGGCCAGGGTTAAATCCACCAATAGATTTTGTTCAGTCCTTAACCTAGGGTATTGATTTCAAGACAGAGCTCCTCAAAACAAAATTTTAAATTTTTAGCAGGAAATGGTCTGTAACAGTTTTTTGTTTGGTTTCATCTTTCTTTCTTGTCCCAGATAGCTAAAAAGGCCAAGCAATTTGGCCCTTAATTCAAACTGAAATCTAGTAATGGATCAGAAATTAGATCCCTGACTACCTAATCCCCTGGGAAGACTTCATCTTACATGTGCTCTCTGTAGCTGTGGTTAGCTATTTATTTAAGCCCTGTCAACTTCTTCTCATCCCCATGAATCTCTTGTTCTGCTCTACCACTGTGCCTCTGATAAGCCGGAACAAGCATTCTTTGTGACCATTTTGGAAACTGAAACAAGAAGCTGGTATATCTGAAAAATGTAATTACATAACCATAAAAATGTAACCATAAAAACCATTTTATTGACAAAACCGGATGGCATCCTCACAGTGACTGAGCAAAAGCCACTCAGAAAAAGCAACTCTTAAATCAGCAACCCTGCCAAAAAACCCCAACAAACAAGCAAAGCAAAAAACCAGTGCTGGTCAACAAGATACTTAGGAAATTCTTGTTCCCTATCACAATTTATTACATTCTCAATTGTGTTGATACAGGTTGTTTGGTGTCTTTGGGTTGGATTGGGTTTTTTGGTGTTGTGGTTGAAACATATTTTAACACAGATTCCTCAAAATTACCTCATTAGTGATGATTTTTTTTTTTTTAATTTACACTATATCAGGGATTTGATTTACATTACAACCTCCCCAAAAGTTGCAGATAGAACTGAAGAAGCAACAGACTACCATGGAGAAAGAAAAAACTTTCTAAGCCAGCACTTTGCTAGCTAATAGAGCTACCATCAGCCACAAGGCTGCACCCACGTGCATTCTGCACAGAACCAAGAGGTCATCACAACTGCAGTGACACCTGTTTCCCACTTATTATTAAATAAAGCACTTATTCAAGACACAGCAGAGTCAAGCTGCTGAATAAGTTCAACTCTGTGTCTGTCTTCTAGCTGCTAACCTACAAATTATTTTCCATAAGGAAGGAAAAGGAGAAGGAAAGAAAGATAGAAAGATTACTTCGGTGGTCCATAAAGAGAACATGAAAGATGCAGTCTAACAGATGAGGCACATGCAAAAAATGACAAGCTATAGCTTCAAGGGCTAGTTCTGCCTATTAGCCAATGACTGGCTATGAAAAATTCAAATCTCTCCCCTTCCCTAAACGATTTCTGAACCTGTTTCCCAGTGCAGTTTGCCAAAGCCAGAATACACACACAAGGGAAGAACAGAAGAAGGGAAGGACCTGCTTTTCTCTCTCTCAACCCTTGTACTGTCTTTACTGTCTTAAAAAACTTTTGGCTTACATCTTGTCTACCTAGAGAGAGGAAGCCTGGTTATCTAATGCAGACCTGCAAATCCTGTGCTCATAGCAACGCCCCAGCCATGAGGGCCACAGCTCTGCACATCACGGGGGCTCTGCTCCCTCTGGATTTGACTCTCAACTCAAATTTAAGCACAGTATCAATTTCCCCTCCCACAGACAAGAGGTATTGCCACTTCTGTACAACTCACACAGACTAGTAGGAAAATTATGCTAAAGACTGGGCTGTTAGCACATGAGATGACCATATCAAAGAAGCCTTTTGGTACACTCCTTTAAAATTTAAGATAGCGTTTTTAATACATTAAATATAATAACAAATATCTTGGGATATTAGTCAGTAGGGTTTCCTTTTTATATTCTTGAATTTCAATCACACTTTTCTTGGTCTTTATTTTCCAATCTATTTATGTAAAAAATATCCTGTCTAGCACTGAACAATTTTATGAAGTATGGTACAATTTCAGGTTGATTGTAAAAAATCTAAGTTACTCCAATGACAAGATCTTTCTCATGTTATCTACACATTTTACTACCCTGATGACAAGGATGCATACACAAAAGATGCTCGTTATCTTCAGCTTCAATAAGGAATTTATATGACTGCCTTTTGAAAACAAAATTATGCATAAGTCGTGCTATAAACTCATTCATTTTTAAAGCATTTTATTTCCTGTTTGGTTAAGGATCTCTGCCCAATGCAAAGCAATGAAGCAATTAACTGGGTGGTAAAGTGGTGATAAGCAGTTTTCAAAAAGTGAAAGCATATACGATGATACATGATGATGATGGTGACTGGAGAGCTGAATTCCTTCTGGTGTTAATTCAGGCTTCATTGTTGAAACTTAAACAAAGCCACAGTGCAATTTTCAATGTAAAAACAAACAAACACATACAAGATTTCTCCTGGTTTTTACTAAACTCTCAAAAGAAAAGCATCAGTGTTTTTAAAAAAGCACAACCTGTTCCTACTAACATGATTTGTAATTTTAATTATTTTAAAGCATTGGGATTAATTTTAAAGGAGATTAATTTTACAGCAATTACACATATTACTTAACAACTTATAAATTCCAATAAGTATTAACCTTGGCTATCAGAAATGTTGCAAAACTTTTTAAAAGCCTTTTATTTTATTAAAAATTATTTATTCAATTTTTTTAGGAAGGCATCTTTCAGCTTAAATACCTCTATGTTTTGTCTTTGAAATACACGTGCATCAATACAAACTTCATTATGACTAAGAGGAAAAACAAATACAGATTTCAAACTCTGCATTTTGGAACAGAGATAGAGGAATCCCACCCAAAATTTGAAACAACTAACTTTAAAATATTTTTTTCTGAAAAATTGTGTAAAATTCTGTCTTAAAAAATTGTATCTGAAAAGTATGTGCAATCTCAGCCATAGTTAAAACTGTTCTATTGTCACATTCAGTTCACCTAATTTTGCCGCAACTTCACCTGCACTTCTAAAAAAGGTCAACTTCTCCACAAGATAATGTAGTTGTACTGTTAGGTAAGAGTGACATGGTTAGGTCAAGGTTATTTAGTACAGATACTGATCTTCTTGCATTAAGAATTCACATTTCTTTTGACAGAAGCAACGTGTTGCAGTGCAGCTGGTTACTACAGCCTTGATTGCACAAAGGAGTCAGGTAGCATTATGATGGGATTTCTATCTGCAAAATCTTGACGGAGAAAAAACCTCAAATAGTGCTATTATGTCTGCTCAGCCCAGCTGGTTCACAGAATGAAGTGAACAAATGAAGTCTGCTTTTCCAAAAGATTTCTATGCTCTGTCTCCTTTTCCCACACCATCCACCACTTCTCCTTTCCCCTCAATCCCTCAAGGCATTGCCTCACCAGGCAAGAGACAGCCAATAACTTGACTAGAGGGAAGCTGTGCTCTGCTTTGCAGCAGATAAATTCTGTCCTTTTTCAGCAAAGACAGCAAGCTGGGTTTCTCTCCATTAACTAGTTGCCATCTGCAAGAAGTGACATTATCTTTGAGATTTCTGCCTACCCTCAGGTTAAGATAAAAATGGCCCGTGGGTTTTAAAGTGGGCAATGGCAAAGGTGATGCAGGAGAACACAGCTGCAGGAAAAGCTGATCCTCTTAGGAAACCAAAATAAAAGCAAATGTTTTATCTACACTACTGAAATTTGCAGGAAGAAGGGTACACCAGCCCAAACGACATTCATAAATTCACTGAAAACAGAGCAAACTGGGAACTGGAACAAGAATAACGTGCATAGAATTGGCTTAAATTATATTTTACATACATTTCTCTAACAGAAACTGGGTGCAGATGAAAGCATTAGAAGTAATAAACACTGGAACATCCACAAAGGTGGGAAAAAACACACACTATACTACTCACTACTGTGTTTCCAGTAGTGAATGGTGACACAATCATTTAAATCTGAATTCATGCAGAAGTATTCTCTTTAGAAATATAACATGTAAATAAACCAAAAATCAACAAAACAAAGAGAGACGTTTTGACATATACAGGTATTATAAAAATCATCATGACATTTCAAGCAAGAAAAATAGTGAAAAAATGTTAGTTTTATTCACACCTCAAAGAGGTTCAAAACACTAAGAGGTTCAAAAATAAGTGATCAAAATTATTAAGTATGAGCAGGAAAATGGGTGTGACTTCCTGGTGTTTAGAGAAGACAATGAAAGAAAAAATAACGCATAGCACCTCTGACTATAAATTACATCTGCTGTTACATTCTTGTAAACACAAGGATAATGTCAATGAAATCAAAGGACTGCTTTTGACTGATCAAAGCAGAACTCTGCAATCACAAATGAAACATATGGGATTTACTCTAGTGAATCACCTGTAAGCTCTAAGTTCCACTTAAAACCCCAGCAAAGGCCTTTCTAGTTTCACTAGAACAGACAAACCTGCTATAGCTGGAATTCCTAACTAAAGAAAAAAAAAAGTCTACACAGTGAGCTAATTGTCTTCTTTGAAAACAGGGCACTGCATTTGCTAGACTGCACAGTAAACTCATCATCAAGGTTTTTTTTTTTGGTAACAATGTAAGTAGAGGAGCTGCTCCAACTACAAGTAATCTTTGCCAGGGCAGTCAATCGTTTCAGTCCCACACATTACAGAAGACAGACTCTATATCCTCTTGGGCAAATTAGGATACATATTAAGATACATCTTTTACATTTTTTAACCAATCTTAACTTTGCAACTTTCTCGCTGCACTAAAATTGCTTCCTGCATTGTAGATTTTACATACAATGTTTCAAATTAGATTTTAAAATACTTTTTCAACAAATTGGTGGCTTATACTGCTGTCCCCATGCCAGCTGACATTTTATTGCATGGAGATCAGAGCACAACCTACTGAAGTAAGAATATGCCAGTTTTTATGCTAGCTTCCATGATCTTGTCTTATACTGTGTAAAGAGCAAAATATTTCCTTCTTTGAAGTCAGTAAGACAAGAAACTTACCAGCAGAGAATGGAGTTTGGTGGAAAGAATAAAGCTGAAATAATTCTTGGAAAAAGCAAGCAATGGTACAGATCAAGACACTCTTCCCAAAGTCTGGGAAGAGCATAAACAAAAGGAGGATGCCATAGATGGTAACAACACAGACTGCTAAAAAACCATGCTGTATCATAACTCAAGACAAGACAACGGAAGGGGGACAGAAATTACTGTGGAGAGACTGTAAGACTACACATGCATGTGAACTTGAGGGCTAGGATTTACTCTATGCTTGAGAAAAGAATTGTAGCAACAGCCATAATTACAGTCTTGCAATCAAAAGGCACAGATTCAAGCAAACCCAAGTATCTTTGCAATAACTGTAATCTAACTGGCATAAATTACAACAGACACAAGAAGCTGAAGCACAGACTCTACTGTTACCTATGCTAGTTCAACAAAGACATGTACATGCAGCCTGCTAAGCCATCTTTGGTTCTATTATTTATTTGTAATTTTTATAAGAAATAATGTGGGCTAATTTCATTGTAGCTAGACCTTTGATTAGATCTCTGAGGTATCCTGTCTTCTAGGAGGTGTCTTGGATTTACTGGAATGAATTCATATACCCACACACACCACCAGTAACATTCATTCTCTCTGGAAAATATTAACTAGACTACTCCATGATTTATCTACATTGCAGTGTGATGGAGAAGTGCAGTAGTACAAAAACAGACCATGCTTTAAATTCATCAAAGCATGTGATAATTACTCCAAAAAGGTGATCATCATGCATGGAAGCTCATTCCATCCAAATAAGTAGCTGGAATCTCCTGTGGCTTTACGAAGTCCATTCTGAAGCCTCTTGTTACCAATCTTTTTGCAATATTTACTGTTCAAGTTTACTAGATTAAATCTGCCTCAGATTTACATATGCTATATGGTTGTGCTGCTTTTCAAACGTGCACAGACATAACCCAAGTGAAGACATAATAGGCACAGAGGAAAATGAAAGAATTTCATCTTGGCTAGTATCAGGAATAGTGTGGCCAGCAGGACTCGGGAAGTGATTGTCACCCTGTACCCAGCACTGGTGAGGCTGTACCTGCAGTGTTGTGTTCAGTTTTGGGTCCCCCACAAGAAAGATACCAAGGTGCTAGAGAGAGTCCAGAGAAGAGCAATGAAGCTGGTCAAGGGTCTGGAGAAAAAGTTTGATGAGAAGCATCTCAGAGACTGGGGTTGTTCAGCCTAGATAAAAGGAGGCTTCAGGGACACCTTATTGCTCTCCACAACTACCTGAAAGGAGGTTGCAGTGAGGTGGCTGCTGTCTCTTCTCTCTAGTGACAAGGAACAAGATAAACAGAAATAGCCTCAAGCTGCAGCAGGGAAGGTTTAGATTTGACTTGAGAAGAAACTTGCTCACTGAAAGGGTAAACACTGGAACAGGCTGTACCTGTGGGTGGTTGTATCACCATCCCTGGAGGTGTTTAAACAATGTGTAGATGTGGTGCCTAGAAACATGGTTTAGCACTGGACTCAAAGTCAGGTTAATGGTTGGACTGGGTGATTTTAAGGGTCTTTTCCAACCAGAATGATTCTGTTATTCTGTAATTTTAGCAGTAGCATCAAAAAATGGGAAGGCTCATGATTTTCTGCTGTAAAACAACTTTTCTTTAACGTTTCTTATTTTTGCCTAATTCATGCATATATCTAGCAAAAATTGCTCTTATTACAGTTTTTCATTTAATTTCAAGGATTATACTACTACCATGCCACAATCAGGGAATCTATCAACTGTCCTTATTTGACAGTTTGCATTATTTTGTGATAGGAGATATATAGAAATACACAGCACAACTGGAGTCCGAAAGAACTTGCAGTCCCAAAGATCAGTAAGACTGAGGTTATGAAAAAAAAAAATTTCAATCTTTCAGTGCATGCCTGGTTGAAATGAAGTCAGCACACTGGGTATTTTCTGCTTGTTATCCACTGTGCCTTCAAAGCCTGTAGACTTCTGCTAAGGTACCCACAGAAAGTTAGGAAAATGTTTCTCTTACTAATAGGCTTGAATTTGCTATACAGGAGTCTGCACAGCTCCTAAAAAATGTGTGTACAAATCCAAAGCAATGACCATTGCCTCAGGAATGCAGGAGAGTTAACAAACAGCATGATTCAGGAAATGTAGGAGACAAAATCAAGCAAAAATTTCAAACCTCACTAGCTCAGTAAACAATATTTCAGGCTAACCCTGGTTACAAACACTACACAGGAGCATGAGGTGAACAGCATTCTCCCTGAATCTGAATGATCTGTTTGCATTGCAGAAGCAGCCTTTGTCAAAGATCTGGTACTAAACTTGGAATTTGCTTAACCCTTGTGCCACCAAGCTCTATATTAGTAACAAATTACTTCTACAGAGGCTCTACTCTAAATGAATCTCATAGTGATCTAAAACTTTCATAATTACAAAGATGTGATGTAAACCTTTTTCTACCTGTTCCATGTGATGGCAATGAGGAAGGATGACTGATACACACAAAACAGTAAAGCTGCTTCTGTTGCTATGTGCTTTTAGGGCTTGTAATTGCACAATGAACTATAGAGGAGTAAAGAATAGGGTAACTCCACAGCTTCTACGAAAAAAGTATGAAAAAAGGAAATTTTTCATATACACAATTTCTTTTCAATGGAAGGAACAGGGTTTTAAAACAGGAGAAAAGCCCTTTGAAATCTACATTGATGAGGGTGTTATTTTTCTCTCGAGTCAATAGATAAGTTATATTTTAGACTAATAAAAAAGACTATTTAATTAAGTTCTTAACATCAGAAAAATTCCAGATGTTGGGTAGATTATGTAAGTCTGCCTAACAGCTTTTGCATTTGTAACAAAGGAACAAAACATGATTTAAGTACAGTCTCAACATAAGACTAGAGATACAGATAACAACACAAAGCAGTTTCTTATTAATATTACCATTAGTTACCTGTTAAATTGTACCAACACTGAACTCAAAATTTACCTAAAATATTTATTTTAAAGCATGAAAGTGAAGCTGATGAATAAAGTAAATGTAGATGCTATAGATGATTAAGCACATAATTTAAAAGATAAATTTGAGATTCACTACATTCAAATCCTACGCACATTTTCTGTAGTACACAACTCTGCCTGCAAAAAAACCAACCAAAACCCAAAACAAATCAACCAAACAAACAAAAGCACAAAACCAAAACACAATGAAAACCAACCCAAACAGTACAGACTTCTCACACCCCATAAGTATCTGCAGCTCCCCAGTCCTAAAAATTAAAAAAATAAAATCAAGATTTGTCATATGTAAGCTGTTCTCCTACAATCAGGAACAAATTTGTAGTAATTTCAACCTATACATTTAGCTCTTAAAATTATACTTTTTCTGTGGTGACTGCCTTGCAATGGTGAGAATATCTTGTTTCGGGTAATGCTGTCCATAAAAACTTCACATCACAAGCAGATGTTGCTGAAATGGAAGGTGATGTTACACCTATATCATACAGTGGATATATACTATACATTACACCTACATCAGCCAGTGACACAGCTATTTAAAAATTCATAGTTGAATTATCATTTAAAATAGGACCTCTTCAGAGATAATTATTTCCAGCTATATAGTTGTTGCATCATGATAAGACTGCTGATATGAAGCACAGAATGCAGGGTTTCCTTTTCCTGTAATTTACTTTTGCTATTCAGTGATAAAAGCAAGTACACTATGTTGACACCTAAGCACTTTTACCCTCCCTTCTTCCCTTGAATCTGTTACATAAACCATAAACAGGCAGTGTTTGTATCATGGACTACTTAGCACTAACTGAATTCTGTGCCCACAGAAGGCAAAACACAAACTGCCAGACTAGGTTGATCTGTCCTTAGTAGGCTTTATTAAACAGCTTACCCTTTAAAATAGTAATTTATCCTGAAATGCTGTATCCTTGCAAAGTTATCTTAAAAGCAAAAAGCGAACATCATAAAATTTACTTAAAACAGTAACTATTTTACACACTATGTGCACTATAAAACAAGAAAAATACTTCTAGTGAAGAATGGCTGACTTACACAGTAAAAGGAAAAAAAATAATTAAATTGATACTTAACAAGAAAGATTAACTTTCATAACTTACAAGTAGTAAACAACTTTAATTTAAGAACAAATTTTGCAGTTTCATATTTAGTAACCACATATGAGAGAGAAATGCCAAAACATCTTTACAGACAATAATTTCTTCTTTTTAAGCTAATGCACAGTTGAAGACACCTAGAGAGACAACTGCAATCGCTTTAGAGCACAAGTTGGTTGGCTTTCAATAGATTAAATATTTTTCAAGTTGCATATGCACAAGAAAAAAAAAATCTTTGCTTTATAGTCTAAGTATCTTTTACAGTTTCATCTACCTCATCTATAGAAACATGTGGCAACAACAGATAAATGAAACAAGAAACTTGCATTTCCATAGTTTTCTCATAGCAGGCATGTGACCAATTCTCAGCATAACTAAACCTTCACTGTCATTTCTAAATAATTTAGAAAGCACCCTGCAACATTACCAGGCAATGGACAGTACCTTGTTCAAAGCACCGTGTACCTGGTACATCCACATTTGGGCTTTATTTATCCACACTAACTAAAGGTGCCTTTTATAAGGTCCTAGTAAACACTTAGAACTCTGATTATAAGTAATTTTCTGTTTCTGATGCTCAGCAGCTGCTACATTTCTGAAGCATTTTAATCTAGAATAGAGGCTAGCCTATACATGCATGCTACCTGTGAGCCTGAAATTGAAATGCATTTCTCACAATAGGAAAGTAACAATTAACCTGCATGAACTGCTGTCCGATTCATTTTCTTCTTCACTTGCTCTACCATCTGTTTCTTGTCTGTTAAGCCACCGTGCCCCTCCACAGTCTTCTGCTGAGAATTCAAACGCTGGGATTTCCGAGGTGGATGCCATTGGCCAGGGAGGTGAATTCTGGAATTCCTGTTGGCTGGACCTTCTGTAACCAACTGATGTTAAAGGTAGGTTACCTGAATCTAAAAACTTTGTGCCACCAGTTGTTACATTTTGTCCTCTGTTCCAGAAGTCTCCCTGGTGGCTTTCAATTGCAGAATTAGGGGCTGATGCCTGATGACCGAACCACCTCCATCTGATTTTTAAAATCTGCTTCACGTCAAACTCTTTACGAGACCCAGACATCCTTAGCGAAAGGCAGCGATCGTCTAGGCAACGGGGTAAGAAGCAGCAAACATAAAAGAAGATTTGTGCACTCAACCAAGACAAGTGAAACACATGCTCTGCCTGTCTGTGGCAAGCAGATTTTCTACTGAAGGAGGGGAGAAAGCACTGCATTCGCATAAAAAAGGCTTCTTAAACGCTATGTCATTTGAATACAAACAAAAGGCAATAGACGTGAAAAATCCTGAGATAAAAAGAGGAGAAACAATCACCTCAATCAGGAAAGACGCTGATGAGTTTACACTAAAAGCTCCAAGGCTGTTTCTGTTGCTCTTCTCTGACCATTAGCTCTCAAAAACACCAAACAGTATTCATTAAAGCCCTTTCAAGAGCTGAAAACCACCCCCTTTTCTTAAACCACAAATGACAGAGAACGTAATTCCCATACTGCATCTTAGAATCTCTGCTTCTTGTTCTGTTAACTCTTGCTACTACGGAGAGGAAAAACCCGCAAAAAGCAAATTAAATTCCTCCTGCACTGCTAAAGAATAAATTTACAGAAAAGACTTTTGAATCAATCCAAAGATAATTGATTATGCGGGGGAGAAACTGAAGTGTAAATAATTCTTTTTCCCATTACAGGACATGCACCAACTTAAAAAGGACAAGAACAGCCTGGAAGGCTCAAGGGACTAGTACTGAGTTATAAAGCCTTTCATCTTGATATGCTTTGATTCAAATCTAGGTCTGCAGTAACTGAAAATTTCTATCTGAAATGCGCTAATGATTTCTATTCACTTACACATGACTAAAAGCAAAAGCAAGAAAAGCTAATTGGTCACTATCCAGGACACTATCACCTACAAAACAGACAACAAAAGATGACTTTTCAAAAGGTTTCTTTGTCATCACAATCAGCAGTTCCCTTTAAAAGTACCCTGATGGAACAGTGCAAAAAGAGAGATGCATAGTTTTGAGAGAGAATCCCCTGTAGACAGGTAATTTAGGTAATGTATTAAAATAGCCAACCAAAGTTTTTACTTGAATGAGGAAGAGGCAGCCAAAAGGATAAAATACACAGTGACAAATTTACATTTCCTATGAGAAACAGCCTGCTTCCTCTACAACATCTGGAGCTAGTTAAGTATAAAATGCTGAGACTAACTGCAATAACGTGCAAATAGTAGTTACAATTTTAGACCAACACAGAGGATCTGGATTTTATCATTCCTTGATAAAAAGATCTATGTTTTAAGTCTTCACAGTTCAGTGAGGCTGTTCAACCCTCCAGGATAAACGAATGAAAAAAAAACAATAAAAAAATCCAAGTGCCTCTTTTCTGCCTACAGTTTTCATCAGAAGTAAAAGTCTCTTTCTCTCAGATAAACATTATGACCTACAATGTATGTGATCTTGTAATTAGGATACCTGCAGTATCCTGTTCTTTGAAACAGGTTACACACTGAGTCCACACGAAAACTTAACCAGTGCCCAAATTTACCACCCCAAAAACAAATGCTTCATTTCATACTCAATGCCAGGAGTAAACCACACTATTTTCTTTAGAACCACAATGCTGAAAGGGCTAGTTTTAATCTGAAAAGTAACCATTACTACTTTGAACACAATTACTTATGAAAGTGTATCTCACACATGCTAGCAAAGCTCAATTCTAAAGAAATAGAATTCTGGTTGCTCTCTACAGAGAGTTGCTGCATTTCAGAATGTGTACCTTGCCATCATCCTGGCTTACAAGAAGCTATGTATCAAAGCTTTTGCAGCATGTCCAGAAAACAGCTGAAGATACCTGGGAGGTAATACAATTAAGTAGATAAATATATAACTGTATATACATATATGTATATAACTATTTCTTTGCTGGTGATTTCACTTAAACACAGACAAACAGGGAAATATTTAAGAAGGATAATGATTTAATATATCAGCATAAAAATGTTAACCAAAAACAGTGTGACACGTAGACCTCCAGTCATCTGGTACAAATTCAGCAAATTTTTAAAAGCTTGACTGCATTGTTGAAACCATCATTTGTGTAACTGCAAGTTGGGTAAAGCTAAAGTACAGCTTAAGAAGCAGCGACAAAATGGCATCTTTTTATTTATCCTTCCTAACATTTTGTGTTGGTATTCATCAAGGGTGGAGAACCAGGACAAGCAGTTTCTGAATTTATTAACATGCATAACAGCAGTAGTGGTTAAATCACCTAATTAGCTATGAAAAGCTTTAAATACATTTATTTCTGCTCTTATGTTAAATCTGTTATACATACAGACTGACCTGGATTCTGTTTCTTGTATAACAGACTCATTTAAAATTCAAACTACCCCAGCAGAAGCCTACTAAGACAAAGGCAGATTTGCCGATTCTAGTGCTTTTTCAGCACTTCCTCATGACTTACTGGGAAATAGTCTAATTACTGCTTTTCTTCAGCTGTGAAGCTGCAGGCTCAAACAAATTAGAAAACAAAATGTGCTATAGTTTTATGAGACCAAAACACAAAGCCATTTGTTTTCTTACATTTTTCTAGATTATACAATCTCTTGCTCCTTTATGCACTCTCCCAAATTACAGTTCTAAGACAGACTGCATAAGTATCTAAAATATTTCTCTGTTTCATCTAAACCAGATACAAGTTTGTATTACAAGTGACAAGATGAGACAAGCATCACCTCGTTCTTCAGTTCAAACTGAAAACATTGCACAGAAATAATTGAGGATCTCTTCTTGTTCTGGACAATCATTATTACTATCAATAATGTGATAGCTTTTATAAGGTCACCCACTAGGAGTTAACAGACTTCTGAAGATACCTTAAATGATGATGTGTAAGGACTTCCACTTATTATGACCACTGAAACCTCATCTTTGACATCTTTCTTGCTTGGCTGTTGGTGCTCACAAATCCTAATGCCCACCTCTAGGACACAGCCTCCCATCGTATGTCTTTCTAATGCGTTAAAACACATTTCTGAGAACCCTGCTAAGAAGATAAGCTGAACAGTACCATCTTAGTCCAGCACAGCATACATACACTTTGCAAGAATTATGATATTTTTTTCATTTACTAAGGCAAAAGTTTTCTTTTAATGAAAAACCAAGAGTGCTTATACTATTTTTCCTGTCCTTTGTCACTGCTGCAGCTGAATAAACATTTTCTGTTTTGTGGTGAATCATAACACTCCAAATAGAGGAACACTGTCATCTTTGGGAACTTAATTCTGTTCACATTAAGGAGGTTGTGTAAGCCTGCTGTTAACACCATTTTGAGATCTCCAATTTTGACTGAGCAGATTGATATTCCTATGAGAAGAGCACCTGAGCATTTTAAGTACATAACTTCTCCTATGACCCATTCCATAAAGTAAAAAATTTCTGCAGTTAGCAGTGAGGGACAGTTTCCCAGATTCTGCCTCGTGAACAAAAGGAAAACATTCAAATGCATACTGTATGTTAAACCTGCAATTGTGCAAACAGGTTAAGACAAAGAACATAGCATGACAGCTTTATAAAGTGCTCATTTCAAGATTTTCAGAACAGTTTACCTCCAGAGAGATATAAAATTGTTTCTTTTACTAGCCAGAAACCTTACTACACTGATATTCTTTGATGTTCTATAGGTTTATTCATACCAGTGTTAAAGAAACATTGCAGCCTAGCATAACTAGCTAAAATGTAGACATTTTGACTCCTACGATAATTCTGCTGTATATTTTGAGGGAAGATACACTCTAAATACTATTAACTGCATCACTTGGAAATGTGGAAAAATAATAATAATCAAGTCTAAGTACTTTTATTTATTAATTATGACTTTTCCTTTATCACTACGTAGTCAAATTAAATTTTCAAACAAATTAATATGTTTACGGAATACTTTTTAGAGGCAGTCTTAAAATTTTAATCTCAACACTGCTATCAACAGTAACATTTTTCCTGTCACTGCTATGTTTTCACTACAAAAAACTATCACTACTCATCTTCAGGGCAACTCAGATACAATATTTTCAAGGTATTTAGTCTGTCAAATGGATTTAAAATTATCCATTTTTAAAATTAAGATTAGGGCATAAAGGCTCAGCTAATCCTTAGAAGATGTTAGTGATCCTTTTAAGTGCCAGTAAGAATGAAAATGTCAAGATAATAAAAGTCTTTGTTTTGACTGCAAGAGTTGTTTTTCTTGTAAAAAAATACTGCTTAAGAAAAGCAATAAATATAAAAAGTTGTACTTTAGACATAGCTAGACTCATTAAATGATACAGGATATATTGCCTGTGTTTAGCAATCCCAGATAAGCATTTAAAAGCGTAACAAAGGTTCACTCACCACAGATGTTAATCAATTAATCAAATGTACACTTTCAGCAATAAAAGGCATTCAAAATACAACAGTTTTTTTAAAAGGATTTTTAAACTTTAAAATATTAGTCTGAGGGATTAAAATAACTGTTCGAAGAAAACTGCTACAGACTAACCCCAAATTGCAGTTCTGCTTATACCTATGATTATTTTAAAATAAATGTTAAATGTTTTCTTATTTCTTCCCTAGTCTTGTGTTCCAGCCCCCAAATTACAGCAACAGCACAACAAAGAATTCAGGAATATTACTATGTCCATGTTCTGATTCTGTGAAACAATAACCACTTCCTAAGTTTTATATAAGTGTGAACACTTTTGGCTCATGGTTATGTGAAAAGTCCATTATAGCATCAACACCAGAAGAAAGAGAAGAAGACTATAGTTACTGACTCTATGTGCTTAAATTCATTGTTCTGACTGGCAGAAATGAGCTGCAGCCAAGTTATTTGCACAACATTGCAACTTTCTGCCACTTTACATGGCACATTTTCCTTGAGCGGTGCAAGCCATATGTTTAGAAATGCTGACTTCAAAGCACTCAGCTTAACAGTAGAATGAAAAGACCTGTACAGAGCTGGTTATTTCACTCAGATAAGGAAAGGGGGGGAAAGGGAGAAAGATTTCCATATGCAATAGAAGACTATGCTGTCAGAGCCTAGATTTTCTTTTAGCCCACACATCATACTAGTTCACAGAACTATAGTTGTGATCCAAGAGATTTACATTTCTTTAACAATAAAACATTAACATTGATTTCTGATTATCAAAATAATAACCAAATATTATCAGGAACTGTACCGTATGCAAATAGAACTGTAATGCAAAGCTATTCCTAAGAATACTGAGCAGCAAGCCCCCTTAAGCTTATTCACCCTGAAAGAAAATTGCAGTCTGAGACCATCAGGTCAGCTGTGGTTTTTTCAGTTAGAACTCATTTATAACACTGAACGGACAACACTGTGAAAGGCTAATCCCCTAAAACCAGTTTTCTGTTCAAGCAGCCACACAAAGATTATGACAAGCAAAAGGTTCCCAGTTCATACACTCATATACAGGAATACTGATACCACCTATTCTAATGAAAGCAAGGCAAAGTCATCAATCTAGAGACAATGATACTGCAGCACATACCATCTTCTGTAGAAATGTCACTGTTAAGGAAGAGTGGTAACAAAAACACTGTTGTTCAGATATTTAAAGAAGTCCTGCCAAAAGTAAAGTTGTTTTTTTAGAACCAGTTTAGGAAAGTACTGCCTAATAAAGATATAAAGGCCATATACCACATACTGAAGGATCATGGCAAAACCAGTAAACATGGATATAATTTCCTTTTATCAAATTAATATAAACATGGCTAAGGTCACTTTTGCAGGCAGATTTGCAAGTCCTCTGGAATATATATTTTTACATTTTTCCAAGAGAGCAGCAGCTTTATTTCACCAGTAAAGAACACTTCCATCAAGAGCAGAGTTGATGTTTGTTTGGTAAAAATTTACAGGTACTCATAGCTCTACATTGGGCACCATATAGAAAACCACCAGTGTACCATGCTGTAGAAGAACAGAGAAGAAGTAGATTTGCAAGTGATTAGGTAATACAAGATATGCTACAATATACACCTCCCTGAGCTAAAAGTTAACACTCTATTTAAATGTCAAGCTATGCAATGCCACAGCTATTGAAGCAAGGTATTTCAAGATAGAGGCTTGAGCTTCCTAATGAATGATTTAACACCAAAAGAAACCTCAAGAGACTCATAATTTATCTGTCAATGAGAACCTCTGTTTAATTAAACGCCCTCACCCTCCAATGAGACTTTGAGCTGCGTAAGGGATAATATCTGATCATATATACTTTATTACATGGTTATGAAACAAATGGTGTGTCCTCATCTGGAACTCCTTGTGTGCAATTGATCATTCCATCTCAAAAACAGTGTCGCAGAAAACAGGGTTCACAGAAAGGCAACACAAAGGATCCAAGTATAAAACTAATAATCATCACACTAGGAGGCAGAATGCTTAAAAGAATCATATCGATGTTTGTAAATATCCAAGTATTGTTTAAAAATTATATTAATGTCTCATCAACACGAAAAACAGAACTTCTATGTAGTTTTAAGAATTAACATTACACCTATACAAAACACACATGACATTTTAGGAACCTAGCTGTGTGTAACATCATATATGTCAAAAAGAACTCAAAAAACCCCATGCAATATAAAGAAATCTAACCCCACATGCCCATCTAGAGCTGAATCTCACAAGGCATGTCAAAGACAACACTAAAAACTTCTATAGGTACAAAGGTGAAAAAAGGAAAAGTAGGGAAAATGTGGGTCTGCTGCTGACTGGGGCAAGGCCCTAGAGAAATAGGTTACAGAAAAGGCTGTCTTTACTGGCAAGATGGGCCTCCAGAACTTCATGAAGTTCAATAAAGCAAAGTGCAAAATCCTGCACCTGGGGAAGAAAAAGCCTTTGCCAAAAATAACGTGGAGGTCACCAAGTTGAATGTGAGTCCTTGGAGTATCTGAAGAGGGGCTACTAGAAAGCTGGGGAGGGACCTTTTATGAGGGTATGTAGCAATGGAACTAAGAGGAATAGCTTCTAATTGGAAGAGGGTACATTTAAATCAGACATTACAAAGAAATGCTTTAGTGTGAGGGTGGTGATATACTGGAACAGGTTGCTCAGGGAAGTGGTGGATGCCCCCTCCCTAGAGGAGTTCAAGACTAGGCTGGAGGGGGCTTTCAGCAACCTGGTGTAGGGGAAGGCATTACTGCCCTTGGGCAGGGATCTCTAAGGTCTCTTCCAACCCAAACCATTCTATTATTTTGGTAAGCTCAAGATCAGAGAGACAAAAAAGAAAACATTTTTATCTCTGACAGTTTGAGGACACAATCCTTAAAAGTACAAAAAATGACTGCCACCTGCCAAGCATGGTAACTAGATGTACAGGAGGTGAGCAATTCATTTAATCAGTTCCATGCAACTGAATGGAAAAGTTGCTCCATGACAGGTTATTTCATATGTCATGAAATATTTATTGTATCTTTTATACACATAGACAAAAATAGTTAAGTACTTCACTTTTTAAAAAAATACTTCAGAAGCATTTTGTTAGAACATTAACAAAAGAATACTGTACATGCACGTGTCCTTCTCCCACCAGTATGGTATTTAGATATTCTGTGCCACCTCTAAATATCTATGTTTAACTTGAATACAACAGCATGGTACAGAACAGCATTTCTTCATCTCAGCTTGACAGTGATGATTGCTCTTTATACAGTTAATTGAACACAGATGAAGCAATGGCTATGCAAGAAATGCCAAAGAAATAACCTCAATTTCTTACAAAATACATGTATAATAGTAAAGGTTTTTAAAAGACCATTTAAGGGTTCATATTCCACTTAAGCACTTGTAAGATGAATCATCAATCAGTATTAAAGATTCTGTTTATATTTATACATAGTTGTAGCTGACAGATACTGTTAGAAAGTATTATCTTGCAGAATAGAAAACCCAACTCTTTCATCTTATTTCCCCATGACAAGTAACATTCACAGCAATAATTGGATATCTGAAATTAAGCACTGAAATAAGATCAATACCAGAGCGTGGTATCCATAATCCAAATAGTCCCAGATATTTAGATTGGATCATACATGTATTTGTTTATATATGTACATATTGCATATATGTTTATATATATACAATAAGATGCCCTGTATTACTTGCTTTAATTACAAGCATTGTATCTTGACAATAGGTCTTTCATGTTACAATAAGCTTCAAAAAGTTATAAAACCAACATGATTAAATTAGAGATGTTAATTAAAGGCTTCAATTGATTTTGCCAGTGATTTGGCTCAAGGAAGTATTATTAGGAAAAAAACATGCAGAACAAATCACAGTACATTCAATTATCCCATTCTCTCTAAAACAGAATTAGTCCTCTGCCTAGGGTCAATGTTGCTTAAAATAATATGAATCTGAGGCACATAAGGAAACAGAACCTTTAATTCTGTTTTTGAATACTACTAAATCTCAGATTAAACTATTTATCAAGTCACCATGTATTCCTAAATATAATAAGAAAACTAGTTTCTTATGTTCTCCCTTCTGTGTCTGCAGTTACATAAAGAAGTAATCTCAGCTTCCCTGTATTATTTATTTTACAAGCTCTTCTAACAATAACTCCAGTTGTCCTGCATGCTTCATCTCAGAGTCTACACACACACACACACACCTCCCTACTAAGTACCAGGATAGGCAAGATGAGCAAATCCTTTGTTGTATTCAGACCCAGAAGCAGACAGGCTCATCAGCTGGCACATCAAGTAGTATCACTTTCTTGGCCTTCCCTACCCATCTGTACTTTCATTAATTGAAACACAATAAGGGCTCCACTCTGTCAGAGCCTGACTGAAACTGGCAAGTAGACAGAAGTGTTATTAGGGAGAAAATGATAAAACAAATGCCAAAAGGCAGCTTTTCCAGGGACTTTACAGCTTCACAAGATGCTTATCTACTGCTTCTGAGTATGCACAACTGCCTTAGCTTCAGTTATCAGCTAAGCCCGGGATTTAGAAAAAAAGTAGAACAGCAGTCATCACAGTATCTGACTGACCATTCAAAGACAACTATGAGCTTCTAGCCTTCCATAGTTGTATGAAAGTGAAATTGGCTTGAAAAATAAAGCAGCAAAGCTAGAAATCTAGACAACCTATTAAAACTTTAAATCATTAAATTACTTGCAGAGTTAACTGTCTGGCTACCCTAACAGGCATACTGATCCCCATCTTAGCTGCCTCACCCTTGTTTCTACAAAAATCCTAAAACATTTCCTGTTCTGCAGAAAGTGAGAAGCAGACAACAGCAATATTGATAAACAATCAGGAGGAACACAGGATACTAATCCAAACTGTTAGCATTCCCAGGGCATGAGGCCCACTACTGAAGTAGCATGCTTAAAAAAAAGGGAAACCTCTTGAACCCAGATGGCTAAACTGTCAGAAGAAGGAATAACTGAGAAAAATTTTTCACTACTTGCTTAACAATTGGGTTTTTTCTTCCTCTGTTATCACCTCTGGTTAAACCTTAATAGAAATACAAAAATAACACGTTGTACCACTACATGCTGGACTCATCAGATTTGGATGGTCTGCAATATTTGCCCATATATCCTTCCCAATAGCTCAAAATTCTAGGAATTCCTAATGTAGCTTTCAGTATTAATAAAAAAAAAATATCTAATTCATTAAGCTTGTAAGTTTTCAAATAATACTGTTTGAGTATTTACTGAAACTATAGTTTAATCTCTTTTAAGCACAATTGTTCTTTGGTCAAAACATGAGTCAATCTCTTGTGCAAAGGTGCAATTTAAATTTGCATTTGTCAATGAAAAAAAATAGGTAATGTGAAGTGAGAGGGGGTACAAAAGAGCAAAATTTTATTATTTATCATTGGCCTGTTTACATGTTTATAAATGCATAAATTATAGCTAAATAACTTGATTTACTTGGAAAATACTTCCAAGCTTAAAATGCTTTGATTCTTGGTGAAGAGCTTGCCAAGCCTTATCAAGTTTTGGTAGCATCACTACATGCCCTACTTTCTTAATGTTTTAATTATAGTTTGACGGCACAAGCTCGAGATTATACTTACAATCAAAATACCACTTCTCTTAGTGCATTTAAAAGATCAAGATTTAAACTCTAACTCTACCTTCCAAGCGATTATTTAATATACAAAAGTACTTATTTTAGAATATATTTTAAAATATCTACTAGGCAAATGCAAATGGGTATAATGAATAATCAATGTAGACCACTATACTTATCTGGAAGGCAATTGTGAGGTTAATAGGTTTTTTGTGCAAAACACAACATAAAATGTCTACCTGGTAACAAGTAAGAACTTGCTTACAAACAATCCAGTCACCAAAACCACTGACAAAAACCTTATCTTCCTGTGAGCCTTTACTATCTCCTTGCCACATACACACTACTTGTAAACATTTAATTAATTTGATAATTCAGCCATGTTACTATTTGTATTCTTTACAGCTCAGGTTAGTAAACCTCTCTGGGCTTGATTATTGTCATACTGTACACTATGAATATGTGCAGTATTACATAGCCAGGTGCTGCTAATATTGCATCTGTTCTGTGGGTATACTTTTGTCAGATTTTGGCAAGTTCAGTTGGCTCTGAAATTGAGGCTACAGTAAGTCTAAGATTAGCATGCATTTTTTTTCTAATAATGAATGAAACTAATTTCACTTAAATCAACCAAAATTTAAAAATTTATACTAGACAGAGTATATCATCATCATCTTGCCAACATAGCTCGTATCAAAATTTTATCAGTATTTCCTCCTACAACTTCGTAACATTTTGGAGAAAGGAGAAGACAGAGATGGAAGACACATCAGAAAAAACACCGGAATTGAATTTTAAAAATAGCCTAAGAGAGGCCTGAGATAATGTAGTTCTCTTTTTTTGTTTTCATTTGGGATTTACTGGCTTTTGTTTTCTTTTGTTTTCTTTTTTTGTTTGTTTGTTTTGTTCTAAATACCTACGACTGCACATTAGCTTAGCATACTTTGAAATAGATTTCTGAGACCAGGATAACAAAAAGATCTGAGCACAGGCTTTTCTCCATCTTCATAGCTATTTCCCTCTTATGAACCACATATACAGAAAACGGATGCAGAAATGCAGAGCCACTCTTCTTACAGTTCTAATCAGAACTGAGATTGGAGGGGAAACATTTCTTTTTAACCAAATACAGAACACTGTAGGAATAAAATGAAGAGTGATGGAAGAAACAATCATTGTTATGGCCTCATAATATCCAGCATTTCATAAAATGAATTTTTCATTTAAGATCATCCTTTCCAATGGTACTGCTATAGTGTTTTGCCAAGGTGAGAACTGTTTTATTGTTGGAGACAGAAAGCCTATCTACCTGAACAAAAAGTCTGCAATTTCAACTCCAAAGAAATAATTAAGGAAAGACTATTAGAAAAAGGTTTGAAAAGATGAAGTTGTCCACAGCACTCATCTTAGGCTTTCATTCTTTTCAGGTAAGACATGTTCTGCTGCTCCTTCTCTCACCCATATAAAATCCAGTGAGTGTAAGCATGAGAAACTTCTTACATTTTCAATATGTTTTTCAAAGACTTAAAAGGCTGTAATTATCCAAAACAATTAGGTAAGCTGTGGCTTTTTGAAACTGTTAGGAGTGAAATTTCTCAAAATTAAAAAGGTATTTATCCCTTAAGTAGGAAAGCACTTAAATGCTCTATCTAAAAACATGCCTAGAACAACTAACACCCAAACTAATGAATGTGTAATACAGGGTCATTAATATTTTCATATAATGAAAACAGAATGTTGATTTAATTGGCAAGTTATTGAAATTGAAAGCATTGCAAATTTTAAGCAAGTTGGCTAAACCTTTGTTAAATTTTAAATAAAATGAATACAGTGCATATTGGCTATTTTGACAAAAGTATCAACTGAGGCAGTTGACAAGGGACAAGTCTATCCAGACACACTTTACAAGAGATTAAGCTGTACCTTAAGTTTCTTTTTTTTTCTTACAAAAATCTCTCGTACAATTTTATTAACAGTTTTCCATTAATTCTGAAAATCAGGTGGATATCTTTGGAAGAATAGAAGTTACTAATAAAACAAATTCTTCTTTCAAATATATCCTGTTGTTGTGTATGAAGACATCAAGATCTTTCACATCAGCTGCATTTAGAATTGCCAGAAGAGGTAATTAACTGGCAAAGTATTCGTCTGAACAGATTGAAATCAGTTTCTCTCTCAACTTGACAGAAATTTGTTTTCTGGAAAAATGCCAGCACCATCCGTAAGTCATAATTATTAATCAGCAGCCATGCTTGATAATTAGCCATACTATCTTTTCAGTTCCTTCTGTTTCGAGTACATTTTGACATTTGTTTTCAATTCTTTTTAACTTCCCTGACCACTAGAGAAAAAGGTGCAGACCAAGTCCAAAAATTCTGACAATCTGAGGGAGGTCAGCTATTTTAGTAAGTGGAGGTACCACATTTAGAAATACTGCAAAATAATGAAAGCAAAAAGTCTGTTCTCAAAGTAATCTCTGGGGAACCTTAGCAGTTCCAGTATTTTTCAAAGCTCAGAAAAGTGCTGATGTCATCCATGGTGGAAGATACCAACAAGTACATAGCCTCGCAAAGAAGGGAAAGAAATGGGAAAAGGGGGAGAGAGAGGGGAGAAACAGGAGAGGGGAAAGGGGAAAAGAGTAGGAGAATCCTCCCTGGAAGTAACCTGGATGGGGCTTTGACCAACCTGGTACAGTGGGATGTGTCCCCCGCCCATGGCAGAGGGACTGAACTAGATCCAAATCTTTAAGGTCCCTTCCAACCCAAACCATTCTGTGATTCTTTAAACACTTCCTTAAAGCAGTATTTTCTCTTACAGATTCAGTAGCAGCTTTTCCTGGTTTTCCTATCAAAAGGGTCAAAGTTAAGTGATGTCTCACAGATTTCCAAAAGATTAAAATTGAGCTTTATAGTAATACTGAAAGCCTTCTATAAAGCATGATTTGATAAACAGCAGAAGTGATTAAATCACACAAAAATGTTCCAAACACTAGCACGTGAAGTCCACAGTCATTTCCTACTTCTCTACACTTACCACAAAGAAGCCCTGACAAGATGTATGACACAAAAAATGATTAAATTTCAGGTATAAGGAAGACCCAGTACTTTTGTGAGCCAAAATCACAGTCCCTGTAGTATAACTTACTGTTAGAATTGAGTAAATGCAATAATTACCTGTAACACTGGAATGATCACTACATGTTCGAAGAATCATGTAGTTCCATTTGCCTTCCTCTTTCCAAAAATTTGAGGTAGCAGAAAAAATCTAGAGTTAGAAAAACAAAAGCGCAAACAAATAAGAACAAGCCATTAAAAGAAAAAAGCTATTTTTCAAAGCAGACTGCCTACTCTCTTCAGAGAGAACTTCCTTTTGTTTGTCCTGTGATTACTAAATGTTTTGAGAGGAAGGAGCTAAGTGTGTCACTGCTCAACTGTCACCTTAACTCCTTCCACAACTGCAAATTACATATACACCAAGAAAGAATCCAAAGAAAGAGAAAAAAATATTAGGACATCTGAAGGCATATACACTCTCGAGAAACACGGGGTTACAGAACAGTTTTGTTTTGTTTCAGTGCACTTTGTCCCCTACCTTTGCCTAGCTGTAATTCCATGAAGGGAAGAGCACTGAAGGATTGCTCTACTACATGAAGCACTTAAACTGAACACTGTTGCCAAAGAGCAACATTGACTGTGCTGGTGAATAAAGCCAAGTGCCACCACTGAACATGCTTCAATAAATGGAGCAGCTCTGTAAGAATTCACAGTTACTGTTACAGTGGTTCTCAATTCTTTCCTATATACAGGTCACAAAAAATTTTCCACACTTCTACTTAGAAAACCTAGTCTGCTGAAATACTATGTCTGCTTTTGGCTCAGCACCAAGAAAACTGAATATGCACTTTAAAGTGAAGGAAAACAGCCCCACAGGACACCTGCATGCATAATGTGATACCTAACATCTGACCTCTCATGGTCTGATTTTTTTACAAGCTGCAAGAACCTTCTAGCTGTCTGAATAGTACTATCAGCTCATTCTTGCATCTGGATTATGTAACCTCATCTCTCCCATATATATATATATTTTAAAGCTATACAGCCAATTAGCGCATATACTTGTGGTCAGCAGCTGCTTTGTTGGTAATTTTGAATTTTTTGTTCTTATGAAAAAACCCAAATGGTGGATAGTTAAGGTTGGCAATTAATCCATTCTTCTATTTGTTAGCACTGCTATAACAGAAGGCAATTTAACAGACAGGGGAAGAAGGAAACTTTCCCATTTTAAGTGTGTAGTAAGGGAAATGTTTTTAAAACCACATGGTAATTTCTTAGGAGATGTAGAAACTTTCATTACTGGGTGATGTGATGTTATGTCTGATTAGGTAATCTTCTTTACCACATCATGAAACACTTAACTGCGTGACCAAAACCACAAGACAACATCACAGCTTAAGAACAATCTTAAAAAGCTCTGGTGATACAGAAGTCCAGAGAGATGGACACATTCATCAATATGAAATTTCATTGTTGGCAACAGTTTTCAATTATGTTTGACGATAATGGTCTAATAGGAGATCTTTTAGTCTTCTCTCATTCTTTTCTATTTTAAATTTGCAGTCACCACATTTCTGTGAAACACGTGTTAAAATCTACTGCCAAGGAGTAAGGATGCTGGCTTTGGTAGTAGACCTGCCCATCCAGAGGGCATACTTGAAGAATAGTTCAAAAAAGCTAATCCACCAGAGGAAGGCCCTATCTCACTCAGAACAGGACTGTCATTATTGTTACTTGGTTCTATCCTGCTTTATGCTCTTTATCATTATTCATTAAGTGGAAAACAGGAAAAACATAAGATGAGAACACAATCTTCTATATCAGGAGCACATCTATTAAGATTTTTTAATATTCATCCACACATCTCTGGAAATTCTCATGCAAAAATACCTTAAAAAGAAACGATCAGAGATCTTTTCTAGCAATAATAAACTGGTCCTGAGAATACACCTTGTGATCTGTTTTTGAAAAGGTTCCATCCCCACAACACATAAGAGTACAAAGGCTCTAGATACAAAAGCAACACCAACATAAACCATGAGTTCCAATTTTTATTCCTTTTCATGCTAGTAAGAAGGCTTAATAGATAATTACCTGGAAATATGATTGCGTTTGTAGTTTAGCTTATGTAATTTCAGAATTAATTTTTAAGTAAAAGAAATGAGCAAACTCAAGCCTACTGTTTTTGTGATTCTGACGCTGCTGGCTAAAAAACTGACCTTACTGCTACAACACCCTGTGATCATGGGCCATGGATGGTTTGACTTCAGCTGGACTGCGAAGCTCTATCATTGTTCACACAGTTAAACAGGCGCGAGTTCAAACCACAAACAGGCTTTAAGAAAAAACATAAACCAATAATACATCTGAACAGCACCACTCAGACTCCGGGTTTTTTCTCCTCTCTAATAATACCACTCCCCATTTTGGTGATTCGGCAGCCACTGCTCTACCTCTGCTCGTCAAGACTCAAAAAAAAAAACCCAAAACCCAAAATTACTTGTTCACCATTTCATACTGCGATCGTGAAGGTTAAGAGACAAACGGGCAAAACACCCGAAAACCCAGCGTGTTAAGTGCACTTTTACTTCGCTCCGAACCGGGTCCGCCACAGGGGTTACCCCGCCCGCTCCCCACCGCCCTGCCCCGCATCGCAGCCCCCGGCCCAGCGCCCCGTGCCGCGCCTTGCAGGGACCGCTACCCCTCCCCAGCGCTCCCGCCGGCAGGCAGGCAGGACAGAGCCCGGCGGAGGGGAAGGCGATAGCCCGCCTCTTGCTAGCCCTCTCCCTCCTCTTCCTCCTCCTCCACTTTCTCCTCCCCCTCCCGGCAGCCACAGGCCCCCTCCTCTCACTGCCAAGCCCCGGCCGCCCTTCTCACCTCTCAAGGTCCGGGAAGGGGGCGAGGTTGGGAAGGGGCGGGCAAAAGAGTAAATCGCACAGGAGGCCCCGGCACCCCAGCACCCCCCCTCCCTTCCCTTCCCCTCCCACTGCGCCCCGGCGGCAGCCAGCACTCCCGCTCTGCCGGGGGAGGCGGTGGCGGGCACTGCGCGATCCCTCCCCGCCGCTCACGGGTTCCCCGCGGGCCCCGCTCCCGGCCCCTCCCCTGCGCGATCGGGCGGCTCCGGCCCCAGGGCCGACCGCGCGCGAGGGGGGAGGGGCGGGGGCAGAGGAACCCACGGGGAGGGGGCGGGGCTTGATAAGGAGGCCCCGCCCCTCGCTGCCCTAGGCCCCGCCTCTCGCAGCCCTCGGCCCCGCCCCGCTGCCACAAGGCAACCGCCAGCTGCCGCGCGCCCAACGGCCGGGGGAGCTCGTGGCCGCGCGTGGGGGGGCGGGGCGGATCCCCTCAGGCTGCGGCGGTGCTCGCGCTCCCCCTCCCGGCGGGGCAGGGCAGGGCGGGACAGGGCAGGCGGGAAGGGCAGGGCGGGGCAGGGCGGGGCGGGGCGGGGCAGGGCGGGACAGGCAGCAGGAGGCAGCGTCCCTGTGTACGCTGCGGTGGGGTTTCCTTTCTCTGGATAAACCCCACAAATGGCCTCATGCTGGCCCCCAGAGCCCTTGCCTGTCGTCTCAATTCCCCGGAGCTGTAGCTTCCTGCTCCCCCATTCGAGTGAAATAAACGGGCAGTGACACACACCGCCGCCCTAAGCCTCCTCTGGGATCCCGGGATCTCCGTCTGACAGGCAAACGCGCTCCAGCCTTTCCCGGCCTTGATACGCAACGCCCGGCGGGTGATCTCTGCCACCCGAAGGCAGAATAATTTTCCAAGCTAATAGAGTGTGTGGCAGTCAGATGTGCCTCTGACTGGTAGAACTGATTTAAGGGTGTGCGAGATCATTGCTGAGGCGTGGCAGCACAGGACTGATGCAGTAATGAGGTACAAAGTGCTTCTTCCTTTGCCTGACTAAGGATATGTGGCCTGTGTCGCTCTGTGCTTTGGCTGGCTGCTCCTTCTTATCCCGCTTGACTTTGCCAATTTCAACTATAATGGACAAAAGGGTAGGGGTTTCAAAGCTACTAATGGTTGCGGCTGTCTAAAAATGAATAGCTAGGTGGAAGGAAGCATGCCACCAAGAAAGAAAACTGGGTTTCATTTTAGTTTTCACTTGAGGCCACACACACACGCTTCAGCTAGTATATACACAAACATATAGATATATATATGCTAAGGGCAACAGAACCTAAAGCTGAGGGTGTCCCTGGGATGTGTGGACAGACCATATGTAGGCTCCTGAACTCAGAAACTAAACTGAAATGTGCTGTCACATTAACTCTGAAATAGATATTACTTAATCTGCTTATTTAGTTATCATTATTTCAGGCTAAACTCAGGTGGGAACCTGTGGAGTGATATCTCTTCTGACCTTAGGCACTACCAACCACAATGAAAGTCTGAACGTATCAGGAAAAGTAGAAACACATTACTTGATAAAATCCTCCTTTTATTTTCCAGTATTTTTCCTATTCTCTCTGGCAGAAAGGGTGGGAGGACATGATGCAACTTTGAAAACAGGAAAATATAAAGAAATTGTGTGAGAGATACTTAAGGGGCAATCAGGTCTCTCACGAAGTAAAGCTAATTTGGTAACAGATGACAAATACAGACTGAGCAGTGGGTGTATTTTACTTCTTAAATTCGTACCTATGATTTTTGTGTCCTTATTCTGTTGTACCATGCTTTAAAAAAAATCAGTTAATATTCCCATTGTTCTCATTGCTTTCATTGCATAAAAGTGCTTCATCTGAAAGAGTGTATTAACAAATTTATGTTCATTATAGTCTATTGAGTATTCCTGTACAATGAATACTGTACTTGCTCCCACCTTGCTTACTCATCTTCTGAGGTAAATAGATGACATGAAGGGCATTTCATATTTGTAGGACATCTCTTGTTTTAACTTCAAGAGCACTGATTCATCTTGATATCATGCAATACTTAATGGCTTATGGGGAAAACACTGTATCAGAACAGAGCTTTTGGAATTAATTAAATCCTTCCTATTGTATATACTCTCTACTTGAATCACATTGTTTTTACATATGCATTATTCAGAGTACTTATATTTGGAACTACTTTTCAGCAATAGTCTTTGCAGTCTTATCTGTAAGAATGATTTTATGGAACAGAACAGTGGATGTCAGAAAGACTTGGTTTTTTTAACTGGGAAATTTAGCTGAAAATTGTGGCTACAATGTATAGGAATAGTAACGGCTATGTCTGTCTTTTTTTCAATGTAAAGGATAGTAACATACGGACTGAAGACATCTGCAGATTGGGAGAACATCTGCTGTCTTTTCAGAATGCATCAGCAATGATAATATGAACATCTCACATTCAGTTAGTTCATTGTAGTTATTGCATCACTTATTTGCCAGATCAGAGACAAATCAAAATAATAAAATAATAATAATAATCAAAATAATAGCCCATTAAAGTTTTAATGATTTTTTACTACATAAATTTTTCTTCCCCCCGGCCCCAATGTATATGTATATAATGCAATAAAACTCCATGTTTGACTCACGTGGTTCTGACTCATCTTTATAATGAAGGTCTGTCTCTTTTTTTTTTTTAAATCTTCTTGGCCAAATGAGAATAAAATTCCTTCACAAGGGTTCCTTTAATGTTTAGAAGGTTTATGGAACTGTTCACCAGGGGATGATGTTCCTGGTGAACAACCTTCTGTTCCTGAACAGAACAACCTCAAATGAATAAAACAGTTTCTATGCATGATTTTTCTCTTACTTTTGTCATGGTACATGAATTTAATCTTCAGCATGTTTATTTGCATCATCTTCATGCCAGTGTAAGAACGGAACTTGTCTCTCTGCAACTTAATGAGAAGTAAAAAGAAAAGCAATATTAGCAAAAGGAAGTGAATAGATGTTGTTTTGCGTAGTCTGCACTAAGTTAAAAGCCAAACCAGGAAGGAAGTTGCCACCACTGTGCTTGATGGGAGCTCTTCAGTGACATGTGCTTGCTTTTGAGACAATCAGAACTCTTCAAATTAGCACTAGGAATAATTACCCTGTTTATTTTGTGCTTACCTGAATTTTTCAAAATCCATGAAGGTGAGTGATCAGCTTTTAAAATAGCCTTTTATTTATTGTCTGATTGTCTTTTATTTATAGTCTGATTGCCATCCAAAATTTGGCACGTGCTTTCATAAAAGTGATGGTTAGGATGCTGAACTCATATGGACTCTGCAGAGTATATGAATTTTTTTCATTAGATTTTTAGCTGACATAATCAATATGGTAGTTTGAAAGGAATTTGTTGTGCATTCACTTACACTGCAGAAGATTTGTAACTACTTCCATGCAATTGTACTTCTACTATCTTCAGCATGAGGAGAGTAGTGAAAATGTATGCTCTTTTATACCAGCTACTAAATGTCTTAAAAATAACTTTTCTTACAATTTCTATGCTTAAATGCCTGTAAAACTTTGCACAATTACTATCTGGCTTGAGATACTGTTTGAAAGAAATAGGCAGTAGTAACGTGACAAAAAGTAGAGCTAAATACATGTAACTGGGTGAAGCAAATCTTTTAACATAAATCCCAAGAACATCTTGGTGATCCTAAAGGTCAATACTGGATTTATGATGAATGCAAAATTTTTGTGTGGAAGTTCAGTGCTTTCTTAAAAATCTATAAATAAATTAATATTAAAATGGTTTTGACACATGTATTCCTAACTCAGCTTTTCAACAGATAAATGTTATATTGCAAAGCATCCCTTTGACAAATGGTGTGTGTTCCCAGCCACCACAAAATAAATTATTTATGAAGCATAATTTTCTGGGGAAAAAAATAACCCAGTCTGAGTTACGTACATTTAATTTCTATTTTAATTAACCACAAAGAATAAACAGGACAGTAA